>NC_138576.1:108784654-109384654 GCF_964289735.1 Phaethon aethereus | reverse complement strand
AAATCCCTCTAGGCCAGGGATATAAATTGAGACATATGCTACCCCTGTTTCTTGGAGTTTTTTCCAGATGTGTTGTTCTTTTCCCTTATGCTTCCTTGTCCTGCTCCCATCTCTGAAGAAACACTTCCCTCAGTAGAGGGAGAACAGAAGTTTTCATAGTGAGTGATAAATTTTCCCAATTCCATTAGGGAACGGGTCTACCCTGTCTAATGTCATCACTGTATTTCTGAGGTGCTAGTAGTTAGAAATCACTGAAGACAACATATCTTACAAACATTTTCATTAATAATAAAGCTCTTACCTCAAAATCATGTCTTTAGAATAAGACATAAAAGTGCTAGTTTAATTGGTGGACTTCACAGATTAACAATCATGTTTCTTAGTGTGAAATGTCATTAATGATATGTATCACTACAGTGAGGACTTAACTCAAGCAGCTTACTAACACTGCCCTTTTTTCTAATAGATAAAACCCAAAATATGTGTGGTATGTTTTCTTCACATACAAATAAGATAGATAGCTTAACTGCCTACCACATAAACTGCTACAAAAGTTACTGACTTTCCTCTCTCTCAAAGTTTTATTGGCTCTCCTTTTTCCAGACCTACATCCTGTCTGGGTTTCAGCTTTATAAGGCAGTACTTAGTACTGTAGTTTGATTTTTCTGGTGTCAAGTAGCCAGTGGCATGCAGCTGTGGTAGCTATTTCCTTAGTTATTTTTAATGAGCATAATTTTCAGCAGTTTTTTATCTTTGCAACAGCTGAAGTTGGACTCCATCCATCATAAATTTAAAGCCAAACTCTTCCTAGAACAAACATTGAATGCAAAGTAGCTAGAGAAATCAAGCTTCAGTGTTGCCTGTTCACTGCTGGCCATGAAAACAATCTGCTAACTACAGCTAGACACCAAAGAACATGTACTTAAGAAGGAAAAGCTCATAAATTTTAGGACTTAATTACAGAACTGTATTTTTGAAGTGTTTCACTTGATGTGTTTGTTTAAAAAAAAAACCTGTTTCTATGCACATATAAAAAAATTAATGACAGTTATTAGACAATGAGGCTACCAACTCAGGTTTACGTATTTATCACTGATGCAAGAGCTTCATGAAAAGAACGCAAGTTTGCTGGTGTCTCTGAAGCAGAGTGACATCAGAATGGGGATAACTGGGTTATGGTTTACCAGGCAACATCCCCGAGCTAGACATACTCTTGATTCATCACACTGGATATGGAAACAGGAGGTTCATGGAGCAGTGACTGCAGGTAGTCTTTTTGCTCTGTAACCAACACCAACGCTGGTGCAATATGCTGTTTACTTTGGAGGTCAATGAGGTATTTCAATGACAAAATAAGAGTTGAAGGGAAAAAGCAAGTATTAATCATGTTTCTTATTGATCTATTTTTTCACTCTTACACACAAGTGTCACTTTCACCAAAGGGACCTTAATCCATCCAAACACATGACCTGGTTGTGGCAGGGGGGGTGGAAAGGGAAAAAAGCTTAATTTTTATTCCAGTCCTTTTTAGCTGGAAAAAACACCAACACAAAGATATAAGCTGTGCTACTGTTCCACTTTGAAATCTATGTTTCAAGTGCTGTTTCAAACTAGGCTCAGCCTAGTTTGAAACTCAGCCTAATTTCAGGACAGCCTGACAGCCAGAGGCACATCCTGACACCTTTCAGCAGGAAGCAGACATCAGAGTTGCACTTAAATTTGTTCTGGAACTACCACTATTATCAGCCCACGCTGCTGAAATGAGTTTCCCTTCTCACCATTTAATTCCTAAGCAAGGATTTTGTCTTACAGAAGCAGCAGCTCCAGCAGTTTGGGTTGTGAAGGAACAAAAACAACTGCTACACCAATCCAATGTCTTTTGAAAATATTTTATGTTAAAAATACAGAAAAATATTTCTTGTTCAAAGAGGAAAAATATACTGCATGACGACACTGATCTAGGTATGTTCAGAAGGTGTCTGTGGCTCCACAACCAGTCACTGGAGTGATGAAGCAATTTGGCAGCTAATAGTTCTTTTTCAACTTCTCAATCATTTATCAAGGCCAGAATCATACTGTGACAAAACAGAAAACATGAGACCAGTGGATTACTGAAGCATGTGCAATTAGGAACAGCTATTGCTTTCATGAGAACTGCACTTGATTCTGAAATAGAAACTCAAGGCAACTATGCTATGTGCTTTGCTTACGAAGACGAGGACTGCAGAAGTAATACTGCAGTAGAAGAACAGTAGTTCTTCCATCTTGTTGGAAGTGGCCCCATCACAGAACTCGTCTGTTTATAACTTACCCAGATCAACTTTATTTTCTAAAACAGAACTTGCAAAATAAATTTGCCCCTCAAGGTGATTTCCATTCAAATAGGCCACTTATTCTAGGTGCTGAAATACTGTAACTCTTTATATTGCATTTAGGGTGGGTTTGAGATTAAGGAGTAGTCTGACTTTCCAAACAACGTTTCATCAGAAAGAATAAAGGCATATAATGAGCCTGGAGATAGCTGTCAAAATATATTACTGAGGCTTAGCAGGATGCAAAAAGATAAGACACTTACTAATATGAGCAATTACATTAGCAGAATAGCGAAGATAAAAATAGCTGGCAGACAATTCCTTTGTTTCTTGAGAGCAATATTTGAAACTAACCTGTAAAGGTACATGAAGAAACAGAGCAGATGAAAGCCTAGTTTAATCATGGCTTCCTTCATGTGTGATTTCAGTTGTCCTCGGTTATGGATCTCTGTGGGATCAAATACCCCCATGTTTCCACTTGGCACCATAATGTACCTGAAAGTTTAAGAGAAAAAAAACAACACAAAAAACAAGTACAGTCATCAAAACATTAGGGAGTGGAAGGGGAGAGGGAGAGCTTGCACAGAAGGGACTTTCATCTACAGAGTTGTTTCACAATTCAATATAAGGGAGCTCTTTTTTAATTCTACTTCAATTTCAAGATATTGCATGTATCTGTGCCACTATGACCCACAAACAAAGAATAAGAGGACAAGAAGTACTAAAAGCATCAGTCCAGCTTCTCGTGTATAAATGGGAGAGTTTCCAGGTAATGGCTGATTCCAGTTCATTTTAATTGTTGTTCCTGGTTACTTGGTGTTAAAAAGGAAATGTCCACCCACAGTGAAAAGATGCATTAGACGAAAGGGACTGGAAAAGAATTCATTTAGCTAAGAATTAGTGATTTATTAAAAAAAAAAAAAAAGATAATCACAAACTCCAGTGGTCAAAATGAGATAGCATAAGACAAGACAAAGGTTCCGTCTATTATTCCATCTTTGTCACAACCATCCTGTGTTATCTCAGCAGAGACACTGGACCTGACAGGCTGAGAGACTGGGCAGAAGTGAAGAAGTACTGCTGTACAAACCCACATAGAACAAAAATTGAGTGAAACAAAGTGAAATGTAACCAAGAGGAAGAATAAAACCAGCAAAACAAATGTTTATGTCCTGTGAAAATTCAACAAGCAGCATGTTCTTTTGTCATAAGCATTTCTCAAGAGAACAAATGCAAGCACAGGAAGTTCTCACTCCAGCTGAGCCCAGCCTAGAACAGTGTTATTATTTCACTTAACTATTATACAGGCTCTACCTGCCTGGAATAATACTCTTTCTACACAGGAATTTGACTCCTGGTCTTTCACCTGGAGCAAAAGCAAGGTCTCCGGACTGAACACTTTTTAAATTTTATTTATATACTCAAAGAATGGCACCACTTGTACTCCAAATGGCACTCCCCCACCTCTTACATTTATTTCAAAAACAGGAGGGAAGGAAGGGAACAAGAAATAGAGATGTTTTCTAGCAGCAGCAGGAGACCAAAAAAAAAAAGTTAAGACCACAGTATTTGTCTGTATTTCACAGAGGCATTAAAAAAGCACTGCAGCATATTTGACTAATAATGAAGACAATTATGTCTCATTAAAAATAGCTCATGTGAAATAATTACAGTTTGAAAGTCTCTTCTAAATTTGAAGTTTTAAGTGATTGGTCTATTTTTAGTATTGTAACACATATTACTGTCCATTTACTCAAAAATTATTCCAATAAAATGCATTACAAGGAAGAACACAAGTTTCTACCAACAGATAGACTGCATCATAGTTTTCTTATATCTCTAGGATTTATTAATTTTGCTTTTTAAGAAGAGCGGTAACACTTAAAAGATGCAACTTAATTAAAGCCTGCAGTATTCAGGAGGTAGTTTTTCCTCAGAGGCCCACAAGCTAGTACAGCTTATATTACACATCTGAGGATCTGTAGTCATGGACACAGTGATGTTAGATGCTGACAAACACAACTGAGGCCAGCTGTCATACTCTAAACAGCAAAACATTTCTGCAGCAAAACCACACAAAACAAGAAAACTGTCAGCTTTAATGAATATACACATTAGTGCCTCCAGTATCTCCATTCAGGGGAACCTGCTGCCACAGCAACAGGACATTTCCCTCTAGGTGACACAATTTTGTAAGGGATGTGGAAGTCCTGGTCAGAATTTTCACTGTATTTTAAAGATTTTGGGTTTTGGTAGCTTCTTTTTTTTTTTTACTCCTTCATGTTTATGAGAGGTATGATCTACTTACAGACATGACAAGAATCACATTATTTTGACCAACAGTCTCAAGTATGTCCATATAACAAAAAAGAAAGCGAAGTGTTCAACTTTTGTTTGTGGGTTTTGTTTGTTGTTTTTTTTTTTTTTTTAAGAGTTGCTTTCTTTTGTCTACTCGCATTCAACATTTCCTTTCTAATTCTTGCTTCTTTTACATAGCAACAGGTCTAAGAAATATTTTAAAACTAAAAAATATCTATTTTGAAATATGATCAGATTCCAAATAAGCTGCTTCAATATCCAGTTTCAAAACAAGGAGAACATAAGACAAAACTATGTCTCACTGGAGATTGTATAAAACACTACAAAGGTCAGCAAAAAATAAACCAAATTAAATGAGCATATGAGTATGCTTAACAGGAAGGGCCAGTAGGATGTTACAATAAACATGCTGCAGTTTTGAAAGTCTCCCCGATACTGTTTTTGACCAATTTAGCCTCCCCAGAATTTGTTTCTGATGTCCCTTTCACATAAAACCTCTCTATTCTCTCTGAAATCACTGAGACAATTAGTAAATTAAGCCAGTACTGCCTGTAACTGTACCATTTACTCATCAAGATTAAGCAGGTTTTGAAGGAAAAAAGGATAAGGGAAACGGATTATCATCCTCCCTTTCTCTCTATTATCACTTAGATATACTACAAAGCACAGACTTCTTCAATCTCAACACAGTTATTTTGATTTCTGTACTCGTCTTGGAGTAGAATGATAATCTTAAACCTTTCTGAATTCATGCGCAGCAACACTTACTCCAGAAATTGGTTCTTGAAATATTATAACATATGAAGAAGATTCAGACACATTCAGCTGACACTGGAAGTTTGCAGCTGATGATAATGGGTTCAGACTTCATCTGACCCTACTTAATCCTAGTTTAGTCATTGACACCTTCTCCTCTCTTCAGTGTATTCAAACTACTTTACAGTCCACCATTTTTCTGACTACCATACCTTTTGTCCATTGAACACTGGGACAAATGTAAGTTCTATCACAAATCATCAGATGTCCTTCATAATGCTAAACAACACACTTGCTTTTGCAGAACTCTAACTCCTTCACTACAGATGGGATAGCCCAGGCTATTAATGTGGGTGAAATTCCTTGATCCTCAGAAAGAAGGCAGGATTAGCAATACAGGCTTAACGTTTTGATTTCCTGAGGCAGGACAGGCAACGTATCATATTGTCATATTCATTTATTGCCTACACTGCACATCTAAAATTGAGGAAACAATCCTGGATTTTAGGATATTCAGAATGTCTACCCCATGTATGACAAATATAAAATGAGAGCTGTCAATTCAAAACAGCAGTAAAGCTTACTGCCTGAAGTGCAGAAATAGAATTGTCTATTTTAAAATTCTCTCTGACCAGGTTTAGGAGGGAAAGCAAGTGGCTACTTTAAACATTAAGAGAAGTAAGCAAAAGGAAGCAGCAAAGGGGTAACCAGTAAAAGAAATCTTCAAAGCTTCAAAGAAAATTGTCTAGTGTCTCTGTAGAAACAGTCTAGCTTAAATGAAACACCAAATAGAAACCCCATACTTGCCAGCAGATACCAAAGGGAATACTGGTCATTTTGTGCAATAGTGTACAATACAGTTGTCCATACAGCTGGCCAAACAAAACTATCCCTATATGTGTGTGCATTTAGGCAACATTTGTTAAGCATACAAGTTAGACTGTCTCGTGTTACTGCAGCTTAGAAACATCTGAAGACTTTGCTAGCAGTTTTGTAGAAAACAAGGGTGTTAAACGCATGATTATTCTGCCCAAGAACAATGAGGTTATCAGTAAAAGGGTCCTCAACTTCTTTTTCATGAGAGCTATGAAATGTCTGGTTTAGTTTTACCAGCAACTCGACCCATCCCTGCAAACAGTTAGTCCTAGCAGGCTCAGGCAAACAAGAATTACAGACAACTTTTCACATCTCTATCTTAAATGCTTGGTCTTTTGGACTTCCTGTAGCACTGTGATTAGAGATAATTCGCAACAAATCCACACACAGTTTTCATTAGCATAGCACCTGTAAAGGTTGAATTATCAGCACATCAAATGATACAAAATAAGAAAAGAACATTTTTGAACCAACAGTCCCAACGTTGCCGCACGGAAACCCCTACTGTTAAGTAAATCGTTTCAAAGTGGCGGACGGCCCAGCATACAAAGACCAGTAACACCAACAGTTGTCATAAGATGAAGTCTGCAAACCTTTCCAAATACAAAGAGACAAGATGGGCAACCAAAACCAATGTAAACATGGGGGAGAGACATGACAGTAAACGAAGGATGGTACGGAGCATAACTCCACAGCTCAATGATTTTACAACCATCAGCCATGCTGACCTAAGTACTTTTATGCTGCTATCACTATTAGGCATGTAGGCACAGCATGAAAAACATTAACAACTATTGTTTGCAGTACTACTTCATAATCCAAATTAACACGCTATTATTTCCTATGAACTTGGGAATGACTCGCTGTCCTGGTTTCAGCTGGGATAGAGTTAATTTTCTTCATAGATGCTAGCATGCGGCCATATTTTGGATTTGGGATGAAAAAATGTTGATAACATACTGATGTTTCCAGTTGTTGCTAAACAATCAAGGATTGTCCAGCTTCTCATGCTGGCCTGCCAGCAAGCAGGCTGGGGGTGCACAGGAAGCTGGGAGGGGACCCAGGCTGGCCAAAGTGATATTCCATACCATATCATGTCATGCTTGGTATACAAAGCTGGGGCAAAGAAGAAGGAAGTGGGGGATGTTTGGAGTGATGGCGTTTGTCTTCCCAAGTATCCATTATGTGTGACGGAGCCCTGCCTTCCTGGAGATGGACAAACACCTGCCTGCCCACGGGGAGTGGTGAATGAATGCCTTGTTTTGCTTTGCTTGTGTGCGTGGCTTTTGCTTTACCTGCTAAACTGTCTTTGTCTCAACCCACGACTTTTCTCACTTTTACTCTTCCAATTCTCTCCCCCCATCCCACTGTGGGGGAGCAAGCAAGCAGGTGTGTGGTGCTTAGTTGCAGGCCGGGGTTAAACCACGACACTCACAAATCAAGATTCCTGGGTGCTAGACAGAATGCAAGGAAAGGCCAAAAGCTTCATATGCTTTACACTGTTGGTTTTCTTGTAATTTTCATTGCAAGGAGAGGAGAGGTTTATGTTAGATCCATGAGGACTGTTAGCAGCTCAAGAACACAACCAAAACATCTCATCACGACATACCATTTATCTTCATACTACACTTAAAGCTAAACCAATAACAATGGAAAAAAAAGTACAGAACCCTTTGTACTTACCTATATATATTCCATGTTGCTACTGGCAAATTAAGGAGAAAGATGAACCAGTGCAATGAAATAAGCATTAATACAGTTACAAGAGCATGACCAATCACCTCAGGGACGACCCACTGTAAAAAAGGGAAGAAAAGAAAAAAGTTATATGCACAAATATAAATTCCTTTCTGAAAAAGAGAGATCTCTATGGAGTTATCACCTGATTCTAATCATATAAAACTCAGACAGAAAATTCATGTCAGAAGCATGCGATTCATCACAATGTGGGGAAATTAATACCTTCAGACAGATTCCATGTTAGACAGAAATCAGGCCCTAAGATATTGTAACAGAGGTACTTTATCCAAGTATTACAAAAATTTCTAGAGAGAAGCACAGCAGCTGTTTGAACACAACTATATTACACAAGCACTTAAGAAAGTGAGTTAAAGTATACAGTGCACATTTGAAATCACTGCAGAGAACAGTGCATTTAGGAATGAGGGAAGCACATAATTAAAATCTGCACAGACACAGGACATACAAACACCCTCAGGCTTTGAGCAGGTAAGAAAGTTGATCAATATGAAAACTGGCATAGTTAAATTGGGTCAGGCCCTGGCAAAAACACATTTTTGGCTTGATAGCACCCTGTAGCATTCGCTATTAAGAAAGAAAATACTTTTAAATTAAAGTTAACACCCATGCGGGAAGGCCACATTGATTTAATGAAATCAGTTTTAAGCAGACTTGGTTAAAACAGTACTTTTCCTTATCACAGTAAAACTCCCTACTGTTCAGGAATGGTTAGAAATTATACAGAAGCATCAGAGAAAGTTGCTCTAAAGATCTCAGAGTTCAGTCACGAGTAGACGTCCTTGGTGTGGCAGGCACACCTACAAGAACAAAAGCACAGAACTCAAGAGCTCTGCAAAGAGCTAAGTGTCATCTTAGTCCCATGAATTCAGAGTAGCGCCCATCTCAGAGCACCAAGGGCCAGAAGAACAGCCTTTCGTGACTGAATTTGCTGAAAGATGGGCATCCAAAAAAGACAAGCAGGCTGAAATAAAGCATACATGCAAAATATTGCCAGTCAAGGCTCTTCAGATATACATTACAACACTGTTATTTGTGATGCTAAGACAAAGGACTGTTTTCTTAAACCACATTAAATGCAAAGAATAATAATTTACTTTATTGAGTTTTGAGCAGCACGATCTAGCATTAATGTAGTCACATTCCAAATCTGATAGTGTAATTATCTGAAGTCCAAGATAAGGAAAAACTGTATGGTAACTCAGAATATACAAAGCTTTATTTTTGTCCAATAAGTTGGGGAGAGCGCTCTGCTCTCAGCATAGACTGTCGTCTTCTACAGCTGATCTGCCAAAGGCATATTTCAATAAGTTATAACTCATTCCTACTGTAGGTAGAAAGTTAGGCCATATTTTATCACCAGGCCAAGTGACTTTATGATGTTTTTCCCATGGCAACCATTGCACAAGTGCTAAAGTTCAGTTCAAACTTAAAACAGGCCAGGAGGCAAACTCAGTATTTTTAGTATCAGAATTATTACTACAACACTTGAAACCACAACTTAGAAGGAAGAAAAAGTTAAGGCACTTTCTAAACTTTCCTCACAGTAAAGCCAAACTGTGCAGTTTTAAGAAGTTGATCTACTTTTTTTACATTTACAGCAACATTGGCTTAATTCATATTTTGCTAGGAAACAAGCAAATAGAACAAGGGGTAATGGTTTTAAACTAAAAGAGGGTATATTTAGACCAGATATAAAGAAGAAATTTTTCACAATTAACATGGTGAAACACTGGCACAGGTTGCCCAGAGAGGTTGTAGATGCCCCATCCCTGGAAACATTCCAGGTCAGGCTGGACAGGGC
This sequence comes from Phaethon aethereus, assembly GCF_964289735.1. Lineage (NCBI taxonomy): Eukaryota > Metazoa > Chordata > Aves > Phaethontiformes > Phaethontidae > Phaethon > Phaethon aethereus. Next base: position 109,374,829 of record NC_138576.1, on the reverse strand, counting down.
TCTGAGCAACCTGGTCTAGCTGAAGATGTCCCTGTTCATTGCAGGGGGCTTGGACTAGAGGACCTTTAGAGGTCCCTTCCAACCCAAACTATTCTGTGATCCTCTGAAATAAGAATGTAACATCATTATCAAATGAACTTTCAGCAAATGAAGTATGAAGATTTCAGACAGAAAAATCCTCTCAAAAAAGGCTTAGCATGCACGTAATCATGCTATATCCTGTAAAGCTCATGCTCCTTTTCTCCAAGACAAGGAAAGAGCACGAGATTTGTTTCTATCCCTAAAAAAAAAAAAAAAAAAAAAAAAAAAAAATCGGTAAAGCCTTTTAGTTTTTCAGCAAATAATCTGTCCTTCTAGGATGAATTTCTTTCAAGCGCTTCTGTACTTTTTTCTGTTAGAACAGGGTAGATTCTGAAATAGCACCAGGATTTGAAAGATTACGAGAGCCAATTCTCCTTTGTTCAGAAAAAATAAGAAAAGGAAGACAAATCAGTGCTTTTACATTCTAACAACGCCAGGTAGCAAAGACTGTAGGCAAGTTTTTAACAAAGAATTCTGTTTGTCGAGGAACTCAGAATCTCGCAGCTATGAGCTCACACCTAAAACAGAGTAAGGAATCCTTACAATTAAGAGACTATCGTCTGGCCATATTTTTTTGGGCCTGGGTAGTTTTCGAGGGTGTGAAACCTGCTTTCAGCACCCTTTTGACTACTCCAACACCAAGCACATGCTACTTCTGCCGAGGCATGATGTATTTTCCACAGCACGGGCCGCACACGTCCGTGGCAGCCTACAGCCACCCGAGCTCCAGCCCCTGCAGAAGCGAACATACTTCGGGCACTGAATCACCCGCTCTTTCCCCGCCTCCACACCCCGCCCCGCCCCAGCTGCCGGGGGCTGCCGCCCCGGGCACCCCCCGCCAGCGGCCGTTACCCGGCACAGGCCCTCACGCCCCGCCACCCTCAACCCACCGCCAGCCCAGCGGCTCCCGCTCCGCTCGCCCGCCCTCAGCGGCACCTCAGCGGGCCCGGCCCACCTCAGTCCCGCCGAGCACGGGCGAAGCCCCAACCCTGCCCACTCCGGGCGCCTCCCCAGCCCCGGTGGAGAAGGATACGAAATAGACGGAGAGGAAGATGAGGGCGCAGCAATCAATCAGCGAGAAGATGAAGACCACCGACTCCATCCCGCCACGGACACCGCCCTCCCGGCCGCCGTAGACCACGCCCCACCGCCAGGGCAGGGCCGCGCCCCGCCCGGCCCCTCTCCGCCGCGCAGCATGCTGGGAAATGGAGTCCCCGCGGCAAAGTCCACGCCCGGGTCTCCTCAGGGGTCGCGGCCGGGCGGTGAGAGCTGGGGCAAGTCCCTGCGCTTCGTGAGGGCGCTGCCCGGGATCTCACGTAGCCCTGACTGAGGGAGAAAGGGAAGCGCCTATTTTGAAAATTAATAAGCGGGCCGGCGTGTCAGAGGCGGGAGAAAGGAGCGCGCTCGGAGCTGGGCCCCTCTGCCGCCGCCGGGCCGGCCTGCTGGTGTAGGCGGGTAGTTGGAAGGGGCCTGCGGCGGCGTGGCTGGGGCGCCCGGGCGCTGCCTGCGGGCGATTCCCGGTCGCCCTTCGCAGGCGGAGCGCTAAGACAGCCCCTGGGCCTGCGGGAAGGCCGTCGGCCGCGGGGAGGGCGACGAGCGGCGATGCGGAGCCGGCCCGGGCACTTCGTGGACCTACGGCTGAAGCACCGGGTTAAACAGGTACCGCCTGGGCTGACGGTGGCGGCAGCCGGCGGGGGCTGGGGGGGGCTCCCTACGGCCGGCAGGGCGGGCCTCGGGTGTCTCCTTTCTCGCTGCGAGGGGCCTTGAGCACCCGGCCCACTCAGGTGCGGCGGGGAGTAGCAGCCAGCGGCAAAAACCCGGCCTCGTGTCTCAGGACTTTAAAAAAGGCTTTAAAAAGACATTGAAGAAGGTCTTTTTTTCTTCTTTTTTTCTTTTTTGCTTGTTTTGTTCTGTTACTTCCTTCTATCTTCTTCGATACTTCTGATCCTGAAGTTGGCTGCTATTTCAAGTATGAAATGAATAGTAAAAAAACCATATACTCTGGTTAGATCTATGCAAATTGGAAGTGTTTGAGTTTGCAAACATATTTAATATAATCGATGTATGAGTGAAGAAAGGGAAAAAATGTGTTTGCTTCCATAACACACGTGTGAAGAGTGGGGAGAACAGTGATTCCTTCAGGTGGCATAGTGCTGTGTTGTATTTTATGAATATTTATGATGACTTTGCAAATTAAACACCATTTGCCTGTGTCTGTGTCTAAGTGTACTCTGCTTCTAATTCCTTAAAATGTGAGCAGCTGCTTGAAGGAGCTTGCTTATTTTCCTTTGCAAGATCACAGTAATTAATGTCTTGACTGATCTGAAATGGAAGAACCAGCTGGATTTATGGTAGGCTTGGTATTTTCTGCAGGTCAGTACCCGTGAGTGACGTGACATCTAACATAATTTTTAAAAATAATTCTATGTTTATTTTTAAGCAATTTGATTGTTTTAAGTAGAGTTATTAATTTAAATGAGATTTTGAAATTCTCCTTGCTGTGACATTTGTGATACCATATCTGCTAGAGGGAGATTCTCTATCTCCTTTTTCTTTTTTAAGAAAGCATTCACCATTACAGTGAACTTATCTGGAGAGTGGAGGAAGAAAGCAAATGGAGAACAATTGTACCTGAACTGTAGTACATTTTCTCACACTTTCACAGTTTGTGATTCAAAAATGTGTTGAAACAGCTGCTGTCAGGAAAAAAAAAGGCTTGATACAATTCACTTTCATTTATATGCTTTTCTATGTTATTCTTTGAAACATCTTGCAAAGATTAAAGTTCTTATCATGTTATCCATAGTAATTGGTATAGATTGTCCCATTTTTAAGGTAGGAGTTCTAAACCAAAAGAAGGTTAACTGAGAGAAATCAAGAAGTTTAGAAGGATTGATAATAAGATGGTGTGTGAGTTACAAAGTAATTTTCCATACTAAATGAAAACAACGGAGTTGCACCAGCAGAAGGCACAAGCACCAGAATATAGGATGCTCCTTTTCCCAGGGAAATGTAGCCAGCTAGTTAGCTGCATCTTTATAAACAGTTCATTAGGAAATATTCTCTAGTGTGTTCCAAGGCAGTTCAAAGCTGTTTCTGATTTTCATTTTGACTTCCAAGAAGGGTACCATTTGAAATAGGCATATTTGGACTAGCTGTTTTGATTAAATAATTGACAAAGATTTTATTTGCTGCTTAAAATTCTTCATTTCAGTATCTTGCAAGTAGTAAATGTGGCCAGTATGTTGACATTGGAATTCTAGCATCTGATTTGCAGAAAACATACAGGTGAGCAAAGATTTGTATTCTAATATTCTACATTAAAAATATGGACTGTATTATCTTGCTGTTTTGCATTTGTGTATTTTTAATCAAAATCTTAATTTTCTTTGTGTTAACTTCATTGCCAGTTGATTGAAACAATAAGATCATTTCCACTCCAGTGTTTTCCTCTGATACATATTTAGTAACTTATATTTTATTAATGGATTGGTATTGGAAGATCTAGTTGTGGTTTGGGTTTTGTGGGTTGCTGCTTTTTTTTTTTTTTTTTAATTAAATGGCTACAGATGCATTACAGCATGTTGGCCCTTACCTCAGGGAGCTTAAAATATGAGGGAAAACAAGACTTCAGTGCAGGCAGATGGGGGACATACAGGATTCAGTAAGACATTAAATCTTGCTCAGCAGGACTGTCAGTCTTGCCACATTATTTTTAGGATGTTATGCTTTTCTGGGTGGGGAGCAAGGTTGTGTTTCAGCAGATCATTGATGAGTGTGGGAGTTAATGAAGGTGGAGAAGTATATTTATTCATGTTCTATTTATTTGTGCCTTGTTAGAGTTGGCTTGGGATGCTTACAGTTCTTAGGGGTTTTTTTTTTCTTCTCTCAGCTGTTGTGTAAAAGCAAATAAATAAAATATACCTTCAGGAAGTGACGATAAAAGGTTGATGATTTTTGTTTGCTTTTAAGGATGCTCATTGAATCATATTTCCTCCTAGTGACCGCTATTAATTATCACAGTTATTCCTCGCTGGACTGTCCTTTCTAGATAGTAGTCCTATGTCCTGATGTCCTTGTTTGAATTAAAATTTAAAAATTTATAGTGTTGTGAAATAGAATCCAGTGTGCTCATTTGTACATTGCTGCTTCTCTATATCTACAGTTAAAGAGGACCATGATAATTTATACTAAACATTCCTTTAGAGACGAGTATAGTTTAGTGGCTTTGTTTCACTCCAGTGATTGAGCTATTCCAGGCTTAAGAAAAAAGAAACATGCTTTCACATAGCTGGTTTTTAATAAGAACTTGTGTAGAAGCTTGGGTATCAACTTACAATATGTTGAGGGGGAAAAGCAGTAGGTGTAACCTGTTTATTTTGGGGTTTTTTTCAGTGCAGAATATGGACGAAGAAAAAGAAATGCTTTTAGAATACAAGTTGAGAAAGGTAATTCTGTTAGTATTATGTCCAAGACACCAAATTCTTTGATTATGCTTTGGCTGTTTTCTTAACATGTTTGAAACTTTTTCTTCCAGTGTTTGGAATAATCAGTAATGAAAAAGAACGTGAAGATTTAGCAGTTTTAGAAGCTGAACATGTGGCAAAAAGAGCAAGACAACAAGACAAAAATGAGTAAGAAGAATTTTTACTATTAGATTACTTTAATAATGCCATTAGCATTTAGAAAGCTTTAAAAAATGCTGTCTTCATCTTATTAAATTTTGATAATTTCAAGGTTACAGATAGATCCTTGATTTCCCATAGGCTTGTCTTCATCAAAAGTTACTTGTAGTTAAGGGAAGCACTTTTTTCACTGAAGACAAGCAGATACTAGAGCCAATCATGATTTCTCTGTTATGGGGAACATACAGCCCTGAATTAGTGAATATCCTTGGAGCTTCCTTGATAGCTTTCTGTACAAGGGCCCAGTCCTTATATGATTCAGTTCCTTTGTTTTGTTCTTAATCTTTCTTGGGTGTGAAAGATATTGGCTAAATCTGAGAGATGAGACTACAAGACAAGCAATTCAGAGCAAATAACCATTGGCTAGGAGACTGGTATTAAGATTTCCTAACTCTTAACCCTGTGTATAGTCTCATGGACCATTCTGGTTTCTGTAACCTGTGATAGATATCAAGGGTCTCATGGGAAGATTAAGACATTGTAATCAGAAGGACTAGTCTAGTTCAGCAGTGATTTGCTACCACTTCTCGTGTGACAGCATTGGTAATTGTGTGATCTCTTGGTGAACTGAATCAGATTGATCTGACATCACTTTTTTTTAGGATTGTCTTTCAGCCAGGTTGCCAAGTTGATCCAACTCATCACAAACTTGGAAAGGATGCATTTTTTAACCCTTCACAGTAATAAGTTTAGAGCATGCTAGTCAGGATTTTTTTCTCCAGTCTTAGGCTACTTACCATGGTTGTGGGGAACCACATTGTGGAAATTGCATTTGTTCTGTTTTGTGGGTGTCTCGCTTGCAGTTGTGCTCTGATATGTTAATAGTTTTTGTCTTCCTTCTGTGTAAAGGACTGCAGGAAGTGCCACAGATGACTCTGATTATGATGATTATCCAGAAGATCTAGTAAGTTTTATTTTATTATGATCATTTGTATTTGCAGAACACATTATTCTATGTTGTGAAATTATAATGCACCTGGGGGGTTTAAAAGTAGAGATGAAGATGAGGTATAGTCAGAGTTGGCAATTCCAGCGGAGAATATATAGAGCTAAAAGGAGGTATTTTCTGAAGAAAAAGGAAGAACCTGTCGTGGGGAATCACTTTTGAGGAAGGCACACTGAGGGCCCAAAAGACTTGGCTATCGAATGAAATGATTGAAGGAACTGACATATCTGACTATTACTAAAAGGTGACTGTCAGTTAACAGGGGTCATTTCAGGGTAAATTACAAAGGCTGCTGTGTCTTCAACCAGAAGATGTAGTTTTGTATGCAGTATTTTGATTTTCAGTGGGTTGGAAGATGCATAACTACTTTCTCCAGCAGGGAGAATGCTAAGTGATGTTTATGAAGTAGTTAGCATTGGCCTCTTAATATAAACAATCCAAGTTATAACCTGTATATTTTCTTTTAAAATACATTAATCTGCAGTCTACAAATCATATGAACAGTTCCCTGCTCAGCTTATACAAGAAAGGAAATCCCAATTCTGTTCCAACCACTCCAAAAAATGAACAAATGGAAACCCCCCCTCCTGTGCGAACAGCACCTCAAACAAGCACCCTCTCACCAGGAGTAAGAGTTGAAACACGCACCTCTGAAGGGGGCTGGTTCATTGATAAAACTCCGTGTGGAAAAAACTTTTTCACTGACCTTTCTGAGGATGGAGAAGGAGATGGAAAGAAACTGATTTCTGAGGTACTGTGTTTTACAAACCCGATGTGATTTAAGTAGCAAGCATGAATATAATGTCCTGTGTAATTTGACCAGCTTTTGAAAGGTGATACTAAGACCAAAAGGACTGTCTGTCTTCCTGGATTTTTAAAACACATTATTTTTATTACAAACATGCATGCTGTGTTTAAAGATAGTGAACATGTTAAATAGAAAGGAAAGATTGTCTTAAGCCCAGTGGAGTATTTGTTTTTAGCTTGGTTTCTGAAGAAAGGGCTTAGCCCATTGTTCTGCTGTGTCAGAACTGATTTTTGAACCTTCTGGCCTGTTTCAAGCATGTTTGTATGGGAGGTCAAAAGTCATGAAATTCATAATTTCCTCCATATTTTTTGAGGAAGATGTAGTGCTCAGTATTAGGGAGACCCAGACTACTGTCCATACTGAGAGAAAGATAAGTGGAACTTAGCTGATATTTATTCTGTTTGCCAGTGACCAGTCTAACTAGTTAGGAAGCATGTGGCTTGCTGTAGCCATAGCCTGTGGTCTCCCTTAGCCAGCGGTTAAGTCTTGGTGAGCCTGGAGAAAGCTGAAGTTTTGTGGATGGACAAGAGTTGGTGAAGTTGAAAGGAAATTGCATTGATTTATAAAGCAGTTAAAAATAGGTGCTACACCCCATTCAGAAATATTGCCTGCTTTGTGATATCCGCCAGCAGGTTTTTTTCTTTCTTAATAAAAACCAACTTTGTTTAGCTATTGAAAACTTTTGATATATGTGTGGGAGATAACATTTATGTTGTTTGTCTGACCAGATGTTTTGGCAGGACGCTCTTTTTTTTATCTGAAGAACTACATTTGCATCTACCTTTCTAATTGGAGAAAATGCTTACTGAATAGGCAGATTTGACAAATCATCCCTTTATCCTAGTTGTACTGCATCCTCTTATATAGAGAAATTGAATAAAAGGGAGATCTTCAAATTGTAAAATGTTTGCAATACTGTATTTAAAAATAAAACACTAAACACAAAAAAAACAACAGCCCCCCCCCTTCATCACTGAACATTTTTATTTCTTTTCTCCTGTATTAGTCCTTTCCTTATATGCAGTTAACTTGTGTAAGTACTGAATATTTTCTTATAGTAACTCATAACTTACTACTAATAAAAATTGTTTCCATTGGAATAAATACATTAATACAGTTTTATTCATCTCCAAAATGGATTGCTCTATGGTATGCAAATAACTGGTGTCTGATTTTGGTTAATGGTTTGGGGGCTTTTGAGGGGGGTTGTTTGAGGGGGTTTTTTTGTTTGTTTATAAGTGTATGTTCTTAGCAAAAAAAAGTGACTGGTGTAATTAACCCTTTTGAAAAAAGGCGAATCCTAAGTTAAAGTATTTTCTACAAAAAGAAGGGGTTAAATTCCTGGCTTGCTTGTCTTTATTCATATAATACGTGTAAGGTAAGCATTATAGACACTTCCACATTTTGTTCTTTTAAGTATTTGCAGAAATTCACTGACTTGGAAGGTTTTATATATATAATTCTTGTTTTATGCCCTAGAAATCAGCAGAGTGCTCTGTCTTGGAGAGTGAAAGAAAGAAGACAAAGGGTAAGAGAGCAAAAAGAAAAAAAGAAGAATTTCCAGATGTAGATGGAGAAATTGATGCTATCTTACTTAAAGAGAAAGGTGAGAAGTTACTTTTGGCGTGCTGCTCCAAACAAAGAGATGGTATTTGACTGTGGAATCCTGTTACCAGAGAAGTGTTTTACACTGAGGTGCAGAGAAGTGACTTCAAGCGTTTTGTTAAGAAATTTAGCCTTAAATTGTTGTACTAAAAAATACTCCAGTCCTGTGTCTACTACCAAAAAATAATACTACTCCGTGTACTTGGCTAATTCCGTAGGCTGAGTTCTTTCTTTTTCGGTGTTAGCAACTACTGTTACGCCATGTCTAAATTTGCATGACTTTTCTTCCTTAACAGTTAGAAGTAAGGGACCAGAGCTTTACCACCCTTCAGTGAAGTTTGAAGATGTAGGAGGCAATGATGAAACTTTAAAGGTTAGTTAAAATTTTAATTGTGAGACACAGAGTGCTCTGCATAAAACATCGCATGAAAAATGACAAACAAGAAATCTGGCAGAATTAATCTGCGTGGCACTGAGAATAGCTGCTTATACCAACAGCAAGAAAGTTTTGTTTTGTTTTCTTTCGCTAATCTTTCTGAAAGGAGTCACTGAAATTATATTAACAAACTTACTTTTATTTTGGCCTGTCTATAATACTAGCAATCTATAATACTAGTTTCTTCAATTTAAATAGAGGTCTCTCTTGTCCTTGACAGGAAATATGCAAGATGCTCATTCATGTCCATCATCCCGAAGTCTATAACCACTTAGGTGTGGTTCCACCTCGTGGTTTTCTTTTACATGGACCACCAGGATGTGGAAAGACATTACTTGCACAGGCAATTGCTGGGGTGAGATAGCTTTACATGTACAGTTTCTTCTGTTTCTGAATTATATTTAGAGATAAACAAAATAATTCTCCTTCATGATACATTAGATCCCTTTCTCTTTTCTCTACTTCCTATCTTAGTCTAAAATATATTCATTTTCACTTCCTTTGTTTAAATTCCATCTGAATCTATACTTGAAAGAACCTCATATGAAGAATGGACATAGTGACAGGGTTTTATGTTTGACTTAACTTTTTTTAGGCATTCCCAGGGCAACAATACAAGCATGGGTATTGAGAAGGCTATAAATGGAAGATACTTGTAGTTAAATTTAGCATAATGTTTTGTTTTAAGTCTGGACTCAACCTTACCATCTTTTATGAGGCATCACATTGGTGCTTGTTGGGTGGCATCTGTTAAACAGTGATTTCTGAATTCCAGAACTGGATGTTGCTTTGCCTATGTCAAACTAATGATTTCACAGAATCACAGAATCACAGAATCACTAGGTTGGAAAGGACCTTTAAGATCATCAAGTCCAACCATTAATCCAGAACCACCATGTCCCCTAAACCATGTCCTGAAGCGCCACATCCACACGTTTTTTGAACACTTCCAGGGATGGCGACTCCACCACCTCCCTGGGCAGCCTGTTCCAATGCCTGACCACCCTCTCAGTGAAGAAATTTTTCCTAATATCCAATCTAAACCTCCCCTGGTGCAACTTGAGGCCATTTCCTCTTGTCCTATCACTAGTTACTTGGGAGAAGAGACCAACACCCTCATCGCCACAACCCCCTTTCAGGTAGTTGTAGAGAGCGATAAGGTCTCCCCTCAGCCTCCTCTTCTCCAGACTAAACAACCCCAGTTCCCTCAGCCACTCCTCATAAGACTTGTGCTCCAGACCCCTCACCAGCTTCGTTGCCCTTCTCTGGACACGCTCCAGCACCTCAACATCCTTCTTGTAGTGAGGGGCCCAAAACTGAACACAGTATTCAAGGTGCGGCCTCACCAGTGCCGAGTACAGGGGCACAATCACCTCCCTACTCCTGCTGGCCACACTATTCCTGATACAGGCAATTCCAGTGCATATGACAGTATTGATAGCTTGGTGTGTGGTGGGGCTGCTGTGCTGCTCTGTGCCTGCCTCGGATATAAATCTAGGGGCAATTTAGGGCTATTCAGTGATAACCATGGACATTTCTTTGTCTTTAGTACAGTTGTTCCTTAAATGTCACATTACAACCTTAAATTTAGATTAATGTAAATTACAAACTTTTGTACCAGAGCTTTTATCTTTGAAAGAAATTACTGGTGTTTATTACTTAAATGTTGGTTAGACCCTTCTGACACGATATGTCAAATGTTTTAATTCAAGAGATCTGTTTTTTTCCCTTTTAATGCCTTATTATATAAAGGTACCTGTTGAATCTATGATACTTAATACTTCAGCGGGTGTTTGTATCCTGGAAGGTTACTAAATTTAGGGGAAGAAACATGACACAAGTGAAAATTTTTCAGAGATGAGATAAATTTAATGACAACTTCTTAAATAATTTTCTTAAATAAGATATTGTCAGTAGTTATTCAAGGCAAATTATCTCCTCCAAGCCCCATCTAGTGCCTCTGCTGGCTGTGATTTGTCTACATTAGGATTTTTTTATATGTGCATCTATCAAAGTTACAATCTTGTTCATTTATTTTTAATAGCAGAAAACTTTGAGTGTGAGCTTCACAAGTATCTTACTGCACAGTCCTGCTTAGATATTTCTGGAGCAAGACTAAGGGAAATAAACCTGGTAGGAATCTCTTCCGCACTGCTAAGTAATGTTTTGTTACAGTTGGAAATAGGCAGTTTTCTCAAAAAGGGAGCCCAAGCATGAACTGAAATATATGTCTTGTATATGCACCAAGGTTCAAAGCTATTTGACAGTACAATCGTTCTCTAACTGACTTAGGGAAACCTGGTTTTAGTATCTATTTCTGTTCACTTGCCCAAATGGCTCAGACCCATTTTGAATTGGAGGATACTACTACTATTTTTTAAGAGCTCTTTAAGATTTAGTCTTGATTACATAATCTTTGGGTGTAAAAGATGTTGTATTGGAAAATATTTGTCCCCTAGGACAGCCAACGTTTCTAACCTCTAGATAAATAGTACAATGTTCCTTGTCTCTTTCAGGAGCTTGAGCTCCCTATGCTGAAAGTGGCAGCAACGGAGATGGTGTCTGGAGTGTCAGGGGAATCTGAGCAGAAACTGAGAGAATTGTTTGAACAGGCTGTGGTGAGACACCCGTTAGAAATAACACTGTGAATTGTTTGCTCTTTTCTTTGCAAAGATTCATACTTTGCTGTGGTTTGAATTTGAGTGAATATTAGTGAGTGATTCTTTATACTGCTGCACACAAGTCATAGTGTCTCCCCTTCTGGGACCAGAATACCATTGTACTGTCATGCTATCACAGAGCACAAAGATTACTCTTCTGAAATCTTGACAAAAGATATTTCATCACATCAGTGTAAAGGAGCAACATAAATTATTTACCTATTTGGAGCTGCTTGGCTTGATATATAAAAATAGAAAAGATGTAAGAGCAGTTTATTGTGCTTTTTTCTTACAAGTGTTTTTTGCTGGTTTTGTATGTCGTGGAATTTGAGTGAGTATGAGGTACTTAAGACTTTGGGAGTTTAGGTATAAAGTAAGAAATTTGGGACAAATGTCATAAGAGCAGGAGTCAAGTTACAGTTGAGTCTTGTTTGGTGAAACTTCCAGAATTCATGAGAAGCAAAGAGAACCGACAGGCTGAGATGATTTTAATTTAAACAAATGCAGATTTTTTCTTTTTTTAGTATGTGGTTAATGTTTTATTTCACGACGAGAGTTTTCTGTTCCTGATCTCTGAGAATGTTCTGGTTTTCCAGCTTTATTCCATTTTTCTACTCTCCCCAACAACCGTATATAGGTGTTTAAACTATGTTCCTGTATAAAAGTATGCTAAATGGGGCAAAAGGTTTGATTGTGAAGCTGTTAGATTATTATGTTTCCAGTTGATACTACATTTTAAATTTTAGAAAGCCTTGTTAAGATGTTGTATAGAATAAAACTAAATAAGTGATTGCACAGAGTTTTTAGAAATTACATATCTTTTGAATGCATAGTGACTGAGGGAAAGTTGCTATGAAAGCTATTTTTGAAGAAATAAAATGTATTGCATAAAACATGTTTAAAAATAAAATCTGTTGCCTTTTTTGTAGTCCCTTACATTCAGTTAAGTAGCTTTTCCACTTAGTTTTTGTACCGATTTTTGTGCAGGGAAAAAAAGACATAGTTGCACAGTACATGCATAAGGTATAGGGGAATCCTTCTAGCTTAGTTGCATTTTTTTCCCTCTATCAGGTGGCAGGAAAGTGAATGACAACTAGATGGCGCAGTTGCTACCTGATTACACAGAATGCATGGATTTTAAAATACTAATTTTTTTTATATGATTCCAGTGTTTTCCTTGAGTATTTCTTTGCACTACTACTACTTTTTGAGAATATTAATAATCTTATGTCAGTTAAACACTATTCTGTTAGTTACTGTAGTTGTTGCCCTATATTATTGTAGGCTTTTTATGAACATGAAGTACATGGAATTTTAGAACACTTGTAGGAGTTGCCCATTTTTACTCTTTGAAACATGGTCAGGCTCTCTAGTAATCTAGAAGTTGGCAGATCATTTTTCATGACCACCTACTGCTCCTTTTTTTTCATTATGTTTGTCAGTAATACTAGCTCTTGAAATTCCACAGCTCTAATATCACTAACAAAACAAACAAAAAAACGAATCAGACCTTTGTTGTCTGGTTTTCCGTTTTTTGGACTTAAGCAAGTAAGCAGTCACAATGGAATATTTATGGAAAACATAAAGCAGCATAGAGGTACCTTTAAATTTTAAACAATATCTAGAGATTTTGAATCTCATGCCTTAATTATTTCATAGCCTCAGCTCACTTTTGTAGTCTGGTGGCTCTCCAGATAGTCAATAAGAACAACAGAATTGTTACAGGGCAGGTTGATTGTGCAGCAGACTTACAGTAATAATTATGGTACAGAAAATCTGAAAAAGTTCTCCATCTCTCTCATAATACATTATGTCAATGTAATTTTGTAATTATTAATATTTCTTGTTCCTAGTCCAGTGCACCATGTGTGCTTTTCATTGACGAGATTGATGCAATCACTCCAAAAAGAGAAGTTGCGTCAAAGGACATGGAGCGAAGAATTGTTGCTCAGTTCCTAACTTGTATGGATGGTCAGTCTCAGGAACATCTATACTAAGCTAAACTTTCTAATTGTCAGTCTCACTGTCTGCTTTCCTTCAGTAGTGACTCATGGTTACTTTAGTGGACATAGTGGTAATAATTTTCATATTTTGGCACAGTTTACTGGGGGGGCGTGGGGTGGGGTGGGAAGAGTCTCACTAATTTGAGGGGATGTTACTACATTATTTTCATAGTAGTCTGTACAGCATTATATAAGCCTGTCTGTTGTATAAACAGATAGAATGGGAAAATGTGTCAAATGTCATTTGAAATGCTTATTTTTGCTAGACTGTGCAAAATGCAAATTCTAAGTAGCAGAAATAAGGATGAACAGCAGTTTAGTATGACTGTTGGTTAGTTTATCTCTGCTGTTCTGAGTATTATTGTGTGCTGCAGAAACAGTCACATAGATGTCAGAACAAAGTTGAGACAGTGAGTATGAGTACTAACTTCCTTCCTTCCTTTAGACTTGAATAATGTGGCTGCCACTACCCAGGTCCTTGTTATCGGAGCAACTAACAGACCTGACTCGCTGGACCCCGCACTGAGGCGAGCTGGTAGATTTGATCGAGAAATTTGTTTAGGGATCCCAGATGAAGCGGCAAGAGAAAAGTATGTGTTATAAAGTTTAAGCTTCTCTTTGATTAATTAATAAATAAGGAAATAATGTATAAGTTAACATGCGAATTGAGGAAAAGTACTTCATCATGTTTAGTCCTCTTTGTGCCTGTACACACCTATGGATCAGCACACACTGAAAAGTGCAGAACACATTCAGTGTGCATCTACTCTTTGTCTTGGTAGCTGTGTCTACATTTGGGGTGGTTTCCTTTCTTGTGTGCAGATCTGCTTTTAGCATTATGTTAATGGCTTTGCAAGTGCTTTAACAGTATAGGTGATGGAATTAACTTCCTGAACAACAGAAAATATATATTTAACATTCTGGTTTTGGTGCTCCCTATGTAACTATTAAATTAGGAACATAAATTGAGTATAGCTTGTTTGTTAGTCCTCTCAAGCACATACCTTAAGCAACAGGCCTAGATTCTTCCATTCCATTCCTCATGGAAGTACACCAGCCCAGGCATTAAGCTGAGCTGCAGTCATCCTGTTTTGTATAACTGACCCTTCTTACTCCAAAAATTTGTGACTGTCAGACTAGATTAATTTTTTTTTTTTGGTAATTAAAAAGGAACTGCTACTCATTTCCACAACAGCAGAAAACACAGAAAAGGAAGTGTAAAAACAGCTGTGGCTTATCTTGTTATGGGAAGGAAAGAAAGGTTAAAGGATAAGTTCCTTCTAGCTCAACTAATCATTTCTAGGTTGAAAAAGCAAACTGTCTGCTTGCGGTATCAGTCACTTTGCATTGTCAGCTCTACTGGCCATTATTCCACCCTTTCCCCCCATCTGCTTTCTGGCCATGCCTCCACTTTTTTTTTTTTCTCTCCCCTCCTTGTTCCTCCAGATCTACAGCCCTGAAGTAATTACGTTGCTCTTGGTTGTGGGAAAACATACAAGCAGTTAGAGGTAGAACTGAAGAGTTCACTGATGAGAGTTCTAATTCTATGATATTTCTTAGGTTCTTGTTAAAAATATGATATTCCCAGAAATAGCACTGTTTTGAAGGACATGAGTTGTGAATGAGAGAGCCATCATAGTGTGTAGAGATTGTTCACAAGTTGAGTGTAGTCACATTCATTTATGTTACTGTTTTGTGCAATTGTTTGTTTTCCTGGAGGTGTAGATTTACAGGAACTATTGACTTTATTTTTTGAATTTTTCCCTCCTCCCTGCTTTCTGTTTTGTTTTGGTTTTGGGGTGTTTTTTGTTGGGGAGGTTTGTTCCTTTTTTAAAATAAAAGGGTCATATAGAAACAGAAGTCCTTATAGTGTGCTGATTTACCACATAATAAATCAGTCTTGCTGCAAGTGTGATTTGAACTGCTTAGCTGTGGTTCTACAGCCTGAGCAGGTTGGAATAGGATGAAGAGGTGTACCTGGAGATCTTCTTTACTTGCAGTGTTTTCTTGTGCATTTATGAAGCACATAAAGGAAAATAATATATGTAGGATAAAAATTCAGAATAAGCCATTTACAGTTCTTAATTTTTTACACTTTGAGTCACTTGATGAGCTACAGCTGTTGTCAGACTGGTTGAAAAATTCATGAGAACCAAGCTAACATCACTAATAAAGATTTAAATGAGAGATAATGGAACCTTGTTAGTGGGGGAGGCAAACAGAGGAAACGTATTATAATTTCAGAGTTTTGAATGGTTTAATAACTCGTTCTTTTCATAACTTTTCTGTAGTTACATTACATGATCTGGAAATAATTTAAACTAGTTTTCATTGGAACTAGAAAATATGTTAATGATCTTGACGACTTTGGTTTGTGCTGCCTTTTTGAAATATTTTCCCAGTGAAGTGATGTTTTGCTGTTTTAAACAAGTTGATTTGATCCCTTTGCTCAGAGTTATTCAGCACCAGTATTTGTGCAGTGACATTTGCTTTTGTCCTTTTTTTTTTTTTTTTTTTTTGACTATTCGTGTAATTTTCAGTTGTCCTTGGCTTAGAAGAACAGCGGGAAGTCTTGGTGGACCTTGAAGGAGGTTTTTAAAGCTTCAGCCTCGATAGAGAGTGAAAAACTCCCATAAAAAAAAGTGTGAAGCATAGCACTTCAGTCAGTTACTTAGAGCTGTTTTGTATTAGTGATGGAACTGCATAGGTAGGTGTAACTTTAGCTTTTTGAATGAGGATGAGGTAACACATGAGGTGTACACATTGGAAACTTTACTGGGGACGCAGGAAACATCTGCGGTTATATTCCACTGACAGTGGTAGGGGAAAGATACTGAAGATCAAAAGACAGAGCTCCTAAGTCTGATTTTATTTATTCCTTACAGAATAGTTTGTTGTGAATGTTTTTCAATAAATAAATAAAAGTGGGATGGAACAGACAATGCAGAGTAAGGTTGTCAGGAATACAGGGTTAAATATCTCAACAGATAACTCGTGTGCATCTCTGTGGTACACTCTGAGATCTACTCTGTCAATTTTGAATCATAATCTAAGGTTTAAAGAATCTATAATATTTAGATTCACTAAAACTAGCTTTTGCCCACTGACTGACATTGCCTGGTTGATGCTGTTGGTTTTCATTTAAGAGCTAAAAGGAAATATATAGTATGGCTTTGTGGATTTCAGTGTTGGTTACTTCCTAGTTGTCCTGGTTTTGGCTGGGATAGAGTTAGTTTTTCTTCCTGATGTCTGGTATAGTGCTGTGTTTTGGATTTGGTATGAGAATAATGTTGATGACACCCTGATGTTTTTAGTTGTTGCTGAGCAGTTGTAGTGTTTATACTCAGTCAAGGCTTTTCAGCTCCCCATCCTCTGCCAGTGGGGAGGTGCACGAGGAGCTGGGAGGGGGCAGAGCCAGGACAGCTGACCCAGACTGGCCAGAAGGATATTCCCTGCCGTATAACGTCATGCTCAGTATATAAACTGGAGTTGGCCGGGTGGGGGGAACTGCTGCTTGGGGGTGGGCTATCGGTCACCGGGTAGTAAGCAATTGTGGCATTGTGCATCACTTGTTTTTGTATATTCCTTTATCAGTAATTTTATTATTATCATTGTTGTTTCCTCTTTCTTTGCTGTCCTGTTAAACTGTTTTTATCTCAATCCATGAGGGTTTTTTTTCGATCCTCTCCCCCACCCCACCTCAGTGGTAGGGGGTGAGCGAGCAGCTGCATGGTGTTTAGACGCTGGCTGAGGCTAAACCTTGACACTGGTTGAGTGAAAACTGTTCCCACTATACTACTTCAGTTATGTGGACTGAAAGAGACCTTAAATTGTGCTGGGTTTTTTTCATACAAAAATAAAAAAAGCCACAGCTTCATCTCTATTTTATTGTTCTTTTTCTCCCTACTTGATTAGAATTCTTCGGACTTTGTGTCGAAAACTTAAGCTCCCAGAGTCCTTTGAATTTCATCATTTAGCACAGCTGACTCCAGGTTATGTCGGTGCTGATTTGATGGCACTTTGTCGTGAGGCAGCTATGTGCACAGTGAACAGGGTCCTGTTAAAGCCTGAGAAGCAGAAAAGGAAACGCATAAACGCTGGAGGAAATGCAGCTGAAGAAAGCATGGAAATAGGAACAGACATCCTGGTGGAAGAAGATACCAAACAACTAGAACTTCCTCCTAAGGTAGTTGTTCCTTGAAGCATGTGCCTCTGATATTTTAAGAATTGAGCCATTTTATAATTGTGAAAGTCATTGCTCATAAATCCTTAAACATCTGTGGCCAATGTAATATTAAATTTAGATTTAGAAATATCAGCTCTTAAGCCAGACACTTAACTCCTAATGACCCATATAATGGGTCTGAATAAGTGGCTCCCAAAGCCCATACCTTCTTAAAAATCATGTTAATGTTTATACAAGGTGTGGGGTTTTTTTTACCCTTGGCTTTTTCATTGTTGTTGTTTGTGTTGTGTTGTTTTGTTTTCTAGCAGACTAGAGGTTAAGATAATGGCCATATCTGTCTTCAAAAGTGTATCAATTGTAAGAATGTCAGACTTGCACTGAGTGTTTACCAAGCTAATTGCTGTGCCCTCGGTAAAATATCTATTATGACGCCTGGGGCTCTTCCCTGACCTGGTATAGTTACAGTTAGCCAAAGTCTAGAAGTATTTATGCAGTCTGCATTTTCCCTTCAGCTATGTGACTACTTGGGCTAAATCACATGTGTTGTCTAGTACCTACAGCAAGTTTGAGGAAGAGGTATCTATCCAGTAGAAAAGTTGGGTTAGCAATATGACTTGAGCTGCAGAGCAAGTACCTGTTAATGTGCAGTACAGCTGGAACTCTGTTGCAGAAAGTAGCATTTCCAGTGGCAGAATTATTCTGTGGCCTAAGTAACATGCTGTGGTCAGTGAACCAGAACATCTTCATACAGAAATTCTAGGCCCTGCTTCTCAAAATTTGGACTGTGTATGTGCCTTCATTATGTGTAGGCCTCCTAAGGATTTGTCTGGAGAAGTAAAGCAAAGTGGTCTTAAATCCACATTGTACTCTGATTCTGGTTTTAAAAGTACTGTCAAAGAAAACTGTTGCTGTAATTAACAAAAAACTGTGTAAAAAGCCGTAGTAAGCCTTTGTATTAGTAGCATAATCATACTGCATACCTCCCAGTGTTTCCAGGGGCCTGATGTAGCCAAAAGGCAGTGGGGAGGGGCAGGTAGTTGCAGCTTTTATCAACATCACCATGATCAAAGGAGTTACTGAGGATGAGGAAGTCTAATCCTAACAGAGCCATATTTTGATAGCAGGCAGGAGGTTGACATATTCTAATGCAGAGTATTGTCATTAAAACCATCATATTATGTTTATAAGGGATAAATAAACATACAAACCCTTTTAAAATCGTTCACACAATTCAAGTAAACAAACCCAGTGGTCCTGGGTTTTTCAGAGTTTCTCTTAATGGCTCTGTTAAGAAGAGGAGGGAAGGCTTAAAAGAGACATCAGGCACTATAAACATTTCTATTTCTTTATGGTCAGTTGTAGAGCTAGCTTAGTTGCAACAAATAGGAAGTGATTCTTTTCCCCTATACTGCGGTAGGAAAAAATGTTGAAACTTAACAGCGTTATTACAATATTTTTTTTTTCCTCCCTCTATCTTACAATGAAAATACTGCTATAGTTTTACTTGTGGTGCAGCATCAATTTGCTTTGATACTGCCTTTCCATATTAGAACTGGGATGTATTTATGTTGTGAAGGTATAAAGGTCTTTGATCAAGTATTTTCTCAGATAGTTTCCCCAGTAAAGAACTGATTGGGGAAATTGGAGCATACCTGCATGGCGTGCTGTGGTCTGCAAGATGGGACTGTGTTGAAAAGCATTGCCCTGTACCTCTATTCTGTTTGCCCAACTTTATCAGGGCCTGGTTACAAAACCAGGTCTAACCAGCCTGAGAAAATGAGTTGATGACTTGAAATCAGATTATGTTGCATAAAAGTGCATAATCTAAAAGTGTGTGTGTGTGTGTGTGTGTGTGTGCGTGTGTGTTAAGAGTTTTAAAGGTTTTTATGTAACCAAATATTCCACAAATTGCTGAAATTGTGATGTTCAGCAGAGTTGTTCACTTTCTCTTGAGAGCAATTTCTTATTAAAAACAGAATTAACACATATAATTAATGCATGTTTTGGAAATTTCAGCATGGAAAAAAACTTTCTCCTAATCAGCGTGGGAGCAGCAGTAGGAAGACAAAATACATGTGCTAGCTCTGTTTCTGTAGTATCTAAATCAAGGTTGTAGTCTGTCAGCTCAGTGGTTTCACTTTGTGTTGAAAACTTAAGCTCCCAGAGTCCTTTGAATTTCATCATTTAGCACGGCTGACTCCAGGTTATGTCGGTGCTGATTTGATGGCACTTTGTCGTGAGGCAGCTATGTGCACAGTGAACAGGGTCATTTCAGATGTTAAATGTACGTAGCACTTGCCTGGAACATTTTTATCATTAATATTAATTTTTAATGTTATTTTATTTGTATTGTACATAATAATTTGTTTTACAGTAATTAATATTACAGATGAAGAAAGTACTGCTTTGAAAAAGCCCTTAAAAAAATGGTTCCTAAAATCTGATCCAGTGCATAATCTTTTTCTCTCCCTTTCCATATATCCTAAGGAAGAATTGCAGAGACTTTTGGATTTATTGAAGAAGCAAGACCCCTTGCCTGAGGAGCAGCTGCAGAAGCTGTGCATTGAGATGAATGATTTTATTGTTGCGCTGTCATCAGTGCAACCCTCTGCCAAGAGAGAAGGCTTTGTCACAATTCCTGATGTGACATGGGCAGATATCGGAGCCCTGGAGGATGTTCGGGAGGAGCTGACTATGGCAATATTGGTATGTCTTAACCTTGCTTTCAAAGATTTTTTTTGCACTTCCCCATATGCAGGAAATAAAACCATGGCTTTTTGTTTTTTAGAAGTTATTTAAGGTATAATGTTCTACCCATGAGTTCTAACATGCGACAAACTAGAGGTTTTGCAATATCTTCATTTATAATAGTCAGACTTCTTAACTTGCTTTCAAATTTGTTACAAGTCTGGTGCATGTATTTAAGATTTCACTTATTCATGCTTTCAGTTTTCAGTATGTTCATTATTGCTGAGTCTTACGTATTCTAAAAGTTTTGCACCAATAACCTTAGTTACACAACTGCCACACAAAGAATTGGAGACCACTTAGCTGGAAGGTTTGCAGTCTTGCTGCCACTCAGAGGTGTACTTAACACTAACACCTTAAGTTGCGAACTTAGGTAAATAAAACTTTTGCCTCTGAATAATGACACTTCTTCCATTTTGGGGTATTTATCAATACAAGACAATAAATGCTCATCGATTGTTTATTCTTTTTGCTCATAAAGAGTTGGAATGAAGAACTTGCATATAAATCATCTTTCATCCAATTGTAACTGAAATGAAAAGTTTCATGTTAGCTTTTTGTCACAGATAAGTATGATAATTTCTTTTATAGGCACCTGTGCGAAACCCACAGCAGTTTAAAGCTCTGGGCCTGACTACTCCAGCTGGTGTTCTACTTGCAGGGCCTCCTGGGTGTGGCAAAACACTGTTGGCTAAGGTAATATGTTTTCTAAATGTGTTCAAAAGCCCTGGAGAATCTTGTTGAAGTGGATGTTTTTGTAGGAATGACTGAGTCTGGATGATACTGCCAGAAGATGGACTTTTGCACTCCTCAGTAGAAAGTTGAATTTGGGGCTCTGTGCTGAAATTGTTTGATTTTTCTTGTCATAAAGTTGTAATTTTGCTTCAATGAGAGGGAATTATTGCAAAACTTGAAGGAATTAAGTTGATTAAGAAGAAAGTAGCAAAGATAACCACTTCTATGGAATATTTTGCTGTAACTAAATGATGTATTTGGAAGTAGTCTACACATATTATATGTATGTATTTTTATTTATTATATTTACCTTACTGAAATTCCTTCTCCTCAAGCATTTCAGTTCTTGTGGCCTCCCCATGTAAATGGAGATAATTATGCAAGTTTCCAGATTTTCACTCATCTTTGTCTTCAAATGCTCTTGTGTAGCTTTAACTCCGGCTAATTATTGAGAATTTTTCAGCTAATGTGGGGGAGGGGAGTGGGGTGTGAATCTGGATCACTGCCTCATTAAAGAGAGAGAACACCTTGCTAAATTTCCCATCCCCCTCCCATTCTTAATTGCATATAATTATACTTTGTACTGTTTTCTATATTTTACAAACAATTGATAACTGTGTTCCTTAAGTTTGTTTATCTGTTTATGGACAGAACCAAAGAAAACATGAAAAATATGTGTTTTATATATATGTCTGTTTTTCTTTTTGATAGGCTGTGGCAAATGAGTCTGGACTGAACTTCATATCTGTGAAAGGTCCTGAACTGCTAAATATGGTATGCACTGATACTTTTGTTATTTATGGAATTCTTGTCCAAAGTATGGGGCAAGCAAAATTCCTGGTAATTACACAACTGATACCAGTGCAACAGAAGTTGCCTCGCTTAACCTCTGCTTACATTTTTTAAGCAGTGAAGTTGTTCATGTGAAAAGGAAAAAGCTCTCTGGCTAGTTTAAGTATATATCTTGGTTTAAATTACCTGGCAGATGGAGCCTAGTTGACTGAAGTAGGATTTCTAAAAGACAAACTACATGCATCAGTGCTGTTACATAGATCAGGAAAAAGAATAAAAGTTCAAATTTAACAGTGAGAAAAATTGGTGATCAGTAACTGCAAATTGGCAGCTTTCAGTAAGCAAAATAAAATTTTCAAGTTTGGAAATGTGTTTTGCCAGTCATTTTAGCTTCTTAATGGAAGTTTGAAGCCTTGGAAAGCAATATTGGTTTTTAGTTGATAAAAATTATTTTTAAAGATTTTAAATGCTAACAGATAAAAGTGCTGTAGTCTGAGTTTTTGAAGCACTGGACTGAGAAATGTTGTGATATAACTTCAGTCCCTTTTAGCATGAAGAGAATGTGTTGAACTGAGAAAGGTGGCTGCAGCCCACATTTCGGAAGACCATGGCAGTTACCTGTTTATCAATAATGTGGAAGCTAAAACCAAAATACTGGATAGATTGTTATTTTGCCAAATATTTTTTTAATGTGTACTGCAAGTACTGCTATCAGGCAGGATATGAGGAGCCCTACTTCCTTACGGAGTAAAGAGAAAATGTCTTAACACAGTCTCTGAATCATAGGCAGACATGAATTGTATCAAAACACGTTTGTTTGGAAAAAGTGAAGTGTTTGCATTTACAGCTTATCAACCCTCACCCCTGCAGTTTGCCATTCAAAGTGAAATTCTGGCTTACCTTTTAGTTCCCTACTGCCAGCCCTCCTGTCTTCAGGCGATGACTATATAAACTTCAGATGTTCATTGTGTTCAAATTACTCACTGCATTTTTTTATGAACAGTTGAAGAATAACAGGGTCCTTAATGAAGACTGTATTTGTTAATTCTTATCATCAGAATGATGGCAAGTTAGATGTGTTCCCCAGAAAGTAGGAATTCTATTAAACTCTGAATGTACTGGAAACTGTCAAAAGTAAGCTAGTGACAACTAGTTCCCAGGTAAATCTTGATCAGTAAGGAAATACAGATAACAGACTGTTATCAGAAGTAAACTGGTTAGCAGGTTGCACTTCTCCCTTGCAAAGCACCTCAAATAGTGTTTAAAACTGTGATTTTTTTTTTTTTTTTTCCCCCAAGCAAAATCTTGATGTCTTGCATCGTTTCACTGTGATTTGTCATTTGTTTTAGTATGTTGGTGAAAGCGAACGTGCTGTACGTCAGGTATTCCAGCGTGCCAGGAATTCAGCCCCTTGTGTTATATTTTTTGATGAAGTTGATGCTTTGTGCCCTCGGAGGTCTGACCGTGAAGTGAGTCTGTCTTAAAATATCTCCATAAATAAATACTCAGTTGCAACTTTTGTGTCATTGTGCCACAGAAGTACCTGGAAGGGTACTATGTTCACTTATCTCCAAGGAAAACAATCCTATAGGCTTTCTCATATTTGTGGAAAAGTATGTTGATCAAATTTTGTAAAGCTTAATACTTCTTTTTTATTATGCATATATAGAAAAAATATCCAGAGAATATGTGTAGAACCACCAACTTGTCTGTGTAGAACTGTAGGAAAAGATGGAGTGCAATTTAATATCATGTTTAATTTATGGCCAAATCCTGACACAGCTGTAATACTTGCATGAAGTATGTATTTATTTTAACAACATGAACTGGGTCATGAGGCAGGAGCATAAGTGGAATTCATTAGACTTTATAGCTATTCCACCTGTGAAGTCTTCTCTGTCTTGATTTTTTTGTTGTTGTTTGGGAACAGGCACTACCTACACCTAGGATTAACTTCTGCTTTTGCGGGGGTGGTATTAGCGCTGTGTGTTGGAGGAAAGCCAACTGGTTTTTATGCAGAGGAAATGCATTTATTTTATGATACTGTACTGGTGCATGTATGTTGATGGCTGAAAGAAAAGATGCTTCCCCCCGCCCCCGGCACCGGACAAGTGGAGTGCACTACTGTTCAGATATTGTCATCATTGACTTTTAACAGAAGGACTCTTTAGTTCCAGTTCATAGGAGAGAGGAAGTTTGATCAACTGTCTCTGAATCATACCTTGTCCTCTGAATTTGCATACTTCACTTCCTATGAAAGATAGCCAAGCTGAAAAGTTCAGACTTGACTTCTTGAATGTCCTGAGGTGGTGATTTCCACAGAGTCATAAAAGAAGGTGTCCAGTACTAGGCACCACAGTAGGCATAGATGGTAGCCAAGGAGGGGGAACAAGTATGCTTTGGCCTCACTCCATTTCTGTGGCAGCAGCAGCAGGCAGCAGCTTGGTGCCTAGAAGCCCACCCCTACTCTTCACAGCCTCCTTTTAACCATGTAGAGGTACTGTCTGGGCAGGAGACTGTTGACTTCATTACTCAGACTGTGATACTGGTGACAGTCTTGGGATTTATAATTGAAACTCAGGGGTGTTTGGTGTTTCCATTGGCTTTTTGAGACTTACGTGCATTTTTGCCGCATATTCTAATTATCCATAGGTGGATTTATATTTTTGTATGTTTAAAATAACACTGTAACACTTAGAACAACATACTTCAAAATCATCAAGCAGTTTTACTACATAATTGAACTCTTGTTCTCTATCTCCTGTGCTTTCTCTCTCCCTGTCTCCCCAACTCTAGAATAAAATTCAGATTAAGCTATTGAGTTTGGTTATAGGATGTCACTACTGTGGACTTAACATTTAACTTTGAGTAGCTCACCTGCTGAAACTGTTGTTTCAGAGTTTTAAATATTTGGAGAACTTTTTTCTTTTTTTCAAAACCTGAATATTGAGAAGTTTTGGGTGTTCTTGTTGAGGTAGATGTGAGAATGGTTAGCATAAATATGTGTATGTACTACTTTAAGTGAGACCTTCATGTTTAATGGGAAAGAAAAGGTTTGCCACATGTTAAAATGTGTGGTGGGTGTTTAGGTAGCATGAATTTAGGGTGGAGACAAACTGAGACTATGATAGTAGAAATCCAGAATGCAGCTACATTAAAAGTGTGAAAAAGAAACTTTTTCTTTGAATAGTATTTCAGGGCAGGGAGCTAGTAGATCTTTTGTTTCTTTTACTTTGAAATATTCCCACTCCCACAGTTTTTTTCAATTTTGTTGACAAATTTCTCTTTTTAAAGTCAGGAGCCAGTGTCCGAGTAGTTAACCAGTTACTCACAGAGATGGATGGTCTGGAGAATCGTCAGCAGGTTTTCATTATGGCTGCCACAAACCGTCCAGGTAAGGACCCAAAAATCATAAACAGAGAAATTGGACGTCCTTGGTTCTCTTTTAATGAAAACGTGTGTCCTTACGTATTTGACTTCTATAACTAACCTTGTTCTGTACTTAAAATTACAGTGTCTCCTCAAATCCAAACTTTTCTGATCAATTAATCTGTTCCGCATTCTTGTGACAGTGTGAGATGAAGCAACCTTTGTAAAATGTATGTTAATTAGCACCTGACATCATTGCTGTAAAATGCTTTGAAAGACCTTTGACTTAACTGGACTTTGGATTATCTCCTCGGAACGTAAAAGAACAAAAAAAGAACTAAAACATAAATTATGTATTTTTTGTTGCTTGCATTGATTTTTCTATCAAAAGCAATCCTACAGTTTTCTGCTATTTTAATTTTTTTTGCCTTGAGGCATCTATCTCATGTTAAGTCATTTTTCCATTTGCTTATCTTTTGCTTCCTGGGCTGTATGTTCCGAACTCGGTTCCCCCAGCCTGAAGTTATGCTGCTCTTCCCTCATGTTATGTCAAGCTTTGATATTGACAACTGTCTGTGCTCCCTTGCTGGCGTTTCAGTTTTTGGGTTTTTTTGGTTTTGCAATTCCTGCAGCATCTTTTTTCTTAACAGGGAAAAATAGTAACATAGCTACTTTGGATATAAATTGGAAGATGAGAAAGTTAAAATACTTGACAGATTGCTTGTGTCCTATAGATTAAGGAAAATTTGGTCTGAAATCACCTAAAAAAGGCAGCTATGAGGTGTTTTTTGTTTTTTCCAATAGTCAAAAAATTCAAAGATTTTGAGGAAAATTTTCCTGTCTCTTGAATTCTTTGCACCATGACAGACTATCAAGCCTTCTACACGGTGAAGTACGAGCAGTAGATGCTTAAATCTGTATCTGCTTGTAGAAATTCTTTGATTTTGAAGTGGTAATCTTCCTGGCATGAGCTTGATGATTCTGACCTATCGAATCCAATGTAGAAAAGAGAATAAGGTTATACAATGTAGCACATCTATATATAGATACAGTTGGATGTACCAAGAGCGTTAGCACTAGTGTCATCAAGTTGCCTTAGGAAAGAGATCTCTCACTTAATTAGTTACGCTAATGCAAGTATTTATATCAAGCAGCCTTATTTGTTAGTGTTTCTCAAGGGCTTCATATCCATTTGCTGATGACAGTAAACTCGTCATTATCTCTGACTGGTAGCTTGGGGTGTGAATTCCAACACTTTTGAAGTTGAGGAAACATCCAGCTTGACTTCTTGCAGTGCCAGCTCAGGTGTACCACAGGTATACACAGGGCACATACTTTTAAGGCCAGTGTGTGTACGTGGCACTGTTCTGAGCTAATGACCCCTCTTGTAGGGGCAGCTGAGTGCAAGTAGTTTAGTAGCTTTGCTAAGGGCCAGTTTAGAGTAAATGTTGCTCAGATGTTAATTTCAGGATATGAATACTTGTGTGTGGCAGGTTTGTCCCAATTCCCAGCTTTGACACTGATTCAGTACTTGCTTATGGGTCTCGTTTTCATGCATATATGAAACAGACATCAATGCAATTGTTAAGTCATCCCTTTATATGCTTTATAGTGGATGCAGTATAAAGTACCTTTGTAATGGTTTGGGGATTTTTTTTTTTTTTTCAGTTTTAAAAAATCGGTGTTGCCTTGTTCAGCTGCAGTGGTAGATGTACTACTTTACTATACCAGAATAGTTAAAATTACAAAACTTTCCTGAGTAATGAGGGTTGAACTAATATTTGAAGGAAGCTGGGAAATTTGTAAGGCATGAACTCAGCGGTGCATTACTAGCCAGTGACATTGATGAAAAACATGAATTTGAGGTAAAAATGCCAAAAGTGAAGGAAATGCAAAGGCAGGAATAAGAAATACAATCATCAAATTGAAGAGTATAAATATATCTGCAAATTCTGTAAACGGAAATGAACGATATCTTGCTAAAAGAGTTGTTTTGTCAACACGATAAAATAATTTTTTCTGAATGGCAAAGCTTGGCACATCCAGCTTTTGCTAGAGGAAGTAATTATCTATGCATTTTGAATACGATGGATCACCTACTTCAGAAGGGTACCAGCTGTGTATGAATAACACTTAGGATAGGTTTAGACTACAAACTTTTGCTGTGATATCTGCATTTGTCGATGTGAAGAAATGTAGTTTCCAATTGATGCAGCTTTTATTAGAACAACTTTTACTGAAGTTGTGCTTAAATTGGGGAAACTGATTTTTCTCTTGTGTAGTTTATTCACAGTCCATGGGGCTTAAGAATAGGCAGCATTCACCCAATTAAATTTTGCTAGTATGATCAGGGTACTTAAATAGGAGCACACTGCAGGTAGAGAACTGTGAAGTCTAGGCTAGTAAAGCAGTCTCACCACCCTAAGAACAAAATGTCCAAGCAGAGACCTGTAGGAGACCCTGGCTAGTATATTGAAGTGATTCCTGCAAGCAATGAAAGTTGTGGTGCCTCAAAAACTCTTTTGTTTATAAGTCTGATATTTGTATGAAAGATTTTTCTGCCATAGTTACGTTGAACAGAGGTGGTGGGGAGTTGTGTAATATAAATCTAAATAATAGATGTGTCCCAGCAGTATTTCCTGAAATCTTCCACCGGGCCAGTATTGCAAAGGGTGAAATCTCATCTTTTTTAATCCATGTTGGTATAATTTAATGGGAGAGAAAATGGCTTTTCAAGATGCTTCTTTTTTAGAGTGGTTGCATGCATGCTTTTTTAGAGTTACTTGCTGTTACTGTTCATGACTGTTAGTGTATGTTGTCAGCATTGTATTTTCTGAGACAATCGTGCAGAAAGAAGAGTCTTGTTTCATAAAAATACTATTATTGTTATTATTATGAACAATAATAGTACTTGCAGTAGGGTAGCAGTGGCTCAGCCAGTTTTGGTGTCAAGGTATGTTCCTGGCACAGTTGTTCCAGTGAAGTGTTAGCACCTGGGACAAGGTATTATTGTGAAATGGTCATGTTTTATATACCCCGTGGCTTAAGACTGCCAATTTTTTTTTTTTTTATAATAGCCTTTAAGGACTTGGAACACTCTTAATTCCCATGTTGCCAAAAGGGCAGGCACAATAGATTGGTTCCTTTGTTTATCATATGCAGTCTGCAAGTGGTAATTCTTATTCTGGCAGTGCTGAAATAAGCCTTTGATCTGTCCTTAAAAGCAGGATATTTGAATGTTTTTTGCACTTAGTCAGTGACTTTGAAAGTCCTCTGTAGTCTGTCTTGACTACTGCTAAATTAGCAGGGATGCAGTATTCCCAACTCAATCTCTTTCCACCTAAATGCAGAACCAATGTCAAACTTTTCTGAAGAGGATTAAACTTTTAAAGCACTCAATGTCATTAGAAAAAGGGGGGCGGGGGGAAGAGGCAGAAATGTCAGGTCCTGTTAGAAACTTTATGGGTCAGAATAGTTACATTCTTTTTCAGTCTACTTCCTTCCCCAGAGCTGAGACTAAATACTTACAAAACCACTGAGCACTACTGTTAACTAAGGTCTGTAATTTCCCACAGTTTTCTAGAGTTTCAGTATTGGATACTGATGCTTTCTGCTCTTTTCTTACTGGCCCAGGCTTTGAACATTTATAAATTCTTTAGAGAAATACTGACCAAGGCATCAGCACCATTTTCTGTGAGATTTAAGGAACTGTTTGTAACCTGAGGAAATGGACAAGAAATCAGTGAAACACTACAAACCGATAGTGATTGAAGTTTAACATAAATTGTGATGATGTCTCTGCTTTTATTCATGGCCTTTTTCTCTAGCTTTTTAAAAATAATTCCTGCAAAATTCCCCTTCTGCTGTTACCTTAGGGCATGGTCCTAGTTTCAGTGAGCTCTTTTGCTTTAGCAAGTTTATGTTAGTTTTCTAGAGCTATTCACCTGAACCACATGTTTTGAAACACAGTAAAAAATAATCTTCAGTCTGTGACAATAGTTACAGTTTTTGTTTGGGTTTTTTGTTTGTTGTGTTTATACCTGTTTATACATGTTGCTGAATTAAAGGCGAGATAAGATCTAAGAAAAGCACCTAATATGTAAGGCATGGAACAGTTTCTTTCATGATAGTTCTAATTCCCACAAATCATATTTCTGTATTTCATCAGCCCTTGAATGTTATGTATCTTTCACAGTAACTTTAGTGGAGTTTGTTTGTTCTGTAGGAGCAAAGTTGTTAACAGCAGTGTTCATTTGCAGTCTCAGAAAACCTTTCAGGGCTTCTGAGCCAACGTTCCAGAACGTCACAAATGTGAGGACCTAGATCTTGTATACTTCAAATATAATTTTGAAAGCTGTAGTGACTATAGGGGAAGTTTGATCAACTCAGCACAGTAGTTGTTGTTGCTGGTATGCACTGAACTTTCATAAACATGGACTCTTACAGTTGAGACAAGACATGAATAATCAACTGGAAATGAGTGTGAGACTAATAGATTATATTATACAACAACAGAATGTCACATTATAGGGATTCGTGCAAAGATACTTTCAAGAGAATTTAATGAAGAGGATAACATTTTGCAGTAGTTTGGAGAGCAGTGTAGCAAACTGAAATATTACATTATTCTCTAGAGGCTAGTGCCTGTTTTAACCTTTAAAAACAAAGGAATGGATGTATTCTAAATGTTTTCTAATGTAATTTTGTCGAATTATTTGGAAAATGGTACTACTGTCTTCTAACAACATAGTCAACACCATTGACTACATCAGAAGACCAAGATAGAAAATTATTAACTAGACTTTTCTTTTAATAGAAGTAGATTCTCTCTATGAGACAGCTGCTTTGCAAGAGAAGTGCTGTGTATTGTCACATTTTCATGTTTCACTTTCAAACTTGAGAGATAATAACAGGCTTTGAAAGAGGTATCTACGGTAAATACCTTAATTTCATTAAAATGTTAAATGTATCTAAAATTAGTTGACTCTTTTCTATTTAGATAAGTTTTGAGATAATAGATATGGAGAGAACATTATGATTTATCAGGATGGAATGCTTTGAAACTCCTAAAAGGGGAGCATTATTCAATTCTTTAAACAGATATGAAGTGCATCTAATGAGTGAGTTTGACTAATGAGTAAATACTAATTTTCTGTGTTACGTGACTTGAATTTTCAAGAACTTCAGGCCCAGGACTGAGCCAGCAGTGTGAAGCGAATTGACTTAGAAGGAGATGGGGAGTGTAGATCTGTGTGTTAAACTTTGGTACGGTCTTCTCGTTGTAAACCACCATTACTGCAGCTTATCGAGTTAGTATGAGTTGTGGTAACTCTTTGTATGCAGGCAATGTAATAATTTACATACAAATGGATGAATGCATCTTTAGACCATATTGCTAACTTCCTATCATTGGACAAGTAGCGTGGCAAGTGCGATGTTCTCAGCATGCAAAATGGAAACAGTATTTTCCATATCAAGCGTAATGTTTTTGAAGAGCTTTTGAAATTTCAGAATGGGGAGGTTATCAAGTGTGTGGTGTCGTAATGCATTCCTCATTGAGAGTATTTGTTTTGATGTCTGTAATTGATCTGTTGAGGGAGCTTTGTCATCTCATCTTAATAATGTGACAAGACTTCCATCCACAGAGATGGAAGTCACAAAAACAGGAGAGTGTACTTGTGCCAAAAGCAAAATAAAGTATCCTATAGCACTATGCACAGACTTATAAGAAAGATGTTTTTGTCTGTCCCTGCCATGACAAGGATTCTGTTTAACCCTTGTTTTATCTGATCTGGATTAAATTAATACATCAAGTCCTCCCTTTTTTTTTCCTCACTCTTCTTGTCGCATTCGCAATAGCTGATTTTTGCCTATATAGATGCCTCTGGCCATGACTGCTGTATCTTGGGGGGAAAAAAAATTTAAGGTATGCATCTCATTCTACTTTTTGTCCTTTAAGCATAGTTGAGAGAGTAACTTGAACAAAATCATGCACGTCTTTAGAAAGTGAATCAAGACTACATTGTGGTAGGATCAGGTATTTGGAGTCTTGACAGGGTTATGCAAACTTCTTTCATTTGCAAAAAAGGGATAGCTGTGCTTCCATGCTACTGTTTTGGGGCTTGGGTGGTGGTTTTTCTGTTTTGGTGTTTTTTTCCTTTTAAACATCTGTACAGTAGGGATTAACAGCTTAATTTTTCCCAGGTCTTCACCTTTAATATACATGAATGCATATAGTTTGTCTGTTAGCTACATTTTGTCAAGAGGACATAATGATTGTAAGGGCTCAATTGACAGCTTCATTTGGAGTCCTTGATAGTTTCCAGCTTGCTTAGGTGTAACTTTCAACTGTTACTTTTGGATAAGGTTCTTGCAATAGGTACCTAACACATCTGTATAACTTACAGTCTTAAAGTCTGTTATACTAAAAGTACAGTTTTCTTATCTTGTATGGGTGCTTTGGTGACTTTGCTGTTGACATTACTGTATTATGTAGGATATCCTCAAACCATTTAGATTGGAAAAGACCTTTAAGGTCGTTGAGTCCAACCCTTAATATAACACTGTCAAGTCCACCACTAAACAATGTCCCTACGTGCCACATCTACATGTCTTTTAAATACCTCCAGGGATGGTGACTCAATAGAATTTCTTAGTGAAATAGAGCAAGCATCATCATTGCTGGTAGATGGGGAAAAGGGGCATCAAGAAGCATTTAAAAACATCATCCAGGCAGTTTGTGCTGAAATACAGGCAGGAATTGAGGTCTTTCCCAGGTTATATGTCCTGTTTGTATCTCTTGTTATACCAACAGTCCTTACTATTTATAACTTGACTTACTGTTTGTGGAAGTTCAGTATTGAAGCCTGTGATGCTAAAAGGCCGCTAGACATTTCTGTTACATTTAAGCTTTGAATGGTTTTCTAGAAACATTTGTGATGATTTTTGTTTTCTTAATTCTCCACACATAGTAAAATCTGGAGTCTGTAGCTTTTCCTGGAAAACAAATGCTGTACTTTGCAGCTCTATTTTGTGTTTTCATGGGTTTCCTATTTTACCATTCAGAAAATTAATATGTAGTAGAAATGCAAATGACCAGTAAAATTAAGTTTACGTATGGGTTGTTATGATTGGCTCTTGTACTTGTTATTCTTAATTTATCACTGTGCCTTTCAAGGAAAATTGCAATGGTTATTCTATTGGAGTTCCTTCCAATAGAACAAACTGGAAGCATTTTTTTCCCCTTGTTATGAATTAATCTGTAATTCCTCACTTGACCATGCTAGGTATGACAGTAAAAATGTTTTAGTACTGTATTGGCAAAGACAGACTTGTCTTCACAAATGAAGAGATGAAACTGGTATTTATGAGCCATCTTTGAGCGATGTGGCTTAACTGTACTGGGTAATAGAGGTTCCTACTTGAGAGATGAAACTATTTCAATCAGCTATTTTCATGCTCAGCTTCACATCATGGCACAAATGCTTCTTTGAATCTCGGTACAAGTATGTACATATTCCTTCTCATGTGTACACTGTCCTAAGGGTGTATCTCATTTCTGGATAATTTTTTTCTTTCTCTTTTTTTCGCTCCCTCAGATATAATTGACCCAGCTATCCTGCGTCCTGGTAGACTGGATAAAACACTCTATGTGGGTTTGCCACCACCTGAAGATCGACTTGCTATTTTAAAGACCATCACCAAAGTGAGTATTTGGAAATAAATCCTTATCTCAAAGCTTAGTGGAATGATTTAATACAAATTAAATTTTGCAGAGCATTGCAGGATCCTGTCTCATTAAACACTTGAGGTCATAAAAAAAATCAGCCCCATCTGCTGTTAAATTTGCTCCAAGACTGCAAGGGGTTGATAAATCTTTTAAGGCAAACCTGTTAAACATAGAAACTGCTGCCTTTATAGTCACAGTTCGAACAGATTTAATTAAAAGATTCTTATCTGTGTGAGTAATGGGTCTAGAAGTGTTTTGTAAGCTTGGGGGGGGGGTCCATACAATTCACCAAAATTATTCGCTAGCTCCAGTTGTATTTGCTCAACAGTAATTGTGACACTTAATTGCCTCTAGGATTAAAGGAAGCTTGTGATGATAGAGGTTGTAGGTCAAAGTAAATGTGAAAATGTAAAATACCTGCCTTCATGGGTCCTCCCTTTGGTTAATGGCACATTCTGCCACTTCAGAGATTTGCATTATAGAATTCTATTTTAATATTTCTGTAAGTATTGTACAGCAGTAATCAAGGCCTTAAAAAAAGAACATACAAAACATTATGAATTACTTAGATATTTCCTACTTTTTCCAGTAGATCAGCATTGATTGTTAAGAGCAGGTGTCCTATCAGATTTTTTTTTGAGCTGAAAAGGAGACCAGTCTTCACTATAGAGAAAAGATAGCGCTGTATTATGAAAAGTGTTGCAAAAATTACTTAGCAAATTTGTAAAAAAGATAATTCAGACTTGCATAAGCATAAAGTTGTGGTGTAGACAACAGTTAATCCCACAGGAGAATTAAGAAAGTGAGGACTCGTTCAAGCATGTCCTTTCATGCCAAAATAATTGTTCAAAAGTCAGACTCTCATTACAAATTCAGGATGTTAGACTTCCCTTTATTTGTTCTGTGCATTACTTCATGGAGAAAAAAGTATGCCCCCATTTGTTATTAGCAGTAGCTCAGTTTATTGTTTCTAAATTTTATAAAGATTTTTCAGTTAAAACTTCTTATAACTCTTTTCTTAAAAATGGTTGCCTTTTAAAAGACCTAGAGAGAATTTGAGTGTAACATCCGTTAATCATTTCTCAAATATACTGTAAGGAATTACGTTTTTATTTTACCCATTTATTTTTAAAGATAATTCGGTGTTCTTTAAAAAGTGGGCTTATATGATTTTTCTGACTTAATACAACCAACCTTGTTCTTCTGGAAGAAGTGGGTAGTAAGGGTCAGTAACTAGACTGTCTAAACAGAGCAGGATTCTGGTACAGTTTACGTCTGCTCTGGTTTTTAACATACAGGTGTTGAGCCTTGCTGTCCCTAATTTTTGCTGAACAATCTTTGGAGAATTGTAACTGTCTCAAGTGCTCTCACTGTAATTAGTGGTGCAGGAAAGTAGTGCAGCCAAGTGTGGCGCAAGACGTTATGGGAGGGGAGGGTGGTATTAAGCAGAACTGATTTCTCTCCCTCTCTCATGGATTTCACTTGCTCACACTCTTACAGCCACATACAGTCACTGAGATGCATGCATCCAAGTGGTAGGGCCAGCATCACTTGTGTGCAACACCGAGGATAAGGAACTCTGTGTTCTCACTTCATCTCTTGGCTTCCTCTTGACTGGCGATGACTAACTGGTTGTTAGAGAACTGTTTTCTAGATTCCCTTTAAGAATCAAACAGTTCATAATCGTGCTTATTTCAGCTGCAGCAAGTCTTGGGCAAGGCTGCTGAAAAGTGTCTTTGCTCCTTCCTTCTGGGAATCTTTGTGGCTACAGTCTGTCTTCCTGTTGGGATAACACCAAGAGGAGTGCCACATGTGATGTGGTAATCTTGTCATTATCCTGTTATCGGAGCATATGTGTCTTCTGCTGACAAACCATCTTTGCTGTGGCCGTATCTGATTATGGAACGCCTTGTGATGTAAGCAACGCATTGCACGGTTTACCAGCTTGGTTCCTGTGGATCCTGTCCTTGGTTATCAGGGCATGCTATTTTTGGAATGTGAGATACTTCCCTGCATACTTAATTCATAGTAGTCTTAATATTTTGGTTACAAATCTTTGTAGTGATGAGTTCTTAAGTCCTTAATGGATTTTTTCCCCTCAGCTCTTAATTAAGAGGCCAGCAGAAATGAGATAAAAATGCTCTCTGAATGAGTGTTTTCCTTGGCGTTTCCATATTCATTCCATGGGAGGCTGGTGCTGTTCTCATTTTACTACTCCTGCAGTCACCAGAGTTCTCATAAAGCTAGGCAAAGATTTGTATTTCTAGTGTTAAGAACAAGAAATAGGTTGTTACTTTCTTTAAAAATGTATAGGAGTGATCTGCAAGAAGAACACGGAATATGGAGAGAGGAAAATATGTTAAATTAATCAAAATACCTTATTTTTTTTGTCAGACTTGATCCATGCATTCTACATAAGGAAATTGAAAAAATTTGTGTACAGGAACACTTGCTTAAATATGTGCCTAGGGCTAGATAAAACAAAATGTTTGGTGCAGATGTGAGCAGCTTCTGGGTGACAGTATGCATTCCCAGAAATCCCTGAGGAATACATGCACAGGATGTGGAAACTGAGAATTGTTGCTGAGGGAAAACATGGATGCTTACAGAGGCAGCCTGAAGAGTAGAAAAGGGAGTTAGGGGGAGGAATAGATCATAAGGAAGACAGACAGCCTAAACATAGGGTCAGGCTTTGTTGTGAAAGAGTTTTATTTCAGTTAACTTGTATAAATCAGTCATTTTCAAATTGCGTATTAATTATGCAAGAGAAGCATGTTTTCACATGTCTAAGTTACTAGTGTACTTACGTTCCTGCAAGCTGTATCAAGCTTCTCTTGTGCACGTACTGCTGAGCTTGTCTGCAGAGTAGGCAGATCATCCCACTCAAAAAATGCCCAACGTACGTTGCTACTCAAACCAATAGGTAAAACATTTCTTTTTAGCGGAGGAGGTGTCTCTCTGGCTTGCAGTCTTGTACAACTATTACTAAATTATCCCATATGAAATTGTGCAAGGCTTCCTTGTTTCCAGGTTCAAGTATCTTCTTTCAAGGTGTTTCAAAATCAGGCTGTTCCTTTGTCTTTTTGTTGATTTTGTTTGTTTGTTTGCCCCTATCTGGTATTCTACCAAAGATTTATTCAGGATTGCTTCCTTGCTCTGCCTAGTCCTAGATTATTCTAGTGTCTGTTAAGTATTCAAGGGTTTTAACTTGTCAATTACTATACTTTTTTTTTTTTCCTCTTTAAGGTATTGTAGGTATGTGGTATATCAATTCACCTGAAGAAGTCAGAAAAGAATTATATGAATTCGTGTATTTCTGTCAAATGAGTTTCTGGCAGAAATATATCAATTATATCAAAAAGTGTCCTTTCATGTCTAAGTTCGGATATTGCTTGATACTATAGACATCTAGAATCTCTGTACTACCATGATACTACTTCACTGTTGCCTAAGAGTAATAGGGAGATCTCCATGCTTACAGTGTTTGAAAATTTTGTTGGCTAGTTTCAAATATAATGTTGTTCAATATTTTCTGCTGTTGGAGATGCAAAAATAATAACAAAAGAAACCACTTCTGGCATCTTGGATGAAGCAGTATTAATATGGAAGAGTAGCGTCAAAAAGTCTACAGGAATGTCTACAGTATATGTAAACTTTCATGAAATACAGAATTTAAATCAACATTTGAAAACATGTCTAGAACATAAAAGATATACAATTAATTCAGTCTTAAAGGTGAGGAGATAAGATTAATTCTACATGCTTATTGCTTAGCTATTTGATTGCAGCACATAGTAAAACTAGAGGCAGTTCAGCCAAACAATGCTGCCGATGTAACCAGCTACTTAAGGCATGTCCACATATTGCCCAGTGACAAGCTGGCCACCATTTTGTTGGAGCAAATCTAATCTGTTGGTGGGAAGTTAAAATGTAGCATTACTTATTATTTCATAATTAAATGGTTTTAAGACTCGTCCTTCTTGTCAGTTTGAGATTAAAAACAATGTTAATATTTGGATATTTTATTTCAGGAAATTTGTCAGACCCCTATATGATTCCTGATAGATGAAATTTAATCACTTTGGGGATAGCATGTGTCAAAAAAAAAAAAATTTCCTATCTTCCTCTTTTTATTATCTCAACTCCTTTAGGATGGCACCCGGCCTCCA
This sequence comes from Phaethon aethereus, assembly GCF_964289735.1. Taxonomy (NCBI): domain Eukaryota; kingdom Metazoa; phylum Chordata; class Aves; order Phaethontiformes; family Phaethontidae; genus Phaethon; species Phaethon aethereus. The sequence continues at coordinate 109,337,877 of NC_138576.1, read as the reverse complement.
CTAGATACTGATGTAAGCCTTGAAGAAATTGCTTACAGTCAACATTGTGATTGTTATACGTGAGTAGCTTCTAGTTTTGACTTTCATGTGCAGTGCCAGCAGTCCTCTGATGCATGATAATGTCTGTTATGTTGTTATTATTAAGAGGATCTCTTAACTTTCAGGCTTTATAAGCCTTTTCGCTAATGCTATTTTTCTTGCTTTCACTTGTGCTTTTTTCCAAGGAGTAAATAGGAATATATGGATGCTGAAGTCTTTTTCACCTGGAATAGTCCTCTTCGTGTTGTAAATACAGATCAGTAGACGCCACTTTTTCAGGCTTTGCTTAGGTTTATTTTATAATTCTTGCATAATCTGAGGATAAAAGAGCCCTGTTTAAGTTGTAGACCCATATACAATGATGATGAAAGCAAATTGGTTAAACAACCGTAACCAACTAGTTCTGTCACACAGTTGAAAGCAATGTATTTGACAAAGTAACGAGGGCCTATTTCAACGTTTGCTTTGGGAATACCAAGGTGTGGTTTTTAGGAAAGCGTGATAGCCTTATCTGGTCTGAATAATTTGCAGTTGTGTTCTACAAAACTTCAAAATGCTTTAATCTATTAAATTATTTATTAATAGTGAATGATTTTCTGGAGTTCAAAAGCGATAAAGTTTATGACGTGCTGCTTGTCGCAATATTGCTTTTGAATCTTAGAAATGGAAGCTATCACCAGTAATGATAGTTAGTTTGTCATTGTTTTGTACTTGGGAAACATGAGTACTTTTTCCTTCTCTGCCCCTTTTGCTCACTGTCTTTTTTTGGCAGGGGAAGTGGTTTTTGGTTTTTTGGTGAGGGTTTTTTTGTTATGTTTCGGTTTGTGTTTTAGGTGTTGTTTGTGGGGTGAGCTTTTGTGGGGTTTTGTCTTTGGTTTTTTTGTTTTGTTTTTTAAATACAGTACTATTCCCAGCATCCCCAAATGAAGCATGAGGAGTTACTTGTGAAAATTTTCTTTGGTTCAGTGACTTGCACCAGTTTGAAGGCTTGTGAAAAGTTTAACAGCTGGAAACTGGAAAAAAATATTTAGAAAGACTGATCTGACCATATTTCGTGGATACTGTTACCTTAAGAGCATGTTAACTGTTGATCCAGCTTTGAGCAAGGCAGCTCCCTTTTGTAATAATTCGTGGTTCCATTTGAATCTTTCGTAAGACTGATACAAAAAAAAAAATGTATCATGTTCCCACCAAGTGGCACAACGTTAATCAATCCTGTGGCATTTTCAAGGATGCTGGGTGGGGTTTTTGCCTCTTCCCTTGCTTCTCATTTATTTGATCTTAATCTGTGGCTAAATCTGGAAGACGTCACTCCATAATGAAGGTTGCAGCACTGGGTAGTCCTCGAATCTCTTTCCAGTGTTCTTAAGATGAACCTTTATGACAACACAACCAGTCTCTTTACCATCATGTGTAGTTTATTACCTTTCTATATGCCATCAGCAAAAGATGAGAGAAATTTATGCTAAAATAACGTATTCTGTTTGTATCTGTAGAGGGGCAGATCTTTCTGCACTCGTGCGTGAGGCTTCAATTTGTGCCTTGAGACAGGAAATGGCCCTGCAGAATACTAAAAGCAAGGAAGGTAAGAAAGCATTTACAAAAATCTTAACTGAACAGTGAGAAGATAAATGGAATATAAAGTATTTAAGGTAGTTCAAGACAAGCACAGATGTATGAATGCTGTACATAAATGATTGATGACTTCTGAGCCAAACAAAAATTGTCAGGTTTCAAGAATACATAAGCATCTGTGAAGCAGATGTAGGGGAGAGTACAGAGAAAAATGGTTATGCTGGAGGTTCAGCATAAACTTTTTTTTTTCCCCCTAAAAGAATTGAACCTTGTAACCTTAAAGAAAAGTATATGATAAATGGTAGTATAAACTGACAATTTATATTGTCTAGTCTAGATATTCAGTCTAGTGACTGAATATGTCTTTGCCAAATTTCCACATCACTATCAAAGACTAATTATACTGACTTATTTGCAGATTTGAGTACAGTTGTAACTGCACACATACTGATCACATACCTTTGGCACACAATTGTATTGTGTAACTGAATACATGCATCTAGTAATAATGGTGCTAGGAAAATCTTGAGTGCCATTTTTGTTCTTAAGTGTTCAGCTCATCAGTGGCTCTTGCCAGGACTTTAACAGGGAGTTATAAATTGTTTCAAGTACCATGTCTGCTCTTGCCATATCTCTCTGCACTTTCATTTTAAGTTGTATTTTCCTGTTTTTTATACAAAAGAGTTTCACTTTCCAGTTACATTTTCCTATCTGCACAGAAAAAAACAATTTGAAATACGTGTGTATCTAGATCCTTCTGCACTAATTCTGTTTGTTATTTTACCCCTAAGTCAAAATGCAAAGCTCAGACAGAATTGTTACTTTTCAGATTATGTCCTTGGAAAATATAGGCTTTCATTATGCCTCTGAGAACCACACTGGAATTTTAATGGCTTTGGATCATTCTTTTTTGATCTGTACATATCCAGTCTTACCTGGTTTTTAACAACAGTAGGTTAACAGAGCAGAACGTTTGTATTTCTTGTTCTGAGGGAACTAGCATGTTCATTTGGGGGGGATGGGGGGTGGAAATGAAACAAACTATAAAAACCTTCACTGTTGTATAACTTGGTCACCCATTTTGCTTGCTGTAGATGGAAAAAGCTCTTGATTTTGAGATGGAAATTTCTGAGTTTGTCCTGGTTGTTTTTATAATTATCCAGAATACAGCAGGCTTGATCAAAGATGTTAATCACTTCAATTCAGTCTTCACATTTAGGACTGCAGCCTGATTATTTATTGTATGGATGTGTTGGCAGCCAGCAAGTCCGTAATTAATATATGCATAGTCTGATCCGCATGTTTATAACAGCTGCTTGTTTGGGATGGCTTTGGATTCCCAAGATGTCAGCCCTAGGTGGTATGAACATGTGTAAGGTGGTTTCTGACTTGAGACCTTCATTTATATCTTCAAAGTAGTAGTGTGCATACAGAGACTGGAGTCTTTCTTCCTTCAGTGTTACCATAGGAGGTACACAACTGACTCCGCTCCCACACTCCCCTCTCCATGGGCCTGTAGATGGGTGCTGTGTGTCCTTGTCAGTCTGTGCTTTGGAATTGCCTGGCTGAGACTTTGGATTTTGTAAAGTTCCCATGCACCTTCCTTGTTGTACCTGGTATTTTTCCCCTGGCATAAATTCAGGGGTGTGTTGTGTTTTTCGTTTGGGTTTTTTTTTTTTTTTCAAACATTCATCAGTGGTTTGCTTGAAAGGACTTCTATAGTGAAAGGGAAGGATATCCTTCTGGTGGTATTTCTTGTAAGAACCCATAAATTCTGCTTCCAACTTGAACAGTCCTAGAGAGCTGATTATGTCAGTCACTGTGGTCTGGGAGTTGACAGATAACTGCAGTTTGTCTGGGGGAAGAGCAGGGGGATCCTAATAAAGAAGGGGCAGATTTTCAGTTTTATGAGATCATTCTAAAGTTCCTCCTCTGAGCCCAGCATTTGACTGCCCAGAAGAGTTCAATATAATTTCCAAACTTAAGAGTTTCCATGTCTGGCTCCCTTTTCCAAACCACTGATGAAGATACTGCATAAAACTGATTTCAGCTCCAATACCTGAGTTGCCTGTTCCCTATCCTGAAAAGTGACCACTAAGCCTTACTTGCTATATCATATCTTTTAATCAGCTTTCAGTCCACCAAAGGCTCCTTTCCTACAGTTTTTTGGAGTTTACCAGTCCTCTGGTAGCTATAACAACAGGTTACAAGATTTGGCCTGCAGTTCTGCAGTTTCATAGACAAGTTCCTTCAGAACCTTTGGGTAAACACCATCTGGTCCTGGTGACTGACTTCCTGTTAGGATGTTAACTGACCTATTTTAGTTTAATACTTCTTGTGTATTTATTTCAAATAAATCTAGTTACAAGGAATGTATAGTGTATGAAAATCTCTTAACACTTTCAGCTGCAAAAACCAATGCAGAGAATTCATGGACCTAAACCATGACCTTATCCCTGAGTATCCCTTTTTATATATTACACTTGTTTAAAAGATAACTAGTGACCTCACATCACCTACATAGTCTGTAAAGCTGATATTCTTAAGCAGAGTCTATGAGACTTCTTGTTAACAGCAGTTAAGAGTGAGTATGGTTTAGCAAGTGAGATTAAAGTTTTGTATCTTTGCATTTGAATTTGCAAAGCAAGAGCTGGTCCTTGTTTGATACTTTCAAATCAAGAGGAAAGGGAACCAGCTATCCTTCATTCATCTAGGTAAATAGGAAAAAAAACATTTGGTGTTTTAAGTAATTATTTTAAATAAGACTAATAAAACATTCTTACTTATTCAAAATAAATGGTTTTGTCATCAGAAATCAAGGCAAACTGTTAATGCAAGTAGCCAAGTTCTGACAGCTAAGTTCTCCACAGTATCAAGCATTGTGCCTGCTTTTATCACACAATAAGCATGAAGTAGCCTAACTGACTTTCAGTGAGAGGTAAACTACTTTTACCTACTGCTAGGTAAAGTATGTTTATACCTAGCCATAGCTAATACTATTGTATTAGTATCATGGACTATTTCACCTTGATGTTTTCTGATAACCATGTCCTTAGTGATACTGATCTTCTTAGCTGATTAACACTGTTTTCTCCTTTCCTTTTCTTCCCTCCCTATAGTTGAGGCTATATATTGTTTCACAATTTGATTAAAAAGTTACAGACTTAAAAACAAAAGTGAAAGCAAAATGAAATTCTCATAGCTCCATTTTATTATTTTATGGAGTTTTGATTACTATCTTAATTTGGCTTCTGTGAAGGACCCAAGTTGAACTTTTTCTTACTATAAGTAGTGTTTCCTTGGGGAAGTAAGTTAAAATGCTGATATTTTAAATTTACATCTTCATTTATACTGGTATAACTTTGTATGGTAATGGGAATCTTGAATAAGAGCTTCAGAGAGCTGAGATGAGAGCACAACTAGGTTGTATGTTTAGTTCAGTGAATTTTAACCTTCATCTTTACTTTTAAAGCAAGTAATAATAATTGTAGACTATTTGCTCTTCTGTTTCATACCTTAAACAAGTTCTCATTTAATTTAGTGCCTTCCATCTGCTACATAGTCTTTAACAAAAATCTTCTGCTGATACAGCAAAACTCAGACATCAAATACATTAATGAGGAATCTTAACAGTTTTTTCATGTCAGCACATCCCATTTCACACTACAAAGATGGATGCAAAGGTAGTGGCAGTACATATCTGGAAGCAAAAAGTGTCTTAATGAAATACATTTAAAAAGGCACCAAATTGACTCAAAACATACTTTTTGCACCTGTATCATATCTGATACCTGTGCATAATGTTAGCAATGTAATGAATCCGTATAGTAGTGGCATCTTGGGATTCTTAAACCTAGATTAAACAAGGCACTTGCTTGAGAGCAGAGGAATCCATGATTTGAGGTATGCTTACATTTTAGCACACAACAAAAAAGCCTGTTCCAAAAGTTATGATTAGGAATAATTACTGTGGATAAGCTGCATTAAGGTCAAAAAGGGGATTTGCATAAACTTAAAGGTAGGGAGTTGAAAGTAAAGACAGCTTTTGTGACTTCTGTGTAATGCCAGACAAGGCAATGATATGAAGTCAAGAATTTAGGAACTGAGCATCCTGTAGAAGAACTGGAATGATAACAAAATGTTTTCTAGGTACTCACTAAACAACACACTGTAGGGAAACTTTATATTAAATATATGTAGAAAATCCCAGAAGTGGAAGCAGCAGGATTTGAGGAATTCACTTCCAGAAAGGTTAAGGGACTCATTCTAACTGGATTTCATGTAAACTGCAGTTAACTTGGCATCTTTGAGAATGAAATTCTCCATCTGCAGGAGGAAACATTAATCTCTAAAATAACTTTCTAAAACAAGTAAGTCAGGGATAGAGGGATTAAGATCTTGCCTAAGATCATAGGCAGGAGCTACATAAGAATTCAGGTGTTCATAACACTACTGAATTAGATCTCATCCAGCTGACTAGCACATGCAGTTAGCTGGGTTTCATGGATGCTACCTTAAAATACATGCAAAAAAAAAATCAATTGATTGTCAGTTGCCTGCAATTTGATTTAGTCATTTATTATGCTTTGTTCTTCAAGGAGAAATCAAGATTTCCTGTAAACACTTTGAAGAAGCTTTTAGGAAAGTAAAACCTTCAGTATCAAAAAAGGTAAGATAAGCTTCAAGTATGTAAGACTCATTACTCCCCTGAAAAGGATACTCTCTTTTATGCTGGAGGCTGGTGAGAATAGTTAAGGTTGCAGTATACTTGCATTATATTTCAAACTGACACTCCCTGTTGCTGCATTAAACAACCCTGATGGTTTTTTACAAGTTCGGAAGTTCAAGTCTCCCTTTTCAGCTGCAGATGATGCATTGCACATAGATGGATTACCATGCTATCAAGGTAACCTTTTAGTATGGCACCTTGGACTTCTCACTGACATTCCCAGATTCGTTACTGACCTAGCCCCAACCCCTTAGGTCTGTGGAATTTTCAGTCAAAAGTCAAGGCCTTTAGAGTGCCACCACACCTTCCCACTACCTTCACCCCACAGATGGATAGGACACCCAAAAATGCTAACCATTTCTGCTAATGTGCAAGAGATGTCATTTTGAGATAGGACATAAAACATTTTATCATCTTCATTATTTCTTATCAGTTTTTTCATTATTTGCATTTGTCAAGGAAGTTTGTTTTAACGATTTTCTTATGACCTGTTCTTTTTAATGACTGAAAGGAAATCTGTTCAATCATCTTAATTGCGTAATTGAGAAGTTAATATATAAAGGAATTGTTACTGCTGCAGAGCTTCTGTGTATAGGTCTCTATGCATTGCCAAGACTGTACTGCAGCCAAAATACATTAATATATTCACTTTGAACACTAGCCAGAGAAGTTAACTATTTCCTTTCATTATTGTATGTTGTGGTCAGAGACCTCTTCTAAAATTCAAAAGTGATCTTTGGCTGCAAGACCCTTTAAAGATGTTATTGGTTCCTGGGTTCTGCTTTGCTAATCACTAAGCAAACAGTTCAGAAGCAACAGCCACAAAAACTTAAAACATTTAACATAGCAATTACTGGTAAGTATTAGGACAGACTCTTCTGGTTCTTGAAGAGTTAACCATAAATATTCTCCATCTCAAAGACAACTTAAGTGTCACATGTCTCAGAGCCCTATATTTCAATTATATCCATCTGAAGAATTTTCAGTTAGGTATTTTGAAGTATCTTAATGAGTACAAGATACTCATTTCCCGTTTCCAGATGCTACATCCTATCTGCTAGACAAACACAATCTGACAAAAACTTGCTACAGACTGTCCAATGAATACTAGAAAATACAAAAAGCTGCATCTCACTAATTTAGTGCTTCTAACTCTTCCCCTCCCATACACATCTCTGAGTTCAGTTAACTTGATTTTGGTTTATTTGGTTGACTCAAAAAACAAAGTAAGTTCTTAAAACTAGGGAGAGACATCACCTTCTGAATCCAGCTATTTGAGCAGAAATTAACATCTCTAATTATTCTCTTCCTCAAAACTGTCATTTTGAGTGACTAGTGAAAAGGATTAAGAAACAGTTACAGTTAAGGAAGTTAGGCTAACAAAAGATCTTGTCTGTTCATTCTGGCAGAAATCAGTAGCGGAGTAAAGTGTTGATTCAGCAGCTCCCCTCGCAAAGAGGGCAGTATCTTCTTAGTGAAGCTGTGATCTGAACCTAGCATGGCAATACTAAATATTAAGAACTCTGCCAGATGCTTCTGTTCATTACATATCACTGACCATCACTTGCAAACCTCATAAATGAGTCAGGTAGGGTTTTTTCCTTATTTAGTTTTTCATTTGAAAATGGTTTTAAATATAGCTAGTGGCTCATATAGCTGTTTTGTTTCACTTTGTTAAATGATAAGATATAAAGTCACTTTTAAATGTCAAATGATTTTTTACCATTGTCTGAAGTCTTTTTTCCCCCTCTTATCTTGGCACTGCTAGGATCAAATAATGTATGAAGAACTACGTCAGTCACTGTGCAGGTGATACATTTGGACAATTCCTAAAAGAGACTTACTCTCTGCCAATGTAGAGTTTTGTGATACCCATGGCCTGATTTCAAGAGACAAGTTGGAAAAAAGCTGTCCTAAACATCTCTCTCGTTTTTAAAGTGTACCTAAAAAAGGTCATCATAACCTACTGCTCTAAACCATCCTTAACTACTTCCATAATAAAAAGATACAATATATACTTCCTGCTTATCACCATTTGTTTTAAAAGTGAATGCTTTACTACTAAAGAGCTAATACCTTTCTCATACAATATTTGGTGCCCTTAATCAGAAATCACACAGAGGCAGAAAGGCTAACTCTTCAGAGTGTTTACATTGCTCAAACAGCAGTTTTCAACCATAAATGAAAATAGCTGTTTCCAGGAACAAGGACTCTGGAAAAATCACTGGGAAAAGAGAGCTGGGAAAGTAGTCTGGGAAAGTACTGCACTGTATGTTTACATCATTAATCATGCCTTTCCCAAATACAGTGACACATGGCAATTATGCCAGCACAGATTCTTAAGAGTTTCTATCAGTTTCCCTTTACATTATCAAAAGAAGCTATCCACAGATGGCAAGCTGTCTTAAAGTTATCCAGGAGAGAGTAAAGTTTGGAAATCCAAGAAGTGCTATGATACTATGATTTAACAGCCACCTAAGAAACATTTAAAACAGTAAGTTACCTAACAAGGTAGTTCTTAATTTTTTTTTTTAAACAGACAAATCTGCAACAACAAAAAATTTATTACAGATTTGAATTTCTTAGCTTAAGTATTTTGATATTCTCTGGAAGAATGAATTAAGCAACAGGCCAAGCACCTCAAGCTTTTTTTTTTTTTAAATACAAGAAACTTCAGCTTGGAAAGAGGGTCATAACTTTCAGCATCAGCAAACTGGGAAGTATTAAGACAAAACACTGAAATGTGACAGATACTGAGCAACTAATTTCTGAGCCCTCACAGTTGTGGGGTTTTAACCACTGTCATCATTCTGTGAAGTTCTTTAATCATTAATCTCAGTTCCTATCTCTGATCAGTCTTACTCTTCTTAAAAGCACTGTAACCATCAGCCAAGGATCAGAACAAGAAATGGATTATTTCTGCTAAAAGACTTTAATTTTTAAACTTAGCAAAGTTTGAAGTTTGGTGTTATCAAAGCCATAGAATTTCTATAAAAAGAGTAAAATAGTTTTTGTAAACAGTATTTATTCTGTAAGCTTACCCCCTACCTACTTAAGAGGTAAGATCAACCTCTTGAACAACGTGATCTAACATCAAGGCTGACCTTGCCTTGAGAGGGAACAGCCCCTTACAACTTAGATTCGTCTCTGAATTGCCATGTGACAGAAGAAATTGCACATTTTTCCCCAAGGTGAACATGGGAGGCTATGACAAATAGCTAATCACCACAGGCTTGTTTTAAAAATACTGCCATTCATGGCAGCTTGTACTTACCATGGTGATTTTTGCACAACACTATGATATTCCCTCCCTCTTCTAGGAAGGCCTGAGACTGACTCAAGCTGGGGCCTGTATGACTAACAAATTAAGTCCCTGCATATAAAGCAGAAGATGATGTGTCTGCTTGTAAGTGTAAATCAGGCTTGGAGCTTTAGGAATTACTGTCATTCCCAGAAATCAAGGATCATAATTTTATCATCATAATTTTATCTCCATATAGTTTCACTTGTGGATGTTTGTTACTGTGAAACAATTAGTACATATCAGTTAAGTGACTAATTTTAATGTAAAATCATAACTAGATGTCACATACAGAGCTATAAAAGAACCATTTATGTTACATAAACTTTTTCCTGTTTTAGCTCTAAATCTACAAATAAGTTATCATCCTACCTTGGAAAAAAGATGTCACAAGCAAGCCACTCTTTATAGTTAAAAATAACCACAAGTGATTTCTCCCTTATGGATATCTAGAGGAAAATCCTGCTACCATATTCAAGGATACTGCAGTTGATGAGCTTATGAAGGAGTAAGCCATAGCATATTCACCTAAGAATTTTCTCCTCCTTTCCTCTTATGATAGTATTATTCCTGTGTATATACTGATCAAGGAAACAAAGTGGGACTTGTAAAGTAAGACCAAAGAGGAAATACTATTCCAGTAGTAGTAATAACAGTATTACTATTCAAGCAGTAGTAACAATATAGTCTTGTCAAGAGTTCCAACACAAAACATCTGTTTTACATACAAGGTGTCTGATGATCATTCTCCTTAACATGTGATAATGGAAGGAGGAAGTGGGGTGCAGGAGGGTTTGAATGTACAAGATCTGAAGTTAAGTTGAAAGGCAGAAAATGCCAGATTGGTCAATCGTTCACATGCTGTTTGCTTACCTTGTCTGGGCTATGTGTGTGTCAAGGAACAGACAGGTAGGCAACTGAACTATTTGTTCACACAAGAAGTGCTGCACCACACTGCTACTTTTTCTTGTGGGAAATTCTGCTGAGATTATAGTACTTATCACTGAAAAACAACTTGATAAGAGATAAAATGCAAGATCCCTTCTACTTGTAGAAAGAAAATGGGAATCACTTTAAGGAACAAGCCTTTCCATGCAATAGAGACCACTATTTTGTTCTGCATATGCAGCTACCGCCCTCCTAGCAGACATGCCTAGAGGAGGTTTTCCCGCTAGTCATCTTGTTTCTGTTGGGACAAGATCAAGAAATTGTTCATCACGCCATTCTTCTCTCCCTTTTCCTGAGGCTAGCCACATACCTAAATCACAATAATGATTCTGTCCCAGAGCACATTAGTTGGTAACTTAAGCATGGATAGGGGGCAGGGGCAGAGGCAGTGCAGGGAATTGTCAGCAGGAAAAAAAAAAATGCTGTCTTCATTCTTGGCTCAGTAGGAAATTTTCAACATTTTTGTCCTCACTAGTCTTGCATACTACCGCAGGCTTGATTGTGAAATAAAGGATTTGATAGAGAAGAGATAATTGTGTATGTAAAGTTGCAGGTTGCTATACTAAAGGCACATCTACATGATTTAGACACACCTATTTGTCAGATTGCTTCTGCAAGGTCCTAGAAAAAAAACAAACAACAATCTTGCCAGACCCACAAGGGGCTCCTGTGCTTTGCAATGTGCAGGCTAAAACAGTAGAACTTGCTTTGCCTTAAGTCTTTTGAGAGTCTTTCAAATTACAGAGTACACTTTCCAAAAGCTATGTCTTAGACCACTTATGCAAAATTGCTACCTGAAAGCAACTTTTCTCCTGTCTGTCCAACAGGATTAGTATGGCAGGCAGCCTGTAATCTATAGCATTGACATTATTGGTTGTTGAACCAAAAGTCTTAACTAGTTTTCAGCTGACCTCTGGTTCCAGGTAGGAAGTCTTGCCCTGGATCTGGAAGTACAGGGAGCTCTGTAGCCAGAAAGATGCACCCATTTAACACACAACAATTGGCCACTGTTGTAGAGCAGACAGGTTCAACAGCAAAACAAGAATGCCAGAGGCAAGAGTTGTTTTGAAAGAATATACCCACGCCTGTCCTGTGGGAAAACTCATGCCTAGTATGATCAGACTCCAGGATGCATTACTTACTCCACTTAAGCAGCTTCAAATAATTAGGTAGAGGTTAAAGGCCATGCAAGGCAGTTTATTCTGAAAACTGTAAGTTACTCTGAAAGGCCTGAAGGGGATTCGGAGCTCTGCACAATTTAACTGCAGCTAAAATACCTGAATGACATGTTTAACACAGCTGACCCAGGCAGCTGTGTTTTGACAGTTAAACTCCTGTATAAGTTCACATAAAGGAGAGGTCTGCCAAACTGACAAGCTAAGATGCTTTAGTTTCACAGAAGGGAACAAACCCTAACAAGCACATATAAAGGACAATGTTAACTCATTCCATATGAATAGATTTTTGTTAATTGTCAGGGTTCTTAATGGTCTTTAGGTTTAATTTGTTCTTCACTGGTTAGTCAAAGCTCCCTCTAACTTTCAGATGAAGTATTTAAAAATACTAACCTGCTTCTGCCAGATTGTTTTTAAGGAACTAAATATTTTAATAGCATTAATGAAAACTATAACCAGATAGTTCATATGGGTTTTTTTTAATTTAATGCTTCTTATTTCTGTGCCATGCCTTTGGAATAAACACCATGTTTTAAGTATGACTGGAGAAAACTAGTTATTTGTTCAGAAGTATCAAAACAAAGCCAAGTAGTCCAGCTGGTCTTAATTCATTTTACCAGGTGTTCAGAAATGCTTTTATCTTTTTTAGGGACAAAACTGCACTGCAATACAGGTTAACTTTCAGATGATCTCCTTCTGGCAAAATCCCTACTACTGAAGTTAGATGCCAAGGCCTTTTGTGTATTACACAGGTATTATATGCCTAAGAATGGTTAGTTACCAATGCTTGCAAGAATCAGACCATGGTTTCGATCCAAGCACAAGTCTCACTGCCTCAGATTAACCTAGTCCAGTTAAGTGTTCTCCAGCATTCTTTCCTTCAGAAAGATTATGGCAACACAGATACCTCCCTCAGAATTCCCCACTATTCTACAGCTCTTAACACAAAAATGGGATATTTATAATCAGAGTTGGAAGATCATAGTCAGGACACCCTACAGCAACATTTGCCATTTTAAACAGGAGAGATGGCAACTTCAGTCCAGTTGAAAAGCAGGAACTGACACTTGCACTACCCATTGGGAGGGCAGTAAGGGCCATCAGTGATTCTATGAAATAGGTAACCAAGCCCAAGTATGAAAGAACTCTGGGTTCTCAGTTATCCCAGATGAATACTTAAGATAACAAATTTCTCAACTTCAGCTTTTAGCTGTAAAACTTGAGACACTTCCCATCCTTCATTCAGCTATGGTAAGCCATCAACAAAGAGATTTAATTCAGCCATTCACTTCTTAAATTGAGAAACAGTCATGCAGAAGTAGCTTAAAAAGAAACTGCTTTGGAATTTAAGCCTATTCTAGTCTTTCAACCAAAGTCAGTTTTCTTCCCAGTAGAAAGGCAAGGCAGTGATTCTTTACAGTTCATCTATACCGCCACTCAGTAGAACAGGTCTTGCCTCTCCTTTAAAAATACCAAATTTCTCTAAAGGTTAAGTCCTTCAGCATTAGGGGACCAGTCAGAAATTCACCCAATGTTACTTTAATCTTTGCTTTTTAATTACATGTAAAAATACCAGATGAAGTGTATTTCAACATTACACTGTACCCTGAGCAATATGCTCGCTAGCTGGCACATTATTGGAATCATAATGAAGTCATTTTGTAAGTGGCTAGCGCACATTCATACCATTTCTATTACTTAACCACAGGTAAGGGCCCATGCTTAAAAAAACAAAACACACATTAGAAACAGGACTGCAGTCAAGTTAGGGTTAAGACATACTAACACATTCTTCTCAGGCACTCAGCTTCTTCAAAAAAAAGAAACCAGAACCCCACAAAATGCAGGAGCTGGAGGCATCTAAAAATTAAATTACTTACAGCAGACCAGCATGAACAGTAGCTGAGACTTCCATATTCATCAGATTCCATCCTTCAGGTAAGTGAAGAACATACCACAGGATCATCATTTGAGATTTAACGGTGATTTGTAGCCATCTTTGACAGCTTAAAGCCATCATCAATGCATTAGATGATAGAAGGCAAATACACTGTGCTAAGGTACATAGATTCATTCTTCAGTAAGCCTATCCATTCTCTGCTCCCAATTAAAAAACTTCTTACGCAGGAAGTTTGGTGTCACCACCTGTGCTCTCACCACGTTTAATATGACAGACAAGTGTTTATGTAGGGTACTGTAGGTTTAGGGAGAAAAAAGTTAAGATCATTTAGCAACACCTTTCTGTGTACACAAATGACTAACATGCTTAATAGGTAGAGTTGTCAGGGGTTGTAACTAGCCTTGTTTGCTAGAACAGTATCTGCCTCAATTGATTCAGTTTTCCATACAAGCCAAATTTCTAAATGTGTAAATATTTACAGATTGAGCATTTAAAACCATGGTAACAGCAGAACCAATTTGGACAAGCCTAATCATTCTTCTTTGCAGAACAGAAAAAAACCCAAACTGTAACAAGATTTTTTCCAGTATGAAAAGCCTAATGAGTTATATTAGGTTACCTGGTGGCTTATACAAGACGATACTAAATGCTAGCTGCTCAAGCTCTATGCTAAAACAAGCAGCTTAGGCAGTAGGTGGGGACTCACAAAGTTGGCAATACCCTTGAATTCCCCACCTTTTTACAAGGAAGTCACATGAGCCATTCTAAATATGCCACTTTCATTTTGATAGATTGCTCCTTTAAGGTACTTGGAGTAGAAAAAAAATATCAAACTTTAAAGCAATGCTTCAAGTGACATGTTACATATTTAAACAAAAGCAGACTTAACATTTCTGTGCAAATTTAGTTCTTCTACCCATAAGTTAAGAAACAAGTTCAACGGAAGGTTTAAGTTAACAAATCATGTACATTTAGAATTAACAGGTTAAGTATGGCATCTTAACACTATAGTCATTTAAATAGCATGTTGTGGGCAGTGTACTACACTGAGAACTTCTAAAATATTCAGTCAGATTATTTTATATAGATTTAACACCTGCCAAAGTAAATTCTGTAACAACGTGATTCAGCATTATGCATGTAACACTGATCCTTAGGCAAACATATACACATTAAACCAATGAATCTGAGGACTGCAAGGAATGTTATAGCTGGTAGGAGTCTGCTACAAAATCCTTAAGGATGCATTGCTATGTTGCTGTAGATCTTAATTCAGGACACTGGGGAACATCTTTATAGCAGAAGACTTTATACCAGCCACTTTAAAGCAAGCAGACATTTCAAAGTTTTGGTTGCCGGAAGTTTAATCTTGTTTCACTTCACCCTTTAACTGCCTTTTCATACGTGAATATGGGCTGATTGTGTCATCCATCACAAAGTCATACAGTACTTTTATCCAAGAGTTATATTGAGGCAGGTTGGCGTAGTATTCAGCTGCTATTTTCTTCACCTAAAGAGGAGATACAAGGTTTATGTACTATTTATATTAGCACCAATCGTGACAATATTACAATCCTCAGCCTGTAACTTAATGTAGAGCACTAGAAGTTTAATTTTAGATGTTAAGATTCTACAGGAAAGGCTACTAGTGCCACAATGTGAAAATTTCCTGAAGGTAAAAGCAACTCCCTGGTTAAGTAAACTTCTTGTGAAACTTCTATATTGAGGCTAATCAGAACAAACTGCTAACACTCTAAAGTCCATTCACTGTGCTGCCTACAGAATGATGTAGCTCACAAAAGCTATAAAAGCAGTCGGTTGCTAGTGGAAGTGGGTGACAGTTCAGTGCCAACTTACATGTGTATGAGTATCACCAAGAAGGATGTTAGAAATTCTAGGAAGAGATGTTTAACACAGCTGTTTTTACATGTAGTGTCAAACCTCAGCACTCAGAAGAAAAAATATCTTACTTCTGAGGAACTTCTTGTTTCTGAGGACAGACATTGAAGAATGAATATAAACCACTTCCAAAGACTTTATTCTCAGATGTACATGCTGACTAGACCACTATTTTAAACCTACAGAGCTGGAGTTTCATTCAGTTGGATATCCTTACTGATATTTAAGGACAGACACCTAAAGCCTTAAAAACCTAAACAGAACAAAACTGATTTTTCACTGGATTCTGTAGCTTTAGACAGAAGAAAAAAAATTAATCTGTATAAGCACAAACCCAAGGCATCTGCATGCCTAGTTTAGAGCTGAAGATCATTTTGATGCATCATCACAGCTATAGACTAACGAATCTAAGCCAGTATACTTTTATTCAGTACCCCAGCTGGAATCAAGTGTTCAGTACTTCAGTGATCTTTAACACACAGCATAGCAGAGTCCAGTCCAATCAAGTTAACTACACTGTTCTAAAAGAAGGCTTTGTTTTCTTATCAGAGCTGTGGATTAAGAGTCCTGTAGCAGAACTGGGTACTTCCCTCCGCCATTACTTGGAAAAGATCATTCCCTATTTACAACTTAAGTATTGGTGCTGGTTCACCAGCACAGAGCTACTTATCGAAGGAGAGTTAAAGCAACCTCAGCTGTATTTGAAAGATTAAATCTATGATTAAGAGAAATAATGTCATTTTTCAGAAACAAAACAAGTCTCAAACAAACGAATTACAGAATTTAACTGCCCTGCTAAAGACATGATGGAGTAGTTATTTCATCTACAGTTCCACCACTGACAACAGAAATAATCAAGTTTAGACTCCAAAGGCACAAGCTTACAAGGTCTTACTATTATGAAGTGCGATTAACAAAGCTACAAGACCAACACCACAGCTGCTGTCAAACTGCAGATTTAGTGTCTGCTGAAAAAACACTTCTCTGAAGGATTTTAGGTGTAATCCTGGAAGCCTGTGCTCCCATGCTCCAATTGGGAAACACGTATACAATGAGAATTAAACTCCTGCTTAAAAGAAACCAGCAAAGATTGAATTGCTGAGAAACCAGTTTGAAAATTCACATCTACTACTCATGCAGGTCTAAGTCTTAGCTTTGAAGCCTCAATTCTGTCAATGTACAGCTGATACTTATTTAGGGTTCAAAGGTTCTCACTAGAGGAAACTGAGCTGCTCCAAAATAGAAAGCTATTAAACATTTATCAGCAGTACAACAAACATTAGCAGTACCTCAGTCTTTTCCCCACCACAGAATGCCAGTGATAGAGGAGACTCAAGCATAAGCATGCACTACAATATTGTCCTTAAGACTTCAAAGACCAAAGATGACAAATCTCTGAAGGTATCTGTAACTTCTTAACTAGTTTTCTGCATACTTACAAACGAAAGACAACAGAAAGCTGTTGTCATTACAGAAAAGCTAGTGCAAAGTGTAACACCATGTGTTTCCTCCTCCCTCCTTTTATGAGAGGCTTGAGCAGCCAGCACATTGGAAGCCTGTTCAGGACACCACTAGAACGATAAGTAATTACTCCTTTCATCGCTCAACTTAGAAACTGATCTGGGTTTTGTTTGTGGTTTTTACCTTCCAACTTCCATTCTTCTATCAGTTTCCTACCTGATCTTCAAATTAAAGTAGGGCCTATGTGAAGAAAAACTAATAACCCTGGAAGTAAACTTACCAGTGGAAGGCTCTTGCCAGGAATGTTGGGAAAGTCATGATGTTCATTGTGATAGCCAACATTAAAAGTGAGCAAGTTAAGCGGCCCATAGTAGGAATAAGTCTCATGTCCTTTTAAAAACATGTAATGTTCAGCTATGAAGTGTCCTGAAATTGGGTGCAACCCAAGTCCAAGTACTGAACCAGCAAGCATGTAAAAAGTGGATTTGACTCCCCATAAATAATATATCACGACATCAAAGGAAAGCTGAGCCAACAAATTGATTATTTCAAGTCGAGTAATGGGTTTGGGATTAATGCAGAGAGGTCTAATCGCATAGAAAAAAGGCTGAAGAACAATCCATATGAACTTCCTAAAACGGGTGCAGAAAAACCAGCCTTCAAAGTTGGTAGGAATGTCCACATCAATCCCGTCACCACCTAAATAACGATGATGATCCATGTGGTATCTCTTGAAGGATATGGAATACGGGAGACCAAGAGGGAGGTTGGCAAATATTCCAAACCATCGATTCCACATTGCTTTGCTGTTGCCAAAGGCACTGTTGTGAGAGATCTCATGAATAGCCAGAGTCATGGAGTGGCTAATACAGCTTCCAAAAACATATGCCCAGAAGATTACCCATTTCCAGTCCAAGTCTTTAACTAGGTAAAACGCAGTCAACTGCGCAAGAACCATCAGCACAACCACCCAGATCAAGTTGTAGTCTGGCTTCATCAGTGCTTTTATCTCTGGATGTTTAGCTAGATAGGAAAGAATTAAACAAAAAAGGAATTATTTAGAAGCTCTCCTCACAGCCAGCTATCACCATTAGGTGACAAAAGCAGATAGTCATTTCTTCCCTTCCTCCCAATCAGGATTTCTCCACAAAGGTAATGAAAACAGACAACCTTTCCAATTTAGACATTTATTGCTACAATGAGTCCTTCAGAACTAAATCACTTTAGCATTTTTTTCTGTTGCTCAGCAACTAGACACACATATGGCAAGCGCCAGTACCACCTCCACCCTACCCACGAAGAAAATGGCTTTGAACCGACAACCCACCAGTAGTTCAGAAGAGCTCAAGTAAGGTCAGGTCTGATTTAGTCGTCTTTAGTCGGGAAAACGTGGTTATTTACCACAAACAGCTGGTGCCGCGATGACCTCTACGCACAAAACACGATCTATTTCTACCGACCAGCAGACATGACATCAATTCCTCAGCTGCCTTCCGAGCGCAGGAAGGGCTCTACGGAGGCAGGCAGCTGCGACGGCGGGCGGGGAGCGGCCCGCAGCCCCCGCAGGGAGGGGTGACCGCACCGCCCGCGCCCCGGCTGCCTCCGGCCCCGCTGCCGGGCTGCTCGGTGCTCGCGTCGCAGCTCAAAATGGAAGCCCGGGCCCCCCGCCCCCACGCTTCGGGGCTGGGACTCTGCCCCCGCAGGCTGGCGAGCCTCCCGCCCCGCTCCTTCCCTTCCCTTCCCCTCCCCCGCCAGCGCCACCAAGGCGGCGGCTCCCGCCCCCACGTACGCGGCCAGCGCCGCTCCCCTCACGACGGCCCGGGCCGACTTTGAGCCCGGCCGCACGCCCCGGCTTACACCAGCCGCCCTCCCCCTGCGGGGAGCCGCTAACGGCTGGCGGCGAGGGACGGGCCCGCCACGGCGGCGCCCCTCGGGGTGGACGGCTGGCAGCCATTTTGTGGGGTCGTGTCGTGTTCTCCCCCCCCGCCGCCACGCAGCCGGTGGGAAGGAGCGGCGGCAAAGCCGCTACCCCTCCTCCTCACCCAGGATCTCCTTGCGGCGGTCAGCATGAGGCTGGTCCGTATAGACCCACTCGAAGTCCTCCCTGGCGACGGTGTTACCCATCCCGGCAGCGCAAAGACCCCTACTGCCTCTACAGTCCGCAGCGCCCGACTCGGGGGCCCCCCCTCCCCGGCACCGCACTTTATAGCGCCGCGGAGGTGTCTCGGCGGGTGTCCCGCCCACCATCCCGTCCTCTCTCTGCATTGGCTACTGCCTGTTGTCAGGGGCTGACAGGCCCCGCCCCCTCCAGAGTGTCTCGCCCCCCGCCCGCCAGCGCGGGCCTGGCCGGGCGGGGCGAGGCGCCCGGCGAAGCCGTTGCCTGAGGGCCCAGGTGGCGGCTCCCCTCAGCCGCTGACGCTGCTGCTGCCGCCGCCGCCCGGCGGAGCCGCGCTGCTGCCGAGAGGTGCGGCGGTGGCGGCCGGGAGGGCGCAGGCCGCCCCTCAGCCCCCGCTTCCGCCGGAGGGAAGGCGTGTGTGTCCCGCTCTTCAGGGGAGAGATCCCGCCGCTCAGCCTCGGCACCGCCCGGGCGGGCTGCGGCTCCCCGGCCTTCCCGCTGGAGGCGGCAGGGCTGACAGGCCGCCCCGCGCGTCCCTAGGGGCCGCGGGGAGGGGCCCCGAGGGGTCGGGGTTTGGGGTGAAAGGGGCCGGGGTTTGGGGTGAAAGGGGCCGTGACGCGCTGCCGCCTCAAGGGAGCAAACGGCGGGCGGGAGCGAGCCTCTCAAACCGGTAACGTCGCCGCCTGCGCTGTGGGTGCCTTTAGTAATGCCGTACGCATAACATACTTAAGGAGGGAGAGAAAATTCTCGGCTTGTAACGTTGGCCCGGCCTCCCGGAGCCCTCCCGCGCCGAGGCGCTGGCGGAACCCGAAGCGGCTCCTTCATCATTTACCGTGGTAGCGAGGACGACCTGTCCTGCAAGAAGCTGGACAGGTGAAGCCTCACCCGCTTCGTGTTCGCCCACCTCGCCTCCCCTGCCGTCCTTCCTGCCGCCTGTAACGACGTTTGTACGGCTGTACCTGTCTGTGAGATTTCTGCCCCTCTCAAGGTTTTGGGACAACCTGCCCAGAAGCCACCGCAGAAGCCGGGCGGGCCGGGCAGTCTCACCCAACTCGCTTCCTGGAGACTGGAAAGAGGAGCAGCGTCTTACAGCGGCTCCTTTAAAAACACTTTATTTTCCAAATGTAAGAGGTGTGTGGTTGTAAGGACTAGCTATCATTTGTCTAAAATCTAAATATCTATAAACTGCCTAAATATACTTAACTACAATCCAAAACGCCTGTGCCACAGCCTCAGTTTTCTTTACTTTTTGTGGCAAGATATTTTAATAACTTCTTTGACAAACTCCTCTGGAAGAACTAAACTGCATTTAATCTGTCCCTGCATCTCTTTGTCATGTAATATTGACTGTGGGCAGTTCAGTTACAAAGATCACTTTATACAGAAGTTGAATGACTACTTGCTTGGAATTTCAGTTGTCCATATATCCACTCAGATTAAAATAATCTAAATCAATAATAGTGAAAAAACCTACAGACAAAGCTATCACAAAGTAAATTATACCTTATCTGTTTATGTAATATGAGTATCTCAAGGTTAATGGTGCATCCCTTAAAATTTATAGGTAATAATGAATAAAAAAGGCTAATTACTAGCTGCTAAAAGCCTTATGTGCAACTGCAAATGTAGGGGAAATACAGTCCCGAATTGAAAATGTTTACAATCTAAAGCAATGGACAAAGCACAGGATCTATAAAACATAACAGCTTGGTGAGTATTTTTGTTCATGTGCATTTTCAATCTGTGCATATTAGAAGTGAAAAAGGGAGCAAGTAGAGGAGAGGTGGAGAAGTTGATTCACAGCTTTTCCCTCCTGTCACACGATCTGAATTTTGTAGACTTTGTGAGGACTGGTGCAGCGTAAGGGGTAAAACGAATGTTTAGATTTCAGCGAGGCATTTTGTCCTTGCAAGGGATGTTCAATTTTATTTTTTGCTCAGTGACCGCTTCACAATAAACCAGGAAGTGCTTTTGAGTTACCAGTGCAGAAGCTGACTGCAGAATTGCCAGGATCACAAGTGTTTCGCTCAGCTGCACTCTAAACACTGTACATAATGTTTCTGAAAATGTTCCCTTCTTGTTGTAGTTCAAATATTACCACTGCTATCCATCGTTGTGCTAAAGACCTTCTCATCCATGGGAAGGGTCCTGCCTAAAGAATGAATGTGTCTGCTGATAAGAAAGATTTCAGTATGCAGAGGCACTGCAAATGTATATAGGTTTGTAAATGGCCAAAAGTTTCAGCAGGGCAATTAAATAGAAGATCCCAGATTTATAAACTAAAACATTCCATAGCAGCCAAATAAGGCTTAAACAACCAAGAAAAGTATTAAATAGGAAAGTTTTGGAAAATGTAATTGCCCAAGTGTCCTGGAGTGCAAAGTGGTTTTCCTATTTAACCACTAACTCTTTCTGGTTTAAGCAGTCCATGTAACAAATCCAGACTTATTAGGTCTTCAGCAAGCTAACAGTTTTTTTATCTGACATTTTCCCTTCTGAAGACAAAGAGATCCAGCACCGAGCATATCTTCAGCTGGCACAAAGCTAGAACAAAATCCTAGAGCGTTCAGTTCAGTAAACCAAAGCTGGCAGTGCATCCCCATCCAGCCAGGAAGGTGAGATCCAGCAAGCACAAACTGCAAGAGCAGAGAACACACAGACAACTGAGCTGGTCCAGGTACAGTGCAAAGTAGCACAGGAATGGAAGTGGAGACTATCAGAATAGTTCACAACTAGCAGACACGTTGCTATATAATACTCCAAACTGCATTTATTTATGAATGAAATAACAATCTGTCACTGTAATTTGCCAGTTACCATCTTAAAACCATCAGGAACACCAAGGAATCAGGTAGCCTTCTCCTGTGGGAAGACACATTTAACTACATCTTGTATCATCCTATTTTTAAGAGGCTCTAGATGTTGAAAATTTCGTAGGCAATCTTAGTGCTTCCTACAGTTAACTGTTAGATGATCTCAGTAAGAGCAACAAAGTTTCTGTTCAATACAGTCTTACCTTTTATGTTAAGAAATTACATAAAGGTATCCTCATAACATTAATGAACTATTGTGATTAATGTGCTATGCTGAGTCTGTGAGGGATTGAAGAAGGTAACATTTGTTTCCATCTGTTCTTTAATCTGAGAAATTTATCTTGTTAAGCAGGTAGTCTTATCTTTCTTCAGGGCTTCCACCTATTATATCCATTAGCCCTTGTTTAGAAGGTGCTTGCATACTACATTTAGACACAAGTTGTGCAATTCGGACAGCAAGACCTGCCTGCAAACAACTTTTCCCTTAAAAAAGTGCCATTGCAGTATTTTGTGATACCATTTTCACCACGTTTACTAGATACAAAAATTTGTAACAAATCCCCAGCCCTGACACAAAAAGCAGTTTACAAAGCAAGCTGCTGATTTTAGAAAGCCAGCTCAAAAAGAAGGAAAGCTAGTAGTTTTAAGCTATTTTAAGCAGCTAACTAGAAAAGACACTTAATACTGCTTTCTCTTTCAACCCTGACCTGTTCAGTTTCAGCCCTTGTTACAAGCACTAAAACTGAACACTGGCTGAAAATAAAACAATTTTTCATGTAATTTTGTAAACATCTTAGTTTCATTAGTTTGAGGTTCTCCCTTGAACAGCCTATACAATCACTAATCACTACTAACACCGTACTTTTCAAGGATGATACACCAACTCATGGAAACTTGCATAGAAATTTATAGTAAAAAGTTAGTTTTACTTCAGGCTATTTATCACCTTGTTCATATATTGCAAAATGCATCCTTTTTTATTTAGTAAGGGACAATACAGTGTTAAAAATTAATGTTCCAGCTATTTTCTCTAAACTATTAACTTCATTCTGTTTTCTACATTCTATCTATACCAGTAGTGTGTATTTCAGTCTGAGAGCCATCTGATACTGATGTCTCCATCCCCCCCCAGTAAGTGACAATGAAATAGTGGTGTACCTTTGCTGTGGCATTTCTCAGAGCTTGCTTGTAACCATCCCCTCCACCCCTTAAGTTTTGTGGGCCTCATTCAATTTTACTATATTTGGTGGGACGCAGGGAATCAGGATGCACCTGCAAACTTGCAGCACATGATACTTCCTGGAGTTGAAGATTCCAAGTTGGCACCATTCACGGAGAATGTTTCATGTAACAATAGGCGGCTGTTGTTCTTTCCAGCTCAGTTTACGCACAGCTAGATGTTCACAGACATATAAATAAATAGTACTCTCAAATAACCTGAAACTATTTGTATATTGTGAAAGGCAGGTGGAAATGGCTTGCATCTTCTGGAAATGAATAAAGAAACTGAAGTGAAAGATATTAGGAGATGTCTGCATAAACCTTTTCAGTAAATGCAAGTCATAGGTTTATACTTGTTTAGAAGTATTGAACCACAAATACCTGGTATTAGACCATTACATGAATTTGTCACCATGAATGACCACTAAATGAATTTGTATCAAATGATACACAATCATAGCTATCATGCTGACCCTTTGATTCAAAATTATTGTTTTAAAGGAGAAAGCACATGCCAGTAGTTTTAAACTGAACAGCAGATATCTTAGAGAGTTCTTTAACAGCAAAAAAATTCTGAGCCATGGAAGACCAGTAATAGCAAATGCTCCTTTTAACAGTTTAACCTTCCCCCAGATAACCTTTTATCTCTTCCTTCATGCTTTTCTTAAGAAACATGCCTTTTTTAAAAAGACTCAAACTACCCAACAAGTTTATTTGAAAATTAAATGTCTGCCAAAAATTAGGCATTTGCAATGTTACTTCTGATATGAGCTAATATGTTTTAGAAGTAACACTTGTAGCTGAAGTTTCAGGAAAAATGTCAGTTTTCCCATGATTATATAACATTTGACCAGACAATTTCTGATTTGTTTGGTGATTTAAATACAACCACTACATTATGCTGACAAACATACAAAATGTAAGAGTAACTTGCACTTTAACTCATGGTAATAATATCAAGATTTTGAACAGCTACAAATGCATCTTCAGTGCCATACCAAGTTGAATTCAGTACCACCTAAATCCAAAGCAGCAGCTGATTAAAAAAGAAAACATAAGTCAAATGATAAAGCTACATAGTTTAGTACATTAAAAAAAAAAACAAGGACAATGATATTTGTATAAGGTTCCAAAAATATACAGATGGGGGAGAAAAAAAAATAATCACTGTACACAACTCTGAGGTTGTTAAAGTGACCAGAGAGACCAAACAGTGCAAGACATGCTTTTCCAGTTACAAGCTCAAAACAGAAGTGCAAAAGAAATTAAAGCTTTGTCTGAAGTGATTTACCTTTTAGGAAGAGGAAAGCTTAGAATATTGTCGTCAGTGTTACAGAGAAATCTCCATCCATCCCACCCACCCCCCAACACATACACACAAAATAGTTTAAGTTTTTCCATAATAGCGCATTTCATTCAAATGGTGTCCCCCTGAGCTTGGTTATTGTAGGGACAATTTGTCTGATACTTATTAGATGTTGGCCTATGAATCAAGTGATGCATAGGCAGCTTCTCAATTCTCCAGCTTTGGCTAACAATACCTGCAATTTACAGGCCGTGAAAGTGACAGATAGCCTGGGTTCAAACTCTCCTGCAACTAACTTCATAAGACCACCTCATTGTAAGCAAGCAGTTGTGCTGAAAGCAGATGCTACGTTATGGCCAAGGAACAAAGAAATTGCTCTTTAGGTCTCTGTACCCTCTCCCAGAGTTAAGAACAATTTCAGGCAGGTGCTTTTTAGCAGGCTAAGCTCCACATGCATCTATCCATGCAAACATAGAATATGGCTCCCAAGACCTAGAACCAGGGTGTGTGCATGTGAAGACTGGATAGAAGGCCCTTCCTTGTAAGTTTACAAAAATATATAGCCAATACTGTAGCTTAAGAAGTCAGTTTTACTCATTACAGAGATCTCCAAAAAGTATTAACTACTTTTCAGACATTCCAGACAAGGTCACTTGTAACAAAAAAGGTCAAGTTCTCTAAAACAAGATTTTATAAGTGATCTTTCCTTCAAGTGAACAGGACATCTGTTATTACGCTTAACTTTTTAGTCAGTTAAGACTGAATTTATTTAAGATTTTATGTGAACATATGCATAAACACAAATAAGTTTACTTTAAACACATCTGCACAGAAAAAAAGAGATTAACCCTTCAAAACATAACAGAGCAGGTCTGGTTAGTATGTATCTATTGCAAATCTTAAAGATTCTGTGCATTAGGCCCACTCATACAGAAAGCAGAGGAAAAGTCTCAATGAAAGAAAATTACTGTTCAAGTCTAAGTGGTGTTTTGAAGAGCCAGCAGCCTAAGTGACACCATGAAGCTAGTCACAGTATCCGAACAAGCAGACCTGCTTGGGCTACTAAAGCAGTGTATCCTCCTGAAGGTGTTGTTTACTCCCAAGTTATTTTCTGTTCCGAAGGCGTTTAGATTTCCTAGGACAGTCTGTGGATTCAACCGCCTTCCTCCGTTTTCTAGGAGATTGTTCATTTGAGCCAGAACCTGAAGCATTTCCTACTGTACTCTCCATCACCTCTCGCAGCTTGCGTTCAAGCTCAGCCAATCGGGCATTCTGTTCACCTATGATTTGGGTTTGCTCTAGCAGTTTCTGATCTTGATCTTGGAGTTGTTTCTGTTGCTCTTGCACTTTGATGCGAAGCTCAGAGATTTCCCGCTTTAGCGCTGTCAAGCCTGTGCCATTTGCTTTCACTTGCTGCTGGAGTTTGGTGACTTCCTGTCTTGAAGGGTTCTGCTTGGAGAACAGCTGCATTGTTGTCAGTGCTGCAGAAGGCCCTGGAACTTCAGAGAAAACTGTGATTAATCCTCTAAAACTTTAAGACAAAGGCAGAAATTGTGTCCCAGTTTCTGTATTTTCCTTATCCCTACTCCCCAAACAGGAATCTGAATGCCGATTGCAAGTTAATGTGAACACGTAAACAGATTTACAACCGTTTAAGTGTTTAACAAGAGCATATGGTATCTCAGAGCGCAACTAGTTTAATTTAAAACACGTAGATTTTCACCAGTCTGGAAAAACAGCTCATAATTCATTTTCTTTATATCAGCCCCCCTTCTTTTGCTGTATCAGAAATTACATAGAGACATTATGTTGTCATCTAGTCTTAGTGTCACAGATGTTAAGTCAAAAACCCACAATATGTGTATAAATTACTTATACACAATATGTGTATAAATTACTTATTACAGAATAGTTAAATAAATATATTTCAATAGAGCAGTAGAATTCTGCTGTCTTAGTTGTAAACAGCTAAAGTTCTAAAATTTTGTGGTTTGGGGCTTAACAAGATATTTCAGTTTAACTTACATTTTAGAAGAAAGGAATTTATTTTCCATGCTTCTTTAGAATCACTCTTCCTAAGTACTAAAACCATACTGGAATTTGAGCTTGGGACTGTTGATTCTAATAAAGATCCTGCAAATCAAGGAGACTAACAGCTACTGTATAATTTCTTTCACTTTTTCTATCATAAAAGATATCTATCAGCTTTTCTATCATAAAAGATATCTATCAGCTTTTCTATCATAAAAGATATCTATCAGCTTTTCTATCATAAAAGATATCTATCAGCTTTTCTATCATTTTACTCTTCTAGCATTCTGTGCAAGTAAGATGCAACTTTTAAGTGCTACAGTGATAGAATAGTCTGGAACAGCCTAGAACAGTCCTCCTCCTCCTCTTTTGTTTTTCTTTTAAGATGCCAGCATAGCTACAGTTATGTGACACTAGAGGCTTGCCATTAGATACGTTATGCTCCTCCCTCAACACAAGAACGGCATTTTTATGCCACATAAAGCCTTGGCCTCAACAAGCCAGTTGACATCAACTATGGTTTTGGGCAATAATTCCTCAACTGAGAGACTCAATGGAATTGAGGTATAATTAACAGGATACAATTAAGAGGTGGTATACACACTTATGGCTAAAAGGATGGACAGGACATACCAGAAACAAGCAGCAGCTTGTACAGTTAGGCCTATCTTTTTTGCTTAAGGTAATAAAAATTTCTAAAAAATTAATTACAAGTTATCCTTTCAGAGTGTTAATTTCACACTTTAAGAAGTGTGAAGATGTTCAGCACAGGGAAAACACTACAGTTCTTCTAACTTTTTCCTTTTGGCCATTATGAGGCAACTACCTTAGACTTTGGTTCACAAAAGTTCTGGAAATTCTGACAGATTATAGGAAGGACCAGTTTAATTGCTTTTTAATAGACTGTTATTTTAATTGCCTTTTCGCTATTACCCATAAGTATTTTGCTTGTTAGTGTGTACATTAGTGCCCCAGGAAAGTAAAAAAGCACATACAAGTGTGTTCTAGCTCTCTGTGCACTACAACAGCTTAGGCTAATTCATTTGCTGATCGTCCTAAAAATGAAAGGCATCAAGTTGTCATCTCATGTGCCAAATTTCAACCAAGTGCTATGATAAAGTCTCATTCATTGGTGGCACAAAAGCGTTTGTTTAATGAATACACACTATGCATAATTCTAACGTACATTCAAGTGACTGTTCTTTTGGCAGTACAAAGGCTCCTTAAATTTCAAAGCAAATGAATTTCAGTTAGCATTCTTAAGAAACAAGTATCATCAATATTTATGCAATAAAGCTCACATTTATAGGAGGGAGCTTTAAAAAGAGTGCTGTGGATTTTTACATAAAAACTAAATAAAACTTAACTATACATTGGAATTAATACCTGGGGCAGTTCCTATCAGACGTCCCGATACATCTGACCCAGGCATCTTTCTTTTCAGTATTGGAACAATCTTCTCATCAAAATATTCCATAGCCATGGAGGAAATGTCCCTTAGTTCTTGAAGAACTTCATGAGCTCTTTGAGGAGCTCTTGTAGAGTTTACATACCTTAGCACACGATAAATTTCATCTATTACCTAAAACATTTAAGAAGAATTAGGATTTTCTGATAAAGGCAAGATTACTTCAGATCATTCTAGAAGTGCTGGCATACTCAGGGGCTTTTACTAAATAACTATTGCATACCACTGTGTGCTCTAGTTCTAGATCAGCTTTTTGAAATGAAGTGCTGTTTGAGATATATCAGAGAAGCTGTTCACTAGATCTATCACAACAACTCTCTTCAGACTCATGAAACGATGCTCACTGTGTGAAATTTTATTTTATTACATCCATACTCAACTTCTAAGTTATGTAACCTATACTCAGCAGAGCATAATCATGTCTCTTTGGAGAACCTGAAGCAAGATACTCCAAGCCAACACTCCCCCAGCCAGTTACGAGGCATACGAAACACATGAATGGAACAGCAACAATTATCCTTATATTAGTCTGAAGAGCTGCAAATTTTTACTTGAGTCCACTTGCAAACACACAAAATACTGCAAATTCAGATTAAGTCCAAAATATAATAATTTATAAAGCATCAATCCACTACCAGCAGAGAACACAAGCAGCCTCTTAACAGGTTTGACAAACAAGCCCTTTGGTTAGGAGAGATAGAGAGAAATGAAAGGTGTCTCACTAATCTATGAATTATAAGTCTGAGGCAGGTCAAGATTGGGAGTGCTGGTCTCTTATTACAGAAACTACTGACACTGGTATTTGGCACAGGATTAAGAACGGTAAGAATAAATCTCCTGAAGAACACAGATCTTAAGGACATAGAACCATAGGTAGGATAACACAGTTGCATCTTGTATTTTAATAAAGGAAGCTTTGCCAAACAAGTTGCAAAACCTAGACAAGACTAAAGTGTTTCATCATGCAACAAGCTTACAAAAACTTCTCTAATTTTATCCGCCTTGTATCCAGTTAGCAACATCATCTTCAAAGCATTCTTCTGCCATCCTCAATATAAAATCTTGCAGCCCCGCTCTGCTATTACCAGGAACCCTTACACAGTATGCCGAACCCTAAATTGGGATTCACATATTCTAACACAAA
The DNA here is from genome assembly GCF_964289735.1 of Phaethon aethereus. Classification (NCBI taxonomy): domain Eukaryota; kingdom Metazoa; phylum Chordata; class Aves; order Phaethontiformes; family Phaethontidae; genus Phaethon; species Phaethon aethereus. Next base: position 109,308,751 of record NC_138576.1, on the reverse strand, counting down.
TTCACTTCCTTACAATTCTGTGGCAGCTTCATTCAAATGAAATTTCCTGATGGGAGCAGGGCAGGTGGGGGGGAAACCACAGACTGTAAGTGAACACTAAGCCTTGAATTTGACCAAAATAGGATTTTTTGGTGAATTGGTAACTGTGCTGAGAGCGCATCAGTGCTAGCAAGCTTGTCCACTAAGTAAATAATTTTTAAGAACTTTTTAGCTTTTACATCAGAATTCAAATAAGGTCCTTAGGACTCAGTGCCCACAAGGAAAATGGCTGCCAAGCTCATTTGCCCAGCTCCTGCACACCCCAGGACTAGATTGAGTATTGCCTTTCCATCTATACTTCAAAAAAGTATGGCATTATTTAAGTGTTCCATTTACTATGTGAGTATCAAGGACTTAAGCTTATTTGACTTCATGTTATATTACATTTTTTAAAAACACATGGTATATATAAAAATATAAGGCCAAATAAACAGAAATAAACTATAATGACTTAAAATTAATTAAATATCAAGTCAACAAGACTATACAGAAATTAAGTTACCGCTTCAAGATAAAAACACATCTCATGCTCACAGCCTATCTTACTGTACTGAACGTAAAAATGCCTGCCATGTTTCACCTGAATCCAACAGCTAACTTTTCCATTTATCCCAGTGCGATTCAGTTATCTGCCCATGAAAAATTAATACCAACATATCCAAACCTCAAATGGAAAGATCAATGAATAGAGCATTAAGCTAATGTTCACAGATCTTGTTTCAACCCTGAGCTGTATCAGTCTTCCTCAGATCATAATTTTGTCAATTCCCCTACGCAATTCTGTTTTCACAGCTTATAAAACAGTAGCATCTCTGATGTACATCTTGCTTGCATAATTTATATTTTATGTTGGGGTAGCATTCTGAAACACCAGAATTGTTCAGTAGTATTAATATTTAACACACTAGCTACATTTAAAACTAATTCCATCTACTGTACGAAAATACCCCATCCACTGTAATACTGAACAGTGTTTCCACAGGCTAAATATTTTAATTCAATTAATCTGAAGTACTTAAACCCTTAAGAAAGGTGCCTAAAATTTTCCCAATTGACTGAGTGCTTAGTGTTATACATAGTATAAATTACTGCATCTTCTGATGACCTGGCCTCCAGCTGTTTTGTACCATTAAAATTCAGAATTAAACCCTACATATCATGTGTTTCTTGTAAAAAGTTGTATAGGCTGAATATGCCACAAGTCTGGTGTCAGAATTAAAAAAGATTTCCATTAAAGGAAAATGGAAATCAATTAATATTTAGACAGTCTCATTCATTCATTTCAGACTGCCTGTTATAGCAGGGTATTGGCTCATGCCTGCCTTTGCAAGTATCTGAAACAGTTTCAGTATCTGGATACATCATATAAATTTGTCCCAGGTTAACTTACACAATCATGTTTTTTAAACACAGATATACAATCACATAATATAGTCTACATTTTACCTTTCCAGGTATGAAGCAACAGAGATTGGAATCCACATACTTCATGAAAGTCATATTTAATAGAGAGAGTCTCGTTTCTACAGCAGCAAGGATGTCTGCATGACGAGCTAATGAATGGTTTCTTCTTTCTGACTCCCGTCTAGAAGACAGACCATTAAGTGACACTGATTTAACAATGAGTCAACAATATGAAACTGTAACAACCGCTCGAGTTAATTTCACCCTTAAAGCCCTCTGAGGTTTGAAAATGTAACCACTAACATTATTTCTGTCTTTATGGAAAAAAAAGGATACAGATTGAGAACCAGCTAGTAATAGCATACTGCACTTTCTCAGACAAAATTTGTTCTCTAAGTAATTATACATCTGATGTGATCCACAAACTCTATATGTAATTTAGGACTATTTAAAAACAAGCTTTCAGTACTAACTAGCAGTAGACACTGAGTCAGCGTGAATATTTTTATCCCCCTGTATTCCTACAGTTAGTACTTCAATGCAATTGGCATAAATTTAATATATTATTAGTGCTTGCTACAAAGTTTAGGTTGAGATATAAACTCTTTTGACAAAGGATCTCTACAGTAAGTAGCATTTAGTTTCTTCACTCTGACTGGGAAATCTGATAGGACACAGCAGCAGCTACACTTACTCACTGGAAAGAGGAGAAAAGACATTGCTTTAGTGAGAAACTAGTTCCCAGTAATGCTCAGATGTCAACCCCCCCTCCCTTTCCCTTGTGTAATCCTTGGCACTGAAAAACCTTGCTTTTTTTTAAGCAGAGTCGTAGATATATCATCAGTGAAGGCAGTCGGTCTTGAAAAGGAATGGCATTTATTCATTCCTAGGAGTCCTTCCTTGATTTGCCAGAAGAGTTGAGTAATACAGGACCCACTCTTCTTTTCTCTGTTTAAAATACCAGAGACACTTTCCAATATTCCAGTTCCTAGTATACAACAATTTACATTCATCCACACCATTATTTGGTAATTAGATCTTAGGTTCAAGGTGCTTTTCGGACAAAAATTAAATCAAAACAAATGTGATTCAGATTTTCAAGACATGTAAGTTGAATTAGCTAGAAAGAAAATATTTTCAATATTCTGCTTAAAAGAATCTAGCACATTTAAGTTTAGCTACAGTTTTAACCGGTACATACCTTGGAAGCTGAGCTTTAACTTGCTTTTGACACAAGTTGTGGTATCTTTCCACTTTCAGAAATCCCTGATTTAACATTCGCTGGCAAACCAAGTCCATTCGCTTACAAACCTGTATTTAAGTAAAAAGGAAAACTTAAGGCTCAATTAAGGCCACAAGTCACTTTTATTATCATCTTATCCATACTTGCCAGGTAGTAAAAGATTCTCTTAGTTTTTGCTCCACTTCAAGAAGCAGAAATTGCAGCTGAGATTAAGGCATCACAGTCTCTACAATGGTCATGGTACTCCAAAAAGGAGTGGCTATGTTCCACACATTTCACAAATTAATCTCCTGATATTGCCTAACAAGAAACAGTAGGCTTAATTCCACTCATGTATAAGCAGATACAATTTCCTCTGATTTTAATGGAAGTTGCAAATGCCTGTGCCTGGCTTTTAACTTGGCCTCCAAAGTGATTCTGGTAGATCAAGTCAGTATTTTGTAGTCTCAAAACGATGTCTTCTAAAAACAAGAAATCATGATGGTTTTCCTTCAGCATTGAAGGCTTATGTTTTTGAAGATGGACAAAATTAAATTAAAAAACTCATGCAATGCAGTGCATGGGAAGCAAGATTCCTTTTCATATAAAAAAGGTCTTTTATGTTTAACAGATTCCTTTACTTGCAATGTTGGATACCAATAGCCTCATTTTTTTCACAGGTTTAGGCAGAAAGGACATTAATAGCTGCAGAAGATATAATAAGCTGCTAAATTTAAACCTTCACAAAGTAACCAGTTACAAGACAAAGCCAACTTGTACAAAATTTTAAAGCAGTTCCAATCCAGTTCTGAAGATGCAAAACCCTAATGAACCAACTGTCCTTTGAAATTGTTTTGAAATTATTTTTTTGTACTGAAGTGCACAACTCCCACTGTGACAACACTTCCCAATAGATTTAACTTTCGGGTTTTGTTGGTTTTTTTGTTTGTTTGTTTTAAATGAACACTCCATCCCCTCCATACACTACTAATTTTATAACTCTGAAGTCTACATAGCTTATACCTTCAGGAAGAGTATTCTCACTTCTAGAAAAGCCTGCAATGATTTTCTGTTTATATGGAAGGCACTACTTAAAGAAGTTCTACTTTCTCTGTGTTTTCCTCTAGTCACAGCTAGTTTAAGTTCTGCGAGTAAGAACTGACCATTTTCAAACAAATCTGTATTAACAGACCATTAAGTAATTACTGTTGATCCATCTGTGCTTCTTTGTCTTCATCAGAGAATGAACAGACAGGCTAACTACAAAGGTACAGTCTCAGAATCAGCTAAATAATTTCTACTGTAAAAAAAAAAAAAAGCTGGCCCTTCAACTACAGGAAGGAGGAAACTGTCACATTTCTTCGAAGATACTAGCTGCATTAGGGACGCCTAGATCTGATACCATTTTTGAGTACAAGACTTAACACCTTACTTGTAGTTCTCACGCTACCAAACCCCTGAACTAGGACCTGCACAGGGGCTTTGTCAGCTATGCAGTTATTCAGCACAAAAGAAAAACGATCCTGGATACATCGTTAGCCACAGATTCAGAGGAAGCACAGAGAGAGTGAGGTTAAGCACGTGTACACTGACATCTGGTGGCAGAAAGGCCTTTCAGTGTGCTGAAGGCCTCCCACATCCAAGAGAGTCGGTCGTAATGGGTAACACCAAGTTTCTTAAACACTGGATTTTTTGAATCTTACTCATTTGCGTACACTACGCAGCATGAAGAATTATTTGCTCTGATTTCTGGACATCACCTCTATTTGTGCCGATAATCAGTCTAGAACCCACACACTGAACAGATAACAGGTACCACCAGAAACAAAAAATGTTTGTCTGCAACTTATTTTACCAATCACCTCATAATTCTCAGCTGGCTCCTGATGACATCATTTAAACCATACGGCACCTGAAGTTAGAGGAACAATACACCTCTTTTAGACTGCACGGTCAGCAGTCATATGCAAAGTAGCATTACTACGCTTCTAAGTGTTCATACTAGTCCCAAGACAGTTTGATACCAGCTATTAAATGGACCATAAGTAAAAAGTTAAATTTGCTCAAATTTCTATTTGCAAACTTTTGTGAATATTTTCTTATTCTAGGCATAAAGCTGAAAGAGCCCACGCTTCCCCAAATGTCAAGTCCCACCAGACACTGTGTTCCAATTTCAGTGTTAGAAAGTTATTCCAAGTCCACATGAAAAGCAGAATGAGAAGGTGGTTGCTTTTTAGTATGCTGACTTATATGTGACAACAGCTTCTGTGAAAGAGCTAATTTTCCACTTCATTTGTAAACAAACTAAACTGACACAATCTACTAGACGGCTACTACCAGCTTGCGTTTCCCCAGGCATGCCTCATTTCTTCCAAGCTTCACTAACAGATAACCAATATCAAAACAGAGACAAAAATACCCTAAAGTATTTAGATTCAATATGTTATTTTTCTTAGAGGCTAGACAGACACCATGTTTCATAATGCCTTTCTAGGGTAAAGTATAAGTAAGTGACAAAATGTTGATGACTTCAGCAAGAAGTTTTAAAATAGAAATGCCTGTAAAAACGGATTTTCTGAAATTGGGGGAAGATTAAAGCCATGCTGTCCAAAGGCTATCAGTCCTTATTTGTGCTGTGCAGAAAACAAGCACAAGTTTGCTGGAGAATCTGAGACACTTTTGACATGTCAGAATCCAAGATAAACTTCTCCTCAGAGTGTTCATGGAAGGAGATTATGGATTCGTTTGTTTTAATCACACTTGCTGTAGTAATAGCCTGAATGGAAGTACATTTCCAAGCTCAGACATGTGAGTGAAAAGAAACTGGAATATAAGAATTTTATTATCCCACTCAGCTAAAAATTCCAGAGCTTCTGTACAGTCATTAAAAAAATCACAGTACATGAAGCCTCCAAAAGCTGGGAGGTATGCTAGCTTATATATATCAGCGTGCATATTAGGCTGCAGCTTGTCCAGAACACTACAGCTTCAGACCTTTTGGGTCTTCTGTATTTCTCTTATGATGACATATCAGTGGAAGCAGGTGAAGTAAATACTCAAAATGGCTGAAAACAAAATGATTCTGCTTTTCCTTTCATTCACTTTACCTGAACAAAAGTTTGAGAACTCAAGATTCGCAGTGAGGCATAATTTCAGATTGCATTCTGAATACCTATTGTTTAGTCTCTGTTAGTTTAGGTCTACTTCACTGCTTAACCAGTAGGTGCTTCATTTATTCTTTTAAATGCAGTAACACCAAGAATAGCAAAAAACATTATGCTGAGGAAGGCAAGCACTTCTTTGTACAATGAGGGGCCCATGGTCTTGCCTTGCCCGATGGCAATCATCATAAGCAGGAAACATTCTTTACCTCATCCTTTGGTGACAGAAGAAAGGCTTATGGATCTTAAGCCTTAGATTACACTCCTCATTATGCTCTATATAAACAATACAGGTTCCTATCTCTATTTTAATCTGAAAACTTGCTGATGTTCTGTGTTCTCCCACCCAGCCAACTCCTTAATCCACACTCTAGCTCCAACACCAGTTCAGATCAAAGTTGGGGTTGTTGGTTGGTGGGTTGGTTTTTGGTTTTGTTTGGAGTTTTTTTGTTTGTGTTTAAGTCAGTGAGCTAAAGTGAGCCAGAAAGACAAAAAAAGATTAGGACATCCATTTCCTTCAATGCCAGGATCCAGAGAATGCATCAAAGTCATCAGTTTAGGGAATCCACATTTTGTGTCTACACATGTATGATCAAACTTTTTTTGGTTGATTGATGTCCTGAATTATATCTTCCTGCCTTCCTCAGGATGCTTTATCCCATGGAATACCACATGCTAAGGGGTTAATGAGGCTGCTTTTGGGCACATCTTTAATATGCGTGACACCTAAGTAATTTAATCCCTGTCATTCAATTAATGTGGTCCTGCAATGTATCTTTAGCAGAATACTATTCATTATAAGATACACCCATTCATCTTTGATAAGCAGCTCAAGGCTCAAGTCAGTTCTCATAGAGAAGAAGAATTTACTGTTTGTGCAAGACAGATCTTAGAGCAGGAATATACAAGTGTCTCCCAAGGTTACTCGCAGCCTTGAAGGATTTGAAAGTGATGAAATTTCATTATGAATTTATGCCTTGGCATTGTTATTTTTAAAGGCTACCTTAATTCTCCATCAACAGCAGCTGGAGTTACGTAAAACATCCAGTCTCCTCCTCTCTCTTTATAACCTTCAGTGAGTTGTCAAATGAACACCCTTAGTTCTGAATGGCCATCCAAAAGACCCAGTTGATCAAGCTTATGTGGTTATAAGCTACACTTTTGACTAAGTCAAACCAAAAAGTCTTTGATTCTTTACATTAGTGCTGGTTAACAAAGACAACCGTACTTTCTTCTCAGAAGAATGCTCATACTGCCTTCTGATGTGCTTAAGGGAACAGTAAGGAATTTGATAGATTAAGTTTCTTGCCTGTTACTGACTCAAAAATAGGGAAAGACCAACTGAATAGTTTCCTTTCATTTTACATCTAGTATTGTTCCATGTGTGTGTCAAAGTTGGTATTTATCCAGTCTGGTTTTGCATATTTCTGAAGCTTCTGACAGGGGCAGTCATCTTCTAGAAAAAGGAATTTGTAGGTGCTACATAAGAGAGCATAAAAGTGTTATATTTTACTTCTTAAGTAGCACTGGGAGTTAAACTGCTGGTTTAGTCCTTACACCACCATCTTTCCTATTCTCAACTTCACTGCTGACAAAGCATTGCTTACAAACTTAGCCCTACAGAAAGAAAAACAACAAACCACCTTCTATTGACTAGTGATAACTCCCATGGGTGCAACCATTTATAAAATGCAACGGGAAGGTTGCAGCAAAGGGCTATGTCTAGCATTGCAATACAGACCACGCAACAACAAGCATACTCAAACGGTAGATGTACTTCCCTTCATTCAAACTATAATTACTCAAAAGCAGAGCCTACAATCCAAAAATGCAGTACTACATCTTTTCCATAGATCCACTACCTACTCTCACAGAAGAAGCAAAAGTATTTAGTGAACTGACAGCATGCTAGAAATATTTAGGTACTGGTGTACTTGGTGCAGTGTGAATAAGAACAGATTTTCTGCTTGAAGAACATTCAGTTTAAAGTCACAGTCAGGATGCAACATTTCAGGTTGCTGATCCAGGACATACGCAGTCTAATTTTCTGCAGAAATACGCCTGTAATATTATCCAGTTTAGGCTAATGGAGTTCTTAAAATAGAAACAGTACATGCAAGTTTACTGAGGGTTACATAAGCTATGCATTAATTCCCTCACTATTATTCCATTTACAACCTCATAAGAAATTCAGTAAGATAGCAGCTTATCATATTATGTCATAGTTTACATCAGGCTCTTTACGCAGGCAGTTAAAGATTGATATACACTGATCTGCTTACTGACAGCTGCTCTTTTTTTTTTTTTGGCATTATAAAGTTTGGAGGTAAAGGTAATATCTTTTATTAGATCTACTACTATGACTGGAAGAAGCAGGCAGCCTTTCAGCAGGCAAGGGCTCTCTTATGTCTTCTTTTTTGCCCCACGTTTATTTCTAGAGAGGGCAGGGTCCCTGGAGCAGCAGGCTCACCATCTCCTACACTTGTAGGCTTAAGCTCTATAAGTAAAAATAAATAAACACATGAGACACAACAGACTAGTCCCCCAAGAAAAGCAGTCACTAGGAGAAATAAGCCTCCAGCAGCCCCGTAATTTCTTACAGAGGGATGAAGGGAATGAAAGAAGTCAGAGACGGTAGAAGATCTTTAGGAATGCGTGCATGGAAGCACACACCTACGCGCCCGTACTCGAGGCTCGGGGGCGATTAGGGAGAAAGCCCCATCCCATCCCACCCCGCCCCTTCCCCGGCGAGAGCGGCAGCCCGGCGGGGGGCGGCCGGCACCTCCCCACCTCCTCCCGGCGCCGCTCTCGGGTCCCGGGCGCAGCAGGACTCCTCGCCCGCCCCGCCACCTCCTCTCCCCGGCCCCTACCAGGCGGAGCTGGCTCGTCTCATCGTAAGACAGGAAGCTGAGGATGCTCTCGATCGCCACGATGGGCAGCCCCATGAGCGTGTTGCTCTGAGGCGGCGGCTCCAAGGGCGCCAGAGCCTCGGGAGACTCCGAGACCGGGGGCGGGGAGAGCCGCGCCGAGCCCAGGGCGCCGCCTTCCCCGTCCGACAGGAGCCGCTCCTCCGGCGCCGCCATCTTGGAAACCGTCCTTCCTCCACTGAGGGAGGGGAGTGAGCCTTCCTATGACGACACTTCCGCCCCTCGTTTGTAACGGACGGTGTGCCCCGCCCCGCTCTGCTCCGCCCCGCTCTGCTCCGCCCCGCTCCGCCCGACCGCTAGGGGGCGGCAGAGGGCGCGGGCGGCCCTTGGCCGTCCCTCGGTGGCCCAGCCCCGGCAGCGCCCCCTGCAGGGCTTCCCCGGGCTGCCCGCGGCGAGGGCGTCCGCAGGCGCTGAGGCGCCTGCCCAGGCGGCGTGGGGCGGCCGCGTCAGGACTGAGCCTCGAGAGGCCCTTCTGCCGACTGAGGTATGGTGGAGGCGGCTCGAAATGCCCTCCAAGTGCTGGGCGCCCCACCAGGGGTAGATTTAAAACAAGCGACTGGAAATAAACCTGTCGTACCATGTGTAATGGAAGCGTGAGACTCGCTGTCGGCGAACAGGGTTTGATAAGGGTGTCAGGGCGCATGGGGAAATACAGCTGTGTGCCTGCTGCGTTCCTCACACGAGGTACCTAAGCAATCGCTACTGGCTGCGGCTGGAAATGGCACCCTGAGCGCCCTACATCGCCTGTCCGACCCTGCACAGCTGGTTTTATTGCACGTTAGTGGAAGAAGAGACATGGGAGTGAGGCAGTCGAGGAGGCTGCAGAAGCTGATGGAGACCCAGGCTATCCTGAGCTGTCCTAAGATGAAACAGACCCACAAGGCCTGCTCCTCACTCCACACAGGGCAACCTAAAAGTTAAACCATGTATATATACACAAATGCTTCCTGAACGCTGACAGGCTTGGGGCCATGACCCCTTCCCTGGGGGAGCCCATTCCTGTGCTGGACCACCCTCTGTTCCCTAGTATGCAACCTGAACTTCTACAGAGGCAGCTTTACACCATCCTCTTGTGCCCTCTAGCCCTCACCGAAGAGGTGAGATCAGTGCCTTCCTCTCCATGGCCCCTCCTGAGGAAATTGTGAGAAGGACCACCAAAGGATTCATCGCAGGAATATGGCAGTGCTCCCTCTGCACTGCAGGAATAGCGCCGGCTGCACCAGCACAGTGGCCCCCCAGGAAAATACATTTGAATTACAGTAAGGCAGCTACAGTAAGGCAGCTACAGGAAAAATACCTCCATAGCTCATAAGTGAGGCACAACTACATACCTCTTACAGATTTAATCCCTGTCTTTCTATTCTATGTATAGACAGATGAGCATCCCACTTTTGTGTCCAACCTGGGCTTACCCTCCCCTTGGCCAGAGCATGCAGGGGGAGCCCCAGCAGCCAGGGTGGGCAGTGGGCATGCAGGTCTGCTGTGGGCCTCGGGGGCCAGAGCCAGCTGGCAAAGACTTCGGTTGCCTGCGAACTACTGCTTGGAACCAGACGTGAGGAGGCAAAATACTCAGAATAAAACACACTCTGCTCCTTTATTTGTCTTTAATCCTGTATGATAGGGAGGTTTCTTGGATGTAATAGCTGGGGCAGCAAAGGGATGGGACCAAGGGCTGTTTCTAGAACAGTCCCTGGTGCTTCTGAGCATGGTCATAGACACTTACACCATAGTTTCACAACAATTTTAGCCCGACAGAACTTGGCACAACTGCTTTTTAAAGTACGGTGCCAGATTCCTCTCTGCCTTCAGCTGCTGCTGCTGCTTTTTTCATGTCAGTAGCATTGAGCATATATGTTTCACTGGGGATCTGGTGCTGCTGAAGACTGACTTGCCAAAGAAAATCAGTAGGTGCATGCCAGAAGTTACAGTAGCAAAGTGTATCAGAAAAAGCCTTAAAATGTTTGGAGAGAATGGGACCACTCCTTGCAGTACCTACACCAAGGTAGTACAGCTTAAAACATTACAGAACTAAAGCATCAGCTGCCTGCAGCATCCCTGTACATTTTTTTCAGTCATGCTTCCCTTTGAAGGTTTATCTTAACACATTTATTTCATGTGCAAATTCCTCCTTTCCCTGGAAACCCACCTGGAACCTCTTTCTTAAAGGAAAAAATTTGCAACTGGAAAAGAATTAACTTGGGAGCGGGGCAAATGCAGGGTAAGCCTTTATGTGTGTCATCCTAATGGCATTCCAAAAATGTGCACTGAAATTAATATTTCCTTTTTGGGAGCAGAACACTGTGTGCCTTGTACGGATTTGGAAGTGTTTTGCTCCCTCCGCCCCTCAAGTCATCAATGCTGCTGTAAAATGACCTGGCTATCTTAGAACAAGCGTTTTGTTCTTGTGCATGATTTTGTGACCTGATCTGCTTTCATATGCACACTCAGCAGTTTAAAACATACTCAGGAGAATTCTTCATAAACTTGTGACTTGGGATGTGAAGTTTGGGCTGGCAGCCCATTAATGCTTTAAAAGTTTTTTTCACTCTACTTAAGCATATATAATTTAAGATAGTTTCAAGAACACTTTTTTGTTTATTCATACAGTTTGTACAATTTGAGGTTTTAAGATACAGCTTTATGTTTAATAAATATAAACTGTATGTTCTATGTGTTTACTATATTACTAATTAGAATATAGTAATAATATTCACAATATATTTTATATTAACTACAACTATATAAATAGCTTTATAGTTAATAAGTCCACTCTAGTAAGTAAGCTAATTCTGCTGCCTTCCAGGTTTTAATTCACATCCTTCCACAATGAATCTTGTGTCATTTATCTGAGCATGCATCACTTTGCATTAATTTGTAAAAACACAGACTGCACGCACTTTCACAAAATCCCCATTTAAAAGATATTGAAATAGCCTTAGTTTTCATTATACCATGTTAGAATGATAAGTATAGTTGGACTGAATTTTTTGGAAATGTCTCAATGACTCACAAGAAAAATGTTAGGGGAAATGTATTGTTTTCCCCCTTTTAAGCGAATATTCTTATAATCTTTTTATTTATTTTGTGGGGATTAAATTTTTATGCCTTTGTACTTTGGGCTACGAATATAAGGTTTAAAAGAAAGGCTGCTTGGGCCAAGGATACTGGTTTGCTTTCTTTGTAGTAATCTGCAAAAAATGTTTATGTCATAAGTGTTTGTAAAATAACATCAGTTGTCTTAAAATTTGTCAGTGAAATTCTTAGATGTATCTTTACTGAGCAGATTCAACCTTGCAGCCTCCTATGTGCTCATAAGACCATATGTATATCATGCTCCCAACTGATTTGGGTGTGATCTGCTGAGGACAGCAGGGACTGTGAAATTTTACTAAAAGCACATAGAATATTTCCTTTGGGCTTTGTGTGGCAGCAAGCAATGACAAGAGGCATGGTGAAGCAGAAGGAGCCTGGCTCAAATACAAGGAAAATTGTAAATATCTAATGTGAGAAAGGAAAAGAAATTCAGAGAAGGGAAAAAAGAAAGTGAGAAGCAGGAGCTAACAAGCAGATGTCTGGAAAGATCGGGGTAGGGGAAGAAATCTAGCAGCAGGGGTTGGGAGGTGAAAGAACGTGTGTAACTGGGTCAAGAACTGCCATGTTAATGAGGAATATAGGAGCAAAGAGGAGTAATGTGCTCAAAAACTGAGGATAAGAGCAGAAGTTGGGTGGGAGGAGAACAGATTTGTTTTATTAAGTTACTGTAATCAATAGAAAAATAGAAAATGCTCACTTTATGGATATTAAGGGTTTTTTTAAGAGCTGCGAAATTTGGAAGGAGTCTGGTATATTTGAAGAGCCATATTTTCCTTTTGGCTGCTGGACACTGAGACAGAGTAAAGTCTAAGGCTGAAACTAATGCAGAAGCAGGTGCAAGGTCAGATCTGGACAAAACACAGGGCCTGGTTTTGCTTATACAGAGAGCAGCTACACCTGGGCACATCCAGGGACTGTGACTTTTGAGCCAGAAGAGGAGAGACCTATAAGCAAGCTGGGGAAGATCCACACAGAGTCTGCGCTCTTGTCCCTGTGAATGGCCTCCAGCTTGCTTAAAGGTCTTTTTTTGGTAAGCATTAGAAAAGAACTGGAGGGGGGAAAAGCTGTATTAAAATTTCCTTTTAAAATGTTCTTAACAAATTTAGACAGGAGTGTAAATTTGCACAGTTTCATATTTAGCAACTGAGACTTTTGATCCGATAATAGGTAACTTAATATTTATTGCCGCATGAAGTTATAGCTTCAGATATGAATGTAATCCCAGTTTAACTAAATCAATATACATATTTAAATGGATCCTTCGTAGTTGAATCAGTTTTGGGCCAAGTAGTGCTACATGTTGCATAAAAAGCTGGTTGAGAAACTGCCTCTAAAATCTACATCTACCTAGTAATTTATTTGTAATACCGTACATTAGGTATCTGATAGTAATCATAAACTGATGTTGAGAGGCAGAAGAATGTGATGCTCCCTGGGAAATGAGAGACAGAAGAAAAAGGAAAACAGGTAGAAGATAGAATGAAAGAAAATACAACCTCTGTAGATTTTTCTCAGCTAAAAGTATGGGGACCAGACTAATCTTGAGTAGTTTTTGTAGGCTAGGCATGTTGCACAGTCAAGCTTTCATTAAATATGTTTTTCTGTTTAGAATTTCAAGAAAAGATTTAACTAAAAGTATTTTCAAATAGACAAGAAAGTTGGGATTTGTAGACATGAAATACACTCATCAGGTAAACTGATGTACTTGGGGCATAAAAAGGACAAGGGTTCAGACAAATAACCTTTCTATTTTCTTGGCGTCAAAATACCTTCCCTGAAAGAGGACTGCAGAATCAGGTACTGGATGTTATCTTGGTTAGGTTACACATCCTCACACAGCTGTACTCAGAAGTAAACTCTGCGAAAAAGCTTATATAAACAAAAAGGAGGTTTTAGTTAGATTACATGACTTTTACTAATTCTCTATATTATTTTCTTGTAGGATGTTTGCAGCTCCTAGGACGGAGAATCAGTTTCTATCATAGGGAGGGGCTCAATTTTGCTGCTGGTTATCTTGATGTAAGTTCCAAGGAATTCGTTTGATTTTAGTATATTACCACATATTTAGAGCATGATAAAGATAACTGGGTGAAGACAGCAGTAATGTCTCTCTGTGTCTCATCAGTTCAGTGAAATACCACTAACATGACAAACTGCACCAATAATGTTGCTGTATAAGAAAAAGCCAGCTCCCAAAGCATCTGTTGTCCCTCATAGACCATGTACCTGTGCCTGCCAGGGTTATCTAAAGCAGAGTTTGATTTGCTGAGGCACAAGACTATAGCTCTGTGTGACAATGTGCAAAAAAATACATAAATTGACCAGGAGAGTACATAAACAAAGACGTGATCTGCTCAGTCCTGCAGTTACTTTACGAAAAAGAAACTGTGTGGAGCCTGATCTTGAAATAATTTTGTATTTTCTGAAATCCTTCTGGTTTCATTCTCTCTTGACTCCAGAGGGACTGCTAGCATGAGCTAAGGTTGGCTGCTTGGCAGCTGAGAAACGGGGATGAGGCAACAGTAAAATGGCAGTGTTAATTTAACTCTCCTCATTCTCTAAACATCCAGCTGGGACAAAGGTTCAATCAGTGTCTTAAGGTTTCTGGAAAGGAATGGGATTGTGATCACAGAATTCCTGTTTGCAACAGCTGAGTATATATGTCCTTAATGAGTGTATTTTTTAATTCCTTCTCTGCTCTTCCTCACTGACCAACTCCCTTATGGGGCTGGGTGAGTGGCTGCAGGCAGATATGGCTTTCTCACATTGCAGTAATTGCCCTAAACAGACATTTTGTTCCATCTTCTGTCAGGATCTGTGCTGAGATAAATTGACAGGGATCCAGAGTGAGTCCAGTGAATATAATTTAGTTATTGAGAAGAATGGCAGCTGTGTATGATGCCTACAAAACGCTAATTTGGGCCAGCTTACATTTTGCTCAAATATGCTGGGGGCTAATGGAAGAGGAAGTTTATTTCTCCTCTCTTTAAGACACAGCACAGCCTTGCTTTATCTGGCTGGTTGTGAAATTACCTGTGGAAAAAATATTCTGAATTTAAATTACATGGAAAAGAGTTTGAGTGAAGAAATTAGACTTTTCTTCTAGCAAGTAACTTGAGAAGTTGAAGAAGCTTTAGTTTACTGAAGTTAAAGCATTCCTGGTTGATCTGGAATAAATGGAAGACCTGTTTACTGTGAGTGATGCTCGTGTAAAGTGGTATTAATGTCACTTTCTACTTTTATAGAATCACCCTTTGAAACTTTCATGAAATTATCAGCTAAATAGGTTGTAGCAAAACAGATGCAAATTTCCAAAGTAGTTTCTGAGTGCTGCTGGCTTCATATAATGATTAGCTTACTGAGTAATGTGATTGAGCATGTACTTTGCCCACATGCCCACTACACAGTGGGTGCATATGTGACACTCACAACTTAGCCAATGGGAATAGTTTACAGAGAGGATGCAAGTTAAGCAAGAAATATTTTTTTTAAATTAGCTTTAAGGTTACAGAGTCTGGACCTGAACCTCTGTTGTCTCATGCAATTGCTTACACTCATGATCAGTTTGTCTATACAGCAACCAATGAAGTTTATATGCACTTTGTACAAGTAAATGCTTTCACAAGGCCAGAGACTGGCTCTCATGCCTCTGAGTGAGGTAAATGTAACTCAGCTGCTCCTCGTGTTAGGCAAGTTTAGTTTTTGTTTGAGCTGTGGCACAGGAATGTCACAAAATACATTTTTGTGTTTAGATTTTAAATCAATATCATCTGTGTGTGAATAAGGAAGTATATGTCACAACAAAAATGAACGTCATCTGACAGCAAAACATCCTTTTCAACAAAACACACACCATTCAAGTAGAGGCCTGATGATGTTGTTCATTAAGCATGCACTGATGTGATAAACTTGCTGAAGGAGATTACAGCTGAAGAGAGTCACTTCAGTTGCCAGACTCAGAGGTTTTAGACAGAAGTAGCTTATCAACAGGAGGAAGGTATGCCTATTATATTACTCCTCAATGCTTAAGAAAACCTTTACACTTAAAGAATTAGACTTGAGAGATGTTGTGGCAAGCCACTGTGTCTTAATTTAAAATTTACATCTGTCAAACGCTTCTTGATGTATGTCTTTTGAATGGAGTATAGAGCAAAGGCTTTTGCTTTGGAAGCAGCCACTGGGATAATATGGGATGTCCTAGCTAGTGTGGTTAGCAGCTTCCTTTAAGAATTTCATGAATCTCAGCTGCAGACTTTGGAACTAGCGAACGTCTTTTTTTCCATCTGGAAGGTAGACTCAGTCATTGCTCTATGTTTTCTCCAAAATTGTTTCCACTGCAAAGTCTGTGATCTGATGTTTTAAAACAAATTAAATGCTAAAAATGCAACATTAAATACTGACAATTAATTTAACAACCGTCGCAGGAAACGTGGTGCATTAGCAGAACTGTAGGAAGGTGCTGAAGGTACAAAACCATCAGTTTTCTTTTCTGTAGCTACCTTTTTTCTTTGTGAGGAATTCTGACAACACTGACTAGTTGAGACCTTTGCTTTGAATCACTGTCTGGAGAAGCCTTACCTTGAGGTGGAGTCTAGCTGTATAAATTAGGTGCCAGAAGTTCAACGTTGCTGGAAAAAAATCCAAACTTGTGAAGCTGCTGTGCTGCGCCCCAGCCCACTGAGTTTAGGTAAGCAATTCTCTTGGCATGTTCCTTCTTTTTTTTTTTTTCTCCCCAGCATTCTCAGTTCCAAAGCTTTTCCTTCTTTCTGTGCTCTTGAGCCATATCCTTTAGAAACTCGAGCTCAGAAGTTTAACTTGGTGGAGTTTTAACAGTAGGTGGCAGTGGACAACAAGTCTAAACCAGCTGGCCTCCTGTTCCTCGGGCATTGATGCTGTAGTGTTGATTTCTGACAGGCTCCCTCTGAAATTACTGTCTTAGAAACAGTCTAAGAATCAGGTTCATCGTCTTTTTGCTGACGAATTAAAGGGGTTATTAAAATATAAACGACTGGCAGGCACAGCTTTTTTTTATAATTATTACAAGGTATTGCAAAAGAGATGTTGCCTGATGTCTGTTGCCTGATAATCCTCCTAATTGTGTCAGGACTGTGAAAGAAGACTTGACTGGTCTGGAGGCGGTTTTAGGCAGGCTGGTAGAGAAGAGGGTGAGAAGTTACTGTTAAAGTTGCTTAGATATAGCACTGAAGGAGTTAAGTGAAGTTTTTGAGTTTTAAGTAGTGTGCTGAAACCATGAAATACAGCAGTGTCTTCCCAGCCCCCTTCCCCCCAATCCCATCGTATGACAAGGCTAATGGCCAGAAAAGACGATGCTGTTGATCCCTACTGATTATCATTACCACTGCTCTCTGTAACGTCTTTCTGCTGCTGCAAGTTTCTGTGGCTCAGATCAAGTAGATCTTTCATGGAGAGAAGAAGAATGATTCTGCTACATTTTTATTTGGTGGTTTGGTGGGTGTTTTTTTTCTTTTTCTTGGATGCTTTTCAAACAATTCCCTGAATATTAACTTCCCCTGGACCCTTGCTGTGACTGCTTCTAGGGAGCTGCGTGTGGCCTTAGTCCACTGCAGCATGATCTGGGGAGGCCGCCAAGAGTAGCAGCAACCAGAGAAGAGGTCCAGAGTTTCACCTGTCTGTGCCGTTGGCTCCAGGTCCTGCGGATCTCCCCTCCTCTTCCTTTTTGTGGTAGGACTGAGAACTGTTGCTCCTTGCCAGTTCTCCCGTGTGTGTCTCCGTTATCCCCAACTGTCCACACTCTATAGATTGTTTCTTCCTGCTATGGGGTGGGGGAGAACCTTCTGCTCCCTGCTCATGAAACCAAAAATCTTTCCTGTAATTAATAACCTGTTGTGGGAAATTCATGTCATGCTTACCTGGTAGAAACAGTGTCCGAATTGCTGTAAGAGACAGAAATGTGGGATGCTGTAGGGAAAGTAAGAAAATTGTAGGGAAGGTAAGAAATGCTGTTGAGATGCGCCCGGGTGTGAGTGGTTTTGACCCCACTTTACCTGCAGACCTGGTGAGTGTTGTCCCTTCTGTTGGAGGGTAGCTGTGATCTGAAGTGCGCTGCCAGATGGCACCAAGCACCTCCGTCACAGCGTATGAGTCACAGAGCCTGGACAAAAACTGGAAAAAAATAGGTGCACCCCTTGAAGCTTCATTTCCTTAGCAGGGATGGGGTTGTAGTTTCGTGTGGAAGATGTAAAAATTAGAAGTTTTGCCAACAGAGACTTCTGTGGATTGACCCGCAAGAGGTATGTGCTAGCAGAGTACAGGTACCATGCACATACATGCATCTGAAGCCTCTTTTCTAGTTGATTTTCTAGTTGCAGCTAGTTGATTCAACTTTTCTAGTTGAATTCTGTAACGTTTTTATTTTGTAAAATAAATTCAAAGTTTGAGTTATAAAAAACCCCAAACAAACAACAAAAAAAAACCCCCAACAAAAACAAAAAACACCAACTACCAAATGAAAGCTGGGCTTATGAACCTTCTGTGGGTAGGTTGATTGATGTGTCCGGGCAGTGGAGAACCGAGCCGCACGCGAATGGGGGCCGTGGGGAAAGAGCTGGTATTTACAACGTATACTTTACGGGTAATACAGGTGCAGCGCGCGCCTGCGGGCGCGGCGTGGAGCGAGCAGCGGTGCTGAGCTTTGCTCATGGTCGAGGGTGGACGTTTCCAGCCCTTAAATCAAACAACCGCGTAGAGACAAACGGGCCGACGGCTGGCGCTTGCCGCGGATGCCTCCCGCGGGGTTGCAAGCGCGGGAGGCGGCCGGGGGCCGCGGCGGCCCAGCCGGCGCGGAGGGTTTACGAGGCGGTGCCGTGACGCCACCGTGTTGCCGGGAGACGGCGCGCTGTTTTCTCGAGATACCCAATAGGCGTCGGGGGAGGTGATGTCATGCCGCCACCATCGTTTTCTTATTGGACGGCCCTGGAGGCGGGGCGGGGACTGACGCGGAGGTGGCCCACGGTGGCTGTGGGATGCGCTGGGGCCTGGGCCGCCTCGCGTGGAATGAAGACGTACCGGCGCGGTGGGAGGGAGTCAGAGCTGGTCACGGCCGCGGGGAAGTGGCCGCGCTGGACTCCCCGCACCGGCCCGGCCTCGGCCCCCGCAGCTTGTTCTTCCGAAACCGAAGCGCTCGCCTAGGTGTGAGCCGGGGGCGGGGAGACTGTACGGCGGGTTTAAAACATGCGAGACGCTTCTGGGGCATGTTTTAAATATCGCTATGTTTCAAAGCGCTGGAGCAAAAAAAAAAATAGTGCCTTTTGTTTTTCTTTGATCTAATTATCTACCAAAATAGCTTTTTGATCTTTTTATATTCCCCCCCCCCCCAGCTGCAACAGTATTGTATTAAACAATACTTGATTATTGCACAGGAGTTCCCGGGGCTTTTATCAATGCTGTTAAGGTTTCTTTACTGTTTTAGAAAAAAAGAGGGGTTTATACAAAAAATTATGTCCGTGTTTTGTTCTCCCTTCATATGGGAACTTCTAATCCTCTTTCCTTTTATTCTTTTTAATTACTGGCAAGATTTTAATACGAGTAGGAAAAACAGATGGAGCTGGTTTTCCTGCAGGGAGAGCCCTGTAACGGTGCTGATTTAGCATACTTTCCTTCCAAGCCTTCCTTAAGCTTTTGAACTGTAACAAAGTACCTGGGTTTGAACTGTGTATCCCGCACACTGGTCCAGGGAAAACTCCCCCCCCCCCCCCCCTTAAGTGTTTCTAAAAGATTTGTAGGGTTGCTCAACCTTATAATATGGGTCTCTACCGAAGTTTGGCTTGGCTGGTGTAGCTGGACTGCCAGGTCCAGCTGAAAATAGCCCCCCCCCCACAAAGTAAACCGTAGCCTGAGCGGGGATGCTAAATTGGCCGCGTCCAGGAAGAGCTAAAAGGAGATCGTCGTAGGACCACCCGCCTGAGGCGGCAGGGGCTCGCAGATCAGAGCGGGGGAGGCGCCAGCGTTGCAGCCTGACCTTGCCCCGTCGCTCCCCACCCGCGATTCCCCGCTGCGAGGGGAAGGGGGGGCAGGCTGCGCCGCCGCCCTCGATGGGGCCGGGAGGCCGGCGTGTTTTGGAGGGGTGCGCGGGAGGGGGGGGGGGGTCGCACGTACCCCGTACTGCCATAGGCCCCGCGCTGAGCCCCGGCAGGGCTGATCCCCGCCGCACCGCCCATGGAAGTTGAGCTCGGCCGGAGGAGGCGGCCCGTCCCCCGCGGGAGCCGCGCCGGCCCCTCCCGGGGGTGGGCGGCGGGCGGGGCGCGGCGGCTCCTCCTCGCCGGGCCGGGGTTAGTTTCGGAGCGGAGCCGGGGGCCGCGGCAGCGCTGCACCCGGTAGGAACAAAGCGGAGGTCGGGCCGAGGCCGGGCGCCTCCCGCAACAGGTCTCGCCGGGCAGTCCCAGCGGCAGCGCAGGCCCTCCGCCTCCCGGGTCGTCGGTCTCCCGCTCTGGGCGGCGGGGCCGGCACCGGCCGCCTCCATGCGGTTCGGCTCCAAGATGATGCCGGTGAGTCCCGGGCGGGCAGGGCCGCGGGGGCTCGGAGCGGAGCAGCGCGGCGGGCGGCGCCCGGGGCGCGGAAAGTTGGAGCGGGGCAGCGGGAGGGAAAATGGATCCCGCGGACGTGGAGTGGGGCGGGAGGGCGGCCGACCCTCCCTCCGCCCGCCCAGCCCGGCATCCAGGAGCTTCCCCTCCCCCTCTGGCTTCCCCCCCAGCTTTTCCTTTTCTTCCTCTTTCACGCCGGGATCAACTTGTCAGGCGGGCCCGCTGGAGCAGAGCCAGGGCGGGGGGAGGCGGGGGCGGCGGGGCTCTGGCAGCACCGGGATGGCGGCGGAGGGGGGTCACGGCCCGGGAGCTTCCCCCTTCGCTCTGCTCCCGGGGCGCCTATGAGGCTGCCCCGCTGGGGCCGCTCGCTCCGCTCCCCGCGGGGTAAACGGGCACCTCCTCTGAATCCTGCTTTTTTTCTTTCAATTTCTATTTTTTTTTTTTAATGGTACAAAGTTCTTAAAGTTGGCTTGAAACGAGCCGCATCTGCTGCTCTGGGGGCGGGTGGTGGTTTTGTTTTCGAGTGCCCGGGCTCGCAAGAGAAAGATGGTGTCCGTGTTGTTTACCGGTGCAAAGCGATGAGGAGCTCTCGGGGGTAGGTATTCCCATCCCCGCGGCTGGGAGAGTTTCAGGAGTTGTTCACGGCCGTGTGTGTTAAACCTGCCCTGCTCTGGGAGGAAACCTCTGTTTCAACGCTTTCGAAAGGCAGAGGGAGGACCACCTCCTATCGGCGTTTTAACACGAATTTTAAGAATACACCGTTTCTGTCGGTTGAAGTTGGATGAAAGCATGGCACAGCGGCTTTGCTTGGTTTTCAGCACAAAATACGTGAAGGTAATGACATAAAATAGTTTCCTTAACAAGTACGCCTGACTCTGAATACCAGGTTATGCCAGCAGAGATGCCCCATGAAGTCCATAATCTGCTGTTCCGAGAGACTGGAATGTGTACAGAAGATCCCAGCAAGTTTAATACCTGCTTAGTCCGAGCTGAGGGTGCTTTAAAATATTTTCTCCGCCATCCTCCCCCGGGCGATAGGGCCTGCCTTACCGCGCTTGATACCGAGTGGCTCTGCACGCATAGGTAGTCCTGTCAACAGCACTCTTCCATGAAAGATTATTTCCAGTTTAACTCTTCCGGGAGCTGACTGAAACGAGCAAGGAAGGAGCTATACTGGGAGGTGAAACTGGGAATCCGTGCTGGAAGGATATGGGTGTTTCAGGGATGCTTGTTTTGCTATCGGTGTGAGGTTCTCCTCCTGCAATTAGGAGGAAATAATGAGTAATAATTGGATCTCGCACAACACCTGAGAAGGCTGGGTGACTATTGCAGTAACTAATGAGGGAGGAACGGAGACAGAGTATGAGCCTAACTCCAGATTAAGTAGCCAATGCGTTGTGCAACTGTGGTGTTGTCTACCTGTGAAAAACTAAGGAAAACAACCAGAAAATATAATAAGGTGTTAATTGTCAAAACCGAGCTAGGTAAGCACCCTCATCTAACAGTGAAATCTCCAAGAAGTGCTGTTTCTGGCCCGTTCCTTGTCACTGAGTTCGAATAAAAGAGAAAAGAAGCAGGAGCAGTTTTATCCCATCAGCGTTTGCAGGTGACAAGTTCCGGAGTCTGCATTGCTCTGGTGGCTCAGGCTTTTCTTTGGCTGATGACTCAACTCATTAGTGATTCTGGTTTTCAACCCATAAATAAAGGGATGGCTACATTCTTTTCACGTTTTATTTACTGTGTATAATGAAAGATTTATAAAGGTTGAATGTGGCTAAAGTAATTAAAAATATAAGTATTATGAGTATTAGAACTTCACCTTAAAAACCCAACAAAACAAAAAAAAACCCAAACCCCCCTGAGTGTTAGTATAATCTTCAGAGGGATAAGATGTCCAACGGTTGTATTAAACAGTGCAGAAGTGTGTTAACAAAGTGGTGTGGTCCATTGGCTGTAGGTCACATAAACAGTCGCTTGCCACTTTGAAAAGACTTTATAGTAAATATACTCTCATGAATGTGAATATGAAAGTGTGGAAAACACAGTGCCAAAAGTAACTCTTACTATTTATCTCTTTTGTAAGTATTTCTACAGATTTCACTGTTGTCTTTTAGTTAATTTAAAAAAAAGTCACATTTATCTTGATAAAAAGAGATTGAAAGAGTTTGAGGTGGGAAGAGGAGGAGCGTTTGAAGAAAGTTGGGAGGGAGGAGGATATCTGAGTGCTCTTCTATTTACACATTAATGAGGTGCTCATGGACTTGAGTATCTTTATCTGCATTGTTTGAATGAGAAGTAGTAGGCTGGCCCTAAACCCTCTGCAAAATGTTTTGTTACTTGCTTAACACTGCTTCCGATGTCTCTTTCTCTTCCCCACCCTCTAAATAAAATTGCCTGTATAGGATTTTAATTCTCTGCTCCAGGTCCATCTCTCCTCTGCTCCAGTAGGTAGTGTGGACAAGCAATGAAACAACATGGGAGAGCTTGTGACACCAAGCGGGGAATACAGCATGCATGAGCCCAGCCAGGAATTCACCTCTCAGTAGCTGCCAGCTAAATGCTTGGAAACTGCTGTAGCAGCATAACTGCTCGTACTCTTGGGGGACTACCCTGAAATGGGAATGTTTTCCTTGCGGTGATGACAGATAGGAGCTAAACTGCTGCTGTAACCATATGTCAGAACAATGTGATTGAAAGTCTGCATAAGGGTGTAATACAAAGTAATTCATGTGTAGCTGTACTGATGAAGGTAATAACAGGGTTAACACTGGCAAGCTGTGTGAAGTTGTCTCATCTTTCATCTGTGAAGGCTTGTGGGAGTGTGACTGGTACTGTTAAGTAGTGAAAAGGAGTTGGAAACACTTTCAAAAATAGCATATTTTTCTGCAGCATAATTGGTTTCTCTCCCTTATTTTACATTATTACCCTAAAGATGAACATGTATTGAGAAATAGTTTGCGTCATTATGCATACTAGATAAATGTCTTTGCAGATAGTAGGAGGTAACACAGATTGAGCTGCCCTTTAATGCCCAGTGAGGTTTCTGGATCAAAACCTCTTGACTGTCTAGATAAGGTTCCATTTTGCAATTTGTCTTATGTGCAGTAGTTGTTATTGGGAGCCTCCTTGAAATCAGGATGGATGCAGCCGTGCAGATATGTTGTTAGGGTTAGGAACTAACTTGTCAAACTGGAGAGTACTGAAATTTAAATTAGTTTTGCCTTCTATCATCAGAAATGACTAAAATTATCAAGAAACTTCAGTTTCAGAAAACAAAGTGTAGTTTAACTTGATTAGAAAAGAACACATGGTTAAGTGTAATGCTGCAACTTTGATACCATAAGGAGTTCTGCTTTCCTTCTAAAGTCTGTTGAATGCCTTGTTCCAAGTGATCTTCTCTGAGCTATTATGTCCAGTGAGCACTGGACTTAAAGTACAAATTTTAATTGCAGAATACTTGCTACTTTGTGGATGTGTGTATTTTTTTTAATTTATTTTTAATCTTAAAAAAAAAAATCCTACAATTAAAATTGTTTTACTTGTTCTGTTAGGCAGTTAATTGGAATTGCCATATGTATTCTGATTACTGAAATAGTGCAGTAGTAGCCCATCTTGGGCAGTTTTATTGGGAAATACTTTACTTGCTCCTTAACTAAAGAAATTTTGAGAGAAATGAATCTCTTGCACTTTGTAAGATGAGCAGCTATAAGTTTATAAACAAACTGGCCTGCTGGTAGAGTTTAACAACTTGTTTTGATACCAATAAGTGGTCTGTAGAATCTCAGCCCCATTCCCTATAGTCTTTTAACTATTTAATGTCCATTCAGGTTTCTCTACCATTAACACTTTTCCTTGTCTGCCTGCATGGGTTTTATTGCATGAGTGGAACTTCAGACTGCGAGCTCTTCCAAGCATATACCTCATATCTTTATCTGATTGAAGTATTTAGTATCTGTTGTGTGTTCTTTTAATGGAATTTCCACTTAATGTTAGTAACGTAAAAGTCTTAATACTGTGATTGTGTTCAGACATTTTAATATGGTATTCAGTGTTTGAAGTATTTTGTCTAGAGTGCTGAGTAAAGCTTAGGTGATTGTTTTGCTGAGCTTTCTCACCTCTAAACTTCTCCTACCTCTTGCACTTCTCTTATAGAATGTGACCTGTCATTATGCACAATCGGAAATACTGCCTTGAGGTTCCCAGAGTACTTTTTCTTTTCTCTTTCATGTTGTTACAACAAGATCTTTTTTTCCGTCCCATGAATAATTGTTCCAGGCACAGTTTTAAATGCATTTATTTCTCAGGTGACTTTTTTTAGTACCTTAGCCCTCCATCTGCAGTTTGTGTTACGTTATGCTGTGGTATGTTAAACATCTTTGTTTCTTTGTGTGGCTTTTATCAGAAATGGGGGAAGGGCAATATTACAAATTCATACCGGATCAAGCTGTGGAGGCCATGGGAATAGCTAATTATGCTGCTTCTGGTCTATTCAGCAGTTCAGGGTGTGAGTGCCTCGTAGGGCTCTTGCATTTACTGTTTCAACTTCATCATGCAGTGATGAAGTTTGGGATGGGTGGATAATTCACAGGATTTTTTTTTTTTCCTTTCTTTTTCTTCCTAGTGTTGCCAGATGGGATCTCTGCTTTATTAGCAAGCAGGTCTGCTTTGTGAGATTAATTTACATGCAAGTCAGCTGGACTTTAAAAGAGGCAGGTATAAAGGTTATTTCAGCAGAAGAAACTAGCAGAATGGCAATGTGCCTAGCATTCCTTTCAAATTATTGATTAAGAAGCAGTCTTGAAAATGCTCCATTTGTCTAGCCACTGTCCTTGTTAGTAGTCTGCCTCGGGGACTTTTCTTTCTTTCCCACTGTGTGTGTTACTGAGCTTGGTTAATGATGGGCAGAGTTTCTGCCTTGCTGCCATGCAGTTTCTCTGCAGAGGGAGCTGGATAACCCCGAGGAGACTGACTTAAGCTACCTCCCGTGGCTTGGTGGCACAGATGGAGGAGGACTTCTCCCTGCCTTCTGCGTGGGCCCACTAACAACAAAGGAACCCCCAGATCTTTTTAATCTGTGGGCTGTTGACTTCCTGTGAAGCGTAAAAACTTACTTAATGCTCTGGAAACTGGAAGGTGCTCCTATTCATGAGGTAATGAGCAGATAAAACTCTTCTATTTGTTCTCAGTTTTATTATCTTTAGGCCTGGTTTCTCTCAGCTTAGTCACTTCTGAGTCAGGCAAAACCTTTTTGATCTTCCGTTCTCAAACAGTTGCATGATATTGTGTATAAAGGTCACTAGAAATCCTGGACATCATGTGAAGTATACTTAATTATCTTAGTCACTATTGCTTAACTGTTTCAGGCTTTTCTGTGGAACATGAAAGACCTGAAACATTGTTTAAAACAATGTTAGATAACTATTACTGTAGTTGGGGAAAAATGTTCATGGAGAGGGAACAGTGAGTGAATTGGGGACGGAATGGCAGTCATGACTGTTGTGATGCTGGACATGTTAAAAGGCAGACACCGGTCTTTTACTTGCTTTTGCTATTTGCTTTTTATTAATCATTAATATTCTGTATCTTGCTGCTGGTATTTAGAGTGTCATGCATATGTCCTCACCAGTAGTTTCACCGTAGCGATGGCATTATGTGGATTTTGAACCCAGTTGTGTCTGAAGGATGACGCCTTTGGGTTTTGTTGCTGTGGCATTAATACCAAGAATTTTACTACTGAGATGGTAACATCATTTCTGTACCAAAGTCTTTTATGCTACAGTGGTGCTTCCAGGTCTTAATGTGATACGAACCTTTGATAGATGGCTGTGTGCAGTGCCCTAGCTTTTATTGGCATATATTTTTAAAAAGGAGGACTGGGGGAACACTTCTTGCCTTTTTCTTGAATTTTTTTTTTTTAAATCCAACTCATACATCTTTATTTCATCCTTTTGCAAAGTAAAGCATACACATTTTAAAATCAGTCATGTACTGCAGTTATCCAGTGTTCTGCATGGTTTTCTTGATTATGAAATTGATTCAGGAAAACCTCTATCTGCAGTGTATCTGGGTTATAGTTATGGTACCCAAACTCAAGTAGAAGCACGGACATGTTCACATTGCTGACCTGAGAGCTTCTGACATTATTTTGTGTTATTCAATATCAAACATCTGGTCTGTAAAATACTAACTGCTATGGATCAGAGCATTTAATAAAGTGAGTGGAAGCTGCAGGGAGGTTAAGCCACTTGTTAAAAGGTCATGCAGTAGGTCCAGCCTGGGGTTTGGGAGACCCGTAGAGTCAAACCAACTGGTACATTGTGGTGCAGCTGGAATACAAGTCTGTCATATCCAATGTAAGTATTTAATAATCTGTAATTACATTGCCAGCACCCCTACTTCTGTACATCATGAATGGGGAGAGAAGCTTGATGGTGGTTCTCTGTTCCATGCTTGAGAACAGTCCCAGATGAGGTACTTGTTCATAAATCCTTTACAGGTGTGTAAAGTCAGTGTTCCCATTTTACTGTTTAAGGCATATCTTGGATATGAGAAGCAGCATGTGGGGTTTGTTTTGGTTTTTGTCGAATAAGTTAGGAGATTTTCCTTGTCTTTTGATACTTTTATTTTGTGAGGCTTAACTGCTTAAGTAGCAATTTAGATCTAAGCTTAGATTACTAGTTTTCCTCTATTGCAATAGAGTATAAAATCCCATTGTTTCTTTAAATTGAAAGCTAAGGAGTAGTCTCTGGAATTGAGTATTTGTCTTATCTTCTGTTCCCTTCTGTCATTTAAAAGAGGAAAATCCGTATTTCCTTAGATCTTCTTCAGCATGTTTGTTTTTAATGCTGTCGTCGTTATCCCATTTGAGCTCTATGCTGTACCAAACCACCCATGTCCTCCGGGACTCCAGTGGAGCAGCAGCCTGCCAGTCTGTGAACATGTCGCAGCCTTGCAGTGTGCAAATAAGGAGCTGGAAGACTACATGTAAGCACTGGTGTAGAGTACCCCTCTTGCATTCTCAAGGTGTGGAGGCTTGACTTTCTGTAAGGTGACTGTTCCCTGCTTAGGTTTCAGTAGCCACAGGCCTCTTCAGCAAGACACAGAGGGATCTTACCCCCCCTATTCCTTATTTTTGCTGGGCAATGTTGAAGCTGTGCAAATTGGCTGGGCTAGCAAATCACACAGAAATGTACAGGAAGGCTTTTGCTCCCTGTAGCAGCGGCTCTTATTCAGCTGTCTGTCATACCTGTGCACAGTTATAACTTGGTGGTAATTTCCTTGCTGCTCAAGAGTGGTGGTTTGTCTGGTGTGCTTTTTTTTTTTTAAAGTGTGTGCAAACACCTCCCCCCCGCCCTCCCCTGCACAAGTGTATGCTGCCCTGAATGCAGACCCTCACCCAGATCAGCATCTGGGACATGCACAGCAGTGATTGATAGCTCCTGCCCTGGTTTCTCCAGCAAAGTGGAACATGTTCCTGGAATCTTTTGGCATCCTCGGGCTGGGAAGACCCTCTGAAGGATGAGATGCCCAGAATTTGTTTGAGGTTCTCTGATCTCAACTGTAGTAAGACTGCATGTTTGTCTCAACTTAATGAAGTGTTAAGGAAAAGCTGGTGTAGCAGGGAATGTGACTGACTTCTGGCTGCAAAAGAGGGAGGGAGGTATTGCCGAGTTGTGAAAGGCAGGGTGCATAGGGGCTGGGCAAAATACTCCAGATCTCCTTGGAGAATGCCATGAAGCTCTCCTGTGAAATTCCAGAAATGACAAAGCGACTCTGCCATGGTCATGTGTGAGTGATGTTTCTGAAGAGCATTCCTTACTTACCGTGCTGCCCCGTAGCCACTTCATCAGTGATAGCCATGCTGTGCCTTCCAGCCTCTTGAGAACAAGTTTTACTAGAAGTAACGGTTTGTGTGTGGGAGCTATGGAAATGGACTGCATGCTTCTTGTCTCTGCATCACTATTCCTATGCCACTGTACATAGGTCTTGCCCACGAGGCCTTTCTGCAGTGTGGTTTCCCAGCGTTGCACAAAAACATTGTTATTTAGAGTGCTTGTCTTGCAAACAGCAGTTAGTGGGGTTGAGTTGGAGGAAAAGTTTTCCACTGCAGGGAAGCAGAATGAATGGCCAAATAGTAACAGGCTGAGAGGGACAATTTCTGGAGTTCTTCTGGGACAAAAGAAGTCTGTTGAGGAGCCCGGCATAACATAAATGTTGATTTGATTAAACTCTTCTACTCTGTTCATTTAAAATAGCTGTGACATCACCTCAGTGACCACCATTTCACATGAGGCCATCTGCGAAGATCACTGTCATGACTTCACTGGTGATAGCATGCAGAGCCACCCAGCAAGCCTGCTGCCTTGCTCTGATGAACTGCTCTCCCTTCCTTCACTTCTCAGCTGGTGTGTCTGCATAGAGCCTGGTATTGCCTAGAAAGAGCTCTGAGGAGTGAGCAGCACTTAAATAAAACCTGTCAGACAGTGATCAACTGTGCAATCTGCCACCCTTCTGCAGCTTCTTTTATAGTAGCTGAATGTTTCTTGACAAAAAGTTAAAGCATGTAGAGCTCCACATTACAGGAGCAAAGATTAGATCAAGGCGTGGTGCTAGGTGGGCTAATGGGCTGACTGACAGGCCAAGATTTTTCCTTCCCAGTTCTGCTGTAGTTGTTGTACATATCCTGTTATAATGTGGTTGACCAAGACCATCTGACCATCCATCATTTTCCAGTGTTGGAATAGCCCCACTGGTCCCTTTTTAACTTGCAGAATAACAAAAAAGATCCATCTATTTTGGTGCAGAAGCTCAATGTGTCTTCTGTGCCAGTTGGACACGTGCCGCTGTAGCGTAATGTTCTTCAATATCTGCACTAATGACTTCCTGCATGTTTGCAGCCCAGAACTGGTAAGGACAAAACTCCTTTATGGCTTTGAATAGTAACTTCAGCTATTGTCAAATAGATAGGATCACCAAGCATAGGCATTTCGTGCCATTTGTCTTTGGCATTGCTGGTGGCTGTGTTGGTTGCTTGCATTGCCGTGCACGGGCTGCTTGCTCTCGGTGTACTGGCAGTCACCTGGGTCTGGCAAGCAAAGGTCTTTTTTTCAAGGTATGCTTCCATCGCAACAGGAGCGTGTTCCCACCCAGAACTGGTGGTGAATAGGAAAGAGCTACCCTTCTGCAAAGGTATGGTGTGACATTACACCTAATTAATTTAATAGTAGGATGCTGCTTAAATGGATGATCTTGTGCCTTTGGTTTCCATCCCCACCCAAAGCCACGTGTCTTTTGTAGCTTCCCCTTGAATTTAGTAAGGAGTTGGGTGGCAGTTGGGAAGAAATGCTACCTACAACAAAGGCAAAAAGGAACAAAAAGGCTTAGATGGTGGAAGTGATTTGCCATGTGGCTGCATAATCAGACATAATGGAAGGGGATTTGAGAAGAGCATGGCCTACCTTTGTCAGCTCACCGTTTAGGTTGGCTAGGCTGTAGCAGTCAGATGATACCCTACGGTTTTCTTAACCTCCATGTTGTCTTGAGAGATGTCAATAGAGGGGAATTTCTCCACCATCTTTGGGTATTCTCACTCACTGTGAGGACTAAGTTGGACTAACACAAACATGTGTTTATCCTGGTGAGACTGAGAAGCTCATATAGCAGGAAGCCCCTGCTTCCTGGAGGCAAGTGTATAGGAAGCCGGAGCTGACCTTGAAAGCAGTAGAGCACACAGACTGTTGTGCTATGTGGTCTGAAAGTCCTGTTTTGGGGTTGTTTCTTTTTTGATTGTCCTGAAGTTAGATGGCTAAAAAGCATGTTCTGGGGTCACAGCATAAAGGAGATGTCAACCTGCAATGTGCTAAAATGCCCCTGAATTTCACATTGTAGTAATGCACTTTAGGATACCAGACTGGTCACCCTGCATCACAGAACAGCCCAAACAGTATATCCCGTGATTTTCCCCGCACTGGAATTACCTGTGTGGTTAAATATGTATTACTGTTTCAAGTGCCAGAAGCGATGTGTCCTCTGACCTACCTGTGCATGTCATGAGTGTTCTGGTTTGTCATAGATCTCTGTCATGTAGGTACAACACAGATGTCGGCAGCTATTTTCCTGGACGAGTAACTAACGTGATGTAGAAAGCATTCTGCACTGCTTTTTTTTTTTTTTTAACTTGCTACATTTGTTCTGTGTTTCTGTTAAATCACAAAGCTTCTTCCTTTTTTTTTTCCCCCCCCAAACTGTTTGAGATAGACATTGACTCACACACACACAAAAAAATCCTCTTTTCTGCTTCACATCTCTGCCTCCCCCATGGGTGCTCCCAGGAGCACAGCCCCTTGTTGCCAGTAGATAGAGGGTAATAAATTTGCTTGATGTGTGGGTCAGGCACTTGTTGCATGATAAATGTGGATTTAACTTCCAGAATTTTGATGTTCTGGTGGGCTGAGGTGGAGTGCTTCCTGGTGCGAATGTTGATCATCTTTTTATAGATGAGATTATTTTACGTTGACTGGAAAAGAAGAAAATGAGTATTTTTAGACCCCGTCAAGAGTTGGTGTCTTAAGCGTTGGGCAATGTGTTGTGGGTGGCGTAGGTGCCAGTTTACTGTGATAGCCTGTTTTGTTTAGGTGTAGGTTCTGTTAAACATGCTTTCACCCCTGATGCAGGTGTAACTTTGCTTTTCTCCGTGAAGGGTCCTGGCTTGTACAAAATCTTTTTTGATTACCAGGAAAAATATTAGGCTTTCTTTTCATTGAAAGAGTATATATGCATCTTAAGGGACTATTTTAAGAGGTGGTATTCTCAAGTGTCCTGAAAGGCAGCACTTAGTATGGCTTTTTATTGGCCTCTAGGTGTCTAGGAGGCTGAGAGAACAGTAGCACTTATTACCAATGGGGGGGATGCAAAGCTCTAGAGCAGCAAGAGCAGCTTAGCTTCTTTTTTATTTTCTTTTATGTAGTTGTTGTTATTATTATTATTTTTTTTAGTACAAAGACTGCCTCTGGGTTTGACGCGAGTACAGAAAATTGAGGTGATTCAGGCTTAAGCTTGAGTTCATAACCCTGCTCATTAAGCTTGAATGTTGGCTTGGCTTTAGGTTCTTGTTAGGTGGAATGTGTATTGCGATACTGAAAGATGGAAGGAGGAGCAACTGTAAACCCTGTGGTTATGATGCATGAGTTAAACTGTTACCCTTTTCCAGACCATACTACCTATTATAAGAATTACGTGGTGTCATTTTTTTATCTGCCTGCAAATGATATTTATTGCTTTCTCCTTGTGTACCAAGTGTTTATAATTCAGTGCTGAATGCAGAAGATGAGGCAGAGTCTGCCTGAAGGGACAAGCCTCCAAAGACCCAATCTTCCTTTGCTGACGCCAGGAGGAGGAGGAGCAAGCTCCAAGTAGGACACCAACAGTACAAGTCCAAACACCGTGTGTAGGCTTGCTTTTCTGCCAATCAACTTGCAGCAGGTTTTGGTGAAATGTCCAACAGTGCAAAAGTGGTGGCTCTAGGGAGCCACAAGGAAGGATTTGGGGGAAAAGGGGAAGAGTAGTTGGGGAGGGGGAAATGTGTGGAGGAGAGGAACTTCACAGATGGCAATGGGAAGAGATCTGTGAACATGCTGCCATGTGGTATAATATGAAAAATGTATTCAGGGTTTGTTTACCCTGAATTCCTGCAGTTGTTTAACTAAGTTGGTGCAAATCCAAGTGTGGATTCAGGTCTGAGCAGAATGAGCTGTACATGATGTGTTGGCAAATGTGAGTGCTCAGTAAAAGGCTGTTGTTTCCTACGTATGTTACTGAAACCAATTTAGTTTATGTATCTTAAAAACCAATCAAACTGGCCTATATCTTTTAGAACATTTTCTTCTACTTAATGCTGATGTTGCAATAGATACCCATAGTGCAGAAGTATAAGTGGCCTTAAAAGCCACACTTGATTTGAGACATTCTTGCCTTCAGTGATATGTGGTAGTTCTACCAAGGAGCATGGAGTGTGTTGCTCCTGTGCTTAGCATTCATCCAAAACAGTGATCTTCATTTGCATAGACCTTTCTGATGTCTGGCTTATGGGAGGACTTTTGCTCTTTTCTTGTGTATGAGAATGACTGAAGAAAAAGGTCAAGTTGGAAAATGTAACTTGGGTTCAAAGTAAAAGCCTTAGTTTGGAAAGATCTCTTCTCAATCACCTTGTGGGTAATACCCTACTGAAAGAGGGGAGGTACAGGTTAGGAATCCTCTGTTTACCAGATGAGACCAAGCTGAGTGGTGCGGCTGACATCCCTGAGGGACGGGATGCCGTCCAGAGGGACCTGGACAAGCTCGAGGAATGGGCCCCTGTGAATCTCATGAAGTTCAACAAGGCCAAGTGCAGGGTCCTGCACCCAGGTCAGGGCAACCCCCAGTATCAATACAGGCTAGGGGATCAAGGGATTGAGAGTAGCCCTGCCGACAAGGACTTGGGGATGCTGGTGGATGAAAAGCCGGATGTGAGCTGGTAATGTGTCCTCGCGGCCCAGAAGGCCAACCGTATCCTGGGCTGCATCAAAAGCAGCGTGTCCAGCAGGTCGAGGGAGGGGATTCTGCCCCTCTACTCCTCTCTGGTGAGACCCCGCCTGGAGTCCTGCGTCCAGCTCTGGAGCCCTCAGCACAGGAGAGACACGGACCTGTTGGAGCGGGTCCAGAGGAGGGCCACAAAAATGATCAGAGGGATGGAACACCTCTTCTGTGAGGAAAGGCTAAGAGAAGGTTGCTTCTCTACTTCATCCTGGAGAAGAGAAGGCTCCAGGGAGACCTTATTGCTGCCTTCCAGTAACTTAAAGGGGGCTTATAAGAAAGATGGGGACAGAATTTTTAGCAGGGCCTGTAGCGGTAGGACAAGAGGTAATGGTTTGAAACTAAAAGAAGGTAGGTTTAGACTAGACGTAAGGAAGAAATTGTTCACAATGAGGGTGGTGAAACACTGGCACAGGTTGCCCAGAGGGGTGGTAGATGCCCCATCCCTGGAAACATTCAAGGTCAGGCTGGACGGGGCTCTGAGCAACCTGATCTAGCTGAAGATGTCCCTGCTTATTGCAGGGGGGTTGGAGTAGATGACCTTAGAAGTTCCCTTCCAACCCAAACCATTCTATGATTCTATACCAGTCATGGACTATGCCTCACAGATTTCACAAAATCAAAATGGCTAAACTAAGATGATAATGATTTTCTATAAGGTTTGGCAGGAAGATTGTAATCGCATCTTCCTCATTTGTCAGTCTGAACTGAAGCACGGAGTTCCGTCTTTGAGGTTGCAGTCCATGAAGGGTGGTGAACCTATGTCCATTAATTTCAGATGGTAACAATGCTTGGCCAGAACTCAGACTGGTTGCCTTGTAGCTCTTCAGATTCCCCTAATGATGATTCAGATGCATGCCTGATAGTGAGACGTAATGTGGCGGTTGTGCTATAGCGTTTGCCCAGTTTAACTAGTATATACCAAAAGCAGAGGGCTTTCATTCTGTTCTCTCTACATTAAGGATAAGAGGGAGAAAAAAAAGGAAGGCGGGGGAAGCTTCCTATGTGCTGTTTCCAGCTTTTTTCCCCCGTCCCCCCAAAAGTGCACATAGATGTATGTTGTAATTTAAGTCCTGGGAAAAATTGGCATTTTTACCAAAGATAAAATACAAATACATAATACATTTATATTTAAAATAATCTATACAAGCAGAAACTACCATGCCTTTGAGAGTAAAGGCTGAGTCTTGTTTTCTTCCGTGATACAATTGAAAGGGAAAAGGGCTGTGCTTTATATAGACTGGGAATAACCTGAACAATCCCACAGTGCTTCCTACTGTACTCCACCTACCTTGCATCATAACTTCCTTTCTTATATTTATGGCCAAAAGCCAGTACAATATAAATGCAGTAGTGTGCATGGCGGGTGAGACAGCAAGAACCTAACTTGGTGCATCTGGGTGTGGCTATAGGCAAATATAAAACTTTACTCGGCATTTCTGTTGAATCTAGCTTTATTGGACAGCTGAATATGAACAGGAACGGGGATAGCAGTCATCTTATGTGCCTGTCTTCTAGTAAGTCATTACAATCTCTTGCTTACCTTAATCTTCAGGATCAATAAGTGAGCATGTTGCCTACTGAAGGACAGTTTTAGGATTCTGAGGAATTTGATGACAGAGAATCGCTGAATTACTTTATTATTGAGGTATACTTCATTATACCTCAATAAGGGGTGTGTCTATATATACACACACATATATATATAAAATACACAGTATTAAACAAGAGAGCTGTAACTATGCACCAGCCCAGAATGCTGCTTATGAGAACAGGAAAATGTGCTGTTGTGCAGGCTGTTTTCTGTTGTTTAGAAAGTTGCATCAAGTCAGCAAAAATATCTATTTTAGCAGCTGATTTCTTCACGGCTCTCTGGGAAGGTGCAGCATCAGTGTTCTCACTAGGTAGGTAAGATGCAAGCTTTCCATGTAAAACTCTTTGTTTGGAAGGATTTTATATTTATCAGGAAAGATTCATTTGTGTTTGAAACTGTGGGTATCAGGTCTGTGGGTGGAAGCAGTTATTTCTTCTTTCTGTCATCTGTACTTGAAATTTGATAGTTAATCTATTAATTCTAAAACTTTTATGTTGCTAGTTTCTCAGCTAACTAAAATTAACTTCTAAAAATATATTTTAGTTCAGGATGTAAACTATATTGTTGTAATTATTTTCCATCCCACACAGTGTTAAAAAAAGCTAGTTCACATACTTGTGAAATATATTTTCTGTATTGATGTATATTGCTGCTATGTAACCATGCTGTATAGAAAAGTCATTGAAGGGTGTGCTATGAGCTCCTTTTTTGGAGGCTTGTTTGTACAGCACATCAAGGTGTACATGCTCTCCATGTTGTAGGAAGATATATGGCCTACGCTGAAACATTTGCAGTGTCATATAATAGGTATAACTCAGATAACAATAGAGAGAATATTACTGCAAAACATGGCATTGTCAACCTTAAGAGTGACTTTTAATGCCTCCTTAAAAATGAGAGCTAGGAAAATCTGTTACGCAATCTAAGACCATTACTTAGCTGTGTTATGGAAATAAAAAACCCCTCAACGCTCGTATTGTGTGGTTCAAGGGTATTTGGTTTCGGTCTAAAATGCAGAGAATATGGAGTGTGGTACAGAATTATATTATAAGCTCTAATGCAAGGTAATAAAATGAATCACGATTTCCAGAGGCAGTATGCTTGTTTGGCTACCACGTAATGTTCTTGTCTCTGTCTCTCATTGCTATCTTGTATGCCTCAGTTTCCCTGCCTGTAAAGTGGGTAACTGCCTCCTTGTGTCACAACTTCCTGGTCAAAAAATGCTTTGAAGATGAAAAGTACTATGTGAATAGACGCCACAGTTTGTATCTCACACGCTGTACGGGAAGACTGCATGAAGTTAGGAATTTAGCAAATAATGAAAACCAGGGTTAAGTTAGGGATTTTTTTTTTTTTTATATATTCTCTACTTATTATAGTATTTTATAAAGGACTAAGTTTTGCCCTAGAAGATTATTGTCCATTGTTGGAATTTTATTATCTGAATTAGGTCTTTCACTAGAAATTGTTGGGGGGAAAAAGTATGTTGATCCTTTAAACTCCAGTAGTTTCAGTAATTAATGAAGTCATTGCATTTTAATTTGTATTATGCACAATAATAGAGTATTCCCCTCAATACTTGCATCCTGAATAATTGAATATTCTTAGTATATTAGTTGTAACATGTCCAATTTAATAACTTTTTAACACTGAAGATGTGCAATACCAGTTTTATAAGAAGGAGTAAGAGAAGTCTGATGCTTACAGGAAACATCATCAAAGCTGAAAAATAAATTGCATTTCTATTTTGTCCCCCTTTTAATCAATAATTGAGACCTTTTGATCTAAGGAGAGGATTGATATCAGGTCTTTGATATGAAATGATATCTCATTGGATGGATATAAATTGTAAAGCATGTGTTTGCCCAGGTTTATATTCCAAACAGGTTTGGAAGCTGTTTTTTTTTGTTTGTTTCGTTTTAATACAACAAAGCAGGAGCCAAAAGGTAGTGTGGCCATAGCCTAGCACTTTTGTAGAGCTAGCCATTCTTAAATATTTTACTTTCAGCTGAAAACTTATTTGCAGATATTGAGACCTGTATGTAATATCAGTGTAATTGTATGAAATGATCCGGTTGATGAGCTCAGGAAGAAATGGGTCAGATTTGCGGGCGAATGTAAGGCTATTTGGGACTGACGTGCAGAAGAGAGATGGAGGATTATAAAGCAGGGTGTGACTTGCTTTAATTGAGGCCCTTTTCTGTCCTCCTGTTTGGTTGCTTTTCTTGCTATGTTCTTTTCCTGTTCCTGGGAGTGTTACAGTCCAGACTTAGTGGCTGTAGTTGGAGGTGATGCATAAGTAATATGGGTTGGAACAAAATGATATATTTCATGCTGGGAGGACTCAAAGTTGTAATTCATACCAATTTGGATTTTCTTAGATTTGTCTTAAGTGGCAGGCTTTTTTCGAGACATGAAGTCCTTCTTTATGCTCAATACTCTGCGTTGCCAGTTGTTTGTACGTATTGCGTCGCAGTCATTCCTTGCAAAAACACACTCTGTCTTTTGCTCAATGTGTCCTTGGTCATCCCTTTGATGCCCTTGGTGCATCCAATCGAACTGCCTCATTTGGTGGCTCCGTAGCTGCAAACTTCTATTTTCTAAGCTGTGGCAGAGTCAGCTGAAATCTGCGATATGGTTTTAAAAGGAACTGCTTCAGTAGTTATACAACACATCCCTGGTTTCTTTTAAGTTTGCCACAGTACTGGAATGCTTTCACATTTTAAAGCTTTTCAGTACCTATAAACAGTGACTACATCTTGGTGGTGGGGAATGAGGGGGAAATCTTTAGTTTAGTACTTGATTACTTTTAAAAGTGCTCAGCCTGTATGCTAGGTGTTTCTAAAGCTCAATCTTTAAAAGTCTGAGAGGAAAAAACCCTGATCCAAGGCTTCATGGAATTGTCAGCTATTTCAGTGTTTGCCTGGATACCGTCTTTAAAAGAAGTGCAAGGTCTGATTGAGACTTACCTTCCTTTTTTTTTTTAATCAAGTCTTTCATTTATGCTTAGCTTGAAACTGATTTTTTTGCATATTGTTTTTTCATTTTTTCCTTCTATCTTAATTCCTGGATGCCTATATATAACTGTCTTAACACCTTTGATTTCAGGGAGGAGCAAAAGACCGCTTTGTGCTCTAGCTCAATGCAATCTACAGGATTCAAACTTCTGAGCAAGGTGTCATGCGAGTATCCTTGTTTCCTTTGTTTTTTGCGGCCGTACAACTATCAAACAGCAGTATAAACTAACTGGTAGGATGTTTAATAAATGTTGCACTTGAACCATTCCCAGGGGAAGGATGATTTCTTGGGATCCCAGTGTGAGGTGGTACCAGCTACAGCAGCCACCAAGGGTTACAAGCAGTGCCAAGAAGCCATAGCAGGCTTTTGGTTCACACCAGCTTCTTTTTCCAGCCCTGTCTGGGGAGAGGGACATCTCTCTGATGGATACTGCCTGCTCAGTGCTTGCCCTAGGCTTGGACATGGCCAGATGGCAGCAAGCTACCCCAGGAGACCTTGCAGATACGCAGGCGGTGGAACAGGCAAGGCTAGCTCCTCACCTCTCCCCTGCAAGGCAGTAAATGTTACAGCCATTTGGGTGGGAGAGGAGGGACACAACTACTTAAGAGGACTTCTGAATCATCTCAGCGTTGTCCCTGGAGCTAAAGGGAAGTGGGATGAGGTAGCTGTGAAGGTCATGTCAATTTTGTAGCCTTCTAGTGGCTTTAGACTCTTAAGACTTTGAGGTATGTTTTTAGGGAAGTTGCAGAGTTTGGTTGCTGTTTGGTTTTTTTTTTCCTAGTTCCTAGAATACGTGGAATAGAGATAATGCAGACACTACCCTCAGACATGGCCCCCACGCACCAGGTTTGAGTGCTCTTGGCTTAATGTATTAGTAATTATCCTGAGCATTGTGGATCGAAATGGCAACTCGTGATCCTTCCTGCGCAGTTGTCTGTGTCGGTAAATCCTGAGGATTAACAATTGGATATAAACAGGCACACTGAGGAGTGAACAGTCTTGCTAGGGTCAAATTAGGTCTGCTTTGTGTATAATGCCATGTTTTTTATAATTTTCTGTTAATTCCCATCTGTGAGCTCATCTTTAGAACTAACAAAAGTTACTGCAAATACACAGCCTGAGCGATTTAGTGTTCTCAGTATGAGGTTGTGCAGCATTAAATGTGAAGTGTTAATGTGTTGTACATACCTATATAACCCTGCTCTAAAACTACTTGGGAACCTCTTTTTTTATTTTATACTTTTCTGCCCCAATTTTTATGATTAAGTGGTATTCTTACCTGGTTGCATGTGGCATCCCTTACCATCAATCTCTTCTAGAAACGCTACATCTAAAAGATAGCATGTTCAATGACAAAAGATTAAAGCTGAGTATTAGAGTTCCAGCTGGGAAAGGTTTGTCTCTTAATTTAGGTCAGTACTTCAGTGCACTATGCTGTAAACAACACAACGGTTGCTCCCATCTTCACTGTGTAATAAGTGGATGTTGTAAGCGGATCCTACCTGACTGCCTGCCATGCAGCTCTGGCCCACACAAAGCAATAGCGGAGAGGGAGCAGCATTAAATTCCCTGCCACCCGTGGGCGAGCAGCTGCGATCCTGGCTGGCAGGCGGGATGCTCCCGTCCAAGAGCAGAACGGTGGAGTGAGCAGCAGCCTTGATTCAAGCTAAAATCCTCAAGCGCTGGGTGTCCCACTCCATCTGCCTGCCTGCCCTCCACGGGATTCACTGGCTTCTGTCAGTCAGTAACTGGAAT
This sequence comes from Phaethon aethereus, assembly GCF_964289735.1. Taxonomy (NCBI): domain Eukaryota; kingdom Metazoa; phylum Chordata; class Aves; order Phaethontiformes; family Phaethontidae; genus Phaethon; species Phaethon aethereus. Next base: position 109,269,407 of record NC_138576.1, on the reverse strand, counting down.
TTTGTTGCCACCTTCGCAGTTTCCACATCCTCTTTCCTAATTCCTCTGCTTACAAGTGTTGTGTGTTGTGGTTTTTTTTTTTTTTTTTTAACGTGACAAGGAAATAGTTGAGCGATCTGAACATTTTCCTAAAGATTACAGGCAGTTTTGAGTTTTCTTTCAGCAGGCTTTTTCCACTCTCTGAATATTTGTAGAAGGTCTTTACGAATTTATCAGAAACCATTGTCTTGGGGAGCTGGGCAAAACCGGAGATCAGAAACTCTGCGTGCTCTTGGTGCTACATCTGGTGCAGTCCCAGGGCCCGCAATATTATTCACAAAAGTTTATACTGCCACAAGCGGGACAAATACTTAAACTCTGTATGACAAGACATGCTGAATATGGAATGTTTTTGTAGAAGTTTTTAAAGGAATAAAGGCATCTTCTCTCGTAGGCATGGAGGGGATCTCTGCACTCGAAAGAGCCCTGAAAAGGCTTTGGAGGGGTCAGGGCTGTGCATGTGCATGGTTCTATTCTGGGAGAATCCCCAAGAGGGGAGCTCCTAAAACTGTGAAGATGATGAGGCTAAATTTCACTTTGCAGTAGCATCAAAAATACTTATTTCAGAGTATTCACACCAAATTACGCAAATAATGCTTGTGGTAATGTCTGTTTGGTTTGGGTTTTTTTTGTAATAATTTAGAAGGACATTTATACTTCTCTCTTGCCTTGTTTGGACTTTTTTTTTTTTTTTGGCCTTTGAACTGTTGTTTGTAAGGATGTATACCCCTTTTACGCTCTAAAGATGAGGACAGGCAAGGATTTGTGTCTTTTTCTGCAAAAACAGCTTTTCCAGCTGTATGAAGACGACTGAATTGTGTAGCCTATTGATAAGGTTTCTATTGCTTGAAATGCTTTGTGGAGTAGTTGCTTTCTAGAGACATTTAACTGATTTTTGTGTTGCTGGAAGTCATGTGACTAGCAGCCATTTGATACTGAAGTTGAGATAGGTCTCAGAAAAGGATTGACATATATTTTTAGCTAGCAGCTAAACTTTGATAGCAGTTTAATATTAATAGCATACAGTGACGTGGTGTTCAGAGGCGGTATTCATCAATATTTTCTGTAAGGTAACTAATTCTTAAAACGCTTGTTTTCTAGTTGTGGCAGGAAAGACATGAACAAGAATAACATCTAGCTGTATGGTTTGTGTATATACAGAATAATAACCAAAGATCAAGGATCCTTCTACAGCTGTGAAGAGGAAGCTGAGTAAAATATCTTTGCTTCCCTGTGAATGGCATTTGGGGGGACCTTGTATTCAGATTGAGACTAAGGGCATAGCAAGTCAACTTGTGTTTTAAGAAACCTTTTAATAAAATGTGTTACGGAAATGTAAATTATGTTTCTACTTCACTGCCTAAGTAGTAATCTCTGGTCTATTCCCACCCCCCACCCCCCCCAATATAGATGTAATTGCCATTGTTTTTCACTATAAAGAATATTTCTGAACTCTAGGTGACTGTTTTTCTGGCTGCGTCAAATGGGTGCAGTATATACGTATAGTAAGGTGGGAAGAGTTCTGACGCATCGCCTTAAGAGAGAAGGAAGGAGCAGTAGGTCCAGATTTAAAACCAACCAATCCTCCAGCAATATAATTTAGTTGAGCAGAGAATTACTTCCATAGTGTTTCGCTTGCTTGTACCTTAAAAAGAAATTTGATTTTGTTTTGAAATTCTATATGCACAGTAGTTGATAACAAATGATACAATTGCATTGAAAATAATGCATTTAATGAGAGGATTGTGACTCCGATGTGCAGTCTGACTTTGTGTTGCAAAGTAACTGTGTGCTGTTGCCTTTGTCTTTTCCAGATGTTTCTGACTGTGTACCTCAGTAACAACGAGCAGCACTTCACTGAGGTGCCAGTCACCCCCGAAACGACCTGCAGAGATGTGGTGGAGCTGTGCAAGGAGCCTGGTGAGAGCGAGTGCCACCTGGCTGAAGTGTGGTGTGGCTCAGGTAGGTTAGGCTTGCACTTTGTGATGTGCTGGGCATTCACCGCTTCTAATAAGGTACCACATGGAGACCTGGCAGATGTGGTCCTGTCCCAGAGGGTTTCTGCCTTACAGTTTGTTAATGTCTTCATCAGACCTGCTGTATGATAATGCATCTACAAAGAGGCTCACGCATGCAAAAATGAGTTAAAAGAAGGGGAATCAAGCATGTAGATTTTCTTGTGTGTATGCAGCCCTTCTCTGACTCAAATGAGTCTCTGAAGGGTGCGGGAGAATTGTTTTCTCTTCCTTCTTTTCCCCACAGTGGGATCCCAGTGGCCTGCGCAGGGTTTTTGAAGTAGTAAGTCTCAGTAGTTCTGTGACCAGTCAGAATAATTTCTTCAACCCCATAGCCATTTTCACTTGTAGTGTCAAAGGAAAACTTTCTTTTTCTGATGGCACCTTTGTTGTTCCGGATTGCGTTGGTTGACTTTGGATGGGAAGGAGTGTTACCAGAAGTAGTAGGAGTTACCTGATGCGAAGTGCTCTAAAGAAGGTGGGTGGGAGGGAGGATGCACAAACTACTTTGGACTGTCCTCTGTCCTTTTAAGCCTGTGGAAGAGGATTTTATGTTTGTGGTTCTTTTGCCTTTTTTTTTTCGTCTGTGTTCTTGCTGATTTTTGTCTTGGAAGTTCAAATCTCCCTAGCTTGCCATGCTCCATTGGAACTGGAGAACATGTCACCAAACAAATCAAAAGCTAAAGTGTGGCTAACTTTTCATGGCTTAAATGGGAAAGGACTCTTGACTATCTCCTGTCTCCATGGTACTCCTTAGATACTGGTAGCTATCCAGAGGCATGAAATAGATGAGTCATGGCCAGGATTTTAAGTCAAGAAAAATAATGATATTTGATCCAACTTTTTTGAGATGCTTCAATAAAATTACAAAAGAATGAGCTAATAAGGGCTTATGTTCCTGTCTTCCTCTGCTGTTGGCCAGGCTTACACCTGTTCAAAGAAGTCCTTGGTGAGCTGGATGTTTGTTTAATAGCATAAGATACCTGAGTTGTCTCTTGATTTTTAGCCCCTTCGGACAGAAATGTAATGTTTCTGATATTTCTAAGTTTAAAAAATGCCACAGAATTTTTTTCTTCTTCTTAGAAAAGAAAGCATCTTTTCTTTATAAATGATAGGAAAATAAAATCACTAATGCAGCATGGAAAGAGATCTTTTAGGAAAGTGTTTTTATTGTACGTCTTTGTCCAACTCTGTCTAAATCAATGCAATACCAAAGTCAACAGAGACATACAAGTAAAATAAAGGTCTAGGTAAAACCACTGAATTTATAGTTAGTCTTAGCCCCGTGCCCTGCTGAAGAGCACAGATTGTGATGGTGAGGGACAGGATTTTCTTGTCATTACGAAAGTTGGAGCCCTGCTTGTCTTTCCTGAACCTGGATTCTTGATCGGCTTTTGAGATGTTGATGTAGAGTATGCTAGAACGGGCAGCAAGGTTGTCCTGAAATCAAGGGAGAGCACCTATACTGAGAGGCAAGTGAAGTCTGACAGTACTTAGTGTCCAAATGGTCTTGTCAAGCTGAAAAGTGAACTTCTGGGTGTGTGGGACTATATAATATAAGGAGATTTATTTGCAAAATGAAGTTGTCAGCCTCTGTGGTACACAAGGAGATGTAAGAAAATAATCTGGATACAGAAACATAAAGTGAAGCACAGAATTTTTTATGAGATTAGTCTTTGCAAGGATGTCATGAGATACCACGAGAAGAGATATTTAAATGTTATTTGCACAGCTATTGCCATAAGACCCCCAAAAAAGTATCATTCATTTATACAGTGAAAACTTTGACAATTGTTTTAGAAACCAAATTATTCTTGTTCCCTTCACTGATCCTGTCATATTTACTAATTGCTCCTATATACAAACACTCCTCTGTGTGTGTATGTGAAATGGTACGCAGTTTCAAATTGTACTTGGTAACAAAAAATGCAGTAGTCTTAAATCATGTAATATTAAAAGACTTGAGTACTGGATGAAGTACATACATGTTGTTTTGCATAAAATATATCCTTTCTTAAGCATCTGTATGACATCTAGCAGCAACCATTTGCAAGATATGTTTTCATCTCTATCTTGGATTTTGGCGGGGACGGGAAGGCAGAGAAATACTTTTAGCTTTTACCAAATATCATTTTAGATGTCAGCAAAATTCACTGTCTTGTTTTGTCAAGATATGCTATGACTTCTATTTTTTTTTTCATTTTACACTGAACAAATTAAACTTTAAAAGCAACATGGCACACGGCAGCTAACTTTCTGGGGCAGAAACAAAAGATTTATGTTGGAAAATGACTTCTCAGACTTCAGTTACCAAGATCCTTCTTAGATTGCTTGTGTCTCTCTCTTTCTGATGCTTGCTCAGGAATTTTAGCTTCTGTTGTCAGACCTTATTAAGCGTACTTTGAAAGATTGCTGCCAGTGCGCTTGAGGCACTCTGCTCCCTGAAGGGGGCAAGTTTACTACTCTTCCTGTCTTCCCAGTTTTGCTTGAAATTTGATGAGTATCAGGGTAAACATCCTTGATCTTCCTATTATCAACAGAATTCTTAGGTGACTACCTTGGCCAGTGATGGCCAACGGGGTGGAAAGCAGTAAAAAGGCGTGTGCATGTATAAAGATGTATTTTTTTTCTTTGAGACAGATAGTTAGGGAATAAAACAAATGAAGTCTGATTGTTTGTCCTTTCTTCTTGAGCTTTCCAAATGAAGTTTTGTTTGGTATTTGAAAATCTCTTTGACCTTCCTTTGAAGTCAGAGTGGTATTGACAGAATCCGTGTGTAAAGGGCATCTCCCTTGATTATAGAGTTTCAGTTGAAGTATTGCCGAGCTGCTAGAAATCTGTCTCATAAGTCTGCTATATCTTTAAGATGGAAATCTGGCAGTGATAGTGTTGTTTTTTTGTTGTTTTTTTTCCGACCCCCCCCTTGAATTAAGGTTTAGCAGATGAAGAGCTTTTATAGTTGTCTAGACAAGTAACCGCCAAGAGACTGCTTTTTCTGTAACAGTGACCTACTTGCTTATTCTGTAAAGCTAATCTCTTTTGACAGTGACTCCAGAAATTTTCCTTCCTAGATTGCTAGAGCACAGCTGCAGCATTTTCATTTAAAGAAACACTTTTATGTTGAAAAGAGCTTTTCGCATGCTGAAAACATGTTAGTAGCTCCTCTTTCTTATGAAACTGAAAACATTTATACTTAACACAAACAATTTTCCCCTGAAATGATTATTCCACATTAAGATAGTGACTTTGAAAGAGTCTCCATTGAATATGAATGAATTACTCTGATTTCCTCCCCCCCTCCCACCCTTGCTTAAATAACAAAAGGAAACATCCAACAAGAGCAATGTCAGGAAAAATGAAACTGGTGCAAAAGTGGGGGTATTTAATTTCAGTATTTGTCTGCTTGTCTTATTTCTCAGGCCAGGAACAATATATTCTGTTTATCTGGCTCTAACCTGATCATGAGTCTCATGTTGTCATAAGATACTATGACAGTATCCTGACTACATAAGTTTGACTAATATATTGACTGCATGTTTGCCATCACTTTTAGCATAGACGTAAAAATACGTGGTAAAATGTCTAGGATAACAAAAGCACTTGCTTTTATGTAAAGATTTAGAGGCCGATAAGTAATTGTAATTATATCCTCCCTGTGAATGCACAGCTATGAAGTGTGTAAAATTTGAAAGAACAGTAATACAAGAACGGGAGGAGTGACTGGTAAATGAAGGCGGTAGATATAGACTCCCACTGGATTTTTGTGACACCAAAAGGCAACAAGTAAGGCTTAAAAATTAGAGATGTGATTGAATGCTGAACTTCGGAACAACAGCAGGAAAAGAAATTCTGTGGACCTTGTGCATGTAACTTTTTAAGACACTTCATCTTAACCACGTGAAAAGAATAGCAAATTGTTATTGGAGTTGCTTCCCACTGTCTCATCTTTTTTCCTTTGAGCCATGAATCCAAAATAGTTCAGCTTTTCCAGGTTTACTAGAAGCACGGCTTTTGAAATGCGTGTAATCTGAACTTCATCAAATTTGCTGTCCAAGAGAGTGAGCAGGATCTATGGCTGACAGGTGCTGTAGGAGAACACTTGAAGTGACAGGAGCTCTGATGGCTTGCTGAGGGTCAGACCCGTTGGGTACTGCCTAGGAGCCTCTTCAGGGTATTGCGTGCTTCTGCCTGAGCTTGAACGCAGGGGCTGCAATCTGGCATTTGATTGCAATCCTTATGGAGCATTAAGAGAAGAATTCCTCTTCTCTGAGAGTTTATCTTTGCATCTCCCTTAATTCTCACTGGAATAGGAAGTAAATGAGTCCCTATAGGAATCCGGGCGGAGGAGCCCTTGAGGAGGGGGTGGGAATGACTGAGAAATAAGTTTGCCTGAGATACCACAGAAGTAGAGCAAAAGGTACTCCAGCACATTTCCTGTGGCAGTGAGTGTGTGAGATGATTTGCAAATATGAAACTTAAGGCACTAGAGCCAAAAGCTCTAAACTGTGTGTTTGCTTCCCCTTGGAATGTGACAGTGTCTCAGCTTCTCCCTTCGGGGCCGGACTTTTAAAGGGTTATATCTGCTTTTCGGAGATGTTGGTTTAATTTCAGAAGCAAGGAACAGTACAGCGCCTTCCTAAGGGCGCCTTGGGCGAGGGCAAGGGTTAGATGCACACACTGCACCTGAGTAATAACAGGCATTCAAGTAAAAGGTGATGAACAGATTGTTTTGTTTTGGTATGTGCCTAAGCTACATAGGGATGTAATAACCAACTGGCTTTTTACCTTTTCAGAACGTCCCATATCTGATAATGAACGGATGCTGGATATTTTGCAGCGCTTTGGGATGCAGAGAAGTGAGGTTCGTTTCTTTCTTCGGCATGAGCGCTCTCCCTGCCGGGAAGCAGGTAGGTGTTGATCGCAGCTGGTTCATTTGTCTAAGTTTCATTTCATTCCTCAGGGTTAAGGAAACAGCTTGTGTATGTTATTTATTAATGTTGGTAGTCAGTATGGTGTTGCAGCCCTTTTTGGTCTGACTGTTATTTTCTTAGGAACAGAGAATGCTAGTAACAGAAAACTTGTTAATTTTAGTAAATACTTCATCCTCCCTTGCCAAATCTGGGGGCATTAAATCCAAATTGAAACTTTTGCAGTTTGGTCATCACCAAAGCATCCAAATGCATCCTGTGCTAAATATATTAGCCACAGTTTATTATCTAGAGATCTGTGATGGTCTCTTCTTTCTAAATCTAGTAACCAAACTGTTGTCCAGTGATGTAACTTATTATTTGGGCTTAGGATGTTTCACCTGGATAATACTTAACCAGGGTGATAAACTTGGCATACTTGGCAAAAGATAATAGTTCTTCGATGTTTCTCTGACAATCTACACATTCGTGTTAGTTTCAGGAACAACATTAAATGAACTGCCTAGTCAAGTTCTCTGAGAATGTAACATCTATGCATTGTAAATCTAAATATGAAACCTATAAAGAAAATTACTTTTTGCTTTTGAAGGTTTTTCTGTGCATCCCATCTTCAGTTAGAATCCTTAAGACTTTCACCTGTAAATCAGGCTGCTTCTTCCCCTTTTTCTGTTTTTGTCCTTGGTATTGGAAATACCACATTTGTGTAAAGCGTCATTGTACCCAGCATATTTTTAAAATGGCTAAATGTGTCTTGATGTTTGAAATGTGTAATGATGATAGAAGCTGTGCCATCTCTACCTATTAAGGATCTTACAGCGCAGTTTAGTTGTCAGGGTGTAATTTTGCTCATAGTATAAGGATTATTGGCATTTTATTTGCCATAGCATTGCTAAGAAAATATGTTTGAGGAAGAGCAAATTAATAAGTTAGGAGCTCTGCAGTTAGTCTTGCAGGAATATGCTCTTGAAATAGGTGTCAAGTGGGCAAGAAGTTAACAGAGATGGCTTCATCCTGTAGTACATGTATGTCCTACAAGGAAATGAGTGAGCTTGGTATTTGGCACCTGAACACCATTCGTACCTAATTTGATGGAAACATTAAAGTAGGATTCTAGTTAAGTAGCATCTTTACTGTCACAATGGCTTCCAGGAAGAAAAAACTTTGTGCTTTTAAACTTTATGTGCCAATAATCAGCTGTAGATTAAATGGTGCATCTTTCATGACAAGTGACTAACCTTTAATTATTGTTATTGATATTCTCTGTGAGACAGTTGAAAAAGGCACACCAGAACATCTAGATGCTGGTTTTAAGATATTGTGGTTCAAATGCCTCTCTGAATTAACCAGATATTTTTGTGTCATTGCAGAGGGGAACATGTTTTTGTGACTATTTGTTTGTAATGCAGACTTACTAGGGGACTGTGGGCTGTGGGAGAAATACTGAAATAGCATACTGTTGGTTAAGCTTTTTTGTTTGTCCGTTTTTAAACTGTCTTGTATCTTAAAAAAAAGTCGACATTGAACAACAGCCTCTTCATAAAATATCTTGTGTTATCGGTTGTCTTAGTGGTAAGAGCAGGGGAAGAACAGTTGTTCAGATTCTAAGCCAAAATGATGGTACTGTTTCTCCTTTTGTATTGAATGCTATGTCTAAAGGGATAAGAAAAATCCTAAAATACCTTACTATCTTTGACTATCCTGTATTTCTACCTAGGGACTGGACAAAGGTCTCAAGATGCAGCCTTAAAAAGAAATGGTGTGAAAGTGCCTGGTGATCGAAGAATAGAGAATGGAGTAAGTGCTTGATGCAATGGCCAGTATAGTGCAAATGAAGGCATCCCTTCCTTTGAGATACTGGTGCAAGTCCTACCCTGGAAACTGAGAGAGTATTTTGGAGAGATTTCTAATGACTGCTCCAAAACAGACACGAAGCCTCTAACAATTATCATCCTTGATTTCAGTTCTTAGGATGTCTCTCAGATCCATTGGCTGCCATATCTGTATTTGCTGCTCTGATAGCATCCATATAAATTCAACATACTTTCCCTTTTTTTACTCCCATCGAAAATTTTCTCTGTTTTCTTTCAGTTCATTGATTATTTTCACATTCAGTTTTGTGTCAGAGAAGCCTTAGTTTCAGATTTCAAGTTGAGACCAGTTAGTGTTTCAGCATGGAATCCACTGTCTGTCATTTATTCCTGGTCCAGAAGATACAATTACAGATACAAGATTGAATCTAGATTCAGAAAACAAATACGAACCGATAACTAATGTAATAATAGTGCTACCTTTGAGGGTGGTGGGTTTTTTACCCTGCTATATTTAAACTTTACATTTGCTATATTTACATTTTCTTCAACTTATGTCGAAGTTCTTTGAATTGCAATGATACAGACCTATCAACAGATCTACCCTGCGGTGTGCTGAGCATTCTGGGCTCGGTCAGTCAAAGCTGATTCATGCTGAGCTTAATTATAAAGGGCCCTGAAATGCCTCTTTAAAATGCAGCTGGGATTTTGCTAGAAATATTAATGTTTCAAGAGATGTCGGCTTATGTGTGTTGCTGGATTGGGCTATGCATGTGTATGAACTTACAACTATTCATCCTTTTACCATGAAAATAAGCCATTTTTTTCTAACTATTTTATTGGGTAGTTAGCTGTTATTTTTTTTAAAGATCTTTACCATAGTTTTCTGCAGTAGGTCTAGAGCCAAATTAAAAATTCTAGATTTAGCATGCTTTGGATTTTCTTTGACAGGTCACTGCTCCAAGGATGGATATGACACTGGCTGAACTTCAGGAAATGGCATCACGCCAGCAGCAACAAATTGAGGCTCAACAGCAAATGCTGGCTAACAAGGTGAGTTTGGAATGAGATTGTTTACAGCCAGGAACAAAGGTAGTAAGAGTCACATGAGGTGGAGGGAGGGTTGGAGATTTGTGTGTGGTTGGGGTTTGGTTTTTTTTTTCCTACCTCTTATAAACAGAGCGCTCCCTTTCTTTGGCTCTGTCTTTTTAAATTTGAAAGTCAACCTATGCAAATATCCAGTAGTAAAACATTAAAATAATGGCAGTGATAGAAGTGACCGTATAGCTTACGAAAAGGATAGAACACGTAACATTAATATATTGTTATTCATCCTGGTGGCTCTGCCAGCCCTATTTGTGTTCCGTGTGGTGACCAGCCATTCAGTGGTTTGATCACTGAACAACACTTTTGTCTCCATATAATGCTGTCCTCTAATGATATCTTGCTTTCTCCTGACAGAGTTCAATGTGCCTGGTTTCCTGGGGCAGCCATCTGGAAAAGATGGCATGTATTTGATAAAAGTAACTAGGAGAGTGATTTATAAAATGGTTGCTGAACACTAACAGAAAAGCTAATGAAAGCACACAGGGTGCTCCTGAATTGTTTAGGGGGAAAAAATACTCTGGGTGGAGGAGTTACCATGCCTTTCAGAATGTGCTCTACAGGGGAAGAAGTAGCTTCTGTCTTGCTACTCTTCCTCTGTCAGAAGCCCTGTCTCGCTCTCCTTTCGAGGTAGCTGAGTTCTACCCTTCTCTCCCCCACCTCCCTATGTTTAGCATCTTCTTTCGTTCCGTGGGCTTTCAATAAGCATATCTCAGGGAACTGCTTCAAACTATGGCTTTCTGATGGTTCTGAAGGACCTGCAGAACGATACTACGGCCTGTCAAAATAGCCAATAAAACTTCATTTCTGTTTTATGATAAGAACTGGTATGAAGAAGATGCAAATATAAATGTAAAAAATGATTAGACTTTTCACTTGAACTTTAGCAGCACAATTAATACCCATCCTGCGCAGATTAATTTGCCAAGGTAGAACGTTGCCCTCTTCTCGGTTCCAAACTGACAGATGAGTGTTTCATATAAAAGAGAAGCCTAAACTTTTGTAACTTCTGGCTGTTTCACTGACAGGTGATGGTAATAGACCTTGGTCTAATAATAGTAGTAACACTGTAGTCACTATATATACATGAAACCAGAAATAGGAACACTATGTCTATTTACTATAAAGGGAATTGTACAAGACCTAAAAAAAACCCCAAAATAAAAATTATGAGTTTGAGACTGGATAGCTACCCATCCAGGTAGGTGTCTGTTGCCTGTGGTTTGCAGAAGAGTAGCCTTGTGGGTGTCCTGTTGGAGAACTTTTCATTTAACCTTGCCGCTCTGAAAGGGCACCTAGGAAAGCAGGTTTGTTCCAAACAGAGGCGTTCCATTGCCTATTTCCTGCCTTCTGAAATCAGATGCAGTATTAAAAATAGAGGGGGGGAATAAGTTTTCTTTCTAGACATGAGCTGTAATATCTATTTTTTGACATTTTCCTGTGTGGGATTGACTCTAAACTAGTACATAAACTGCAGGTGCTGCCTGGCTCTCTCTGGAAGGCAAGCTCACTCTTTTGCTCTCCCTTTTTTATTCAAAGTGCACAAGAGTCCCCATTTCCAAATATGATGGCTGATTTTGATTTTTTTTTTTTTTTTTTGAGGAGTTGTTGAGTTCTAATGTTAGTAAGCAGTGGTAGTCTTGGCTGTTTGTTAGTGGGTGCTTGGGAAAGTCTTAGTAGTTCTCCTACCTCTGTAACAACTGATCATCTCCAGAACTGAAAGCAATGTATAATGGCCAGTGATTTAAAGGAAGTCTCTATAGGTGATCTAGTGGTTTCTTTAAGCTCTGAACTATAGGCATCTGTATATAGAAACTGGTAGTGCACCATTTTACTCTTATGCTCTTGGGGAGGCAAAAAGATCCTCTCCACTGAGGTGATGTCTGTTGTATAAATGGGGCCAGGTCACTGTGAAGGTTTTCCCATGTCTTGAATCATCCTGTGTTGTGATAGTAGTGATCATTACCAGGAAACAGTAAATTTTCAGAGCTTTGGTGTGCAGTGATCCTCATCTCAAGGAGGTTCTAGCAGAACTAGTAAAAGTACAAACAATGGTGAAAATGATCAATAATTTATGGAATGCCTTCTGTATAAAGAATGTCTAATATTCTCCAGTATAACTTACAGTTGTTTAAAAAGTGACATATGATAGAGATCTGTAAAGTACAGATGGAGAAGGTAGAGGGGAAATAATCATTAGCTCTTGCAACTCAAGAGCCAAGTAGTGATTAAATGAAATCATGTCATGGACCATGAATGCTAAAATTTTTCTTTGGCTTGAAAGGGTTTTGAGAGATTTCATGTAAGGAGAATTTACTGAGGGCTGTTAGATACTGTTACCACCTCTGTTTCAGTAGGTTCTTGTACTACAGAATGGCTGTACCTGGAAGATTGTATTGGGACAGAATTGGTACGTGTTTGCTCTGTTCTCTCAGACTTCCCTTGATGCTGAGAAATCAGGATACTGGGCTAAAGCTGTTCTGAGCTGCTGTGGAGATTGTATCTGTCAGTACCTTACCATAAGTTAATTAAATAAGAAAAAAAAAAAACCCTCCTTGTCTTGACTGCAGGAACAACGTCTGAAATTCCTGAAGCAGCAAGATCAGCGACAGCAACAGCAAGCTGCTGAACAGGAAAAACTGAAGCGATTAAAGGAAATTGCTGAGAATCAGGAAGCCAAACTTAAGAAAGTGAGAGCACTGAAAGGCCATGTGGAGCAAAAAAGACTCAGCAATGGGAAATTAGGTGAGTTGCTGCTTGGGGAAAGTAGCCTGTGATTTTTTTTTTTCATGAAGAGTGGTTCTTGGAACTCTAAAATTTCTGGTGATTTCAGTGATTCAGAGGAGGTGTTTACAGGGTTCCAGGAACTCTTAATAATTTCATATCTTGTATTTACCAAGAAAAGTCCTGAATGACTTAGAACAAAATAGATTTTCTTACTGTATTTTAAAATATCCCATAAGGGCACCCTGTGTTTTGAGCCTAGTATATCTGCTCTTTAATTACAGTGTAGGTTTTTGTCCTTACTGTCAAGGTTTAACCCCATCCGGCAACTGAGCACCACACAGCTGCTCGCTCACTCCCCTCCCCGTGGTGGGATGGGAGAGAGAATCGGAAGAGTAAAAGTGAAAAAACTCATGGGTTGAGATAGGAACAGTTTAATAATTGAAATAAAATAGTAATAATAACGATGACAAAAGAATATACAAACCAAGTGGTGCACAATGCAGTTGCTCACCATCTGCCAACCGATGACCAGCTAGTCCCTGAGTAGCATCCCCTTAGCCAGCTTTCCCCTAGTTTATATACTGAGGATGATGTCATATGGTATGGAATATCCCTTTGGCCTGTTTGGGTCAGCTGTCCTGGCTGTGCGCCCTTCCAGTATCCTGTGCGTCTCCAGTTTTCTCAGTTGGTAGAGCATGAGAAGTGAGAAGTCCTTGACTTGGTGTAAGCACCAGGTAGCAACAACTAAAACATCAGTGTGTTATCAACATTATTCTCATGCTAAATCCAAAACGCAGCACCATACCAGCTACTAGGAAGAATATTAACTCTATCCCAGCTGAAACCAAGACATTTACTTGTGTACCACAGCAACTTTTTCCATCCTTGATGTTAATATCCCACACATTTAGAGTGTTACTTTCTTGGCCTATAACAAAGCTTGGCCTGATACCCATGTGTTGCCTCTTATGCAACAGGTAACTTAATGGCCAAAGTGGCCAAGTATTTTCTTTTTAATTACGGAAATCCGACTAGTGTATGGCTTGTTGATGCAACATTAAATATTTATTTCAGACTTCATATCAACACAAGTTTTTCTGCCTACCTTTTCATCTTCCCTCTATACATATTGTACAGAACTTGTCATTTCCAGCTGGACTAAAATGAAAATATATTGGTTTATTAAGGTAAAATATAAATAAAAATGTTGTTTTAATAGGAAGCATGGTGCTTTACAGTTAAAGTGTTTTTTCTATGTGAAGAATGCATTTTCTGTTTGGGTTCTGTTGCACAAAATAAACATAAGTTTAAAGGAATAGAAGGATGGTAGAGTAATACAGCATCTTGGAGTATGTGTATCTGTTACCCTGCACCATCCCCAGCAGGTCTGGTCTTCATACTTGCTTGAACTCTTAATGAGTCCTTAAACTTTGTTCTATTATGCAACAGTTTTGGCAGTGGGAGCAGCTGATGACACCTGTTTGTAATAGACCCTAAAAAGCCCTCTGAGTCGTTGTTTAATATAACAGCTGAAGTGTTTTGTCATTTGAGTTCCTATGACCTAAATTTGGAGTTTTAAATATCATAAATATGGCTTGTGGTTGAGCAAGTGTCTTCCTGTGGAATTCAGCATTAAGTGAATTTAGACTTCTAAGACTAAATTCAGCCAGGTATGTGGTTTTGTTTCTTTCCGTGCTTCAGAAAGTAAAAAGTGTTCTTTTTCCCTCCCCATCAGTGCTCTAAGTAGACCGAATTTACATAATCTTGCTAGTGTGTTTGCTTTTACAAATGCTTCGACAAGAGCTGGTTTGACAGGGACCGTGAGTTTGCGGCAGCCAGCCGCAGCCTCCGTGCAGCACGGCTCTGGAGGCCAGCAGGGTGCTCTCTGTCCCCTTAACCGCCGCCTTGGAAGCAGCCCACGCTCGCCTGTTTCTCAGGGCAGCTATTGTGCTCTCTCGTCCTCTCCAGTGGAGGAGATTGAACAGATGAACAGCCTGTTCCAGCAAAAGCAGCGCGAGCTGGTGCTGGCAGTGTCAAAGGTAGAGGAACTCACCAGGCAACTGGAGATGCTGAAGAATGGCCGAATTGATGGTTACCACGACAACCAGTCAGCTGTAGCTGAGCTTGACCGCCTGTACAAGGAGCTGCAGGTAAAGGCAAAGCTGGCTTATGAACCACAGCTCTAAGGGCTAAAAGTTGGTTGGGTTGTTTCTTGCCTCGTTGGAAAGAAATCCTATTGCTCCTGTTCCTGACAAAGCTGCGTGGCCGCCTGTGTGCTGAGGATGGAGAGTTAGTTGTACTGGGTTCAAGGTAAACAGGAGAAGGAGCATGCAGTGTATATACCTTTCCTTTCTGCAAAATTTGGAGACTGACCAACATTTTCTCAGGAGAAAATAAGCTGAGTTTGCCAGCATGACTTGACTTTTTAGAAGGCTTTTCTCTTTGTAACTGTTTCCTGTCCCCCATCCTGAAAGTTAATTTGTTTTGATTTTTGTTGTTTTCCCCTCCTCCCCCCACCCCCGCTTTGTGAATTTATTCAGTTGAGGAACAAACTGAACCAGGAGCAGAATGCCAAGCTGCAGCAACAGAGGGAGTGTTTGAACAAGCGCAACTCGGAGGTGGCAGTCATGGATAAGCGTGTTAATGAGCTGCGAGAGCGCCTGTGGAAGAAAAAGGCAGCTCTGCAACAAAAAGAGAATGTACCAGTAAGTGTGGGATATTTAATAGCAAAAAAAATTAATTTAATTTGTGGCCCATACAGTCTGAAAAAAGCTTGCTTGTGGGCAAGGCTGTTCAGATACTAGACTTGTTTTTATCTATACGTGGTGGTAGTCTTGTATTATTAAAGTACTTTTCATGGTACATTAGTGTTAACCTACTTACTCTTTATGGACAAAAACTGTTCGTATGCTGTCGTGGAATTATTTTCTTAGATAATTTCTGCTATTACTACCTCTTTTGTACAAAGACAGTTTGTATCTCTTAAAGCTTTTTTTAAAAAGCATTTTTAAAATGGGAGTATAATTTTCTACTTGTTTTTTTCCTTTTTGACTTCTGTTTCAAACTCTGATGGGTGGATATTGCAGCATAACACTCTTTAAATTGTCTTTTTGTTTTTTTCCAAAGGTTTCTTCAGATGGGAATTTACCCCAACCTGTGGCTTCTGCTCCAAGTCGAGTGGCAGCAGTAGGTCCTTACATCCAGTCCTCTACTATGCCACGTATTGCTTCCAGACCTGAACTTTTGGTGAAACCAGCATTTTCAGATGGGACACAAGCTTTGCAGGCACCTGATGGTCCACTAAAAACACAAACTCTACCCAACATGAGAGCTGGGAGCAGTTCACAAGCTAAAGCTCCTGCAGGTAATAGCTTACAATTAATATTTCTTCTTCAGAAATGTTTTGTTTTCTTATCTACCAGTTCTGTCTTTTTGTTTTAAAGCAAAGTATTATTTGAAATGTCAGTCTTGCTACTTGCAATTTGCCTGCCCTAGTGAATATATTTTATAAGTACTGAAGTTATACAATTCAATGTATTACAAGTTAAGTAATCCTCTTAGTGAGCAATTTGAGTTGTTACACAGTGTAGAATGTAGGAAGGTTTTTCTGTAAACTAGCGATTTATTTATTTATTTAAAACTACTCCTAAAAACTATACAGCAGTGCTTGTTTGAGTTTCTAGAGGCAGTTTTAGGACATACATGGTAACAACCTGGTGCCTGGACTTAAAAACTAACAAAAACTTAGCAAGCCAAGTTTTCTAATCATGCGTTTTGGAAAGGACACATCTAAAAGATTAACCAACATCACAGGAAATATTATAAAGGAAGCAGTTAATTGTAGCACAGAAATAGCAGTAAACTTGCTGACTTCTTGATGGCATAGGAATATGGGGAGACGTAAGTCTAATACCTGAGATGAGGCTTGGCCTCTCCCACTAGGAGTGTTAATGAAGACTTGCCTGGCTTCTCTGTGGCTTTCTGCTATGACATACAGTTCAGCTCCATGAGAGCAGAAGTCTGGAGAAACTGGAGAGTTGCAAATATCTCTTCTGTGCTATCTTGGGAGGAGAAGACTTACTTTTCATCTGGGACATCAGAGAAACCCTGATCTTCCCAAAAGGAAGAAATGGAAGCTGAGCTTGTAGAATAGTTCTGTTTATTTTTTGTCTCCCTCCCTCCATCTCTAGCTCTGGCAGATACTATTATTAAAGTAGTCATGACAGAAAACGAGTCCAAGTGTCTCTTGCTGTACTGGAGAATGGGGAGCTGTTTGCAGATCCTAAACTGCTGGAGTGGAATTTTAGCTCTAGTGCACACAAGATTTGAATTTTTGCTACAGGAATACGTGGTGGTGTGCTATTTGAACTAAAACATCACTCTTTATTCTTCAGCGTTTGGGCAAAACAACCGCTTTCCTAGAGCGATAGTATTCGATACTTTGTCAGAATAAAACTTTTATTCTGCTGCTTATCATTACCATTTCAATTTAATATCACTTATTGTACTAGATAATTTACAATTTAGTGAAGGTAAAGGTTTAGGGTGAAGTATTTAAACTAATAGCAAGTTGCAAGCATTTTCTTAGTTATTTTTGAAGCAGACTGGATGTCTACTCCAGTGAATGTAAAGATCAGCTTTAATGCAGTGCCTATATGCACATTGAACATAAAGATGATTTTTCTGCTGTTTTGGATGTTACTTGTAGGATCTATTTATGCTTTAAAGCATCATATTTTTCTTTGCATGGTGTGTCTTTCTTATCCCTTCTTACCATCCTGTCACTTTTAACTTACTGTAAATATACAAGGAAAGTTAGTTACTAGCTGGAAAGAAGGCAGTCTAAAGAAGTTTCTTGTCTGAATGCTGTTAAGTGCAGACATGTGCTCAGACAAATAGTTTTGCTGCCGCTTTGATAGTTGTTTCTGAGCTTGGTTTTGCATTCTCTTTTTAAAATGAACAAATGAGCAAAAATCTAAAGTGATAGGATTTATAGCAGTTAACCTGTATATGATAGTGGTGCACGGTCTAGACCTGACTCTTAAAAAACAAACAAACAAAACTGTAATAAATGAGTCAATAAAATTATTTTAGCTTAATCTGTTCCCCTTGCTCTCTCCTAGCTTCTGTGGTCCCCAGTGCAAAACCTTCCCCATCTGCCACTGACTGGAGTAGTTCAAATACAGACAATCATATTAGTCAAGGATCAGCCTTGACTTCAGGAAAAGGAATTGTGACTAGTGAAGGTATGTTCTAAATGTGCTTGGCTAATCTTAAAATATGCAAAATCTAGTTAATGACATCTGTTTCTTCTAAATGCTTCAGTAAATATGTAGAATTCATCTGAAAGCACAAAAAAAATCAAGGAATATTGCTATATAAGCTTTAGTATGATGATGCAGGGATATTTAAAAAAAAAGTTTCAGATGGTGAAGTAGATACTAATGCCTTCATACATCCTCCTGTTAAATTTGCAAGAGACAGGATTTGGCAGGCCCTTGGGTCCTTACTGCAGGGGTAGGATGGATACAAAAAGTATCCCCTTGAGTATTGCACAGAACAGGACTCTTACTCCTACGATTTGTGTCGTCCCTTTTTAAAGGTCTTCCCCTCTCTCTAACAGTGGCTGAAGGAGAAACTTTTTTACGAGACAAAGAGAAGAAAGTGCGTCCATTCTCAATGTTTGATTCTGTGGACCAGTCTGCTGGGCTTGGCACGCTGAGAAAGAACCAGAGCAGTGAAGATCTCCTGCGAGAAGCACAGGTATGCGGGAAACTCAAACCACTGCGTCCCATCTGATGGGGATTACTGCACAGCTTTTCAAATGGTGCTGTCAGGAAGCTCTTTGAAGACCTAGGTCTTCTCTTAAAAGACTACTTCTAAGGAAAAAAGTCTTTTAGGCTTTTAATGGCAGTTGGTAACTCAATCTTGTTCCCTACACTCACTGTGATGAAAATGTATCTTTTGACTGAGTGCATGAAAATGGCTATGTTACTTATACTAGCGTGTATGTATATATCCTCCTTCCCCCCCCCCCTCCCCCCGATTATATGCATTGGAGGTATTTGCATGAGGTTTTTAAAATCATTTACACACTTGTTTCACTGTTTAATGCAGCAGTGTCCTTCAGATGCTTGATTTGCAGTAAGACTTCCCACCTAAATCTTGGCACAAGGGCACAATTTGATCAGGTAGGGCTGAAGTCATACAGAAGAACTGGGGATGACAAGCACTCTGTTGTAAAACAAGCTTCTTGCCTACAGCTGCTACTACGTGCCTCCAATATCTCTAGAGAAATTACTGTGCCCTGCCATTGCTTGATGTTTTAAACATAGCTGCTACAGAAAGAATTAAAGAGAATGGGTTCAAAGTATGAACAACTATGATCATAAAATGTTTCAAGAAATCTCTTCATGTTTCTAGTGCTGTTGTAAAACAGTATTGCAGCAACAGTAGAAATGCTGGATACTGTGTCGTTCTGTGAGGCTCTTTGGTCCTTCACAGCAGAACTCCTAAAACGTGTTTTGCTGTTTAATCTTAACTTTTTCTTTTTGTCTTTCAGGCAGCCAATAAAAATGTAACAAAGGTGCCACCACCTGTCCCCACTAAACCAAAACAGATAAACTTGCCTTACTTTGGTCAAGCCAGTCATCTGCAACCTTCTGATACTAAGCTGGATGGAAACCTGCAGAAGCTGCCTTTGGCTGTTTTAACTATGGGGAACAAACAAAAACCAGTGGCACAGCAGCCTTCCCATCCTTCTCAGCAGATACAGCAAAGAATTTCTGTACCTCCTGCAGGTCCTTCCTCTAGCCAGGACCAAATTCTTCCCTCCTCCAAACAGGAAAGTCCCCCAGCAGCAGCTGTGAGACCTTTTACCCCTCAGCCGTCCAAAGAGACCTCGCTCCCGCCATTTCGAAAGCCTCAAACTGTGGCTGCAAGTTCAATTTATAGCATGTACACGCAACAGC
The DNA here is from genome assembly GCF_964289735.1 of Phaethon aethereus. Classification (NCBI taxonomy): domain Eukaryota; kingdom Metazoa; phylum Chordata; class Aves; order Phaethontiformes; family Phaethontidae; genus Phaethon; species Phaethon aethereus. The sequence goes on along the minus strand of NC_138576.1, from coordinate 109,249,815 downwards.
AGACTCCTGGGAAGAACTTCCAGCAGGCAGTGCAGAGTGCTTTGACGAGGGCGCAGACCAGAGGACCACACTTCTCGAGCGGTAAGCATGTGGCCCTCTACCTGTCTTCTGCCTTCATAAACCTCAGATCAATGTACTTTCCACCTAGTCTGTGGGTATAAAGCTGTACTTCAGGGGAATTAAGCAGGTTAGTACAGCTGTAAGACTCTTAGGTGGGTCTTACATGCTCTCTTGTGTAAGGTGTCAGCGTTAACAAAAAGTGCAGAACTGTCTTGCATTTGCAAGATAACTAATGGTAAACCTGGTTACTAGATTAATTCTGTACATTTGATCTTATTATTCTGCTGCTTTGCCCTACATAGGCAAATCAGGTTGCATGTTCTTTTTAGCTGCTTTGATCAAATACTCACACTTGGGTTTTTTCCCCACCCCTCTCTGAACTGCTCTGCAGTGTATGGCAAGCCTGTGATGGCAGGAGCTGGTGTACAGAATCAGCTGCCGCAGACAGAGAACGTCTACTCAAACCTCCAAGGCAAGCCAGGCAGTCCAGAGCCTGAGATGGAAACAACAGCCTCTGCTCATGAGAATCACGAAACAGAGCGAATACCCCGTCCCCTTAGCCCGACGAAATTGCTGCCTTTCTTATCCAATCCGTACCGCAACCAGAGTGATGCTGATCTGGAAGCACTACGGAAAAAGCTGTCCAATGCACCCAGGCCACTGAAGAAACGTAGCTCCATTACTGAGCCAGAAGGACCTAATGGCCCCAATATTCAGAAGCTGTTGTATCAGAGGACCACTCTGGCTGCAATGGAGACTATCTCAGCTCCATCACATCCTTCCAAACAGACAACATCAGCTTCCAGTCCTGAAAGCCCAGCAGAAATCCCAAATCCTTATCTAAGTGCAGAATCGGAAAAAGAAACAGCTGCTTCTATGCCAGAACCGGCCATTGCTGAGGAAGCAGAAAACACACCAGCAGATGAGAGTGAAGCTGTTCTTCCCTCTGTAGCATTGGACACTGTATCTGAGGGCACGTCAGATGGTGATGAACTCACACAGCCGAAAGTGGAAGAACCAAGCCTAGAAGCTTCACTGCCACTGGAGGTATACATGGAAGAATATCCTCCATATCCACCACCTCCCTATCCATCAGGGGAACCAGAGAGTTTGGGAGAGGACTCATTCAATATGAGGCCTCCTGAAGTTACTGGGCAGTTTTCCTTGCCTCCTGTAAGTATTAGTTAGCCCACAACTTCAGTGCCCTGCCAATAAGTCATCTCAAGTTCTGCCATAAGCCCTGTGTGTTGTCCTGTTAAGCTTAAGCAGATGTGGGAGAACAGTCACACAAGTAGGCTAGAAGTCTGTCTCTGGGTAGCTGTTCTGTGTGTGTGATGCTATTATCTCCAGAGTGAATGAAAGTAATGAAAAGTCTCTGGTGTCTCGAGAATTTATGACATGATGAAAAGTTTCAAATGGAATTTGATACACAAAAAGTAAAACTCTTCCAGGCTATAAAGAACATTCCTTATAGAGGTCTGCCTACTACATCAAAACTGTACTTTCTTCTTAAGAGAAATTGAAGTTGGTTGGGTGTTTTTTTTTTCAGGCACAGATACAGATTTCACAAGCATTCCCACTATTGCTGATATGAGATGGAAACTAATTATATTGATCCCAGATTGCATTTGTTTATCTGACAGTGCCTTGCTTGAAAAATATGGAGAAACATATTTCTTTAGTTTCTGCTTTAAAAATCATTTGTAGATATTGGCTACTTGCACTTCTACTGAAATGTTTTCTCAGTCTTTCTTTGGAACCTGATTTAACATCAGTCGGTTCTCAAGTTCCATCAAAATGGAGTCTCTTTGGGCTAAGGGTAGGCAGCATTTTACCATCTTGATTGTTTTGGAAGTTTGTATCTGTGTTTGTGGTATGGTGTTATCTCACTGTTGTAGAACAGAAATGCTTACTGCTTTCAGTTCCTCAAAGAATTTCTTTTAAAACCTACCATGAATAGAATGTTAATAACTCAATACATGAAAGTGGTTTGTTTTTTTTTTTCCTCCATCACTTCAGTGCAGAGGAGTTACAAGGCTAAAAAGCACATTTAAAGCTTTTAACTTCTGCATGGAATAGTCATTGCATGTTTTCATGCTTTCAAGACTTTGTCCTTACTCCCTTTTACAAGGAAGCTTGAGTGGTAGGATTTCCTAAATTGTAAGAACTCGTTTCTGTCTGGTTTTGTAATAATTCTGCGATGATGAGAAGAAACCGGCCCAACTTCTTGATTTCATATTTAAATACCTGGGTTGTGCTGACAGGCTCTTTCTTTAAAAAGCCTTTACTTTTGATATTATGTAAAAATCAAGAGGCAAAAGAGTATTTTCTGGGAATCTCATCTTATATATCTTATCTTCACATGTTTGCTCTTGCAAAACATGAGTCATTTCTATTCATCTTTGCCTGGACATCTGTCAGAAATTTACATACCCTTATGAATAGTGTTTATTGCTGCTGCACAGCCAGCTGGGGAGAGCGCTGAGCTAGTGCGTGCATATTTTCTAGAGGAAGGAGTACAAACTCGGCTATAGAAATACTTGGTTTCCAGTATCACTGAGAGCATCTGAAGTGTTTCTACCCTTGGTTCTGTATTCTTTCCAAACCCATTTTCCATAACTATTTCTGTTCCTGTTAAACTCTGCTAAACTTAGGAAAATGCTAAGAACTCATTGGTGCTTAAAAAGTAGCATACTTGATGGAGTCTTTCAAGGTTCTTGGTTTGTGTAACAGCTTTGAGACCTAATGCTGAAATGGTCTGCATTCAAAAAACTTGCATTTTTTTACCTGATCTTTAGAGATTTGGGAGTTTTATGATTTTGATGTGTTTCATCAAGGTGACTTCAGTATTTGAGTAGAATACTGGCCTTGTCTGGACATGAAGGCAGAGATCTTTCATAACATGCCTAACCTACTATATTCATAATGTGTTGGAATTGTCAGAAAATAGTCTACATTTCACATTAAACGCTCCCTTAATTGGTTGTTTCTGCCGTCATCCTCAAATAAGCAATTCTATATTCTTGTTCTTCCCAGGAAAAAAATGCCTGTAACTTGTGTTACCTTTTCACAGGGGAAGAGGACGAACTTGCGTAAAACTGGCTCTGAGAGAATTGGGCACGGAATGAGAGTGAAATTCAATCCCCTCGCATTGCTTCTGGATTCATCTTTGGAGGGGGAGTTTGACCTCGTGCAGAGAATAATTTATGAGGTACAAATGCTAACTTTTAAGAGAAGGCATAGCAATCCTGGTTCAAACTGGGAAGTCACAGCTTTTTCTGGACTGGGGAAGCTGAAGTAATAGTGCACACCTAGATGTGCCCTTGAGGACCTAAGTCCTAATAGGACATGGCTACTTGGAGGCTGGTTTTAACAGTGTTAAGTCCAGACTGGGTATTTAGCATCAAGACTGTATATTTGCAGGACAACTTTTTCCTCATTTCTTATGTAGTGTTTCATCCCCTATCTGGCATGTTACTAGATAATTTGATAAGTAGAATTCACGTGGATTTTGTTACTAAGTTGTTATGATACCATTTCTCTGAACCATTTTAGGTTTTCACTATTAAAAGGAGGCTGCAAGCTTATATGTGAGTTGTTTTGCAAGATTGGTTACTGCTGTAGTTTTCTGCCTGTTGCTCATGTCCTTCATAGAAATATGGATCAAAATCATATTTCAGAATAAGATAACTGATTTTTTATATATATGAAGAGATGTTTATTACAGAGAGTTTCACCAGAATGTGAATGGCTCCTTTTCTGTCTGAATAGGTTGAAGATCCTAGCATGCCCAACGACGAAGGGATTACTGCACTGCACAACGCTGTGTGTGCTGGGCACACAGAAATTGTGAAGTTCCTGGTGCAATTCGGTGTGAATGTGAATGCTGCAGACAGTGATGGATGGTAAGGCTTTCTTTAAGTAGTACATTACAGATGCTCTCCACAAGAGACCTATGACTTGGAGGCTGCTACAGGTCCCTCAGAAGGGCCTTCACTTTGCTCCTATAGAGCTGGCAATGACTTTCCTACAACAGAGCAACAGCAGTTCTCTGTGGGGCATCATATGAGAATGCCCAGAGGAGAAAATAGGCAAATTATACTAATACTCCCTATAAGAAAAAAGTGTGTGTCTAAGGCCCAGTAGGGTGGATGCAGTTGTCAGGAAATCACTGTGTTTCTTTGAGATCTTGAGGACAGCTTATGCATAATGAGCCATTTGCTGAAATTCCCAATGTCCTGTGTGAGAGACTATAGCTTACACATGCTCTGGGCAGTATCTAGCCCTGCAAACTGTCCTCAGTTCTTTGTCCAATACTCGGGACAACTTAAAAACAAAGCAGAAAAGCCTAGGCTTGCAACTGATAATGGGATACAAATCTTTGCAGGTAGCTAGGGAGCTTATTTACTGGAGTGGGGGGCAGTGATTTTACTATTATTTCTGCCTATTACAAAAATGTCTAAGGCCCAAGACTGAATAAAGATTCTTGTAGTCCTTCAGCCTCAGTAGTTATCCCAATTACCTGCACTTGTCACCAAGTCTTGACGTAATTGTCTAGATTGTAAGAGGCATGATGTCGGAAGGATTTCTGAGTGGTTTTCTAATATTAATTTTTTTTTTTTAAATTTTTATTGTTCTAATGAATGTTCTTGAAATGTTAATGGATTAGGAAGAAGGTAGCATAACTAGAGTTCCAGATGGAAACCCAGCTTTAGGGCTCAAGCAGCTCTTGGTAACTCCTGTTATCTATGAAAAGCAATTGTTCCTGACATCCTGGTTAAGTGCTTCTGGTGGGAAGCCTTCAGCGATGCAGTACTGATTGCTAGAGGTCACACACAAAAGTAATTTGCCCCCAGGAGTCTGTAAGCACCGCTATGAGCAATAGAAGTAATGTGTCATCTTTTTCTTCTTGGCTTGCAGGACCCCATTACACTGTGCAGCGTCGTGCAATAACGTGCAGGTGTGCAAGTTCCTGGTGGAGTCAGGTGCAGCTGTATTTGCGATGACCTACAGTGACATGCAGACGGCTGCAGACAAGTGTGAGGAAATGGAGGAAGGCTACACACAGTGCTCCCAGTTCTTATATGGTAGGTGATGACAAATGAGTTCTGGAGCATGCTAGGGACTCACCTGGCACTTTTTGGTATGTTTCAAGATGAGAAGTGGTAAGTTGCATACTTAGGTTGTACGCCCATGCCTTGAGTTTCTCTTGCAAAGGGAGAGGTTTTAGCCAGCTTCTTGTCACAAAATGAGATCCATCAAGACTAACCTTGTAATATTGAACCTACAGAGAAGATCTGAGTAACAAAACATTCCCCTACATCAAAAATCGTGAAATGAGTTAAACAGCACTCGTTGACAAATACATTACTGTGAGGTGATGATTAGGTGAGTCTTACCACATAAGTATTTTTTTACATAAAAACAAAACTAGTATGGCTATCTCAGTAGGCAGTTCATATCTGCTACTGGCATCTTTAAATGAGGAGTATTTCCTAATGTGCACTTCAGAACCAAGAAAGGTATTGCCAAGGTGCTGCCTTAATGAAGGTTTCTAAGCATTGAATTTTACTTTATCTTTCTGGCCTTTCTCTTCGCTGGCATTGAAAAAGAAATCCCATATTAAATTTAGATTTTATTCAAAGACTAAGACTACAGGGGAGCTATCTTATAACAGAGAGGATGAATTCCCTTTAGGGTATGATGAGTATTAGTCAATGAGGTTTTAAACTACATTACTGTATGTTTTGTAAGTAATGAGGCTTTAAATTACTTTTCTGTGTGTTTTTTTATGAAGTTCTCGTCCCCTATGCACCTACTAGGTGGAGCGTCATCTATCTGTAAGAGGTTACAGTAATAGCAACGTAATATGTGTAAAAAGCTGTAATACAGCCTTTCTGGTTTTGTGCAACACGTGAGAGCCGAGTTTCTATAAGCTGCTCAGACAGCGTATTTCAAAACAGTCTGTCCAGCTAACCTCACTAAGCTTGAAAACTGTCTCTCTTGAAAACTGTATCTCTTGGTGCCAAATATATAGCCTTCCCTATGAAGGGAGGGACCCTATTTAACTAGTATTGTAATCTGTGTTAGTTTTGTATCCAGACTCCAGTGGTGGTCATCAACAGCAAATGCCCAAGGAAGATTGTAGGACTAAATGAAAAGTAATAATACTTGTCCAATATTTCTTACTGGTTTTAACTCTGATATGAGTTAAGAAATGGTATCTTTGTGTTGAATAGATCTTGAGCGATTTCTTTCAGGAATTTGTCTAATTCTTAAATTCAGGTAAACAGCCCACAGGATCCTGTGGGCAGGAGATCCATGGTTTTATTATATACAGCACGAAGAAACACATTCTTTTTTTTTGTGCTGTTTTTTGGACCTACCATCTGGTAATCTCACCTGATACTCCTGTTTTTTGTTGGGTTTGGGATTTTTTTTTTGTTGTTTTATGAGACATTCTTCAGCGGGTCCTGAAAGGACTGTAAGGCTTTGGCTTACTGCCAGCTTTTCCAAATTGAAACGACCAAAACTAAGGTATCTCTTGATACATTGGTTATTCAGCTATCCAATTTCCATATTGTTCTATTAGGCATCAGTCCTATTGCTAAGACTGTATAGTTACAGTATGGAATTCATTCACTGGCTAAATCTGTTGCCGGCTGTAAAAGAAGTTTGGGGATGTGTATCTGTCTGTTTCCAGAACAGATACCGCATTATAAACGTGGCCCTGTAAACTTGTCTGTAAGGTGAGAAACCTTGGTGTAATTCATTGATTCACCTAATACCTTTTTGTTGTAAACGATGCACAATATTGAATATCATCAACAAGTACAGGTAGGTTTAAATAAAACTGCTAGTCCCTTAGCATTGATTAAATGACAAGTCTGATGCTGCTTAAGTATGTAATTTTTCACTTTCTAAGATTTAATGCCTGTGCTGTCTCTAAGAGCATGTTTGCGCTGCTACCCTGGTGTGACTGTTACCACCTTTTTAGAAGACCAGATCCATTGTGTGAATCTTCTCTTTGTCTGCTTTGATATTCAGTGCCCAGTCTTAACCCTTAATTGTACCAAATGCAAGGGGAGAGCTTCTCTGAGCAGAATTAAGCACACAGTGGAAGTAATTTTATTTTACATGATGACCTGGTGTGAGCAGGTGCTTCCTTTAGCAGACATAAGTAAGAATCCTATACAATAGGTTGTAATAGGTAAGAGATGGAAAGGGAAATGACAAGTTTTGCAATACGTCGTGCAATGTACTTTTTGTTCCTGACAATACCAAAACCAAACAAAACAACTCAGTAGGATTCAGTATTTTAAAAAGGAATAATTACCTGAGAGAAAGTTTGTATAATAGTTGATTGAGACATCTTTTCTGGTTTGCTGGTTAGAAGCTGAGGAGTGTGTACAGAAAGAACAGTATTTCATCTTTGGCTACAGGTGTAAAATGAGCAAGTTCTAAATAACATCTGCACGGTGTATGCATGTACTCCAAAACCTTGGTCCAGGAGCAATTTAACAGAATTATGTTTCTGAAGTCAGTGTTTAAAAAAAATAGTTAAAATAGTGGCAGAAGTGAAGAACTGCTGAGATAAAAGTGTTTGAGTTAACTGAAAGCAGCTGGTGGGTAGCAGACAATCTTTCAGGTCTAAGTCTGAACTGCAGCTTGTTTTAAAGTTCTGAAATGAAGTGGCATGGGTGGCAAATGACACCTCAGGCATCAAAATGACAGTGGTGGTCAACATAAGCAGGTATTGCTATCTCTGTTTGACAAAAAAGAGATTACTGATGAACTAAGGGTACATACATGTGTTTCATGCTCATCACTTAGGTGTAGGAAGTGTGAACGCTAGTGCAAAAATACAACCTTTCATCAATCACTGCTCCTCTCCCCATTTACCTTGTATTTTTTTGAACATGTGTAAGCACGGAATCTGTCTGCCATGTGCACAGGCTAACTTCACAATGCCACCTGTTCCAGGACTGACTTTCAGTAGGCTGATGACAACAAGGTGCTAAGTGTGATAGGAATTGAGGTTGGTTTGGTTTTGGTTTGTTTGTTTTTGTTGTTTTTTTCCCTGGACTGCTCTCCAGTAGAGTACAGCAGTCTTTCCAACTGTTGTCTTTTTTCTTTTTTTTTTTTGTTGAACTTTTTTATTGAGCTGCTCTGTGTTTTTAATGTTGCAGGAGTCCAGGAGAAAATGGGGATAATGAACAAAGGAGTGATTTATGGACTCTGGGATTATGAGGCTCAGAATGAAGATGAGCTCTCGATGAAAGAGGGAGACTGCATGACAATCTTGCGCCGGGAAGATGAAGATGAAATTGAGTGGTGGTGGGCACGGCTGAATGACAAGGAAGGCTATGTTCCCCGCAACCTGCTAGGGGTGAGTCCTTGATACTTCCAGAGTCAAAAAAACCCCAACCCACTATGTGGAGTTTACACAGCATGTATCTAGGTTAAGTCTAATTTCAAAAGTTGAGAGAAAGGAGCTAAAGTTCTCCACTTATTCATTTGGGGAGTTGCATACCTTGGCAGAGTGGGTTAACACCCTCTGTTTAGATGCCTAACACATGTTGTTCTTCTATGCGCCCATTAATGTAATCTGTATCACCACACTGCCGTAGCAGGTTCTAGGAGACTAACCTTGTCTCACCATCTTAGAGGGGGAAAAAAAACCTTTTATCTGAACATGACGTGTGCATAAGGTTTTGTTGAGCATGTGAAAAGAACTGGCCTTCCCCTCTCTTAGAAAGTGATTTACTGGCACAAAGGGCCTTAAGAGCTGAAATGTGTATGAAGAATGACTCATGAGTCCTCCCCTGTCTGGGTGTACACAGTGCACCTTGTGATCTGAGATGGTTTCACAGAGAGTTTTAAGATAAACACTGCAAAATTCTACGGTTATCTTTTTTCCTAGTGTTGAAAAAGAGATCACATTGCCAAATAAAGGCAGATCTTTGTTTTCTCCTGTGCCCTTTAAGTAATATTTAACCACATGTCAAAGGCCTTAAATGAATGGTTTCTCCTTTCCTCGTCACCTTCTGTACTACCTCTTTCATTAAAAAAAAAACTGTGTACAAATAATAGATACTTACAATTATCTCCCCATATTGCTCCTCATGGCTGAGTTGCTAGAAAACTACAGCAGATGGACACGTATAAAAATTCCATTAAGCTTTTTTTTTCTACGTATCCAGTTGCCCTGCTGCTGGAGATAAGAGGTTCTGCCAATGCTAAAGATTAACCGCTGTGAATTTTAGCTGATTGATGTATGATGCTTGAAAGAGGCTGAACCTGCTTCCTCATGCAGATAATCCTTACACTTAAACTGGTTGGATTTTGCAGACCGACTATATCTAATGTAAAATCAGTTTTAATTTCTGTATGACTTTCAGGTCAGACCTACCCACAATATACTGTAAAATTCTCCCTAGCATAGCACTTCTGCTCATTTTTTTTTTCCTCTCCAAATGTAAACATTTCTAAATTGAAAGCAGCCCTGCACACTAAAGTCAGAAATGGCAGTGTTTTGTTTGTTTTTTTTTCCCTTCCCTCTGCCCCAGGGTGAATTGTGCATGTGCTATTTCTTCTTAAGTTTGCACACTCAGCCTGAGCACAGGTGCGTAAGAACACAAGGAGCATCTGTGCTTCTGTAATAAAAAGCACAAGGCAACACATCTTAAACTGGGGATCGCAACTTATCCTTCTAAGCACAACACAATCCAGACAGAACCTTTTGGGGAAAACTACCCAAGCCCAATATTAACTGTTACGCTCTTGTGTCCGTTCAGTTGTTCTTGTACTGCTACCAACGTTTCTGTGGTTATTCCCAAAAGCAATTACTGGACTCCAAATACAGCAGCTGAAATCTAGGCTAAGATGTTCAGCATGGAGGAAAATGTTTGGTAGTTTAATATACTCTTATATTAAGTTGTATTTGTATCACAGCTGCTTTATCCTTTTGCAGTTAGGTGTACTGAATAAAAACAAAGATGAAATTATCTGCATCAGTACTCTACCCTTCTTAAGTGACTCACTAGCTCCCTAAGCTGAGAGAGCTCTAAAATTGAACACAAATAAGATAATGCTGTCAAAATACTGAGTTCTTAGTGTTCAAAAGATTTCTTTTGGTGTTATCGGGTGTTATGCTACTGTGACTGGCTGACTGAGTCTCTGCTAGTGGTGAAATCATAGCAGGCTGAGACAAACGTTGTGGGGGAAGTTGTTGGTCTTCTCTTCATCATTAGCTGACTGTGAAAAAGAGGAAAGCCAGAATCTGGTTGAAGAGAGAAAAGGGAATCTTTAAGGAGAACTTTAGACCAAAAAACTCAGGCTGTAATGTAGACATGCATTGCAATTTAGAGCATGGAGGATTCATCTTTCCTAACTGCATGAAGCTTCTTCCTCTATTTTCATATGCCACTAGTCATGTTTTGCAGAACTGTAGTTGTTCCCAAACCGCTTTCCAAGTAGGAGTCAAGAGCTTCCCAAGAGTCTTGGCACTGCTGTGAGCTGTGTCGAGCTGTGTGCCCCATCAGTCCTCGCCCTGAGGCAGTCTCTGTGCATAACCAGGATGTGTGAATGGCTCATGGGCCACAGGGTGGCAGCTACTGATTTACTGCCGAGCAGTTAAATGAATTTAACTGGCCACCCACTATCCACTAACTAAAGCACAGCTCCTACAGTTCCATGGCCCTTATGCAGCCAGATGTTTCCAGCTTGCCCAAAGCTATAGATATGTAAAAGTTCATACGCATTGAGAGAGAGAAAGCAAAACAGACTTCAATACCTCTCTATTTCCATTTATAAAACAGGGGAAATCCAATAGTTCACTGAACACAAAAGTCTCTTGACTTACAAAGCCATGTGCTTTTCCTAGCCCACCCATTGGGGTATAGCTGAAGATACTGAATTATGTGCTGTTCAATGCCTTCCTTTTGTACTGACATGATTAGTATTTTTTTTTTAAGCTTGCCTAGGAATGCTGAATTTGTATTTGTTAATGCTCTGGGTAGTTTTTATAACCATGCTTTTGCTACTAGAGATTACATTAGAATTGTAGCACCAGAGAGAAGTTTTTCTTTCCTTTTTTTTCTCCTCTTTTTCTTTAAAAAAGAAATTAACCTTTTAAAGCACTAAAATTTTAAATCTCATTTCTGTTTTACCCTCAGCTGTATCCAAGGATTAAACCTAGACAAAGAAGCTTGGCATGAAATAGTACAGAAGCCAGATTCTTGAAGTACTAATCATGGATGACTTACAAAAAAAAATTCATTTTGTGTTGGTTCCAGTATCATGAGACTTATTTCAATGACAATGTAATTTGAAAGCTATGAAGAATGTGCTTTGAAAACAAATGAAGGATTGATGCATTAGCAAATGGATGAGGGCATTCGACAAGATGAAATAATGCTTACAAGCAAATGAAATTCTGCTCCCTTTGGTTTAAGCAAGCCATTATGTTCAAGTACCCACTCTGATTTATTCAAACATGGCAGAAAAGAATTTTACATTTTTCTGCATTAAATACAAGGACCTTTTCAATTTACCATTGAAGGAATCATCATGAAACAGACAACTTGGCTGTGTCCAAATTTATCCCGAGGCTTTTTCCAGACGAGAGAAATTAAAGTATGTGCACAGCACCCTAATGCTTATTGCTGGAAGCAGAACATTTGTTAAAGCAGCTAAACCGAAGTGCATCTGAACAGCAACAACCATGTGATGAATTGATTAAGCAATAACTTTTAAAAATGCTGTAGCATCTTAGGAATTCTATGTATTCAAAATATTACATGCTGTAACAGATAACGTAGTTTTAGATTCCTCATTTTACAAAGAGCCTCATGTATTTATTGTATTTTGTACTTCGAAACTGAAGTGTAGAAACTTTCTGTAGACCTTGACAACTTACTTGTTTTTACTTGACTGTGATACCATTAAACTTTTGTCTCCTCTTAAGTTTTAACTCTGGGTATTTTAGTATCAAGTTTTTATTAGACCATCTGAAAGTGTTACCAGGAAGACACACTGCTGTTCTATGTGACCCTACCATTCAACTACTTTCTGTATTAAATGAATGGGGGAGGAGAGGCTTAATTTAAGACAGTCTTTCTGCATTTAAAATTAAGCTGAATCTTAGCTTTTAAGGTTAACAAAGGTTATATGCAACTAAAAGACATACTTAAGGAAGAAAATCTTGGTGCAAGTATTTTCTAAATAAAGCCTCTCCCATGGAACTATCCTTTGTAGCTATTAAATGATCATTCCAAAATAAATAATGAACACTATTTAATAGAGAGTATAAAATCTTTCCTTAAGAGTCTTTATGGACTGCCTCACCCTTCAGGCACCTGCTTTCCTAGTAGGAAAATCCTTACTGCTTTCTGAAATAAATACAGGACATTGTATGAAGGAGGACACAAGCAATTTCCTCAGGTAGGCAAACTTGAGTTCTTACTTCAGCTGACTTTTAGAAGCAGCCATCTGCTCATGTTCACAGCCTCTCAGGTACAGGGTATATTAGTATCAATTACCTTTCTGGGAAACCGTTAGTTTTTCAAGTATTAATCTTTTAAAGTATCAGGCGCTCTAACTATTTCATTAACTGACACACAGCCAGAGTGCCTAGTCAGCTCTAGAATTATGCTGTTTTTCCCCTTTAAAAGGCAACATATTCTGATCCTGACAACAAAAGCTCTGCAGCTTCTGTGATGATCTATCTATAAGAAAAAAATGTGCTTACTTGCAGAAGGAGTGAGAGTCTTGCAAGCTTCAGGTCTACTGTTTTTATTTAAATACTTTCTTGTATTTCAAAGGAAGATAAGATACAGGAAATCAAGATTCCACCTGAGAGCATGGGCTTTCTCTTGGTTGAGTCTGGTTGCCAGCAGCCTCCTGCTACAGGCACATCAATGGTCAGGAGGGAAAGACTTGTCCTTCAGTTTGAGCAAACATGTACTTGCTACTCAAATTCTTCAAAGAATATTTAACCAGACTACTCCTGGGGCTTGACAGAGAGCACACAAAGGACCCATATCTTACCTAAACACCTGTATTCAGGGATATGCAATACCATCCCTTTTCCAGTTTTAGATATGCAGGATGGAGCAGAGCTGTTACTCAGAAAGCAGTTATTAAACCACACTGTCAAGCTATAATGAGCTTTCTTCCAGAAGTCATGTAAAACACCTTAAATACAAAGATATTAGCAAAGCAGTATTTTCAAAGGTTGTACTGAGGATTTATACTACATTAAAGCTTTTGTGGATATATAAAGAAAGACTGTCAGACCCATAAAAATGAGGGTGCAGATTCTTCTGTTGTGGAAGTAGAATGCTTTCTTTCTTAATAACTGTGTGCAAAATTTGCCATGCATAAGTTAAGGCACGTTCACCTTAAGATATTACTTGTGTGTTTGCTTGATTATCTTCACCTGATCTTGTTCTTTTTGGAGATCTCTTGAGCTGGTGTCAGTGGCTCAAATGACAGTAAAGCACAGCCACTGTAAGAAGAGAGGAAAATGGCCCGAGGTTAAGCTTAGTAAAAATACCTGTAGCAAGTATGCATGTTCCCATTTCTACCATGAGGAAGAAAGCCTATTGTTACAGAAGTAATTTTAGGATCGTTCCTGAATGATTTAAATTTATACCTCATTTAAGTCAGAAGACTTTTGGGATGATCTGCACATTCCTCATGTAGGTCCAGAAATAAGTTATGTTTAGGTAATAAGCAAGTTTAACACATGTAGGAGGGCAGTTTTCTCCTAACTTAGCCCTTTCTACAGGGCACACGGTGCAGAAAGAAGCAGACATGGTCAATACCATGAGTCACTGCTGCACCTACATTTTTACCCTGTTTGTTGTTGACAGAAAAAGCAGGAAAGAAGCCTGCATACATATCAGCCAAAATTACTGCCAGAAAGGGACAAGTGGCATCAGGTTCAAGCAACCTGGCCTCTTTGTTAGAGAATACAATGTCATGTAGGTACATACTAGAAAAGCGTAACCTTTTTCAAGACTGCTTATAAATACACAAGCTATATAAATCCAGCAACTGTGAATACACATAACCAGCCAGAATCGGTCAGAATAGAGCAGGACAGTCTCTACTGTTAACCCATTCCTCCTGCCAAAAAAAAAAAAAAAAAAGAGACTACAATAAACATTTTAGAGCTAAATGAACTTACATTAATGAATGAACTTACATTAATGAGGTTCAATTCTATTGTTCCAGTTTTCTCAATATCCAGTTTTCTAAACATTTCTGTGGTGAGAGAGAGATGACAAACAAGGATGAGTATAGGAACAAATTGTAATGGCTTCCCGCTTCCTCTGCTTCAGGATCAAAAACTAATTTAGTCCTAGATTCTAAAATTCGTGACAACAGTCTATACCCCAAACTAGAAAAGGTCACTATAAAGTCATTGCATGCTTGTGTGCAAGAACAAGACTGAACACTTTTAATGGTTCAGTCTGCAATATTGACATTATTTGTCAATCTCTAAGTGTTTCAATTGATTCTTGGTTTTAAATCAACATTTAGTTGTTTGCATGGAGGACTGTCTGGCTCTGGTTCAGCAGCCTGGCCCAAAAGGCTGATTCCTAGATCTACGAGGAGCATGCAGACTGGCTTGCTGGATTTATAGCTCAGCTTTGAAGTTGCCTTGGTTCCAGTACAAAGTTTTCTGAATAAATTATCCTGAACTTGAAAACACAAAGCAACACAGTCTGTCTGGTTATTAAGCATGTACTCACTGAACAAGGTTTCCAGCCGAATCAAACACCGGACAAAGTTATCAAAGTCAATGATGAGGTCTTCATCAGCAAAACGAGCCACAATGATTTGATGTAACTGGCAGTTCAATTTGAACCCTAAAAATACAATGTGAAAGATTTAAAAAAGAGGAGGAAGAAAAAAAAAATGCAAAAAGCTCCAACCAACAAAATACCCCAAACCTTATACACTGTCAGAAATTCAATTAGCTTCTCTTGGTTAAAGTTGCAAATTTTAAGAGTATTTACTCCATTTTGGAAACTCCCAACAACCCCTTCTGTACTTGGAGTGATTTTAGAGCTGTGACTATGTCACGTGTGTTGTTCCTGCTGCATGTGGTCCCACACTTGCACTTTTGTTTCCCAGGGGACATGGCCAATTGCTCCAGCTTGTGGTCCTTCCTTGGGTGACGAGGCGGCTGCCAGACTCAGCCCCCTGAGACCTGAGATGAAGCAATGGCTTTCTGTAGGCAAATGGGTCTCTTATTTCCAAAGAGCATCTAAATGCTGGGACAAAAAGAAATGCTGCCTCATCTTACGCAGCGACAGGAAGAGAAAGCTCCAGAGAGCCCAAATGCTGATGTTAAGATGGCCCCAGAAGATCAGGAAGTTAATCTGAGATTGTAGGGCTCTGTGATACCCGCCTCAGTCACTACCATAACTCACATTTGCTGTTCAGTGGTTGCAGTAGCAAATCGACCCTTCTGAGCATCACCCCTTGGTCCAGCCACTTCCATTCCCTAGGTCATAGCCTCACTCCTACAGGCTTACGCCAACCCCCCAGTCACCCAGAGGTGCTCATTGAACGATGACAGTATGCCGTTATGAGACCAGATTGTTGTGCTTCAAAAGCTGGTCACTAGAGAAAATAACCGCAAACCTATCACTCCTTTGAGATGCTTTTAGCGTGCCTGCGTGCCAACACACTGCTACCCAAAAACAAGAGCCCAGGTTGCGCATCTAGATTAAACGGAGGCCTTTCATCAGGTCTGGGAACACAGGATTTTTCAGCTGACAAGTGGTATACAGGAGATGAGTGAGCTTCTATCAACCCACCTTGAAACTGATACAATCCTAAAAAGAGACAGAACAATACAAATACCTGCTGTTTCCAGCGCTCTCCTCATCTCATATGAATTCATGGTACCAGATCGATCCACATCAATTTCCCTGTAAATTTTCTGCAGAACGCAAAACCCCAAAGTCAAAACTTGTCAATAATTCAGAGCATGTTTTGGCTTTAGTCAGATGTCAAACATTTTGAAATGCAGCCTGCATGCTGCTCAGGACCATTTGCAACGTTTGTCTGAAGGACTAGGTACTTATCCCCAAGTTCATCTAAAAGTGGCTTTAGAAAGTCTTTTTAGTGCAGCAGCCAGAGCAGCCAGAAAATTCCTTGAATGTCTGTGCAAAACAGCACTATCACTTCCCAAGCAAGCAGCAAGACTGACATTAAACTCACACAGTTAAGTGGGAAGGCTAAACATATTTGGACACGAGTTGAGTTAAAACAAAACAGAAACCCCCTCAGTGAGTAAGGCAGGAAGAGAGGCAGCCTCTCCCTTCAGCCCTTCAGCCAGGGCTGAAGCCATCACACCCCTGGGCTCCAAGGGGCAAAACCTGGTGGACCAAGGACACACACGCATCATGAGCTGAAGTGACAGTCCCTGCTTTGGGAATTGTGATTGCATACATTGTCCGAGGCAAATCAGTCTACAGCCACCGCTACATTTGATCCCAAAAAGGCTGCGTCTTACCTGGTATTTCTGAATCTTTGTCCAGAGGGTGTGGAATTCCTTCAGTCCCAGTTTACCACTCCCGTCGTTCTTTTTTTTGTTAAGGTAAGCTCTTTGGAAGGAAGGAAAAGGGTTTCCCCACCCTGTGCTCGGGAGTTGTGACAATACTGAAAAAACCCCAATATTGCAATTAAGGATGCAAGTCCTCTCTGAAGGACTCATCCTGTTGAATACACAACTATTTTCCAAGAGTTGTCTTACTAAATCAATAGGGTGATTGATTAATTTAAACTGTGACCATTTAACAAGCTCCTTCTGCTCCTCCTATCTTTTCGACAGATGTGTAAAAGAGCTGAGATGATGCCATTTTGTTCTGCATCAATGGTTCAACACCTGCAGTTATAGGAGCACGAGTCCTAAGTCTGGATTATAAACAGGAAAAGCCACAACCAAGCCTGCTATTTGGAGAACTTAAGTTCGTGTAAGAACGGCTAACAAAAGAACCTGGTCATTGCATTGCTCCCAAAAAACACTAAGGAGTCCCTACAGACTGCCATATTTTACACCAAATTATAGCAGAGCATCGTTCTGTTTAGCTAATTTTCCCTTTTTCTGACTATGCAATTTAACTCCCACTGCACAGAGAAACTGAACGCAACTATTTTTAGACTTGAATCCTTCATCCTACACATTTGCCTTTATTCTTAGGAGTAGAAGCTCCTACAAGTCAGCATAGTCTCTGCTTCCTGTATTTGTTTGCATCATTTTCTATTTGCTAAATCCTCATGGTTTTACGATGCCCTTACTCCAGCCAGGTAACAAAGCAGTGAAATGCAACGTTCAAGCTCTACAGCCAAGGCTACCCACACCATGCTGAGAACCAGGTGCCTTTTCCCAGCACAAACACCACTTTGTCCCCAGCTAAACCAGAACATGCAACAGCTGGGAAGACTTCAAAGCAGATAGTCTTCTCTGAAAATGGATTTTACCCACTGCCTGGGAGGGTGCATGTGCACGGTCAGCAGCAATGGCAAGGGCTGCCATTTTTATTCAAGGGAATCAGAGTAAAAGCAGCTTCTCCACCTCAGCAGTCGCTAGTACATCAGTATGGACCCACCACTGCAGAGGCAGCAGCTCACCTACTCCAGCACAGGCAGAGGAATATGATCTAGGAACAGCCTTAAAGGATACATCTAATAGGTCAACCATTATTTTGCATGTCTCAATACTAAAGCCATCAGATTTAATATCTTGGCCTGTAAAGAAAGAGTAAAAGACAGGATTAGCATTGCATGCTGTACCATACCACCTTCCTAGATTGCTCAGGAGCCCTGTAACCAGCGTATACAACTGGGCCCTCATTTGCTTCTGTGTCATCGGTGGCTTCCTTTGCAACTGGCAAGATGACTTTTTCATTTTGGAGTGGTTTTTTTGCTTCTATGTAACTTGTGCTTAATGCTGTACTTCGTTTGAAGTACAACGAAGTTGAAGTACTACACAACGCAGACTGTGGAGGAAGTGGTGCCTGTAGAGCTGTGGTCGGGATACCTGCGTACAGATTATCCTACAGTTCCTTCAAGCGCCGGGTGGGAAACAGTTGCCTGACATTGCTTAGGTAGCCCCTCTGACGTAAGCTATGACTTCCGACAACCTCTTTGCATCCAGCAGTCCGGGAAGCAATGCTCACTTGGAGGTGTTGTCAGTAAGGTCAGGACTTGCCACCGAGGAAGAGCTTCAGGTGGAAGGACGCAAGCACAAGAATTACAAAGCTCTGGGCAAACGGTCATAGGATGGTCCTTGTTTTGCATGAGAGGGACGCAGCACTGAAGCAGGGAAGACGACGGTAATAAGCGGCCCTCTTTGATTTCCTGATGAGGAGACTTGGGGTGTAAGTTAGCTGTGATGTTTCCCCAAGCACACAGCCCAGTTAGTCTGGTTTGTAGTGTGCTACAGAAGCAAGAGACAGAGATAAAACTTTCCTGCCCTTACTGTCTGCCTGCAAAGGCAAGGGTGGACCTTTGTGGACAACATGGACTTCTGACCTATGGAGGTCAGTGGTGAGTAGCTTCATGCAAGGGAAGAACATCAAATCAGGCTCGGTAACCAGCAATACACGATTGCTAACTGGCTGGTGCACACAGACGTACAACACGGTCCTGGCTACCTGGCTAAAATTTCGCTTTGGAAATTAAAGGGACACTTATTTCTCCAAACACTAATTTCTCAAGCACTGCTTAATGGAAAGGAAAATAAATAGTGCAGAGCCAAGCTCTGAATCACTTCACAGAAAAAGAAGCCCAAATTTTCAAAGTTTGTCCTCCTCCTCAGGGACACCCCAGACCATTGGCTGAGCTACAGTTTGAGCCCCAAGTGGTTCAATACTAAAGTAGCAGCAATGCCTGCTCTTTGTTATTATCAAGCCCTAATCAAATCCGTTCATTTTCTTGCAGCCAATTCCTGGTAGCAGATGCTGGGATAAAAGGCACCCAGAGGCACCCTGCCAAAGCACACGTCTTGTGAAACGCTTTCAGTGCAGGCACAGCCCAAGCGTTTCCACAGCCCCCCGGAGGAGCAGAGATAGCACATGATCGTGGCCATCCGGAGAGCCGAACGGCAGGTCCGGGGCACAGCCCAGGGCTTTGACTCTGCCCAGGTCAGTGGTGCACTCTGTGCATCCACGGCCATGCTGGAAACCTGCTGGTGGCCAGCTGAAGCTGCAGTTGGATGAAGGTACTTACGTTTAGCCATGACTTTATTCAAGATGTTGCGCAGTTCAAAGGCAGAGATCTCTGCATCCTGCGGAAAGAGGAAAGCAAGTTCTTCACTGTGAGCTGCGGACACCATCTCATAAGCAGCCTCCGAGTCCTTCGGGCAAGCTGGCCAAGTTCAAATATCCCTTGGAGTTCAAGTTTCCCTTGGATGGAAACGCAAGTGGTAAGGTGTCCCACCACCCCTTCCCAGGAGCACCAGCAACTCCCAGGCATCAGCACACCGAGCCCTCGGGCAGGCGAGAGCAGCCTGGGGAGAAGGCGCAGCCCAGTCCTCATCATCTCCCGGAGGGACCCATGCGCCTGCACCAAATGCTCTGCCTGAAGGACAGAATTAGGGACCTGCAGAGATAAAAGTCAAGAAGAACCTGCAGTTCAAAGAGAGCACAGATTTTTTGCCAGGAGCACCTGCAAATCCATTGTGTAAGCAGATGGGTAACGACACAGATTTTTGCATGCATAATTATGTACGTGCTTGAGATCTGACTTAGCACAGGAATTAAAACTCCATGCTGGGGAGGGCGTCTCTCTTACCCACTCACCCACGCTACCAGCAAGTCCTTAAAAAAAAAAAAAAACCCAAAATACTCACACTTCCTGCTAGCTGCCCAAAAAGCTTTTTAAAGCTGGGTTCAATGTCATCTTCACTGATCTCGGTCTAGAAAAGAGAAACAGAGAATACGGAACGGAGGAACTTCTTTGCCTGAGAAGGACTTAATGCATTTCCTTACTCCTAGTAAAACAATTGAAATGGCAAAATTGAAGGTACAGAGTGCTTTTACTTTGTTTTTAATCAGTGTTATTTTCAGGGGCACCTCAAAATGCTGGTGTTGCAAACCCTGCAGGAATTAAGAACTTTTGCAATGGCTTTTACTAAAATAAAATAAAATATCTGTCTTTATTTAAAATGAAGAAAGCCAAACCTAAGTTCTTATCTTGGGAAGAAAAAAAAATAGAAAAAAAAAAAATCACACAGAGTAGTAGATGCATTAGTAGGCGAAACACCTCCTGCAAGACTAAACGTATGGTGAGCCACTACCTACTCATGGAAACAACATCGCATGCAAAAACACCCTTGTAGCTAAGGATTGGACTCCTGGCTTTCTGGAGAGCAAAAGGAATTTCCCGTGGCTCCAGTTACCTCTGCCTGATCTCCTTTACCTGGGAAGCCCAAGCTCACCACTCTGGATAAAGGACAACATGTGTTTCCATTACTGCTTATGATGTTTCCATTTGGTGAACATTCAACTATGGATACTGAAAGACCTGTTTCCAAAGTGGGACAACAGTTCTTGGTAACACCTTATAGAAAAACACTGCCCTGCACAGGGAACAGGCACTCCAACCCCACTTACTTATGACAAAATTATCTCCATTTAAACGTTTAAGTTAAGATATACCTCTTCAAAATTGGCCTCAATTTCATCATCTATAACCCTAGAAAGATAAAGAAATCCAAGATTAAAACCAAAACAAGTCACTTTTCTGATGCCTTTCCTTCAAGTTTCAGTTAAAGATTCTTTACATTATGGGAATAACAGTGTTCAAAAGTTACTGGATTAACCAGCCACAGATGCTGCATACTACCAGTGAAAGCAGTATTTTGCCAGCTATGGCAACCAGAGTTCAAAACACATTACAAACCCTGCAACATCCTGCAGAGCCACAGACAGGATTTGGGGCCAGACAACCCTTTGGGTCACTTAGTGCCACTGCCTACAGACCTCAGCCCAGGACCAGGCTCCCAGGTGCAAATCAAACTTTTACCTAGTAATTTTTTTTTCTTATTTTTTCCTTTAAAACAGCAGAAGTGAGAGACAAAGTCATCAGGCCGTGACAGAGCGGGAGGAGAAGTGTCCCCCAGCTGCTGTGGGAGCATGGCACCTACCATAAGCACTGCTAAGGACCCATCAAAAGCTGAATATGCCTTCACATAACTGACCTCCCAGTTTTCTCACCCCTACAGGAACATGCAGCAAAAGATTACAGAACAAGCAGAAAGGTGTTTGCTTGCTGTGAGTTAGGGAACTCAATACGAAAGATCCCACAGCCCTTCCCAAGGCCTTCGCCCAGCTGCTCTTTAAGATGCAGCATGTCTAAATTTTTTCCACAGCTTCACAGCTAATGTTGTGGTTTGAGCCAGTTCCATTAAAACCCATTTTAATTTTACCAAAGGTATCATTTCGTTGAACAAGTATCTTGAAATTTCTTCCAGCCTGACCTCAAAGGTGTGAGATCTTTTGTTGCGATCAGTGTGTTCTCAGACAGCCAAAAGCCCAGGCATTCCCGTCTCCCAAGCAGAGAGCCCAGCCTGCCGCTCTCTGTGGCTTTCTTCTCTCCACAGACCAACCTGTGCTGTGGCACCCAGCTGCCTACAGCCCAATAACTAAAAAAGTCTGCCCAGGTAAGGATGATGAGGATGATGATGATGATAACAACAACAACAACAACAATGTTATATTAGACTTTATAATATTATTATTCTTCCACCATTCCTCCCTGCTAAGTTTACTCAAACTTTCCTCAGTGGCACATGGGGAAACTGGGGACAAACAAGAACTGCCGTGACCCCATCCATGCAGGGCGGTTGCGCATCCCCCTTCCCGCTGTCTGCGGGAAGCTGATGTACCCCAGCCCTGTGCTGCTCCATCCTTCCATGCCCGTGAGAGGGACCAGAGATCACCCACGCGCCCATACCGCTCTTACACAGTTACAGAAAAGCAACATACGTGGAGTTTGCGTTTTTTTCAGAGAAGACTCGCAGACAGAAATCCCCGTTCTTGTTGGGTTCGAAGGTCGAGGGCACGATGATGTATTCTCCTGCAGGGAGCTTGAAGCGGTTCAGCACTTCTCGGAGGTTGATAAAGGTGTTTGATTTTTCTCTTGCTTTGTTGGTCAGGAAAAAGTTTTTGCTCAGATGAATATTCGTCCGGCCAGAAAACTTACGAAAAACAAAGAAAGAGAAAAAGACCCCACAGTTTGCATGTATTTGCATTTACAAATTAATAATGTAATAGATATGACAATTAATTAGGAGGGGGAGGGAAGAGATGTCTGTTCAACAGAACCAAAAGAGAGAAGAGAAAGGAGGTGGGTGCGTCCCACCACAGTACTCCTGAGCTGTGGGTGCAAATGCGTTTTGCAGATCTCAATAAACCATTCAGGTTATGCTTATGTTTTGCAGATGGTGAACGGTATGTGAAGACATCTGGCAAACTCTTCCACCAACCATTTTTCTTTAAAGGAGAGATGGATTATGACCCATGTCCCACTGGTCCCCAGAGCGGGTGCCCCCAGGGGACTGCAGCTCAGCTCTGCCTCCAAGGTCAGGCTGCCTTAAGGCAGAGCCTGCTTATGGAGGCCTCCATGAACAAAATGAACGTTACACATTATAAAAGCATATTTGGAGTGTAATATCTTCCAGAACAAACCCTCCTGTGCAGGGTTTTACAGGTGGGCTAGCTCAGATCTAGAAGCAAACATCAGGAACGTGCATGGTTCAGAAACCTTCCCCTTCCTGTCCTCCCGGATTTTTAAGAATGCAAAACCTGTCAGACCTGCTGTGATGACAGGATATAAAATTCCACCTTTTGGGGAAAAGTCACGGGACTGTAGCTAGAGTCTCTTTTTTATGGAAATCAGGTTTTTGGACCACTGGAGTGAGAGCTGAGCCGCTGACAGAGTACTGCTAAGGCATTCAAAAGGTACATAAGAAATTTAATTAACCGGTAGCACCATTTCCTTTCCTCATGAAACCGCATTTTACATAACAGCAGCTGGTTTGAGCATAGCCTCAGGAGCTGTGAGGTGCCCCAGCTGCTTTGCATGCACCCTTGTAAGTACAACAAGCGCTGTACTGAGGTTATATCCAGGCATTTTGCTCAAGCTCACTCATTCCTCTGAGGAGCAACAGCTCAGAGGGATCTACAGCCCTGCCTCGTATTGCGTAGGCATCGCTACATTGCACACCCCACTCTGATCCCCGGGGCAAGCTACCTGCAGGTAGAAACAGAGAGAAACCAATAAAGACAGTGCTTAGGGAAATGAAAATAAACACCTCCGTGGAATATTAGTTGTGTGTCAAACATGAACTCTGCGCAAAACTAAGAAAAGCAGCTGTGGTCTGGGGGAGAAGGTGTGGGTCTGGGCTGGGAGAAGACCCGTGGAAGAGCAGCTTTGGTGAGTTTCTGTGGTACAGAGAGCTCTTATCCCAACCCAAGGTGCTCTGAAAACACAACATGGGCTCAAGTCCCCTTCCAGAATAAATGGCCTCTAACTTTAGACTCTGCACAGTCAATATTGTCCTGCAGTGAATGAGGATCCTCTGAACCGTTTCTTCCCACAAGCCATTCAGCCCCAAATCTGCACCTTGACCACGAACGCTTGCTACATACCTCTGGGGGCACCTGCAAGGAGAAAAGGAAAAAGGAAAAGAGTTATTTGCCTGTTGAATGGCAGCTCCAGAGCTACTTCTTTTCAGTGTTGGTATAGCAGGTACATCCACACTTTTGGGAGGTGGGGGGGGGAAAGTGTCTTAAGGGGGAAGGTGTGCACTGAGCCCATGTCACCCAATGCTGACTGCTGGCTCTGCTCCCAGCCCCATCCTGGAGGCAGGCGAGGCTCAGCCGGGGCAGCACGGGCACAGCCTGGCACAGATGCAGCCAGGCTGGTTGTGGTTTCCTGCTGACCCTCTATCCTGTGGCTTGTTGTGATATTTTTTTGTAGGCTCAGTTTCTCTACTATTTCTTCCCACCTTCTCTTTCACCCCTCAACCTCTCCACCATCAGGAGAGGAGGCAGGGGCCGAACAAGACAATAATGCCGTTTTCTCTTTCCTTAGGGGTTCAGGGGACCTAGCTTTGCTTTAAAGCTTATTTCCCTACAGGGACCAGATTCTTTGACAAGCTTTTCCAAAGCTGGGATATTGAGAAAGCAAGCAGTTGCACCTATTGCAGGTCGCTCTATAATTATAGGCAGGCAAGTCCATTAGTCCTATTTTCACTGCCAGTTAAGCACCGTTGCTTTGCAGCTCTGGACAAAATGTCCTGCTTAAGTAGTTACCATAGACATGTCTCTGACCCTTTAATCAGCAGAAGGAGTTTTACAGGTGTTTGGCTGCTTCTGCTGCTGGGTTCACACTCCCCAGGTTAGCGCAGGTGTCCCAGCTAGTGTCACATCCCTACCATGGCTGCTCTCATTCTGCTGCTTTTCACCACAGCCTGACAAGTGAAAGGGCAGACAGGATTTCTGCACTTTTATTTCTTTTTTTTTTTTTTAATACTTTTTCTGCTCCTCCATTTAGAAGCACCTAGAAGCATCTAGAATATTACAGGTGGGAAGCAGCCTCTGTAGGTTATCTGGTCCAACCCCGTACTCAAAGCAAGGCCAATATCAAAGTTAGATGAGGTTGCTCAGGACCTTGTCCAGTCTAGGTTTGAATACCTCCAGGAATGCAGGTTCCATCATCTCTCTGGGTACCTGTCCCTGTGCTTGGCCATTGTTTTGGTGGAGGAGAATTATCTAAACATCTAAGTGGACTTTTCCTTGCTGCAGCTGGTGTCCAACTCAACCCAGCTGAGCTTTGGTAAAAAGCCCAGTTTGAGAACTGCACTACCTCATTTATAAGGCGAGTTTTCCTTTTCCTCCCATTCACCTGTACTGCCTTACTTGCCTCATAAATTGCAAAGCCGATGGTGTGCATGTCCTCTCCCATTTTCCTCTGCTTCCGCCGGTGCTTCTGAATCAGGCCAACGAGGAAAGTGCAGCCCCTCTCAGGATCTTCAGGATCCTCATCTTCTTCCTCCAGCTTGATTAAATACTGTGGATTCGTCCAGAAAGTGTCTGGGAATTGGATTTATGCAGACTGCTCAGAGGCTCCTTTGAAAGCAGCCATGCCGATACATACATGTCAGTTAGGACAGATGCGGCTCTGACTTCCAAAATCAGCTGTGAGGAGGAAAAACTAACACTCCCCCACAGCCTTTACAACCACAAGTAAGTCGTTCATCAGGGAGCCACATTTCCGAAACACTTGCACTTTTTGGACATCAGTCCTGGATATCCAAAGTACATCATCCTCCTCCATAGGCCATCCCAAACCACCTCCCAGAGAAAGAACAAGTGGATGACTAAAGGATTTCTCAAATTTCTCTTACTTGGGTAATTCCTGCAGCCCCCTGCAGTGGCTCCTCGCCTCCAGTTCCCCTCCAGCTTCATCAGGCTCCACTTCTTGTACTTGTCACTTGCCAGGGTGTCTGGAGTCAGGTTGCAGATCTCCAGGCGGGAGTAATGTCTCAAGAAGTCGTTGAACGCCATCCTGTGGGAGGCAATGCCACAGACAACGTCTTCTTAGGATGGACAAGTTTTCTATACAACCACCTCGTCTATCCCTCCCTCCCGCTGCAATTTAGCGCTAGGGTTTGGAGTGAATTTGTTCACTCATTTTTGACAGTGTACTGGGAGAGGTTACTTAGTGTGAAAAAAGCAGAGGAGAAGACATTCCCTTCAGCCTGAAAGGAAACTCGGCGCTACTTACCAAAATTCCCCATCTTCATGCCTCCTCGTCAGCCGCTCCCGCACCTCAGGGTCAACGCCACTCCAGTTTGGGCAGCTGAAAGACAACCCCACATCAACTACAGGGTATGGTAAAGGTTAAATCCTAATGTGGCTGTTCTGACACAATGATTTCACTTTCTTACAGCTCTACACAATTGCAACACTCCACAATACCTAGCTGAAAGCAGCTGCATGGCTCTCAAACCACAGCAGAATTAAAATACAGGGACCTGGGATATTCGATACCTCACTTCTCAAGGATCAAAACCAGAGTTTTATTTGCAGAAAGTGCTTATGCCTTGACTGAGATGGAGCTTTATTTTAGAAAAAGCAACACCCAGAATAAATACTGCCCAGCCACAGCAGTGAGTAAACTTCAGCTTTCATTGCTAACAACATAACGGATTTTCAAAGCCCTTTTAGAAAGTAAGTTTTCAGAAGCTCATCGCTGAACCTGGGCTGTTAAAGAAGCAGAAACTACACAGAGAGGCTTGTAGGAACCACCAACAAAATCACTGAACCTTACACGGAGGCAGGTGTTTGTATGAAGGGAGCCGCACACTGTGATGCCTACATGGAAGACGACAGCGGTGGGATGCTTCTTTTAAACAGCTCAGAGCAAACATCACATCCAGATGTGACTTAGGAGAGGAGTTTGAGGCAGGGACAAGACAGGTGATAGCAGAAACACGATCATACCCCTCCAGTGAAAGCCTACAGGCAACACGCAAGCCATCGACTCACTTGTCATTCCATTTTCCAGTCCACTCCACTTCCCCCCAGGGATTTCGGATTCTGATCAGCTTCTGCACTGTTCCTCGGAAGTTCACCTGATGGGATCAGAAGTGTATGGAGTTACCCAGGGACTCTGCACTGCACTCCCACCTTTTCTATGGGAATCAAAGGACATGACAGAGCAAGTATCTCAGTGCTACACAAACACTGAAGTGTATATACACAAACACTCCCTCATTTGGTCCAAAAGCCATGAAGTTAAACTGATTTGAATGAGCTCCACACACCCAAGCTTGTCCAGAAAAGGTTTTTGTGCAAAGCTCACGATAACCAAAATGTTTTGTGCCCCTAAAAAAAGTTACCTCTGATAGGATTTCAAGCAACGGGAACATAGAGCTGCTACAGGACTGCCAAAAAGCAGGTACAAGGGGATATTTCTCTAAAGCTCTCATCTATGTATAAACTGCCCTTTCACATTCAGATGCTTTTTCCCCCTCCCTATACATATTCTGAACTGCACCAGACCTGATAGTCGGTCCGGCCACAACCCCTTTGACCACACAAACGCCGCACGGCGCAGCGGCGTCAGCCCTGCCATGACATCAAGTCTTTGCACCGTGCCGGTGCCCTGGCTTGTTATCTGCTGATCTCCGAGCACGCTGAGGCCAGGCCAAGCAAAGCTGTACGAGTTTCGGTGGGAACACCCAGTATTTACGGGGAACACACTAATCTGAGGAAGGAGCTGGCGCACCTCTAGAGCCTGAAGCCAAGAAAACTTCACAGAGCACCAGCAGCGCAGAGTGCCGAAATGATGCTCCGGTGCCGAAGATGAACTACCCTGACAAAGCCTGCACGTATCTCCAAAGGAAAAGCCTGGCTAAACCACGCCTGTTTGTGAATTAAGGCCAAACTCCCTCTTTGCTGCTTTTGCTGTGAGAGAAGGACCAAATACAAGCACATAAACCTGCCTGTCAGCAGCTCTCCACCCTCGCTCCGAAGTTTCAGAAATTATTTCAGAAACAATTACCAGTGAAGTGACCGAAAGTCCATTAACAGACCTGGAAGGATGCCACCACCTGTTTCTTTTGTTTTTCCACTCGCCTTCCCCTCGCCAGCCACCCGCTCTTGGACAGGCACCTTGCCCTGCCGAAAGGCGCTGTTCGGCAGGCATTTAAGGAATAATAATTTCTTTTTTTTTTTTTTTTTTTTGGTTGCTTGGCACACGTCTCGCCCATCTTGCTGTGCTTTTAAGGTACGGTGCTGCCTGCTATACCGAAACGTGTCGAAGGGCCCGGGCACCAGCACAGTGTGCCCTCTGCACAGGCCTTCCCGCTGGGAAATAGCCATGCTTTTTTTTTTTTATTATTATTTTTTTTTTTCTCAAAACCCCAAGAAGCTAAGTTTGTGTTTATCCAAAACACGCTGACTAATTCCGTATTTCTTCAGAAATAAGGGACTCAAAACCTGATTCGGCAAAACGGGCGAGACTGGAGAATCTGCAACGCTGAAGACGAATTTGTGGCTGCCACGGCCCAGGCCGTGCACGAAGCTCGCTGCATTTCACCCCTTTGGGGCAGCGCACCCACCTCCTCTGCCCCGGTGACCGAGTACGCGTGTCCCTTCACCAGCTTCTGGGAAGTGACTGCCTCCGTCTCCGCCGCACTGGTGATCTGCGGGAACAAAGAGGCCGGGTGAGCGCGGCTTCCCACGCAGCCGGGGACTCAATGGGAGCAAAGCCTCCCCCTCTGGCAGGGCTTTCGGGAGGGCTGGTTCAGGGCCGGCTCGGCTGCTGCGCAGCAGCAACGCGAGGGCTCTGCGTGACCGCGTGGGGACAGGGGAAGGCAGCCGCGTGTGGCGGCGCTGGAGCCCCGGGGCCCGCGTTCCCGGCGTGGGGTGCGTGCCAGAAGTCCCTGCACCGCAGCACGGCTCCCTCCTGGCTCCGCCATCTCCAAACGCCGTACAGAAGGAATACACAGGACCAACTCCGCGTTCTCAGGGGACCAGGAGGAACACAGAGGGTGACCCACCCGAGGCTGCCCAGGCGTCACCAGGGATCACACCCAGGTACAACAAGCCCCAGGGCTTCGCTTCTAGGCCAAAACACCCCCTCTGGCGCCAGCGCCTTTCCCTTCCTTTCCCCAGCACCACCACCCTGCGCTCTGGGTGCCATTCACACCTGAAGGCGTCATCACCCTCTCGCTTTTTGCGGCCATTGCAATACTTGGGCAGTCTGGCCTATGAACAACCCAGAGAAAAGTCACTGCTTGCTAGAAAGTGACTGCCCGACTTCTTGCTCTAAAGATGCTTAAACCTCTGTGAAACGTATGTTTGCCATTGCCTTCCCACCGTTGCAGAAAGCACGTGATCTTTAAACAAGCGTATCTGAAGCTTACAAAGAGGGTGGGATGAAGCAGGCAGGACTCCTGCTGTCAGTTCATGCCCTGTTACTGCCCTGCAGCACACTCTTCACGTAATGCTTAACTTCTGTGTCCCTGTTTCTCTGACTGAAGAGAATATTCTACAGGATTTTTCAAAGGCTTAACTCACTAATGATTAGTTTATAATTGTGCTGGTTTCGGTGGGGATAGAGTTAATTTTTTTCACAGTAGCTAGTATGGGGCCGTGTTTCGGATTTGTGCTGAAAACAGTGTTGATAACACGGGGATGTTTTCGTTACTGCTGAGCAGTGCTGACACAGAGTCAAGGCCTTTTCTGCCTCTCGCCCCACCCCACCAGCGAGCAGGGTGGAGGTGCACAAGAAGCTGGGAGGGGACCCGGCTGGGACAGCTGACCCCAACTGACCAAATACCAACATACCATATGGCGTCATGCTCAGCATATAAACCTGGGGGAAGAAGAAGGAAAGGGGGGACATTTGGAACTATGGAGTTTGTCTTCCCAAGTCACCGTTACAGGTGATGGAGCCCTGCTTCCCTGGAGATGGCTGAACACCTGCCTGCCCACGGGGAGTGATGAATGAATGCCTTGTTTTGCTTTGCTTGTGTGCCTGGCTTTTGCTTTACCTGTTAAACTGTCTTTATCTCAACCCATGACTTTTTTCACTGTTACCCATCCAATTCTCTCCCCATCCCACTGCGGGGGAGCAAGCGGCTGTGTGGTGCTTAGTTGCCAGCTGGGGTTAAATGACAACAATAATATAGCAAGTGTCAGCACTTACCAATGAAGGAACATATTTACTTCCCCTCACCCCCGACAAAATATTTCTATCATTCTGGGGCAAAAATCCAGATGTCAGACTCTTATCTAAATGCAAACTAGTAAAACAGCCTTGAAAGTGCTGCGAAGTCGCACGCTGATATTAGCCAAGTACTTTTCCTGCTGTGAAGTTTCCGTCTCCTGTGACTCTGATTTAACTTAAAAAATGGGAGGAAACACTTGAGTTTCTACTATGAACGAAGTTCTTAAAGAACAGTTTACCTTCACTTTAGATATAACTAAGATGTGATCTCCTTTGGGAGCAGGGTGATTATCACAATAACCATACTTAAGACTCATTTCAGTGAGGCCAAAAGTGGTGCTGAATCCTTGCAGGCAGAGCCAAAGCTCCTCTTTTACTTCTGGTAGAGGTTCAGCTTTTGGCAACGTGTGTTCTGATAAAGCCTTTTAAAGGCCTGGCAACAGTCCAAGCCTCCCTGCTTCAAGAACAGAGCCCAGGTTTTTTGGGAACATTTTGGTACAATTTGTGCGACAAACAGGCTACGATAAGGATGGAGGCTTCCACCTCTGAGCATCTGACTGCAGAAGCCATTAGCAGCAGCTTTCTGTCCAGACCCACTCAGCCTGTACCAACCTGCTGCCAAGCTATGGGCTTTCTTAAGAACAAAGATGTCCATCAGGACCCCTAATGAGTTCCCTCTACAATTTGCCACCATGAATCTATGAAAGAACAAAAGCTCTAGGTCTCGAGGAACAAAAACAAGGGAGGCAACGAGCTTTTACACATGGCCTAATGAAGCCTACGTTTCAACCTAAACCCCTAGAAGAGTATGTGCCTGTGTCACACTCTCGTGTCAAAGGTCTAGCAGAGAACCATAGCAGAGAGGATCAGCATCCTTTGTGCACCTCCTGCGGATGGAGCATGGGTCCATCCCCCAGCTGCCTGCATGCACAGCAAAAGCCGAGCATCCAGCAATAAGCCTGCTAACTCACGTCAATGGAGCAGCCAAGGAGAGAGCCTTTCTGAAGTGCCTTCTGAATGATTTTGAAGAGGTTGGGTGGTGCCTTCTGCAGCTCATACCATTCTGCAATTCCACCGGTGAAGTCCTCAAAGCCCTCAGTGGTGGTGCCACCAGAGAGAGACTCGTACGATCCGTTCAGCCTGCACAAAAGGGGACACACACACAACCATCAGGCTCCCTATTCTCCTCTTCTCATGGAGAGGCACTCAGTTGTGCCAACTGTTGCAGCATTTCTGCTTTCAACAGCACCACAGCAGCTATGAATGCACCCCCCCATCCCCAGCTTTGCTTCTTACACCTCTGTACTTGGAAAGCCCAGCATAAAATCTTATATGATCATGTACACAAGTTGCAGGTTCTGTCATAACAATGACAGAAATCATGAACACTATTTGAAGAAAACAATAATATTAAAAAAAAATCAAGATCAAACAATTTTCCCCTCTAGTTCCACAGTCTTTTAATCCCTTTAACAATTATGGGTCTGATTTTTCAGCTGATCTAATTAGCTGAATTTCTTAAGTCAATTGAAAATAGTAATATTAGATGGCAGAATTCCTCCCTGGCCATCCCCAAACTGGAAATTCAGATTTGAGCATCTTCACCTGGAACAGAGACCTGGGCACGTGGACTGGTGTGCTTTGCGTGTTGAAGCACTGCTGCCACAAGCCCTCACAGGTGGGTAGAGCATATGAAACTGAGCTTCCAGACCCCAGTGACAGGAGACAACACTCTAGGAACAGCCTTGCCGTGAGATGCAAGAGCTATTTCTCCTGGCTAGCAGCAAAGCCAGTACTTTTGGCTACTTGTCTTAAGCACCTGTCGGCAAAGCTTTACTAAAGCAGCCACTGTGGGATACCCTAGAAGTTTTAAAGGGTAACAATTAGGCTGACATTTTACATAGGTAGTATCCGCGCAGTTGAGGATGCTATGGGGAAGGAGAGGCACGAGGAGATTTTAGTGGGGTAAAAGCCCTAGGAGGGCTGCCCTGGCCTTGACTCACTTGGCATAGGCCTTCTCCAGCAGCGCACTCCAGAACTCGCTGCCCTCTGCTGAGTGCACGAAGAGCAGCTCCCCGTTCTTGGTGGGCAGCCTGTCATCCACCACCACGTCCACCCACTCCCCGTACTGCCAGAACTGGAAAGAGAGCACAAACACTTTGTGACCCGAGTGCACGGCATGGGGTGGTGACCAGGACGTTTATCTGTTAACACTGATTTCCTAGAGAAAAAGCTCTCCCCCTCACAGCCAGCTTCACCCATCCTGTTCAGGGATGCACGTCCTCAGCTGGATCTGCTGATGGAGGAAGGATCACAAAAGGCAGCCCCTGCTCCCAGCTCTTTGGTTAGCAGTCGTCTTCCTTCCACCACCATCACCGTTTTTGGATGTCTCCGTTTTTCTGCCTGGCTCTTTGACATCCCTCAGAATGTTCCAGGAAACACCACACAAGCAGACAGAGCCAGCCACGCTGGTTCCTGGCCAACAGCACTGGGGGGATGGCAAGAGCCAGTTTTCTACCTACCTGAAAGTGGAAAATGCCTGCATATTTATCCTGGAAGCTCTGATCTTTGGGAACGACACGGGCCAGTATTTCTTCATTCAGGGTGAGAGAGGCAATAGCGGCCAAGAGCCAACAGTCTCCTGTTTAAAAAAAAAACACCAAAAGTTCGTTATTGAGATTTTATTCTTTATTTTTTGCACTGCACAGGGATTGTGCATTACGACTAATAACCACCTCAGCTGCAATGAGATGACCCCTCCCATCACTTTAGCTCTAAGGCAGATCAAATGCACGTACACAATACACGTCACTTCCAGGCACGTGTTGTGCTTCCTCGAGACCAGAGTAACAAAAAAAAAGGTAAAAGCAGGCTTTTTATGATTTACCAGCACAGTTATCACCCATGCCGAACTATTTGCAAGAAACCTTAATATTCAATTAAGTATCTACAGGTTAGGAAGCAGCATAAGGAAAAGGCGAAGAGCAGGACCTGTGGGCACACGCAGGTGCTCAGGGGTGCAGTTTTTCCTCAAAAAGCCAGTGTTTTCTCAAGCATAGGCTGTTTTCCTTTCCCTCCTCCGTGTTTACTAAATGCCTGTTGACTTGCCATCCAGAGGTCTACCTTATGGACGAGCTCCCTGTAAGGTCTCTTGCCCGACTCCTACCAAATAGGAGCTCCTTTCACCTTACACATCTACTGGAGGCTCTTGCTAGAGGCCTCTCTGTTTAGTCCCACATCCCGTCTCTGGCGCTAGTCACCGGAGAGTCAGGCAAGGTCTGAAGGCACGCACTGTTCGCCAGTCCCACACACCTCTTCACCCTTCCTGGGATGGAGCCAACATACACCGAGCCCTCACGCCAGAGCCCCAGAGCCCAGGCTGTCTGGATAGTATTTTTCCACACCATCTCCTACCAAGCAGAGGGAGGAGGAGACCACAACTATATAAACATTACCTCTATTTTTTGTAATTATTTTCAGAAACCAGTGTTACTTTAACAGAGCGGTGACTTTTCTGCTCAGCCAGGGGCCTCCTGGAGCCCATTAGCAAGGTGATTAGAGACTTGAAGACCCAGCTGATCCCCTGACTCCCACAGCCCAACACAAAACTCCTTGTTACCATTACCAGATCTGCTCTTGCTTTGCTTTGTGAACACAGGAAAGCCAGTATTACACATCAGATCCCACAGAATGGTCCTGCAGTGTGCGTAGGATCGCACATTCAAGAAACCTGAACCAGCCACAGCTGCTGGCAAGTCAGAGGCCAGCAAAGCAGTAGCCTTGATACAGCCAGCTCTCTCATATAGGAAAAGGGTCAAAAGCTCGCAGGTGAGAAGCTGGGGTTCAAACAGGCAGCTGAGAGAAAGTCTCAGGGAGAAGCAGCTCTTGGTCACTCTCAAGCTCAAACCCAGCACTACTCGGCACAAGGAGGAACACGGGCAACCTGCAACTCCCTCCAGGCTGCCCGTCGCTTCTCACAGCTGATCCCCAGCAGCAGCTCTATGGATGACATTTGTCCCCTCACCCTTTCTGCTTCTCACAAAAGGTGGAAGATGTGGAATTTCAGAATAATTTCCACACCTGAGATGCTTTTACTATTTCATAGCCTAGAGGGGAAGAACCGAACATAAAACATTGCCTTCAGCCCTGCCTCTGGCTGCTTGTACTGCAATGGAGAAATCGTCGTGTCAGAGAAGTTTTTCAAAGAGGAAAGTCACCTTGCCATTCTCCTGTGACAGATTATCACAGAATCATTAAGGTTGGAAAAGACCTTCAAGATCATCAAGTCCAACCATTAACCCAACACCACCATGCCCACTAAACCATGTCCTGAAGCACCACGTCTACACGTTTTTTGAACACTTCCAGTGATGGTGACTCCACCATCTCCCTGGGCAGCCTGTTCCAATGCTTGACCACTCTCTCGATAAAGAAATTTTTCCTAATATCCAGTCTAAACCACCCCAAGGTGCAACTTGAGGCCATTTCCTCTCATCCTATCACTAGTTACTTGAGAGAAGAGACCAACACCCACCTCGCCACAACCCCCTTTCAGGTAGTTGTAGAGAGCGAGAAGGTCTCCCCTCAGCCTCCTCTCCTCCAGACTGAACAATCCCAGTTCCCTCAGCCGCTCCTCATAAGACTTGTGCTCCAGGCTCCTCACCAGCTTCGCTGCCCTTCTCTGAACACGCTCCAGCACCTCAACATCCTTCTTGTAGTGAGGGGCCCAAAACTGAACACAGGATTCAAGGTGCGGCCTCACCAGTGCTGAGTACAGAGGCACGATCACTTCCCTGCTCCTGCTGGCCACACCATTTCTGATACAGAGCAACAAGGGCATTCCCCTCCCTCTGCTGCGACAGCACATCCATCTCACCCTGCAAAATGGCGACTCTTCTTACAGCCTCCTTCCTAGCGTTGAGACCCTCTTCCCTGGGAGCTGTGTACCTTCTGGTGCCTTCAGAGGCACTGCCAAGCACAGCAAACGTGCTTGCTGGGAAAGCAGTCAGGACCAGAAGATACTAAGAGACATTTTTAGATGGGCTAATCTACAATTAACAG
The DNA here is from genome assembly GCF_964289735.1 of Phaethon aethereus. Taxonomy (NCBI): domain Eukaryota; kingdom Metazoa; phylum Chordata; class Aves; order Phaethontiformes; family Phaethontidae; genus Phaethon; species Phaethon aethereus. The sequence continues at coordinate 109,214,922 of NC_138576.1, read as the reverse complement.
TATGATCCCCTGCCTCCGAGCCACGCGAGTGCTTTAGCAGTTACCCTTCGCAGCAGTTCTCCTCTCAGAGGAGAATGGTAAATGGCTCTGAAAACAAACCCTTTGGTCAAAAGGAAACAGCAGGACTTCAAATTCAGTTCAGCTTAGAGCTGTGCTTTCCCATACACCAATACACTGCACAAAGTTATTTTTGTTGGGTTTTTTGGTCTTTTTGGTTTTTTTTTTTTTTGACCAAAGGAGTCTTCAAACCAACGTGACAGCATGGTAATCACTTGGGAGAGACTGCCCAGAGATCCCTCTTGTACCGAGGATCCCCATTTTTATTAGGTCTCCAAAACAGGTAGTTTCTGAACAAGAGCTGGGCTTTTTCAAGTCCAAGGGACAACTCCCTGCTAGAGAACAGCCCTGGCACTTCAACTGGGACTCTTGTGGGGTCAGGTTGAATTAACACCATACTACCTCTGAATTAATGTCATATTGTCTCCACCCCTTCCTCTTTAACTTCTTTCTCTCCTACTGGCACTCATCACACAGCAAGTCAATTCATTAACCCAGGCAAAAAAGTCTTTCTGTCACTTTACTGAGTTAAAGGAGGTCACAGCTTGTGACAGGTCAAGAGAGCACTAGGTTGTTATGTACCTGGCAGTAGAAATATTGTATGTCAGAGGCATCGTGGGAGAAGGGGATGGATGTAAATATGCACGTGCACTAGACCAGCACGCACAGCAGCAGAGCTGAGCGCTCTCCATCAGCGCCCCATCACCGCACGTAGGTGGGTAAGCCGTGGCCTCCCCCGCAAACATTCCTCTTCTAGCACCCAGGAGCCACTGGGTGTTCAAGAGCAACAAAACCCTAAAAGAAAAAGGAAAAGAGCACGGATCTTATTCTCCCTGCTGTGCCACTGTGTTCCTGCTCCACCAGGAACAATCATTCCCACTTGGGAAAAGTTAGCAAGCCCCAGTGAGACTTTTAACTTCTAAGAGACAGCAATCTCAAAATCCCTGGACACTGGGAACAGGCATGAGACAAGTCACAAATACACAAATGGATAGGGTAACCAGTCTCATTTCAGCACAGAGGCCAAATAACTGATAACCCGCAGAGAGGTGCCTGCCCGAGCAGCGCAACAACCCCATCCCACGCTCTGCAAGGCTTTTACAGACACACGCAACTCGGAGGCAAAGCGAGTCTCTGGCACCTCAGACCTACGCTAGCTAGACTAAAGCCGGTACAGGCACACCTGCCTCGACTACCAGGATGCCTTCAGCATGGTTAGGCAGGTCCATGCTCTCATTCAGACTAAGTTAGATAAACCCAGCAAGAGAGCAACTCTGCCTGCTCGGCGCTGCTGTGCCGGTCCTAAGGCACAGCTGGGTAAAACCACGCCTGGCCCCTACCCCTACCCTGCAGGCAGGGCTGAAGGCACTGTGTGCACGCTCTGTTGGGAGGGTGGAAACAGCATGTCCCGTGCCCCGTGTTCACCAGCAGCTGTGGAAGTGTTTTTTCTCTCTATTGCTCAACCTGCAGCACAAACCGGAGTCCACGTTGCACAACCTTACTCAACCAGGCGAACTCAACAACTCCAAGAGACCCCCAGAGCATTTGACACTGGTGTTACTACTCTCAGAAAAACTATGCTGATTTAAATTAGCAGCAAGTCTGGCTCAGAGAGCAGCTGTCCCACCACTCTTCCAAAGAAATATTAGTGCTTCTATTCCACAAATGAGGCAGGGTCTGGGCAGGCAGCGAGCCAGCACAGAAAGAATAAATGAACAACTCAATATGACCACAGTATCTCAGGAAGGTTTGGTCAAGAAACTGCTCAGGCATGTAGATTAAGAGCATATACCCTTTAATGCTGTGATACATTTTTGAATCAGATTTTCCCCTGTAGATAAGAAGCGCTGAAGTTCAAGGAGAAGAAACTCCCCTCAGAGAGCCTCTAAGCTCATAAGCAAAATTTATAAAGAATTTCCTTTATTTTCTAGCTGTCCCATCAAGGCAGACATGAAGAGAAAGAAACAGCAGGCTTTGTTATAAAATCTCTCTGTTCAACTTTATGCTGGTTTCTAAGGAGAACTGGGAGCCAGACAAACACAGATTTAACTCAGACAACACTGAGCAGGATCTTCTTGAGGTTAAAACGCAGATGCAGCATACATGTGAGACACACCACCCTTTGGTTTCCATGTTGAAAAGTGCTCAAGAGCTAGGATATCAACTCTCCCTTTCTGAACAGTCATCACCAAAAGTAGACCCGGTAATTCAAAGCCTGGATGAGAACAGATCTTGTGATAATACCTGGAGTTTTAGCCTGCACTAATTAAGCCTGAGCAAGGTCTTTACCAAATAGTCTTAACTATAAGAACTGCTACTTTTGTAAGGCTCTTGACAGTGACTTTCCTTTGATAGAGAAGGAAAGTCTAAGAGGAGGCTAACAGATAGGTTACTTATATGAAGAATTTGAAAGGAGTGTTAGCAAGGCTAGGTTAATCATGGAGCATTTTTGTAAATCCACAATACAATAGGCAGAACAAGGTTATCAGAAAAGGGAATATTATCAGGCTCTGAGTTTGTTTATATTAACAAGTACATTTTTTTCCTGTCATGCTTCCTTTTTGCTGCTATCAATGTTTTACTTCTTACTTCTATACATCCATCGCTGCATCTACCTAATCTCCAGCTATAAAAAAGAACGTTATGAAAAATGTAACTGCAAGGCAAGCATAAATAGCCATAAGGGCTTAAAATTGGCCATTCTGGAGAGCAAAATCAAGCAAAACATCCTCATGAAGCGTCTGGAGGGCTCTAAGCAAAAGGCAGCTCCTCTGGTGACTGCACAGCCCAAGTGGCAGTACGGGGTCAAAGGAAAAATGTACATTCAGCCAATCACAGACATGTCATTATTTTAAAACACTCGTAGCTATAGATTAACAACTACTGAATGTATTTATATTAATACCATGGGACCCCGGGAAGTTTTCTGGTTAGAAACATGAGGCTGTGGCAACCCACTTGCGGTAGAGTGGTTGCCGGTGTGGGAAAATCATGCATGTAATTTTCTAAGTTCATGCTACTCAATTCATTGTTTTCCCATGCATTTTTATTTAAGGAGGAGACACCTGTGTCTAAACAGCAGACAAGAGATACTGTGCTGTGTACGCCCCAATGTTGTGATACCATGGTGACATCCCCTCCAAAGAAGGTGGTTAAGGGTGAATAAGCTTCCTCTGCGCAGTGGCTTTGGTTCCTCCCCTCCGCTGTAATGAGTCACCACATCCCATTTGCTGCCGCTCTTAGCCAAATACCGTCATTGACTTCAGCTCTGATACTGCAAAACTAACACCAAATACTCTCCTTTAAAAGTTTCTTCTTAAAACAGAATAAAGAATAATCCAAAGCCCGAAGGGCAGAACTTGGGTGTCCGGAGAACCTAATGAACTGCCACCTTTTCTGTGCTGATGATCACCTATGCCTTTTATGCATCACAGTATCATACAGTCCAGGTCAAAAACAATGAAACCAATTTATAGGCTGCATCTGGCCCACAGAGCAAAAAGGAACATCTGTACCACTGCTCATCAGCCGAGCTGTTCAGTTACACATCCCCTGCCAAGAAGCCTGTCGCAGCAGTGATTGGGTGCGTGTGCGCTGGATGCCTCATTTGTCCCTGCAGTACTCCGAGATGTTCCGAACGGCTTAGCAACAGTGATGAAACTCCATGTGGGTACAGGTCTGCTGCTTTGTGGTCAAGCCTTCTGGGGGATAAATAAGACTACAAAAGCTTCCTATGGAAAGAGGCAACATAATAAAAAGTACAGGTTTCCAAGAGCACCTGACATCTCCAGTGCAACCTTCTCTGTAACATCCTAAAATGTGATGGGACGTCAGCGTCAGCACACAAAGTTAAAGTAAATAGAAGCTTAAGCAAATGTATCGATACAAAAAGCATTTGTACACCACATATGCTAGCCTCATTGTGTGAAAAAGCAGAGATTCAATACAGGCTCTTGGCAACTCAATGGCTACACAGAAAAAAGATCAATAGCATCTAATTTTTCATCAACCACTAAACTGCCACACAATACCAAAATCCTGCCCAGATTCATAAGAAGATAGCGGGGCAAGTCATAGCAGTACTTAGTCATAGTGAAAACAGTAATACAACCAAGAACACTAACCACCTCCTATTCAAATACTGTTTCAGGAGGTAAAATAATACCAGCTGTGAGTCAGTTCGTATGCTTTGGTGATACTGTACGGCCTCATGAGAACATCTGACTAGTCCAAAGACCATTAAGGCAACAAATGCTTTCATCAATTTAAAACAACGTTTGGCATTAGCAACAGCAACTCCACAACTTGAAAATAAAGTTACAAATCTTTCATTCCAGTGCTCCTCCTGCCACAACATCTGGGTAGAAGAGCTGGAAGCTCTGCAGAAGGCAGAAAGCAACAAAGTGCCTTCAGAAATTCCTATCTCTACAAAATGCCAGATGTTGAAACGGCATTACGATAAACTCTAATTTCAAGTTGAACAACTCCTTAGCTGTAAAGTTTCACAATAAAAAAGAGAGGACAGATGCCTGGCACATGTCTTAAACACTGGGACATGCTTTAAGCCAAAATAGTCATGGTGGGAGATATAACACTGGGCAGAGAGAGAACACACGAAGGAAGCGGTGACATGTCAAGGACTTCACGCATTACACAACAGAGCCTAACCCCTGCCACAGATGATATCTAGGCATGAGAAGAACTAAATTCACCATCTAAACATTTTTTATTGTCAGGGCTTTGTATACAAATTGTGTCTAGTTGTGAAAGCACTAAGCCAGATAATTTCTGAAAGAAAACATAAGCATGAAACATGTGAAATAAGCTTCCCTATCCGTTACATTTTTGGACGTGAACACACAAATAGCAGCAGTGGGACTAGAAACTAAGAGGCTGCAACATGACTAATATTATGCTGATGAAAAGCAAACAAACAGAACTTCCTTCCTTTGCCAACCCTGCTGCAAAAGCACAACACACGGCATGTATTAATCATGTTTCCCTACACTGAGGGCTTTCCCTCAGCCACACTATCAGTCTGATCTAAAACTCTCTCCCTACAGTTATGGAATAAATATGAGCCTCGCTGCTTCCACTTCAGCTTATCTCCTCCGGCACCCCCGCAGCTACCCTCCAGGAGGAGAGATGCAGAGGCACTCACCCAAAACCCCTTCTGGCAGGCAAGGCAGGAGAGAGGCTTTGAGGCCAGGATAGCTCTGCACGCACAACCAGGTTAAGCCGCTCACTTCCCGCTGTTCCCTGGGGCTTCCCCGCAGCTCCCGGGGCTCCTCCGGAGCAGCTGACCCAGGGACTGCCATTGCACAAACTGAGTGGCAGCCATGGCAAAAGCATGGCCAGCTCACAGGCTGGCCCATCTCTCCTAAAATACCCCAGTTTTGTTTTTCCCCAAAAGCTGGCACGCAACCGAGAATGCCCCTGTATAATTTGTATTCCCCGTACTGCATCTTTTCAGGTTTCAGGGGGTCTCTCCTGCTCGGCAGCGCTCTCTCCCACTGGGGAAAGAAACGTCCCGCTATGCACTCAAGTGCTCTTCTAAGCAGACTGTTAAAGGCAGAAATTAGTCAAGCTACTCTCAGGCACACGGATGCGGGCACGAAAAGAACTGGTAGCTGTCAGAAAAGCCATCAGGAAGCCGGTCTGTGTCATCCCTGGCCGGTGCACCCAGCAAGGCTGTGCTCAATGGACACACACGTGTGGTCTCTGCCTGCCGCTGTCGAGGAAAGGCAAGAAAGTCCTGATTTGAGATGAAGAGAGGCAGTAGGATGCAAGAAGATGTATTTACAGAGCGAGTTACAGCCTAGCGTAAACCCAGAAGGCACAGCAGGGGACTGTGGTGTCCTGGGGCAGCACCAGCACAGAAAACTCCGCTTTCTGCCTCCACCTTACCCAAGGCCCCTTGGCAGATGTCTGTGCGAGTGGCTCCACCGGCTATGAACTGGGGGCTGGAACACAGCTCCTGGGAGAGAAACAAGCCTTGCATTACATATATCCACAGGTAAGGGAGGGAACAAGTCCCCACCGGCAGCAAATTTAAACAAATGACTGACCACAGCAGGACAAGGCCACAGAGATGGAGCAGGTCAGGAATGAGTGCGGGGCACCAGACACGCGAAGCGCGGTGAGAAAGGGGGCTGGTGACCAAAGCTTGTGGGCAGCCATCTCACTTCACAGTGTGCCAGGAGGCCTGCTGCGTTTTTACACACGTGCATGTACCACACGGCTATTACCTCCCTGCCACTGACTACATGGGTAGTAGTAGTAGTACAACGCCCAGGCACCTTCGAGTCCGTCTGACCCGACGGCTCTCGTGGCCAGACAGGGCTGCTTCGGTAGCCAGAGGCGCAGGCGTCACGGTCAGCTCGCCTCTCTCCTAAGGAAAAGAGTCATCCGAAGCGACAGCCGCCAGCGCTAACCCAAAGCAAGCGGTCTGTCCGCACGGAAAGGCAAACGGCTTCTCGGTTGGTTGTTTTCCAGATGGAGCACATCACCCTGCCCGCCCGGCCACCGGCAGAGCCCCGCAGCTCCGAGCGGCCGCAGCCTCACCAAACGGGCAACGGGAGCACCGGAGCTGTGCGGCCGCCTGGGTGCGGCGGGGGGAGGCTCAGCCCGGGACGGGGCGGGGAAGGCTCAGCCCGGGGAGGGGGGGCAAGGCTCAGCCCGGGGAGGGGGGGCAAGGCTCAGCTCGGGGCCGCCCGCGCCGCGCTGAGCAGCCGCACCCCGACCCGCCGGTGCCGGGCGGGAGCCAGAGAAAGGTGCCTCCGGGTGGGCCGAGAGGGAGAAGGGGGAGCGCAAACAGCACACCCACACTAGATCAAATCCAATTTAAAGAGGGGGGGGGGGGAAGATAGAAAAGTCAGGTGCAAAGGCGCGGTGGTGTCGCGAAAGGACGCGACCGGGATCGCCCGCCCCGCCGCCCCTACCGTGGGTCTGCGCCAGACGACGCCCTGCGTCTTGTAGGAGCTGGGCCCCAGCTCTCGGTAGCCGAGGGCGGTGGGGCCGGCGGGGAAGGAAGGGTCCTGGAAGAGCCGCCCCTCCTCCAGGCACTGCCGCCGGAGCGCCCCGAAGTCCTGGCCCAGGTAGGGGACGGCACGGCCGTGCCGCCCCGCGCCCGCCGCCGCCGCCCGCTCCTTCGCCACCGCCGCCGCCATCCCCGCCATCGCCCCGCCCCGCCGCCGCCCCGCCCGGCCCGGTCTGACAGCACACACACCACCCCCCCACCCCCCCGCGGGTGACACGAGTGCTGCCAGTGCTCAGCGCTGCGCTGTCCTCCGGTTTGCTCGAGTCTCTTTGCCCCGGAGTTACCCGCACCCCCTCCCACTCACCGATGAGGACCGCCCCCCCCCCCCAGCCTCCAGTTCTGTTCCCCACGGACCCGAAGGGAAGCCCGTCACCCTCGCAGCTGGGCACCTCCTCGGCGTCACGCCTGCGCCAGCCCTGGCTCCCAAATCGCCACATGTGTCCATCAATTAAAAAAAAAAAAAAAAAAAAGAATTTTCCTGTGTAAAAAACAGAAGTATCCATGTCCAAATCCGTAAGCACAGAAAAAAGACTAAAGGAAAGGAAAAAAATTAATAAGGCTCAAAAACTAATATGGTGCATATGTACCCTGTATTGTCATCCTGCTATAATTTTGAACGCTGTGCACAACAGAAATAATTTACAGCTTGATTTTCTGGTGGTAACCAAAGGGCGTGTTGCTGTCGCTGCTGGCATGCACCCATCTCCATCCCCCTGTGCAGCTCAAACAGCGCGTTCCCCCCAAACGCGCAACCCCACCGTGCGGTGTGGGAGAAGGAGCGTCTCCCTGCTGGTGGTGAGCTGCTGCCAAGGATGGCTGAAATGCTGCTGTTGGCACCCGCGTAGCACAGCAGCCCTCCAGGGGAGAACTCAAACCATATGTTTCATATTTTAGGTCTGACTCAGGATGTGCCGGGCACTGGGCAGCATTCCCCGGGCAGCGGCGCAGAGGCTGATAGCCCTTGGCACTGCACCCACCCGCCTGCGCTTGCTGCCCTGGAAGGCGGGGCACCTCCTTTTGTATGTTGTACCCCAAGGCCTGGGTGCACTTAACACTTGTTTGGAGCCATCCTATCTGACTAAAATAAACATTATTGTTTGAACAATGTCTGAAGAATCATAAAACACCCAACCTTGCTGTTTGCTGAGATGTGGTGGGAAGTTTTCCTTGAAAGTGATAAACCAGAAGTTTTTCTTCATTGCTGATATATGGTGCCTCGATGTGCCGGGAGACACTGTCCACTTGTTTGGTGGCTTTGGACTTCAGTCACTTAGGATTCCTCTGCTTATACTCAGCACAAGGTCCTGCTTACACAGTTAGATGGGAAACCGTTGCTATTGAATAGGAAAACAAGGTAAGCGTTGCCCATTCAATACGTAGTATAGCAGAGGAGGTCCCCAAAATCTTTTTGAAGTTAGATATGAGAGTGGTATGAGCCACACCAGCAACATCTGTGTAGATCATGGCCATGAAAGGGAGTAGCACGGATGCTGACTGCGAGGCTGTCCAAACCTGGCCAGGCACAGACCGACTTTGGAGGTGTCAGTTCTTCCTTGTGGGTCAGAGGGGCTCTCTGAATGAAGAGAATAATGGTATTTTTAGCTGAATATTGAGGCACATGGGAAATCAGTCACATGTGGAGAACTGAATCAAGTAATGCTACGTGCTGTAAGTGCACTCTGAACAGAGCCGGTAGATGCTGTGTGCACCCGATTGCCGGTATACCGTTAGCCAAAGTCTCCGGCACGACTGTGCTGAAGCTCTGGCAGGGCACATATGACGCCAGAGGATGGTATGCTCAACTGTTTTGATTCATTAAGCACTACTGAATTATTTCACAGGCAAGAAGGCCAACTACTGAACCAGGAGACTAAGGGTCAACAGCACATTACCACCTGGGAGTTCAACTAACAACGAGCCATGTTGCACCCTAAGGTGACAGAGCTGGTAGCTGTAGAGCTGTTCCAAAGGCATTTGTTTGGCTCCACACAGTGGTTCAAATCTGTACAGCTGCCACGGATCAGACTTCTCTGATTTTTCAAGAGTCAAGTAAAAGGAAACAGGCGTCAGTTCAAAGCAGTGGTTTTCACTGGCCCGCAAAACTGGTTTGGGTTTGTGAACTCCTCTAGCCACTTCCCAGTAGGTGCAGAAGTTGAAGCTGGGTTGAAGTTGTCATCTAATCACTTTGCTTTTCTTAGTCATCTCCCCTACGTCCCATAGATGATATGCACAGACTGCTCTAGGGTCTGCTGGCAGTGTGCCGACAGCCTCCGTTTGGACAAGGATCAAGCAGATCAAGTGTGTGCAAGCGTGCTACACGGCCTCTCTGTGCAGTCAGAGTTAGCAGAGTTTTCTTAGAGTCTCTGTGGTGGGACAGGGGCTGAGACAGAGCCAAATGAAAAAAAGAACAGGAGGGAGCAAAGCCAGAATGAAAGGGAGCCAGCAAGGAGTGGCAGTGGGAGATGTACCTGGGACAATTCAGAGAAGACATGCATTTGCTGCTGTGGCTTCTTAGAGTGGTCCCAACCATACAGGGGCTGTACTGTCCCAGGTGGTTCGATGAGAGACAAGGATATGTTGGTGTAATGCAGGATTTATTATATGGGAAGCTGGCCATATCAGCAGCCATCTGAACAGCCTGCCCACAAAGTCCTCTGCAGCCAGGTAAGTCAACAAGTCAGCCACTTCCAGCAGCAGATGCAGACGTGAGTCCACAGCTAGAGGGAAGGAAGCTCTTTTGAGCACTACATGAGCCAGTCCCTTGGTCTTCTACGTGCTCAAATAGGCCCATTTCTTTAAAGAAAGAGGCAATGTCCACTTGACTGTGAGACCAGTGTAATGCTCCCAGGTAAAATAGCAGCCCCAAGAATAGTTAGTTACCCACTAGTATCCTCCTAAGATTAGGCAACTTTAGAAAGAAAAATAAATTTTACTTTTTCTTAAGCGCTCTGCACACCTGCAGCTCTTCAGAAGAGTCAGTAGCTCTCACATTTTGCAAGTAAAGCGGTTTCAGCTGTTGCTGCAGCAGCTCATGCTGGGTGCTGATAAGGAGCACCCAGCTGCCTCTCCCAGCCCGGAGCCCAGGTAGGATCCGCTTCTCCTTCCCTATGCCTGCACCCAGCAGCTGCGAGCAGCTCAGTGCTGCTTTGCTTCGCAGCGTCCCTCCTGCTCACCAGCCCTCTGCTACACCCAGATACTGGGGGGACAAAGGGGAGCAACTGGCCAATGGCCCAGGAAGGGGAGAACGGGGCCATGCACCTGCTGGGCTCCTGCTCTCCTCCCCAGGAGCTGCTCTGTCCTTGCCAGGATGAGGGCGGCTTCCCAGAGGAGGGGTGATGTTTCACGATGAAGGGCATTGCTTTCCCTCTGGAGCTGGGATCGGGAGGGGGACTGAGGTTTCCTCACCAGCGCGAGACTGGCTGCAGCCCCGGCCGACGCAGTGAGAGGTGGCAGCAAGACCTGGGTCACCTTGCGAAATGCAGCCACGCTTCCCAGCTCCATACGGCCCTGAACCACCACCCCTGGATCAGCCCGGTTGTGCCGCGGAGCTTCACACCTGGGGCGCAGGCCTTACCGCTTCAGCGCACCATCTTCCTCCTCCTCAGGCACCGACAATTTTCTGGCTTTCATGAAACCAGCGAGCAGGGTCACTGCTAATTTCAGAGGCGTTTCCCTATAGGGAGCCCGTTGAGCTCCCCCCAACGTTTAGATGAAATATTTCATCCTCTAAAAGAATAATCGTATAGACAAATATTTAGGACCTTTCATAGCTCGCGCTAGTTCAGCTATTAATAGCCTCTCCATTTCAGTAGTAACAGGGTGGGTAGGAGCCCATACATCTAGAAGAGGAGAAGGCAAGCTCTCTAAATCAATCCCTTTTCATGCTGTAGGGCCCACAATACAGCTAAACAGCTTTAATTCTCATTAGCAAAGTGCTGCAGTACAGGAAAGACATTTCATTTCCCTCTAACGCACTACAGCAAAAATGTAGCTAGAACTGTTAGGTAATTGGCAGTCGTTTTCTCTTAAAGATTTCCACAGATATGGAACAGTTTTGATTTCAGAGAATTGGCGGGTTCTTCTTTGAAACCAAGATGATGCGTTTTCCTGGTTTATTCTGTTTTTCCTCATTTCTCTCACCCTCCTGCTACCAACAGGAAAGGGAGAGAAGGGAAGGAAAAGAGGAAGAGCCAGACAAAAATCTGCGAATCCCAGAAGGAACAGAAATCACAATAATTTTAATTTTTTTTTTGGTTGTGGTTTCCCTGGAGTTTAATGCCACTTCATCATCTTTTTTTTTTTTTTGAGAGTCATGGAGAACCTGAAAACTTTTTCCCCGTGTAATATAACTGTCAGCTGTTACTGTAGTCAACTGTACAGTCACCATCTTTTCCTCTGCTTTATAGCCTCTAGATGGTGCTTGTGTATCACTTTCTACACAAAATAAATCACGCTGCTGCTAATCAAGCTTGGAAATGGATTTGAAGTACTGTACTACAGATCACTAGGAGCAGAGGGTGGTGGTGGACACACTGGGTGGTTACCTGGTCCAAGCTTCCATCAGAGAAAATGGTTGTCCTCAGTCTCTTCCCAAATGTGAGATACAGGACAGAAAAAACCTCTATGGCACATTTTACTGGAATTTATGAAGATTAAAATCTGATTGTATCTCTTCTGTATCGCACCTTAACACGCTAGTGATGCACAAGGGTTCACCCCTTCTGCGCCCACTCGCATCTGGTGGCAGCTGGCGTTACAGAGCACACAGCATATCAAGCTTATGTCTAAAAAAAAGTATGTGGGAAACAAAAGATTCCTGGTCAAAACAGCATTTCCCAAATGCTGGAGCACCACGCTTATCCATGAACAAGGCTGCTAAAGCTCGCAGCTTATAGCAAGCACAGCAAGACGGGAGCGTGCCTCTGGGCCACAGGAACAGAGGAAATTTCAGCCTAAGAGGCTGGTACAGGGAGGGAAAGAAACCGTTATTCTGCCTCATGAGCAGAGAAAGTGGATACCTCTGAATGGGTCTATTTGTCAGGAAAAAAAAAAAAAAAAATCAGTCCTGGAAGGAAAAAAACCTCCCCTCAACTCTATTATTACAGTCTCTCTTCTCATTCAGTACACAGACACACCTAGAAGTACTGAAATATAACAGAGACAAAATTCTGGCCAACCGTCTCCTTTACTCTATTTTAACAGTATTAATTGGAACAGGCTGCCCAGGGAGGTGGTGGAGTCGCCATCCCTGGAAGTGTTCAAAAAACGTGTGGATGTGGCACTTCAGGACATGGTTTAGGGGACATGGTGGTTTTGGATTAATGGTTGGACTTGATGATCTTAAAGGTCCTTTCCAACCTAGTGATTCTGTGATTCTGTGATTCTGTAATTTAATTTTTGGATAGCCCATATAGTAATTCCCTCAGCCCAGCCTCCTCTACCTGTGCCCACCTGGAACCAACCAAGTCATTTTGTTTCCTCTTTTGCATTCACGCTCTTCAAATATTTGCAGACAAGCAACCTGGCTAGCTGCTGTTTGGATTCCTTATCTCAACAGGTTATGGTCCTTAAAAATTCTCTCTTGCCTTCCCCACACCTCCTGCCTAAACTTTCCAGAGGGTAGTTATCAAATGTTCTCCTTGGCAAACAAAGCCTACCCAGCTCTCAGCTGGACACGCGGTGGGCTTTGCTGGAGAAACCTGGGCATTAAATAGGAAGACAGCGGAGAGCAGCCGTGCTCCACGGAAAATTGCTCCTGCTTCAGTTCTTGAACCTACAGATATTTGCCAGGGAGGCGTGCACCCCCGTGTCTGCACAAAATGGGTAGAAACTTTGAGTTTTTCTACTACAAGAACAGGAACCACCACTTTTTAGGGTCTAAAAAACCTTCTGCATCCAAGGCTTGTTTGGGTTTTTTGTTTGTTTGTTTTTTACTTGTAGACATTTTATATGCAGGAAACACCACCAAAAGACCAAAAATGATGGTTAACTTCTCACTAGCTCAGATAAAGACCCCGTTTTTAAGGATGGGGAAGATACAATGACTTTGCCCAAGGTCACACTGGAGATGGGGAGCAGGGGTTACAAGCTTGCCTCCTCTTTGCTGATATAATTTTCCACTTTTGGCCTGGATCATGCTCCTGGATTGTATCCTTGCCCTCTGCCAGTCACACGGCCAAGCAGCCACCTCTAGCTCTGTCGAGCTCACACCTTTTATTGCTTATTAATCAATTCATAAAAATCACACTGCTTTGAGATACCAAAGACAATATTTTTTAAAAAAAGATCACTTATGCCCGACATGGGCTTAACTTCTCAACATTTTCCTGGCTTTAAAACTCACTGACCTGTCCATAACCACGCAGGCTGCAACCGTAGATACTCAGCACTAGGTTTTGTGGCTGCTTTACCCTCCAACAGTATGGAGCCCCATCTCAGAAGGAAGGAAAAGAGTTTTAAACCATCTCCAGCTGGATTTTTGAAGTGCTGGTCCTCAAGCCTGGCTTTCAGCACACCGAACGCACGCAGTCACTTTCCGTGTGTAAACAGGCGTGTCCGCAAAAAACCACCGGTTTCCCTCGCTCCTTGTTAAAAGGGTATTTTAAAAAGGGGCAGGGAACTCACAAGCTTTTAAGCAAATAACGGGGGGGTGGGGAGTCGTACAAGGCAGCGCCGGCCGCGGCCCCCGCCCGCGTCTCTCGGGTACGTGTTTGCACTTCTGGTGCCTCCTCCCGCCAGGGCAGCCGGAGCGCGCGGGGCAGCCCCCGGCTCCCCCGAGCCTGTTCCCGGCCGCTGTTCACCTGCCGCTGCCCGGGCGGCAGCCGCAGGGCCGTGCCGCACGCCGGCGGGCAGGCATGTCCGGGGTCGCGGCGAGGCTGTGCCGGGAAAGAGCGGCCGCCGGTGGGCTGGGATCGAACAGGAACGCCGTCAAGTATCTGAAGCAGGACTATGAAGCCCTGAGGCGGCGGTGCCTGCGGGCCGGCACCCTGTTCAAGGATGAGGAGTTCCCAGCCTGTCCTTCTGCGCTGGGCTACCAGGACCTGGGACCGTACTCGCTCAAAACCCAGGGGATAATCTGGAAGCGCCCCACGGTAAGAGTGCGTTATAAGTGCCTGCTTTACCGGGTTCAGATCTAATCAAGGCCCACCTGAACATCCATGCTAAATCAGTGGTGAACTTGAATATCCACTATTCCTGCATGTTTCGTTTTTTTCCTCTGTCTCGCTTTACCTCCATGGTTAGCGGAAGCAAGGTTGAAAAGGGGGGTGGGGTGGAAAAAAACAGAAATCAACATCTTCTAAGCCCTTTATAAAGCAAGGAATCCTGTAATGGCTTCATTGGAACCTGCTTCCTCTCTGTCCCCCCCAGCTCCACACAGCTACGAGGCCAGGGTACAATCCAGAGGTGGATGCAAGCACCCCAAGTGTATCTAGACAGGGCGCAGGGCACCCCAGGAGATGCCAACCATCAACTGTAACGGTACCCCCACCATGGGCCTGACACTGTGCACCTCAGGCAATCAGGCTAATACTTAAATAAAATCCTCTGCCTCACTACAAGCCACCTATAACAGTTAAAGAGCAACTGACTGGAACTGTTATTACCAAAGCATGTATATACTATAAATGGCCTTTCATTTAAAAATGGTCATTTTCAGCAGCAAAGATTAGATGCTGAACTTTTTTAAAGCCACAAAATCAGGTCTTTAGTGATTTTTCTGCACTTTCGTTTTTCAGTCATTTTTTTCTGTCCCTGCTTTGCTCTTCCTTTGTCATTTTGCCCCTCCTTGCAACATCCAGAAAAACTGCAGAAGGGGAAGGACAGAAAACCCCCGAACAACTTACCTTCCTCTGATGGGGGAAAGGAGAACAAGAAAAGAAGGGAAAATTTCAGGGCTTAGGTTTTTATTATTTTTTTCACCTGAAAAGTGAGAAATGGAAACCTGCAGGTTTAATAACTCCAAGTTTCTACCCTGGCAACCCCGTCTGCCCATCGGCACCTCACTCTGGCACCTGGATGTTTCAGCAACAAGCTGGATGTGTCTCTTGGCTTTGCCTACCCTGGGAGAAGATCAGCCTTCAGAAAACTTATTAAATTAGACTTAGGCTCCTCATGCCAGAACAACCTTGTGTGCACTGCAGGCAGAGACACAGTCGCAAGTGTAGCAGGGCCAGGAATGACTGAGGACTGAGATCCAACAGGGTTAAACGTCCCAGCCCTGCCTGCCAAGCCCTGCCTGCCAGAGACCTGCCCCTGTGGGACCCCTCTGCCCTCCCAGCACTCAGCACAAGCAGTTTACGGACACTCAGCCACAGGTATCGGGACCCCTGGCTTATCCCTAGCCATGGGGCAGAGTCCAGCCCCTGCTGCAAGGTGACACAAACCCTCTACTTTGCTCTCCTATGGAAGGACCTGGATCTGACCTGCTTCCACGGGTGGCGGATGGCTCCCGTCAGAGGTCGCAGCCCTGCTCCGACTTTTCCAACCAGCTGACAGGTTGCCATCTGCGAACTCTGCCCATGATTGCAGGCTGACGGGATCGCTGTTCACTTACCTGCCTGCATCTGAAACAGGCAGCAGGACCCGTGGGCAACCTGGAGGGGACCTGCTGGAGAAATGCCCTCTGCAAAATAAATACCCACTGCTAAGGTCATCCCACCCAGCTTGTGACTGCTGGTTTGCAGACAGTGGGTGTTAGACGCTCTACCATCGTAGACTTATCTTTTGATTTCAACAGTGGCTTTACAAAAAGAGAGAAGGTGGAGATGCAGTTATGCAGAAGGTGCATGTGGCACCTGGCAGTGGCTCAGAAGGGCCAGGTGTCCAGGTGAGTAATAAGCCATACGCAGCTGACTGCCACCAGGTGCACTGATTTGGAAGGAGGAGAGAAAGAACAACACAAAGCCCTTCCTGTGTGGTAGGTAACCTACTCCTGATTCCCACCCACCCAGACAGCTGCGAGGCAGCTGACCAGCTGGATGACCACAGAAGCAAAAATGATGTAGCCGAGATCACACCTACTGCGAGAGGACATTCACAAACTGGCTCTTCATCACACACACATATAGGAGAAATCCTGGGCTGTCCCCGATGCCACGGTGCAGCAACACAAGGATGCTCAGAGCTGCCCTCCAGGAGAGCAGGCAACTGCCTAAGCCTTCCTCAACACTGGCCCCACGCTTGGCTTCCTATAAACTGCCCTTGCTGCCATCCAGAAGCTCATGGAAAACGCTCGGGAGATAGCGAAGGCTTTTGTCTCTAGAGAGACAATATTAACTTCCCAATATAGGGCATGAATTGTCATGAGTGGGGGTAGGAGGAACAGTCATACCCATAACCTACTTGGCTGGCCCCAAGGGTCAGTTAATAAACGTGTTTGGGTGGCTGGTCTCGCAGGAATTGAGGTCGGTTTGGGGGAACCTCCACGCCAGTGGCAATGGAAACACGGCTCCAGTGCCAGAGCCAGCAGCAACCATCACTAACTTACTTGCACCTCTTGAGCCAAAACCACAGCAACTTACAATAAGATGTAAATGCTGAGGTTGAATTTTCACCTCTCCCCACAGCAGCTTAAAGTTCTCACAATTATTACTGACAGTCTCAAGTAGAAAAGGGCTTCAGGGTTTGGCTCCAAAAAATACATGCAGTTTTCAATTTAATAAGGCAATGTTGTTCTGACACCACGTTAATCAGATAAAGGACAAAGGATATGTTTATAATGAAATGTTGAAAGTGTTAATATTTTTTGAACATTCACATCGAAACAATGAACAAGAAATGGGAACTTTTCAGACCAAAAAGGGTGATGCATACTTTGAAAATGTGTTTTTTCAGGAGTTGTGCACCAACCCTCAGTTTATAATTGGAGGAGCAACTCGAACAGACGTCTGCCAAGGAGAGCTGGGTACGTACAGCACTTCTGAATTTTGTTTCAGAAGACAAAAAAAAAAAAAAAGAAGGCTTCATTTAAATATTCCTCATACACAGATCATTTTATTGGCTATCTCCCAGACTTAGTATGGAGAGAGGCAGGTACCCAAGAAGGGGACTCAGGTACCAGCATTGCTGCCTGGGACAGGGTGTATATGGGCTTGTAAGAGCTATGTCAAACCAGGGAGACACCAAACCCTCTCCTGGAGGTAGGAAACTAATTACGCCTTTGTGGAGCAGAAGGCTGGCTTGCTTTTCACCTCTTGAGACAGAGCTAGACACCAACCTAACTGCAAGAGCACTTGCCCTGAAGCAAGAGGTGGGGGTTCATGCCCGTCCCAGCAAGAGCAGCTCCAAAGATTCAGGGGACAAGGGACGCTGGGGAAGTTTCACCCAGGAGCCTAGTCATTAGGGACGTTTATTTGCGAGGCAGAGCAAGTCCCAGGCCCAGTTTCACACAAAACAAATACACAATAACCAAGGAGTAGAGCAGGAACGGGTTTAGTACAGGGGCTGGGGCTATGATGTGCCATTTCACACCATTTCAAGCGGGATGAGCCATCTGCTTGCAGGCATGTGTTAGAAACAAGGACCACACCATTAAAAAAAAAAATACAAATGAACAGAGCACGTAAACTTTGTTGGACCATCCACAACAAGCAAATTGTTCCAAGCCAATTGTGCAAACACAGCCAAAAAAGTCAGTGTTGCTCAGCTCCCTGAGTTGGGGCCTGATGCTGATGAGATGCCTCTCGGAACTCATCCTCTCCTGGAGATCCACCATTAAAAAAAAACCTTCTTACCGTTTTTCTCCGATGCTTGCCGTTGTCTACCCAGAGCTCCTACGCGAGCGGCCAGAAGGTAGCTGTAAGGGGGCTTCGTTCCCCCTTCAGATAGCTGCTGCAGCCGCCGCCGCGCCTGCCTGCCTCGCTGGTAAAATCCAGCTCCAGAAGACAGCAGCGACAGCCTCTCCCGACTACGTATAGAGGCGAGAAGGCTGAAACTCTTGTAATGAGAATTTGATAGATTAGACACAGAGAAATCAGCTTTTCTCCCTCCTGCGCTGCTTACCGCAGTACTCCTGACCTTACTGGTCTTCCAGCTCATCCATTGCACAAATGAGATTCAAACAATTTCTGCAAGTCATTGGCAATAAATAATACCAATGCTGGTCCTGTAAACACAGCACCATTAAGGCAATTGCTAAAAAATTCCCTGGTGTGTGGGCCTGTGCTCCAAATGCTAAAAATAAGATGCCCAATCATATACTTGCTCCAGGATATTTATTCGGTGGATGCTGGAACAGAGCATGGGGAAATCACTTACTGTATTTTAGGAGAATGGTTCAGATAAGTAATAAAAGCGACACTTCTTGTCACCTCCAATTTGGGAAGTTTCTATAATAGCATAAAAAAAAAAATACAGATCATATGCCTGAAGTAAAACTTCATTTTCCTTGACAGTTTACAAGCTAAAGGACTGAAGAATATTACCTGCTCTTAAACTAGAAGAAGTCAATGCATTATTTGTGTTAAGCCTAGAAACTGAATACAACTACCCTGAGCCTCTTTTTATTTCTGTCACCTCCTGAATGTCTCTGTGGAGTCCCAGTCCTTTGTACTAAATGGGCTTTCATTAGAGAGCGGTGCCAAAAATCCATCAAATGGTGGTAACAACAGAACTGGGACCAAAAGCCTCCTGTGAACCTGGGGACAGTGCCTGGCTCTGGGCTTTCCCAAGCCAGTCTTCAGTGGGCAGTACCCCAAGTGCTGGTCCTGAAAGCTACCCCCAAAGCTGGAAGAAAAGCCCCCAGAGCTGATTCTGTTTTTGTTAGGAGCTTCCTTTTCTCTCTCTCTCTCAAAAAAAACCAACAAAAAACCAAACATAAAATAATCAAAGATAGTCCACTCCTGTTTCTGCAAGGCTGCTTACAATCACTTCTACACACACTGACCCTTCCCAAAAAAATAAGCTTCAGAATAATGGGACTTACCTTTAACGTTCAGTTACTTGCCTTACATCTGAGGCATACTATGCTTTTTTGGTATTTGATCCAATACCTTGAATATCAAAGCCCTTGTTACTAAAGCCCTCATGTAAAACGCTTCTATTGAAACATTCAACCCTGATTACGTATTTACATAAACCATGTATATGACCTGTTAACAAGTTGTTTAGGGAAATAGAGCCTATTTTTAATCTTCTCTGACATGTTTCTTTTCTTTTAAAAATAACACTGCAGGCCTGGGTTTGTACGAACAAATGGAAGAAGAAAACCCAGAGTTGGTCTCACTCCATTAAACTTCTCTCTCTGACAACAGCGTAAGCTAGATGAATATCAGCTTGGGAAGTTTGATGGGAACTTGAAAGACCTGAAATACTTAAAACATTCTTTGAACCATATCTTTTTGATAGCTTAGTAACAGCTTAGAATGCAGTCCCATAGTCTTTTATTATTAAAGGTGACTTACGGGGTTTTCTTGCAGATATCCGAGTAAGTTCACCCCAGAATTGTTTGCAGAAGGCCTTAAGAAGCGAGTGGCATAAATTTAGTTTAAAGAAGACAAAACGTACTCAAACCCTCTCCGTTTAATATTAGCTTTCCAGATCTGCACCGTTTGTCTTCACGGGTCACCTTTTCTGCTGAGGGGTCGGCGGGCACTCCAGGTGCTGCGGCTCCCTTGGCCTGGGCTGTCAGCCGGAGAAGTCCCCTGAAGTCAGCGCAGATGCACCAGCTCACACTAGCTGAGGAGCCCACCCCACACGTGCTTTGTGTGAGCCTTGCCTCGTGGGCAGATTTGAGAAGGTTACGGGTGGGTTGGAGAACAGACCAAAGCCTGACAGCTCTGAGGTAGATCTGCTACCTGTTGAGGGAGCCTTTGGAGCTCCTGCAGGAAAGAGAGGGCTTAATAGTACTCACTTATTTTTGCTATAGGCATTAGTATACGTCCCTTCTGATGTTCAGGCCCAGGGGTATTAGAGATCCTTGTTCTAGCAGGTAGATCCCCTAGATCTCAAAAAATACATTCACTGACAAGTCTGAGACCCCAAGGAGAAGAAAGCCCATTCCTTTGCTGGGTGCTCCTTTGCCTTTCTGTACACAGCTGCAGAGCTGAATTCATTTCCACAGAAAACTTTAGGAAGCCTTCCTTAGAAACCTCAAAGCAGGAAGAGCCTGCACTGCCAGAAGGTATAAAGCTGGTGGGCCAGCGCTTCCTCGACGTCTAGTAGAATGCCCCAGGTACTATGGGCTCTGGAGAAGGGTTTCCAGCAGAGGCTGAAGCTGAGAGTCAAATCTGCTTGACAAACGATGAAGAAAGAGCCACAGCATTGTATGAGGACCCTTTCTGAATATCAGGCGTTGCCGATACAGCAACAAGCCAGAGTACAGTCAGGACAGGAATCCTCTGTACTGTCCAGTTAGATCTTGGAACTGGACACTTGGGCCTCTGGCTTAAAGTCACGGCCACCAGGTCAATGAAGCACCAGTTCAGATGCTCTGCGCCTACACACTTCAATGGTAGCTAAACAGAAACCGAGCACTGCTCTGCTGCAACCGAAACTAATCAAATTTCTCATTTATTTTATGGCCTCAGAGTGCAGAGCGTTTGGGTAAACATCATCCGTGTAGAGGAGTCGCTCAGCTCCCAGGTCACCAAGGATTCTGTATTCTCTGCAGCAATTCGATTATCTCCGAAAACCAGGAGATGCTCGCGTAGCACTGAGAACATGCGACACCTCAGTACATCTGCGAGCAGTGAGGGATTTTGTTTCAAGTACACTAATAGTCAAAGTAATTCTCCAAGATCATGTGTGTGTATGCACACACACACAGAGCTAGGTTTCACGTTTACCCTTTCCACCAAAAACTCAAGGTCAGAATTACTTATTCCAAATTAAAAAGAAAAAAAAGAATTTGACTTTACCAATATTACAAATTACTTCAGATCCGGAAGCAAGCTGGCTTATTTTTAGTACATGAACTTTTTTTCATGAAATAGGAGACTGAGCAGAAAGCAGTGTATGTGCCTGTAGGTGATTTAGCCTTGCGGGTCTAATGCTGAGAAGACTTTTTTTTTTTTTAAATTTATTTTATAAGCTAAAAGGCTAAAAATTCAAATGCATGTAGTGAGCATAAATGCTTTTTGATATTGTTGTTTTTCTTCCTATAACTGCGTTGGAAATACATTATAATTAAATATTTAATTCATAAGCCAATTGGCCTCATTTCCTCTCCCTCCAAAAATTCACTTTTTAGAACGGGAATCCAATAGTTTCTTCACAGTTTGAGAGATGAATTATAAGCTGCAGCTGAATCAGGACAAGTTTTAGTGGTCCTACGTATGCTGCTTTTCTAGGGAGCTTGTGCTGCCGCACTCTGCTGTAGGCTCAACCACAAACAAAACTCTTGATATTTGCTGCTGGCAAAATGCTGTTGAACTTTGAAAAAAGGAACACGTACTGCCAATTTGTACTTTTTCTAGAATTAGTGATATATTACCCAGTAGGGCTGAGAAACCTTATTAATAGGCCGGGATCCCATTGTGGTAGACAAGGTAAGAAGCAACCTGTGCAATTTCGGCTCCATCCTGGAAGCTCCTTGATACGGACAGATTCCTGCACCCTCTTTGATTTGTCCTATAGCCACCACCACAGGAACCTGAACGTAATGCATTGCTTGTAAATAGAGATGGCCCCAAGCCATCTGCATCTAGGCACCCCATGCAAACCTTCCTTTTCATCGGGTTTCTGCGCAGCAGCCCATTCCCAGCTGGTTCCTTTCGGAGGGCACGCTTAACATTTGTTCGGCCACAAACTTAGCCGAAGATATTAGGCCCTCGGGTAAGGTTGACAGCTAGGACTCAGCATTGCTCAAGGCAGGCACAGCTATTAAGGCTATTAAGGCCATTAAGGCCAAGTTCACCACTGCCATTCTTCCAATACAATTCTTTCCACGCGTCCTTTAAGCGGACTTGCCCCTCGTGCTTCCCCGGGAGGTGGGGTTGCATGGCATGTTTGTGGCAGGCAGAAGCGCCAATGCCAATGTCACTCGCTCTCCCTGATGCTAAGAATTTAATTCATACCGTAAGATAGCTGTAAAGGATTTCACGCTGCATTTGGCATCTTACGGAGATGAGATTCTGAAATTGTTTATTTCTGAGTCAGGGAAGTAAATTACGTATTTAAGGAAAGCCCTCTCATTTCACTGATTCTTCTGCCTAATTGCGCATCAAATATACACCATCCTCAGCAAAGCTCAGAGCAGATTCCCCTTCGCTGGCTGTGAAAACCTGGCGTGGACCAGGCAGGGGAAACCCTTCCAGATGTTGCACATTAGGAGAGCACAGAGTCATCACTGCTACAGACCTTCTCTGGTCTCACCGGGGGTGGATGGACACAGCAGGGACGCCAGGACCCTCACCCTGCCATATTCTCAGAAACGGTCTTCTGTGCTTCACAGCATGCCAGGGCAGCAAGAAAGCCTGGGGTAGTTGGAAAAGCAAGGGCTCCAGTTCTAACTTTATACAACTTTTCATCTTCCCCCTCCGAGGAGCCGCTCCCCACACTTATCACCATTATTTCTACCGCTCCAAGGAAAAGCGGAAGTTATAACAGCTTAAGGCATAGACCTGTACAAAGGAAAGCCTAGAAGAAATAGGTACAAAGCAGGTCAGAGTGTTCTCAGTCTGATTTTTTCCAGCATCTGTATTTTTTGGAGAGAGGAGGTTCTTAAAGACTTTTCCCCCCCTAATTGTTCTCTCCCAGTTTTGCTTGTTTTCTACATAGCTGGGAGGAACTTTCCACTCCACTGAGTCAAGCCCTCTTCCACTGAACACAAAATAATTTGTAAAATAATTAGGTTGAAGATCAGCTTGAGAAGGTTTTTGCTCATAGTTGTTCTAGTGGCTGAGGCTCTTAGACGCTCTCTTCTATATGCACAGCAGCAACATTTTCCTATTTCCAATTTAAACATCTCACAAATCTTTTATTTTATCTTCTCTTCTGCAAGGGAAATCTTACCTTTCAAGTAAGAGCTCTTGACTCAAACAGCTTTTCTGCAGAGTAGCATTTAACCTGCCTCACACTTCCTCTTCAAACTTCACTTGCGTAGGGTGAGCAGGACGAGCTTTTTTTAACCTTTTCTCATAAGAAATGCAGGTGGATGGGGAGAAGCAGGTAATCCAGCCATTTGCTACCCCCTTCCAGTTTGAACGGTCTTTCCTGAATGTAGCGGCCAGGATGACAAAGGAAGGCTCCTCAGGGAAGGCTCACCTGGCGCCTCACATCCTAATACTAGGTTTTCCTTCCGTATTGGAAAAGCCTGGGCTGGCACCCTGGGTGGATCGTGGTTTTGCACCCATATCAGATCAGCCATCTCAGGTGGTTACAGGTCATCACACCAGGGACACTGCTTTATCGGTGTTTCTGGAGTCGCTGCTTGCCTAACTGGGAACAGCTGTTTCTTGCTCAGCTCATAGGAGGCATCTGGGTACCTCCCAGTGGGGCGCAGGCAGCGGGGAGCATGCGTCACCAGGCAAGTCCCCGTATCTTACCTTTACAATTATATTAGTCATGGCACTAAATCATAAAGCCCAAGTCAACATAAAGAGTTAAACACTGCTCTAAGCTATTAAATCATGCTACAGATTAAACTCCTTGGTTTCTCTGTTAGCTTATTTCCATTGAAGCAAGAGCTCTTATGCCAATTCCTTCTGCAGAATAGGCACCTGCACAAAGAAACTATGTCTTGGCACAGATAATCCACCGGGAACCAGGAAAATGTTAATACCTTCAGAGCAGCTTTGTTTTCCTAGGCTTTCTGCACACCTCAGAAATAACACATAACCACAAAAGCTCTTCCTACAGTATGCAAATACTGTAAGAAACCCATGAGTCACCGAGTTTCCCAGGTGCACCACCTTTGGTGTGATAGAGGCTTCCACTTACCCAACCTTCAGTCCACAGCAAGCAGGTAACCAACCCAGCAAACAGCTCAAGTTGCAAGACACTCAGCCTCCAGCGCGGGCTGCGCATGCCCGTCCTTTCCAGGATGAGGAGGGGACCAGAGAAAGGACTCACCTCCTTGCAGAGTTCTCAGGAGACTTCAGTTTCCATTAGACTCACATGCAAATCCATAACGATAGCCCTAAGTGCTGGTTCAAATTCAGACCTTCAAAGAAAGGGCTAAGAAAGAAGAGCCACTGGCATGTTCCTGCTACCCATCAAATCTTCTCCAAAACATAGGAATGCAAGTTCCACCACCCTTCTACCCAGCCAGAGCTTTTTCCCCTCTTCTGGACGCCTTCTAAGCCCTTGCCTCTCCCAGCTGTGGTGGCTTGGGTCTAGTTAAAGTACTGCAGGTCATTAACTCTGTACTGCCCAGTGTGGCTTTGCAACCCACATACCTCAAATGCCTTCTCTCTCTGGCTATGTTGTTGGTCTCCTGAGGGCATCAACAAGCTTAGATAAAGCAGCCTGCTTTCGCAGCTTCATTAAAAAATCAAAATAGCGAAGTCCAAACTAGATCATTGAAATTACCACCATGATCAGCCTCAGAGGCCCCAAGATACCTATGTGGTCCGGGTGAGTGGAAAATGAGTAAAAGAGATGCATAACAGAACAAAACAAGAATGAGTTGCTGAACCAACACTGAGTCTGGCAGGATCCTGCAGAGCACTTAGTGCTGGCATTTTAGTCTAGATGGGAGCATGACATAATGGTGTAAGGATCAGCTCAGCAAACCTGTATTTATTAATGAACTTTTCTGCCTTGTAACCTATGTGTTTTTAGGTGATTGCTGGCTCCTGGCTGCCATTGCGTCTCTCACTTTGAATCCAGATGTTCTGTACCGTGTTGTTCCCAAGGCTCAGAGTTTCCAGAAGGACTATGCTGGGATCTTTCATTTCCAGGTACCTATATGGTCAGAGTATTGAGAATAAAAGAGGAAAATGCTAGTATTTAGCTAAAAGCAGCTATTTTGTGGTTGGCACAGGCTAAATATTCAAGAGTTACAGTGCATAAGTGAAACTGGGGCAGGGGAGAGGGAAGAAAAGAAGAGCAGGGTTAAATAACGTCAAGTGACACCTGCTCACTGGCGAGGTTCTGCTGTCTCAGGGCTCTGGGGAGTTATACATGTTTTGGAAACTGAGCCAAACCATCACGCCGCAGGAGTCAAGCCACGCTTCGTCGCCGCTGGCTGTTGAGAGCGAATTCAGGCTGATGCGGTCTCCCCTCCTTCCCCTCCCTCCCTGTACCCGTGTCTGGATTTCCTTGCGGATGGAGCCAGTGTGTGGGAGCGGAGCCAGCCCGCTTTCACTGGAGGTTGGGCTCGGGTGGGAGCAGTAGGGATTCACTCTGCAAAGCTAAAGGAGGTGTTTTGGTGAGGACAGATGTTATAGAGCACAAACCTAACCCTTCCACCAGCTCGTCTCAGTAGAGGGGTTATTGTGTGAATTACCTTCTTTCCTTTCAGGACTGCATCAAATTCAGGAGTAAATTTTTCAAGTGTTCAGGCAAAAAATTAGCACTGGCAATGCTTCACACGTCTCCCAGTATTTTCAGAAGGGATTCGCACTATTGAGTGCTTCCCCTTTGGGTGACGTCTACAGAGGTGTTGGTTTTTTTCCCCTGGTGGATTGGGCCTTAAAGAGTAGACAAGGAAAGAGACTTTAGAGTATCCTGTCTACACTCTAGCTTTCTAGACTCTCCACCATGTAAGCTCTGCATGGAGCCCAGATGGTGTTCCAGATGTTATGTGCAACAAGTTGCTGTTAATATTACCTATCAGCAAAATTTAATACAGCATTAAGAAGCCTGCTCAGCACTTCACAGGGCTGGGAAGAGTTTGCCTCTATAACAAGGGAGAGGAGTTCAACATGGGAATGAAACCTTACAGTCACTTATCCAGGGGAACGGATGACAAGTGAAGGGGTAGGAAGATGGTAGTGTGGAGCTAGTATGTGTGCACCAGCCCTCACCATCTTTTTCTTTCTTCTTTTCATCACAGTTCTGGCAGTACGGGGAGTGGGTGGACGTGGTGGTGGATGACAGGCTGCCCACCAAGAACGGGAAGCTGCTCTTCGTGCACTCGGAGGAAGGCAACGAGTTCTGGAGCGCACTGCTGGAGAAGGCCTATGCCAAGTATGGTGGCTAAGCAGGAGGCAGCTGTCCTGGGTGTGCAGAAGTCAACTGCCCGGGTGGTTGTGGTGTTAGACACAGTGTGCTTCACTCAAATGCAGCCTCCATTCCACCCATTTTTTACAGTTTCCTCTAGGTCCATAAAGGATACTGCCAACTCTCTGTTTCAAGGAGCATTACTTCTGGTGTCTTGATGATCACATGGACTGAGAGATGCTAAATTATAAACCCTTCTTTCTGCAGTGCCAATGCTTACAGTTGGAGACGGACCCTTACACAGCTCTTGACATGTCTCCCACAGGTTGAACGGCTCTTATGAAGCTCTCACAGGAGGATCCACTATGGAGGGCTTTGAGGATTTTACTGGAGGCATCTCTGAGTCCTATGAGCTGCGGAGGGCTCCTTCAAACCTGTACCAAATCATCCAGAAGGCTCTGAGAGCTGGGTCGCTGCTTGGCTGTTCCATTGATGTAAGAGACTGCTGCTGCTTTACTCTCCTTGCTCCTGTTCTCAGGACTCTGGTCCATACTGTAACGAAAACTCAGACCAATGTTAGACATAGGAAGGTCTGAAGTAGAAGCAAACTATGATTAATGGGAGACTTTTACTGATTTCAGTTATAAAAACTTTAGACTAGGTTATAAATAGCCAACTCTTGTCATGCCTCCCTTTTTACAAGACAGCCTGTGATAATACTTAGAGCCATGAACTGGGGACTGGTCTTCCTGAACTCTGTTTTCATTCTCTGAGTATCTTTTTTCATTCAAATTCTGTGTAATTTCAGCTCCAGACACTCAACGGCCAGAGACAAACTCTTTGAGATACTTTGTTGTAGCCTGTAGTCTGATTCTGGCTTTGGATTTCAGTTCTAAAAAAGTCCTAAAAATTATTGACACTTGTAATACAAACTTCCTCAAGTTAGAGATGATGTTTGTACATATTTTGGAAACTTCACGCCTTTCACATCCCATTTGATTGTTTTGTTTGAAATCCTGGTTCATGGCATATGGGATTACCAGAGTTCAAATTTTGATATGCTGGGTCTCAGCTGAGGCAAGCTAGAGCTGAGTTCACATGAACATGTCTTTGCAGGTGACTGGGTCTGTTACCTGAGCTGGGAATTTGATTTAGATTTAGATTTCATTGTATGTTCTTGAACCTCTGCTGTGCTAGGACTGCGTATATAGGGGCATGAAACTGTGGAGGTGAACTTTTGCTGTGGTTCTCGCCTCTATTTAATATACTTTGCATGGAGAATATTGATATTCATTGTGCATACCACTTTGGATATCTTCCCCCATATTAATTTGCTCGTGAAAGCTGAGTTCATACACAATATATAGTCCTAAATGCGTATACTTTTATTGCCCCAGATAACTACTGCAGCTGAAATAGAAGCAATCACAAGTCTGAAGCTGGTAAAGGGCCACGCTTACTCTGTCACTGGAGCAGAAGAGGTAAGCCAGCCTCTCCAGGGCCGTCATACAGAACAGCTTGGAGTTGCGATACCGCAGTGCTTTCAACTGTTGGGTGTCTTTCTGTGACTGACCAAAAAAAATGTTGCTACCTTATGCACCCCCTTACAGAAAAAGAAAGAACCTGTAGTACTTAACCAGGTTGGGAGCTCTGTACTGGTAATTATATAGAGTATATTGTGCAGTCCGCAACTTCTATTGTGCTAGCAGACTGGAATATAAAATATAAAGGTGGGCCAAGCTGTTACTGAAATGGAGGGTACGGAAAGGAGAAACGGGAGAGGAGGCAGCCCCAGGTATCGGTACTGCATGAGGTGGGAGCATGTGCTTTGCCAGTCAGCGCCCGTGGGAAAGGAGTAAAAGCCTCTTTCATGAACTCTCCCGTCAGGCTCATCTTCACAGTGAGCCCTACATAATCCCGCTCCTCTGAAACTAGAATCATTACCGAGGTGTTCGTGCCAAATAACCTCTTCCCAGCTTTGCTGTGTTGTGTGATGTCTCCTGCTTTTGAGGACGTAGATATGCTGCTGGTTTGTAGCCGACGTTTTTCCTTGCAGGTTGCTGCCGTTATGTGAAACGGTGAGTGCTGGAGCTAATGGCTTGCTTGGTGGCACAGGATAATGCAAAATAACGGCGGAAGGCATCTAGGTGTCTTTTAACTATTGCAAATTGTAATGGACTGCATCACTCAAGCACAAATTGTGCTTTATCCTGCCTAAAAAGCAATTGCCCCGTGATGATTGGAATAATGGAAGTGCTCAGGCTCTGTTTGTTGTGGATCTTTTAGGTATGTTACCGAGGACGGCCAGAGAAACTAGTGAGGCTTAGAAATCCCTGGGGTGAAGTGGAATGGACTGGAGCTTGGAGTGATAAGTAGGTTTTTATATGCCCCTGCCTCTCTCTCTTCAGTGCATTTTGGTATCTTTTAAAAATTAAATTGGGAATATGCAGTTAATCCAATCACAAAGCACATTTAGGCGAGATACTGAATCAGTTGGAATAAAACGCTATTAATTTATTAGCAAGGTTAGATATTGATCTGCTCTGCCCAGCGGGCATTCTTCCCTGCCTCAGGCAGAGCTTTGTAATAAGAGAGAACAGCCGACGTTTTAATTGCGAGCAGCCCAAGGCAAGCCATAGCCACGTCATTTTGCGGGATGGTTTTTCTCCGATTGATCCGAATGATGGTGCCAGGACCTTAGGAGGGTGTGCAAACCAGTCCTATTCCTGGGAAATACAGCAGGGCTAAACCATTGTGCCTCTGCCTCAACTCTGAGGTTGCTGGGCTCTAAATCAGAGCAGTATTTGGTTTCTACTGGAGAACCTTGAAAAAATGGGGATGTTGGTTAAGCTAAAGACCCAGAAGTTTGAAAATCTGTCAGAAACTGTCTGGGCTCCAACTATCTTGGAATCTCATGAGAATGGCAGTGACAACACCTCTTTTATTTTTCTATTTAGCATGGCATGAATTTTACTCTCATTTGGGCCACGATATATTTTTTCATGCAGTGCTCCGAGAGTTCGGTTTCCCGTGCTGACTGACTGCAGTACCGGTGCCGACGTAGAATACTTAAGGATAGAACATAGAGATAAACATTAGAATTATTCCTACCTTTATCAGAGCTGCTTTGCTCAGCCCCAAGATAAGGTTCCTCAAGCACACACACATGCCATATCCTGATTTTGTTACACCGGTTTTGCTATGGGACAACCCTGCGGAGGCAGGTGCGGAATGGCACCGCCACACGGAAGCAGATCGGAGCAGAATCCAGCTTGCTGCACCGTAACGTCAGAATGGGAAAGGAGCAATGCTGTTTTCTGCAGTGTATTTTCTAATTCCACCTTTTTCCTTTCTTGTTCTTTTCTGACCCCAACAGCGGAGCTTTTATCATTTCCCCAGGGAGGGTATCAGGCAGCCCAACAGCTTCGTACAATGAAGAAGCTCTGACCAACTTTCCGACTGCCTGTTACCTAATCCAGCCGGTCTGCGATACTTGTACATTCTGGCACCTGGCAGTGATGATTCAATTTATTTATTTGGCTTATTTGTCGCAAATACGGTTGCAGTCTGGTTCCAGCCCTGGATAGACAGGCTGCAGTGTGTACTGCCATTGGGAGGGGCGGAAGGTCTAGTTTGTGAAGAAATACGTAGTCCTTTATCAGCTGGAAGCAAAGACGGAGACTAACTCTCTTGATCTCGTCGTAGACTAAGCCACAACTGAACAGCTTGCTTTTGTGCTTTGTCTGCAGTGCTCCTGAATGGAATTATGTCGATCCCAAACAAAAACAGGCTCTGGATAAGCAAGTAGATGATGGAGAGTTTTGGTGAGAATCATTCAGTTAGCTTAACGTTTTGGACATTTTATGTGCACGTATGCTCTTTAAGCAGTCCTTACAGCTGGATGGAGAGAAACTGCCAGCTCCAAAGGGGTTAATAATGACATGTGCGCATTGTTAGCCCCTTGTTTACCTCCCTTCCCATTCAAATATTACCTTTTATTAGAGCTTGCATAACTCAGTGCTTATCCAAAATACAGAGACCAGATGGTAATAAAATTAATGAGGCGGTAAGAATGAATCTCAGCTGCTCTATATTTTGAGGTTTGGGTTTTTTTTGCCTAAATGCTACACACTAATGAAAAAGTTTAGATTACCAGCTTGGGAAGAGTCTGTTTACCCAGACCTAATGGAAAGCCCATCCCAATTAGCTGATTATATGGCTCAGTACTGAACCCATGTCACTCTGTTCTAGACTGGAAAGATAAATGCCCGCCGTCTTTCAGTGCAATCAGCTATGTGGGACATAAGGCAATGAGAAATGAGAACAGACCTCTCCTCGCAGCATAAAGTGATCAAGGTCTGTCACTCATGCAAATCTACTAGGAATGGTAAAAACAAACATCAACAACAGAATTAAAGCAGAACACCAAACTGAGACTGTTTTTCTACAGAGTGACTCTTTCATAAGGGCCAGCTCTTGCCCCCATTAAGTGGCATCTCCTTGCATGTTCTGTTCCGACAATTTTAGTGAATTTACTTATGAAGCATGATGCACGAGGGTTTGCCCACAGCTGGGGATGACAGAAAATGGTATGACTGAACCCATAACGTGTAACAGCCGTTGAGAACAACTGTCTCCAGGAGACACAGTTCATTCAGGGAGTGGGAAATTTTGTTTCCCAAAAGCCAGTTCCAAGCTTCAGAGTTCAATTAAATGGGACTTTGGGCAGCTCTGCAGTACTGACGCTTGCTGCCCCGTTGGGAGAGACATCCATATGCAGTCGCCTCGACTGTTGCAGGCTGATGGACTAACCCTGGTCTTCTTGTGCACCAGGATGGCATTTTCGGATTTTCAAAGGCAGTTCACCCGCCTTGAGATCTGCAACTTGACTCCCGACACTCTGACAAGCAACGAGGTCAATAAATGGGACCTGACCCTGTTTAACGGACAGTGGAGACGGGGTTCGACTGCTGGGGGCTGCCAGAACTACCAAGGTGGAGACCCAGCCAAGTGGGGACTTGGTGAAATACCAACAAAACAAGCAAAATAAATGCTTGTAACCAGAGGGGGCTTTGGTGGGAAAGGCTTGGAGGTGCAGCTCTTTCTGTGGGGTTTAGATAATAAGCAAAATCTTGGCAGCCTAAACCAGGTTCTAATTCACACTTATTTCCTTGTCGGGGATTACCAGCCCACTAAGCAGTTAATTCATGGCTATACTCTTTTTTTTTTTTTTTTTTTTTATCTGCCTGCTTTTCCTGCTTACATGGCTTTTGCTACTCACTGGAGTAATCCTCCGAAGGGTTGGGTAGGCCAGGAAAGTGTCACAGTTCATGTGGCAGTGTTGCTTCCCATTCATTTTCAGGTTAGACCTCTGGAGAGGTTGGCTGGCATTTGGTCCTCTTGCAACAATAACAGTCTCGGCCGAGGACGTTTCCTGGAGATAAATGACAGGCTAGAATTAATGACATCAGCTCCTCCCTGCTGGTCATTACTCCCCAGGAAATACCTTAGTGCTTTCGTTTGCCATGGCTCTAATTGGTATTCAGCATAGCTGTGAAAGCATAAAACCATGTAACATAATGGAAAAGACTAGAAAAACTCCAGGCAAAAGTCCTTCCAAAGAGATATTCTCTGTAATTCTAGTTACAGCCATCTTGGCTACAGTGACAGCAAAATCTCCTCCTTTTTGTCTTGCCTTGGGAATTTTTAGTGACGTACTGGACCAATCCCCAGTTTAAAATCCGGTTGGATGAACCAGATGATGACCATGAAGGGAGTTTGAATGAGCCGTGCTGTACCATACTGGTAGGCTTGATGCAGAAGAACCGCAGGAGACAGAAGAAAATGGGAGAAGCTCTGCTTAGTATTGGTTATTCCCTCTATCAGGTAAAGTTTGTTCCTGAGTAAAGGCTTTATTCCCTGTTCTGTAACACTGGAAAAAATTAGCAGTGTGTTACATCTTGACATTCACCACTACAATAAGAACTGGATTTTGCAAGATGATTCAAATCCTTCTCTCATTTCTTCCTGACTTACATAATATGGGAAGATTCAGATAAATTTAGGCTCAGGTTTTGTCCCACTTTAACAGGAGAGCAGTGTAAAACTAGGGGCAATAATTTATCAAGAGTCTCATTGAGAGCCTTCTCTTAAAAAATCTGAATGGGGGCAGGCTCCGGGTGCCTGGCAATTCCAGATAAGTGTTTCTGATTACAGCCTATCGTCAGTGCTCAGTAGTCACTTTCTTTTTTTAATATTTTCCCCTTGCATTTGAAAATTGTTTTGATTCATTGTCTACCATGCTATTATTCTGGGTTTTTTTGGTTTGTGGAGTTTTTTTGTTTGCTTTCCCCCCCTCCCCCCCGATTCTCTCAGTGTTGCTTCTGTCTCTAAAAATACAACATAGGGAAAAAAACTGCAGTGTCACCTCTAATTTCTGTGATGTGAGGGGAGAGAAGCAAATATAAAAATTTCCAACCAGTATTGCCATTCACAATATATTCCTCATATCTGGAGAAAAGCAATTAAATGTTGTATAGACTCCACTGGATGAAGATCATTAACCAGCACAGGTGGGAGCAGATGGGAATGGCTGACTCTTGCTAATATATCTTGTGCAAGATGGTTCAAAACTAGGCAGGTTTTCCCTAGTGCCTAAGTGTCTGCATACACAAATGGTTCTCACCGAGCACATTTTTGAGTTGCCATCTGCGTGGTGCCAAGCACCCAGGCCCACTGGCATCCTGAATTTTGACATTAAGGATGCTTGTCTGTTCATATCACTGAGTACAACCCTGGAGAAGTTAGCAGAGCTTTTGTGCTTTACATCTATTTCATCCCATCTGCCTCCTCCCTCTTTTCCATAGTAGGGTAGACTTGGTGACTCTTAACATGATGAAGTCTTTCTTTTGAAAGAAATGGCTGCTAAGTCATCTCAGGTAGACATCCAGCTATGACCCAAGTTCCTTGGGTCATGCACTGTTGTGGATTTAAATCATTACAGATGATACTGTGGCCGAGGTCCAGTTAGGACAGCATGGATGGTGACCTAAAGCAGATCTCTGTGCAGGAGAAGGTGAAAAGGTGTGTGCTCAAACCTACCTGCCCTGCAGAGCTTTTGTAAGTCATGTAGCTCAAACTGCCTTCTGACAGCTACTGTAAGTGGGCCCATCACCAAGCTCCTGACCTTCTAGTATGCTGGTTATAAGGAACAAGACCTGAGGTCTCAAGGGGCCATCTCAGGCCCCAGAATCATTGTATGGGTGATATTTTCAAAAGCTCTTCTGGAACTTGGGAAGACAATGTCTTCGGCTCTCACTAGAATCTGTGCTCTCAAGAAAGCTAATTGCTTTTGGAAAAATTACCTTATATTTGGAGGTACAAATTAACATAGCAATTTAGTTAATTTAGGAAGGGCCAAATCCTGACATTTTTTGCTTGTTATATTTGCCTTAGAACAATCTCATCACCCTCAGGCTGGTTGCCAGCGATGGTAGTTCTTATATTTTCATCATATTCCAGTAACAGTAGACTAGTAGATTTTAGGTCTGCTGTAATTCTCAGTTTGGTTTTGGTTAGCAAAGTGGAGCTAACTTGTTGACTTTCCTGACTGAACATTTCAAGGCTTACCCAAATAATCCCAACAACTAGCATCATCCACAACACCATATCAGGAGAAAAGCAATTTAAAGGCTGTATAGATTTCTCTGGATGAAGATCCTGTTTTTCCTTTGGAACAGCTCTAGCACAAGTTAGAACTTCATGTATAACTGATACTACAATATGTGGCTGTAAATGAAAATGAAAAAAATATGTCTGAAGGAGGCTTTTTCTGATTTTTTTTTCCCTAATGATAGAAGTGGGTATGTAGCAGCCTTTTAATATCAGATCTTTCTCTTCCTTTCAGATTCCTCCGGAGGTATGTAATCTCTGCTGAAGACTTCTAGCCTCCAGATGGGCACCTTCTGTCACACTGGAGAATTTAGCTACCAGGAAGACTTCTTCCTTACTAAAGATGGCTCTTCTGGAGAGCTTTATTCTTGGATCATTGGACAAATATCTCAAGTTCTGAATAATCTTTTCCAGGGGACGGGGGCACAAGGCTTCATTACAGACATCTAAGTACCAATCTTGACTTCATTTATACTCGTTGAAATTTGGCTTCCATTAAGTTTGTGTAACAGAGGTCAGAGTTTGTCTATTTAGTACAAGTGAAGTCAGAACAGGGTCTCTGCACTCTAAAATTGAGAAACTGTAGCTAATGTTGTTCAAAGAAATGCCAGACTCTGTGGATCTATTCCTTTTATAGCTCTGAGCTGGGGCTTCTGGTAATGAACAAACCCTGCTCAACCTTCCCTAATCCTCACAGATGTCAATACTGAGGTAGAGAGACTTTTCATTCCTGAAGAAAGAGACCCCAGGGGTGTCTGGCAGTAGGAATGACCTATATTCATTACTGAGGTCCAGCAGCCTGCGTTGCCAATTTTTCCTCGGCTTTTCAGCCCTTTTCTTCTCTCTCAGCAAATGAATGTGTGGTCATGCAGCAATTAACTGTGTTCTTTTAACAGCCTTGCAGATGCAAAGAGAAAATGAACCTTATATATTGAAAAAGATATGGATCTGGCTTCTTAATCTTTGCAGTCCCACTCAGCTTAAGACAGAGTGAGAGAAAGGATGGGGCTGTTGAATAAATACCAAATCCAATCTTATCTTCAGAACAAGAGAGGAAAAAATCCTGTATTTTTCTACAGTTTACAACAGAAAAATGGAATGATTATAAAATGTTTGATAACATCTTTGTGTGCTCTGATCTTAGACAGCCAGAAACCTTATTCATATGCAACATTCCCCACCCTGTGTCAACCACACAGCACCTTTTCTGGATCATGGAGTCATGCTTTTTGAAAGACATCCTTGTGGAGCAAAAGTCATGAATAGGAGGCTTATAGCAGAGAGAGCTATTCTTACACTATTGTTCCTTCTCACATCAGTGTTTTGTTTTATGAGCTATGCAACGTTTCACTTGCTTAAGAGTATATTGGTATTAAGGAAAAGTTAAGTACTGTTTTCCACCTAATCCAAAGGAATAGCCTTAGTATTACTAATAATAGTTGGGTAAATCATCTAACGTGGCCCCAAAAGTCTCACCCTTGTGACTAGTACTTTGTCCTGTTTACTGTTCCTTTCTGTCTGTTTAAAGAAATCAGGGACTTCAATTCCTGCTTAATTAGGAGATATATCCCATACCATAAATTGCTCAAAAACATTCTGAAATTTAAATTTGTCCACAAGCAGCCCGTGAAAACAAAAAACTCTCTATACATGGACAACTTAAGTACAGCAAGTACTAGTTTCGCCAGATACGAGTACACAGTATGATCTTTTTATTTATTTTATATCACATATTGTAAAGAGGCATGTGAAAAGATAATCTTTATAGAGAAAGATCCTTGCCCCTTCTAATTATCTGCCTGACTGTTTCCCATGACAGAACCCTGGTGGTTATCTTTTATGCCACCACTTGTGGATTTATTATTTTATGCTAAGAAAAATCTTGAGATGGCTTTAAAGCACTACATTGAAATAGAGCTTAGCAGTGAATTGTCAAATTGTTTCTAACAAAAACACATTTCCCACAGCTGGAAAATAACACAGATATTCATGTGAACCGTGCTTTCTTCACAAGGAACCAGCCAGCAGCCCGGTCTGATCCGTACGTCAACCTGCGTGAAGTCTCCAGCCGCATGAAGTTGCCCCGGGGAGAGTACCTCATTGTGCCGTCCACATTTGAGCCTTACAAAAACGGAGAGTTCTGCCTGCGAGTTTTTTCTGAGAAGCAGGCTAAAACGCAGTGCGTACTTTGTCTGTAAAGCCTCCTCTTCTGCTGGTGAGGCACGTAAAGGAAACGGTCGGGTGTTGCACCCACATCCTGTGCTCTATCTTTTGCCTTAGTCGGCAAAATAAGCCCATTTCTAGGACCTATTTTCTTACATAGTCTACTGTATGTGGCACACACACCCATGACAGAGAGTCACGGCTCTTCAGATAGCCTCCGCCAAGCACTCCGTGAAGTAGAAGTTCCCACAATTAAAAAGTGCAGGATTTGGGAGTGTGACGATGAGGAGATGGGTTTTAAAAGGGGTTGTATCAGTAGCAGCTATTGAATGAAAAAACAGGAGTCTGGATACAAGACAAGAACAAGAAGGCTGGATTTCCCAAGGAAAATGTCTTCAAAGAGGTGGGACAGACAGAGGTGGGATGGGGAGTGTGGGAAGCAGGAAGCCTGGGGGCTTGTTCTGTGCATTCGCTAACACCTGACATTAAAATAGCTTGTTTTGTTAATTATTTTAAAGGCAAACGGTAGACTCATCATTTCTGGTTGGTTTATATTTTTTTCTTTTTTTTCCTTAGGATGATTGGTGACGTGGTGTCTGCAAAACCGTATGAGGTAAATGTCTTAACAGGGCGGATCGGATTTTTCTTTCCTAGCAGACTTTACCTTCATAATCTGGAGGGAAAATAGGGACAAGATTTTTATTTCTCCCCTCAGCTGGGATCACAATATGTGTTTGTGCTCAGGAGAAATATTTTCTGGTTGTGGGGATCCTTTACATATCTCCATATCCTAGTTTCATGTGCATTTTCACGTACCTGGGCCCATGTGGCACAGAAACTGTAGACTGGGCTGGAACACATTAAATTGTCCTTCCATCTAGCACAAGTAGGAGAAGGTGGGGAGGGCACAGAATGATCCTCTCCATAGAATCAAATAGTCTTCCTGAAGCCCAAGAGAAGTTGCAAAAGCAGACTTCCAAGGAGCTGCTGAATTGCTATGGCCAGGCGCAGCAACATTTTCACTGCAGCAATTTTATAAAACTATCTTGGCTGCAGAAGGAAATTTTTTCATCAGTCTTAGAAAGTATTTGCTCCCAAATGAAGCCAGCCTCCGGCTAGTCGTGATTTAAGTAGTGCCTCTGGTTTGCCGTCGCTGCAGAGCAAGTGCTCGTTTTCCATTGCTGTAAATAGTCCCCTGTAAAGCTGCGTTACGATATCCACAGCTCGCTTGCTAGGATCACCTTGTAAGCCACAGTCTCGGTCATCTCTTTCCTCTAGCCTCATGTCAATAACAAAGACATAGATGATGAGTTCAAGACTCTGTTTCAAAAGCTCTCTGGAGAGGTAAGTGGATTAAAGTGAAAAAAAAAGACTGGGATCTCTCTGTTACGATGATGCAGATATTTGACTTGCTGATGCGTTTTACCATCTGGTCTTCAAAAATCCAAGCAGTTCTCCCCTTTTATTAACTCACAGCTTCAGTTCAATTTATTTTACAATAGAGCAGTTTTACTACATTGTTCCTCTTATTGGTGCAAAATGTGATTTGTTCCTTCGGTAATGCAGGTCATGGAATAATTGAAAATTATTTGAAAATAAGGGTGATAGGACTGTGTAAATATTATCCCATGGTGAAATAAATTACCTGTAGAGTTAGTGTATAATTCTGACAATTGCTTAGTTGGCCAATTCCTTCCTTTTTGCTTAGAAGTCCCGGGAATCAGAAAGCTGTTGGCTGAACTTTCTCCCTATTTATTTTATTTGACAAACCTCAGTATCTACAAAGCCCTGCTGCACTAGCCTGTGGCTGTCACGTCAGATGTTTTCTTAATGAACAGGCGGCCACTGGTGCCGGAGAGGGAAAACATCTTCTACGTTAGAAAGACCTTTTTGAGTTTTGGGAGGACAATTTTAGTATTGTTTGCTTGTAGTTTCCATAAGCCTAGAAAATCTCAAATGCTCTCCTGAACCTCTTCAGCTGAGAAAGAAGGCAGTCACCCAATTCAGTCAAACCTGTTAAGAAGTTAACATTTACTGGGTCATGTTACCATGGCACCTAACAAACCACTTCCCATTTGAAAGGCTGGGAAATATTCATGGTTCCTGAGGATCTCCTCTGTGTGATGTCTGATGGTCAATGTAAAGTGTCAGAAGAAAATTAAAGTTTTACATACCTAATATATGGAAGGAAAACAGCCTCTGGATGTCTGGCAGCAAATAAATATAGTTTGTTTCAAATATTTTTTGTGTTAACAACTAAAGTGTGTTTTCTGACCAGGACTGCGAAGTGACTGCAACTGAACTTCAAACTATCCTAAATCGTGTTTTGGCGAAGAGTAAGTAACGTTATATAGCTCCCCTTGAATGGAGCTGGGAAATGGTGAGACATAAAGTTGCTCTTTGGTCAGAGTGAGTATCTGCGCCATCGGCACACAGACAGGTTCTGTGCTAGCAAAACCCAGCTCTACCAGCTCAGGGTGATGAAAAACTGAGTTTTTGTCTGCCCCCAGCTCAGTTTCTCCTGGCCCGTTGAACTTCTGACATGGGGGGATGGAAAAATACCGCCTGGTGTTCCCCTTCCAAGCACTGCCAGCCAATGTCCCACAGAGGCACTGTACCTTCTTGGGAGGACCACCATGGGAAGATGTTATTATGCTGCTGCATAACTTCTGTGGACAGATAGAAGCTTACCGCCCCCAAAACCAATACCATCCCCTGTCCCTTGGCCAAAAAAACCCCATATTAATCACCTGAAGGGAAACAGTGGAAGAAATGGCAGAGCATTTACTTTGCTAACAAGATTTAAAGGTAGCTGACATCTCCAAAGTTGTCTGCAGAAAAATATTTGTCTGAAAGTATTTCTGACTTGGATTTTTGTTTCCTTTTTGTACAGGAAAAGATATTAAAAGTGATGGATTCAACATTAACACCTGCAGGGAGATGATCAGCCTTTTAGATGTATCCTTTGAATGTCATTTCATCACCTTTAAAATTTCTGGTTCTCTTTTACAAAACTTCCTGATAAGACAAGGCTAAGTTTACTCTTCCGTCGTCCAGGCGCATGGCTGGAGACAAAAAATTCAGCCGAGCAGCTCTATCAGCTGAGGGTGGCAGAAACCCGAACCATTTAATCACCGGCTGCTTCTTTCACCTGCTTGGCATCTCTCGTCGCTCAAACTTTCCCCTAAAAGTAGTAGGGAGGAGAAGCAGGGACCTGCTGCCTGGATGCACCCGTGTGGTTTCAGATGCGTACCGAGTGTGCTTGGGAGGAGGCAGGTTCTAAGCACAACCTCCGCTTCCATCTCCAAGTCAGGTGCCGCTTACAGAGCACAGAGCTCAAAGCAGCAGAGACACGCCGGAGAGCCTGTTCAGAGGGGGAAGGCTACGAGCACGTGCCGTGCCTCCCTCCCTCCTGCATGGCTTGTAGGACACATGGGAGCTAATAAGCTTTGCGTAGCCAAGGGAAAAGGAGAGGTCAACGCAACCGCCCAGTACTCTGATGTGCTGGGAAAGTAGCCAGTGCATGGTCAAGAGCCGTGCTGCCAGGATTACACTAATGTCGGTCTCATGAGATGCTCATGTTGAGGTCAGCAGGGATGAGCTGTGGATCTTGTGGATCACCGGCTGTTTGGAGAAGTGATGCCTTTGCCCTACACTCTACAGCCTCGCAAACCCAACAGGGCAACTCACCAAGTAAAGCATGATGGGGGCCAGCTCCTTGTTTCTGCATAATTTTCCATAGGAAGGGATGTTCAGGCCCTGAAGGACATGGGGGAAGACCATGTAGCCTACTATTGACTGTCTTTGTTAACTCATAGTTCCCGTCTCTGCTTTCTAACACTTACCGCAGTGAGGCCAGTTCTTTCTTTCCCTAAGGGCTTTAATCTACTGTTAACTGTACAAAATGCAAGCGGATCTAATCATGCTTATATATTTAGCAATCCCATATATCATTCCTTGAGAGTGCAGATAGCCTAGAAATTCTTGGCATGCCTTTAACTAAGCAAATGTAAAGCTGTGGGCATGCCTGTGTGAGATGGAGATGTATTACAAATGAGAATGAATATGGCATTAAGATGACACTGTGATGGGTGGTTTGTTTTTATTGGAACTGTTTGCTCTCCAGTTTTTCTAAGGAGAGAGGAATCCTGATTTTTGAACCATGCCTTAACATCCCCAGACCAATGGGTCCGGCACCTTGGGACTTGTAGAATTCAAGACACTTTGGATGAAGATTCAAAAGTATTTGGTAACATAATATTTCTGACTGTCTCCTTCCCTCTCAGCTCTGAAGTACAGATCCAGAACTGAGATAGGGTTAAGCCACCACAGGCAGATATACTTGGAAGGCTTCCTTCTCATGGCTGGAGTTAGTCACAGAGCTCAGAAACACCTCTCATTTAAAAGGACACAAGCAGATCCTCTTTCACCTTGGCCTCACCTCCGTAATTTGCAATACTTTATGGAAAGCCACATTAACCCTCTTTCATTGCTGGCAATGACAGCTCTCTGCTTGCCTGCTGTATTAAAGCTCATATGAACATGTCTCTGCTGTTACGATATGTTACATTGCCAGCTGAGCACCAGCAAAGACAAGAAACATATTTTTAAGACCTAAAAAAAAAAATCTGGCTTTGTACTTTTTAAATCTTGTAGAAGCACAGAATTATTTTTCTGACAGAGGATTTACTATCCCAGCAAGTGTACCCAGAATCAAGCAGTCTAAAGGAAGGTCAAATCTGAACCTGCTTTGTTTGACAATATCCCTTTTGGGCAAGTCTGCTGCTACCATTCTTGATGCTGGTGAGCATCTGGCCCGGAGGTTCGTGAGGAGATGTTCAGCTCTCCTTCAGCTGGACACACCGGCTCTGTCCTGAGACTGGTGGTGGCAGAGCAAGCCCTGAGAGCCAGCTCCAGTCTGACCTGTAGGTCTGGGTGGCTTCTAATTCTGGATGATAAACCTGCTGGCAGTAGAAAGCATCTGTCGTCTCGTCTGAAATATTAAGCAACTTGTCTGTTGCAGCGTTTGCCACGTGATAGGATATTTTCCTCAACGGCCTGTCTGCCACCACCTAACGTGAAGGCAGGCAGGCTGCCAGCCCATGGGAACGTGTTTCCCACTCTGCCTTGCTTGCCAGTAGCTACTTGAGACATCTCCCTTGCTCGTTGACATTTCAAAGAGCAGGAGCTGGCAGGGGCAGCCCCTGTCCCAGCCATCAGAAACCCAAGGCTGTGTCTGTACAGCAGCGTGCTGGTGTGGATGCAGCTTTAACCTAGCTACAGGAGCAGGGAGGGTGGCAGGGCATGGGCTGCAGACTGGGACTAGCAAACCAAGGTTAAAGTCTAGGCGGTCCCTGGTTATTTCGTTCTGGCTGCTAGCTCCTGGCAAGCCTGGCGTTACCATGTCTTCACTACTGTTGTTACCCAGCCATGAAAGCCAAAGCCTGGTTGCCTGTGCTTGCATCATCACATTGCTGCACCGGCACACATCGAAAAGCCATTTCCACATTCCCTCTGCTGCAGGCGATCTATAAGCAAGTGGACAGTGACTACTCTGGTACCATCGACTGCCATGAGATGCGAAATGCCCTCAGAGAGGCGGGTGAGTACGCTGCTTGGGACACCGCCGGATCACTGCAGTCTCCCCACCAAACATCAGAAGAGCAGTGGAGCCTTTAAGGGCTTTGCTTCCCTCCCGTCTCCTAGATCACAGCGTTGCCATTGCCATTCTCCTTTCCTGACAGGCACATACTGCTACGTCCTTTTGCTGTTATATACATCAAAACGCATCCTCTCTTCTGCATTACGAACCACAGATTTTTTTTGTCCACGCTGTGACCATTGCTTATCCATCTGATTATTACTTGCTCTATTATTTGCCTCATTATTTCCTAATCTAATTGTCCTCTTTCAGACCAATGTCCAAATCCTCTTTTTCCTTCATTTCTTCCCACCACTTTTCTCTACACTAGAGAAGGTGCACGCCTGATCAAGGCATGCCCCAACAATATCCTCTCTGATGTGTGCTATTCGCTTTTGGAGCACTGTTTGCCAGCTCAGGGGCAACTAGAGGAGCACTGTTTTTTTGATTTGTCTTGTGCTCAGTGGAGTCTATGTGAATGATCTAGAGACAGAAATAGCTATAATACGGGCCTGAATAGAGCCCAATGTGTTATG
Source organism: Phaethon aethereus (assembly GCF_964289735.1). Lineage (NCBI taxonomy): Eukaryota > Metazoa > Chordata > Aves > Phaethontiformes > Phaethontidae > Phaethon > Phaethon aethereus. The sequence continues at coordinate 109,172,771 of NC_138576.1, read as the reverse complement.
TGAGCAATTGGCTCTACTGTAATCACTGCTATTCAGCTGCAGCACCAAGACTCGCTAATTAGGGGTTTATCTGGGGAACATAGGACTGATTATGCTGTGAAACAATGTGAAATATGCAGTTTGACAAAATGCTGTGGGAGAACTTTATGCCTCTCTTCACCCAGCACAATGGGCTTTGGAAAGGACCCACAGCAGAGGTGGGTGACGAAGTCCAACAGACCTTCTGGGAGGAGTAGTCCTCGATCCTTCATCCAGGTCTGCCTGCAGCTGCAGCAGTCCATGGATAAGGCGTATCAAAGACAACACATTAACCTGCTGTGTCAGTGATTCGTGTGCTTCCCACGCCTTCAGGTTTCACGCTCAACGATCAGGTGCAGCATAGCATTGTCACCCGCTATGCCTGCAGCAAGCTGACCATTGATTTTGATGGCTTTGTGGCCTGTATGATCCGCTTGGAGACCCTGTTCAGTAAGTGCCTCTGTTCTTCAGCCAAGGGGAATTCCTGAAGACTTTGGGGTTTTGTTAAGTATTTGGTGTCTTTCAACTGTGAATGTAGCAAATTGCATGGAAATGTGAGGGTGCCAGCAAAATGGTGTCTGTTGGAGAAAGCAGCAGAGAAATAGCAAAAGCCTTTCTGCCTGGCCATGGAGGCTGGGCAACATGTTTTCATAACCTACCATGCTCTTCTGCTTTGCAGTCATCTGCACTTTATGGTCAGTGCTCTGCCCCCCATGTTGTCCCAGCTCCTGTAAATGGTACCATTTATCATTTACAGTTCTCACTCAGACCTGATTTACAGGTTTGTCCCTGGATCATACCAGATGTTACCGCATCAGATATTATAGTTGTCTGCTGCCAACTCTCAGTTTGCTGCTGTAGATCTGACTATTCTGCCCCATGAAGCAGCTTTAAAATTATTTGTAAGAGGAAAGAAGAACAGCTGTAATACTCTCTTGCAGAACCAGCCTAGATTTCCAGTAGATAGTGGCAAAAAGCCAGACCTCTCCATTTTGTCAGACAGTGATTCTCTACATGCCAAACTCAGTGGTTTAGATCCATTTTCTTCTTCTACTTTTCAGAAGTGTTCCATCTCCTGGACAAAGACAAGAGGGGAGTCATCCAGCTCTCTCTGGCTGAGGTGAGGCTGGTCAGATTGAAATACCTTCTGGTTAAGCTACAGCAATGGACTGCACTAAAATACGTTTATTTAAAATCACTGTTGTAAGTGGTAAACTCAATAGTGATTCAAAGGGAAAGTTTGTTTATGTGAAAAGTTTCTTCAGCTCAGAAGGCCTGTCTGAATTAGTAGAACAAACATTACCGTATATGAGCAAAAAAGTAAAGATACATCCAAAATCCTAAGGTTGCTTGAGAAGATGCTTACACTGTCTACTTTTAGAGGGCAGTGGTCAATTCATTAGAAAACACACAGCAGGGAACTGTTCTGTCTGGCGGAGAATGTACTTATCAACCTGCCAGAATTAGAAGAGACCTTTTAAGATACCAGGTTTTTTTTTCCCCACATTGTTTTTAATGCAAATTTCTCCTCTTGAAGCTGTAATAAAAGGAATCAGCTTGAATCTTCCCTTTGCAGAATACAAATATATCTCAGGAAACAGCTGGAAGGGGCCCCAAAAGGTCCACCAAATTAGTCCCCTCAGCTTAAGACTGACTTGAAGAGAGGAGGATGACTAGGAAGCCCTGTGACCCTCAGTCACAGTTAGCTAAGTCTAGCTGAAATTGTACATTGCATACTCTGACCCTAGAATTTTTCAAAGGTCACGCAGCTTACTCTGGAGAACTGGTCTTCCCTCAGAAGAGACCTCACTTTCAATGTCTGAGGCTGATCTTTGCAATAAATTTCCCTGTAGTTCTAGAGCAGATGGATCCTGCGTGTACAACAGATTAAAACGCAGCTCCAGCCTTTCCCAGCTTGTTCTCTCAGAGCCGTGGTAGAGTGCCCCAGTGGCATCCTGTGGACCTTCCAGATGGCCTGACTCCTTGTTCTGTTTCTCCCTCAGTGGCTGTGCTGCACACTGGTTTGAACGCCGGTCGATGAATTCAGCAGAGACCTCTGAACACGGAACCTCTCGTTCGGCTTCTCCTTGTTATGGAAAGCAGAGAGAGAAACTTGTTTTTTTTACTGGCAAGTTATTTTAAGCCCACTAAAAATGAAGCGATCTCTTGTCAGTTAGAAAATAAACACACTCTTGAACCAAAAAAGATAAACAAACAAATAAAACAAACAAACCCAAACCTAACCTCCATAACTTTTCCTGCCCAAGGAATATTTCTGTGTGTTGTGCTGAAAGGTCACAAATTTTGGCTTACCACAGATGGGTCCAGGTGGCTTTGGTTTGACTTCTGATTGCGCATCAAAGTTCATCAGTGTTCAAAATGCAATGTCCAGCATATATTTCACGGAACGAAAGCCATACTCAGATCCTGGGCAAAATTTGTGTTGCTGCTCTGGCTGCCTCCCTTCCCAGCCGATTGTCCGCTTTGGCTGTGCCAAGCGCCTGCAGAAGCTGGGTGTGAGGAGCTCGGAGGCAAACGATGAGCCACTGAAGGCACAGGGGAATTGGGCATGGACACAGCCTCAGGGATGAACAGGGAATTAGGCAAACACAATGGCACTTGTCCACGAGTCTTGGCTCACTCTTCCAGGAAAAGGAGCAAGGATGGAAGGCAAGTTGCCGCAGTTATTCCAGCTGAGTTTTTCTCCTATGGACGCTTGTCCATATGTGTACTTCAGTGCCCAAAGGTGGGGTCTGGAGTTTTAGGAGGTGAGTCGTTGGAGCTCAGAAGCTCATGAAGGCAAGTGTGAGGGGAGGAACATAAAATCCACGTGTAGAGGGTCCAGGGGCTTGAGTGTGTGAGGGATGTGCTAATATGGATCATGATTTAAGGAAGAAATGGGAGCTCATAGTTACTGGCTAACAGTGCTATGCTTTCCTAAGATCTTGTAAAAACTTTGTCCTTTAAAAAAAATCTCCCTGCATTTAATTTCACAGTATTACAAAGAGTAATAGCACAGCAACGCAGGCAAGATAATATAGCAGTCTTTTTTAGCAATTGGAAAATATTTCTGTAACTTGCAGTAATGATCTGATGAGATGACATGTCTTTGACACTTCTTCCAGGGAGCAGCAGAAAGCTGTATCCCCGAGGCAGACGTGGGGACAAGGCTCCATCCCCCTCTCTCTTCAGTGCTGTGTTTGGGAGGGACCTTTCTCCACGCCTGCTTGTTCCTAAGCTCGCTCTTTAAGCAGGAAGAAAGCTGTTGTTCGGTTCCTGTCTCCCAACGCAGAATGCCTCGTGGCAGCCCCCAAGCCTCCGTTTGACATCTCCCAGCATCTCTTCTTGGTGCTGACTACAGCTGCCCGGCTAAAAGGGATGTATGAGACGTTTCAGTGCACGGCTCTGCCTTTCTAATGGATGGTATTCGCTGCTCTCATTTAGAGGTCCTCTCCCAGTAAAAGAGAAAGAAATACTTTTTAGTTCAGGTTGCAGGATTAAAACAGCCAGCAAGGGAACCGTAAGGTTTTGAGGGCTGTCCCTGTGCACCCAACACTGGCCATGACATGCGCGCAGCTGTCTTAGGTTGCCACCAGTTTCTCATGGTAGATAGTTGCCTGCTGATCAACAACAGACATCTACGTACCTCCACCTGCCTGGAAGACAGAGCTACCTGAGGCAAGCAAAAATTCTCTGAAACCTTGAGAATTTTCTAGCAAATGCTCTGCCTGTTCAGTAAGATGAACAAGTCCTTCCCTGCCCTATACCTTGAGTATGCAACGCGTCTCCTTACTAACCATGCAGCAGGGTGAGCCAACTGCTTGCAGCTTCAGATTTGCTTTCTGCTCACACGCACTATTCATGAGTTCATTCCAATTATGATCACAGAGAGGCCTCTCTCCACAGGACTGGGAAAACTCAAATATACACAGAAATCTATTGCATGCTCCCAGTTCTTCTCCCTTTACATCAAGCAAGTTGCCCCCCCCCCAATAATTCTCGTAGTTATCTCAATGACTCTCACCCTCCTGTACAGGATGAGCAGAGTGCTGCACTCCATCTTCCTTTATCTTTGGGAAGCAGGCAGCTCCAGAGGAGCCACCTCCTCTTTAATTTGTTCTGTGAGCACAGCACTTGGCTATCAGGTCTCAGAGAATGACTGCTCAGAAGCCTTTTCATGGGATTGAATGCACTTCTCCTTTTTACTTGACACATCTGCAAAAAGATGATTAACATCCACATTATTTTCCTTCCTTGTGCTGCAAGCTGAACAAATGTCTGCACTCACCAGTTCTCCCAGTTAGTCCTGATGGGGCTAAAATGCCTTTTGACTAAAACGCCGGCAGCAGCTCCTGTGGAAGCAGTGGGGCATGGTGGGCTGCGCCAGGGCTTGGGCATCTGGACTCTCTGCACTCTTATGCCGGGCATGTTGGCTGTGCTTAATTTTCAGAGCTGTGAAGCACTGCAGCTCCCGTCACAGGAGCTCAGTCATGGGGAATTATAATGCAGGCAAGTCACAAAGGTTCATGAATTTGTGGTATGTTCCCTGTCAGTATAAAAACCGTGCTGCATGGCATTCTCAGCACTTTATAAATAAGGTGGGGCAAAAGAGACCCCCACGGAAACTCTGCAATGGCTGTTCAAATCTTTCCTTTCTCTCTCCACTTTCCTGTAGAACCTTTTTCATTTGTGCTGCAGCCTTGTGAACTGAAAACTTGAACTCTGTGTATTGGCTCCTGTAAAAAGTGATTCACGTTAGACAGTGTTCAGAGTTCCAGCCTCCTTGTGCACGAATTGTCTTGTGGTTGCCTATAGAGGAACTTCCCATGGGTATAAATCCTACCACATCAGCATCTGACACTAGCTTTGCACCAGAGTATATGTCTACATGAGCTGCAAGACAGTCACTAGAATTTGGGATTCTGCTTACAAGCTAGGAGGATAAAAAGAATCAACCTCATACATGCAATTATCTGTCACCTGCTCATCCTCCCAGAATGGGAGATTTACAGAGGGATCTCTCCGTTTGCATCGTTGCAGGCTGATGATCAGATCCATGGCTCACGAGTAAGCACAGAAGGAGCAGTCCTTTTCAAACTCCTTTTCGTTCTTTACTTCAGGCAATCCCGCTGAACCCTACTCAATGGTATGTTTTAGTTCTTCATTTCCATACAGTTCAGACAACCTGGCAGGCCTGGAAACTGAGAGCACATTTTTCCTTTCCATCTTATTCGGGATGCATATAAAGTCCCAGCCTGCTGTTGTTGTTATTCCAGCCTAAGCTTATAGACTGGAGATTCAAATGAAGTCCATAAGAGTGAGATTCTGGGTGCGAAAGGAACCCAAATTCCAAAGCTTTTGAAGTTTCTCCACCACTAATGATGTCCCCAGCGATAGTTAATCTTAAAGTAGTGCCCTGCTACTGCCTGACAAGCTTGTTGCCATGGTGTCTGTCTCTCTCTGTATAACTGGCACGTACAGCATAAAATCCTCTCTTTCTTTAACAGAGCAAATTACTGCACTTGTTACTGTTGGCCGCTCATTAACTCCTTCCTCCATCTTCGAAATCTTTGGTGCAGCTCTCACCTGAAGTGCAGGCCCCCACCAGTGCAGCCTCAGCTGCCTGCGTGGGTGGGAGGGCTTGGCCAGCGTGGTTCTTAGGGAGGGTTGCGTCAGAAAAGAGCGAGCACAAAGCAGAAAATAATCCATGGGAATGGATCTGGGAGATGGACTAAAGAAACACCTGGAAGAAGGGCTGGATAGCAGCCAGGAAGAAGCTGAATGAGTCAGCTTTTCGTCCATGCAGGAGCTGAACAATATTAGGAACTGGAGAAAATGGTTTCTTTTTTGACTCTTGCTGCTTTCAGGGAAGAAGGCACGTGCACTCTTTATAATACACAGGGTTGACTGACTTAGAAAAACAAATGCTCTTCTCGTATTTGGAAAACTCTGTAAAACATTGCTGGTTTTGTCTACTTGCTCACCTCTAAATGTGTAAAAACTACATTGTTGGCTCAAGGGGTGATTTACGTATTTCTTCTAACCCACCTCCTATTCATCCAAAGAAACCCCACCCAAAACCAGTGATGCTTTCTTTAAGTTCAAGCTAGCTGGTCTGCTCCTCGATATGATCCCTCACCAGCTTAGGTTTGCCTAGGCTAGTTTAAATGCAGTAGCTTGATCTAGCTCTTACACAGAAGGTAACAGTGAGGGGCTTCTTCCAATGTCTTAAAACATTTCAGGCTTCCCTACATTCCCACATCCTTTTTCATATTCTTTCTCTTATTCTCCTAACTGCACAGACGGTCACATTTTTATCTCTGCTGTGTGCTTCTTGCCAGTTGATATGGCGAAATGTTTCAGTGTTCCTCTGTTATACGTAAAAAAACCCACTGAATCTGGTTTTGAAGGGGAATTTCAATTATCCCCCTTAGTTATTCACTCCCTGCCAGCCAAGACACAAGCCATACCCAGGTAGCAGGGTCTATACTGGTGCCCCAGACCTGGTACATCACCACCAGTTGCTGAGGTGGAGCAGCAGGCATAGCTACAATCGCTGGCAAGGGGAACATCACCCGGGTGCTCTGCTGAGGCCATACACCACTTCGAAGCAGCTCACATAACAGAGGTGCGTAGGGTGCAGAGTCCCCAAGAAAACTGCTAGGCTATCCGTGTAGAAAGCATCACAAATCCTTCCAAAGATGTGTCTTTATTGCGTTGTAAACACGTGAGTACATGAAACACATTTCAATGTAAGTGGTTTTCTCAGTTTTCTCTGTGTCTTTATTCGACCCTGTAGCTCCAGGAGGACACTACTGAACTTCCCCCCGTGAATGTCGCTGCCCTGGCATTGGCATCACAGACTGCAAAGAGAAAATAAGTAACCGACCTCTGTGCCATTGAGGGCCTGTATTTAGACACAAAAGCAAACAAAATAGTGTGGCCAGCAGGAGCAGGGAAGTGATCGTGCCCCTGTACTCGGCACTGGTGAGGCCGCACCTTGAATCCTGTGTTCAGTTTTGGGCCCCTCACTACAAGAAGGACATTGAGGTGCTGGAGCGTGTCCAGAGAAGGGCAACGAAGCTGGTGAGGAGTCTGGAACACAAGTCTCATGAGGAGCGGCTGAGGGAACTGGGGTTGTTCAGTCTGGAGAAGAGGAGGCCGAGGGGAGACCTTCTCGCTCTCTACAACTACCTGAAAGGGGGTTGTGGTGAGGTGGGTGTTGGTCTCTTCTCTCAAGTAACCAGTGATAGAACAAGAGGCAATGGCCTCAAGTTGCTCCAGGGGAGGTTTAGACTGGATATTAGGAAAAATTTCTTCACCGAGAGGGTGGTCAGGCATTGGAACAGGCTGCCCAGGGAGGTGGTAGAGTCAGCATCACTGGAAGTGATCAAAAAACGTGTAGACGTGGTGCTTCAGGACATGGTTTAGTGGGCATGGTGGTGTTGGGTTGATGGTTGGACTTGATGATCTTGAAGGTCCTTTCCAACCTTAATGATTCTGTGATTCTGTGATTCTGTGAAAAATGATTTATATTACTCAGTACCCATACCTCTCATTGCCTTTCACACCTCTGAAAGAAGTCAGGTTACATCTTTGCTGAAGCCTTTAAAGGAAAAAGAGAATAGACCAGGGCAGTGTGACATTGGTTTAATTATAAAATCATCAGTGCTTTTTTTAATAATGAATCCTTTTGCCAGAGCTTAGCTACAGATAGCACAGGATTTGGGATTTCCAGAGATTTTTCATTTCCGTGTCTTATTTTCTCTGCAGACCTTAATTGCCTAATTAGCCAGCACACCTAGGCCAGTTCTTGGGCACAGCTCTCTGGATACCTGGATTTTAATGTCATCTGTCCTAATGTCATCCATGTGGGTTTGACTGGAAAATAAAAGCTTTCCTTTTATTTAAAGAGGTTTATTTTGTAACTGATATTAGAAAATATCTGGCACAGTCACTAACCTAGCTAACTTAAAATTGTATGTGTTTGTAAAACTGTACATATTTTCCCAAGCTGTTATCACACTCTTAGACTGCTGTGTAAATTTACCCAGCACATACGCCGAAGCAGGTATGATCTCTTGGGATTTTAAAGGGGCTTTGTGACAACACAGTTTATGGCAAATTGTGTTTTGCTAAGTTTTAGAAGCTCATCATATTTGTTCATTAATTTGCAGGGAGTTGGAGCTCAGGAAATGCGGTGCTCCTCAAACACAGGGTTGATTATTGGTGGTGGCTGGCGTTGCGGCAGGCAGCGGGGCATCCCGCAGGGTCTCTGTGCTGGAAGGCAGTGGCATCCCTGGGGCTGTTCTGGTGGGCAGGTTGTGTCAGATGAAGGATGCTCCCCACTGCCTTGGGTGGCATCTTCTGCTGGGAAAGCCTCGCCTGGGAGATGGTAACCGTGCATACAGAAAACTAGGAAAATATTTACAGTTTCAGAAAGAATCAGCACGGAATTATTTGAACAGAGGAGACGAGATTAAAGGAGAAATGAGAAAATTATATAGTACCAACCTGGCCTCTAATTTGTAAAGCACCTTTAGTCAAAATCCTGAGAGAAGGAGCCATCTGAAGGAGCAGTTGTGAATTTATTAATAATGAAATTGATTCCAACCAAGAGTGCCAGCCTTCTCCATGTTAATTTAATTTGAACTCTTCTCAGTTTGGGGTTGGGTTTTTTTGTGTGTATGTGTGCACTTTTATACATGCTGATAATCTTTGAATTTCAGACATGCTGGTCTGGTGCATGAAGGCTTGAATGAGAAATTATCTAACCAAATTTTAGTGCCCAAGCTGACTAGAGCTTGAACAATGAACAAGCTTTATGGAGAGAGAAAATAAAATTAATTTCACAGTTCATACCTTGCATTGTATGGTGATACCAGTAACATGAGTAACAAGAGAAAATCATGACTTGAAAATGATGCGGGTCACACCAGGGATTTCCAGTGTGTTCTGTCAAGTTAGTAGAAAGGTTTAGTGCAGCCTTCTGAATTAGGAATCTGAGGTTCAGTTCTCTTCGCTAGTGACTTCCAGGATATCCTTGGGGCATTCACTTAAACTGCCCGCCACCTGCATTTAGACCCCAACATCAAAGCTGCAAAGCTGCTCAGACTTGCCTGCGTTCAATTGCTACCTCCCTGTAGAGATACCTACGCTCGGAGGTGCTGCAGAGTTTTACTGGAGCTGCTGAGGTCCCTGAAAGCTGTGTTTCTCTAAATGTGCAGAAATATTGAAGTTTTGACAGTTTTCAGGTTTTGGCATCTAGCTCAGACTCAAGACTAACTAGGTTCCAAGTACAAGACGTTTCTCTAGGAAAGAGTCCTCTGAGAGTCTCAGTCCAAGAGGAATCTCTGAGGATGGCATCTCTGAGGATGCCAAAAGCATCTTGGGAGGATCCAGTTCTTTTTGAAACACAGTGATTTTCATCTGAAATTTGTCTACAGGGGAGTTGTTTCCCTGCCACTTTCACTCTCCTCCCATACATAATGGTGTAGTGGTTTAAGCACTTAACCAGGATGGGTGTGAGAAGCTCTGCTTCAAGCCCCCCTTCTCTTTAGATGATGCAAGTCAGAATCTCCTGTCCCCAGGAGAGGCTCTACCACCTAGCCCAGGGGCGATAATGGAGGGGAGGTGCCTCTTCAGTTTTTCTCTGGAAGTTACATCACTATACAAAATAAATTCAAATGTTTACATGCCAGGAATACAGAAAGCCTGGGTGCAACGGAGCACTCTGAGGGGTAGGTCTCCTCCATAGAGCAGTGTAGCCTGAGGTCTGACCCCAAGAAGAAGTGCTGCTCATGGGTGGGAGCTCAGCACAGATGACTCGTTGGAAAAGGTCTATGTTGTGGTTTAGCCCCAGCCAGCATCTACGCACCACGCAGCCGCTCGCTCACTCCCCCACGGTGGCACGGGGGAGAGAATTGGAAGAGTAAAAGTGAGGAAACTCATGGTTTGAGATAAAGACAGTTTAATAAGTAAAGCAAAAGCCGCGCACGCAAGCAAAGCAAAACAAGGAATTTGTTCACCACTCCCCATGGGCAGGCAGGTGTTCAGCCATCTCCAGGGAAGCAGGGCTCCGTCACGTGTAATGGTTTCTTGGGAAGACAGACGCCATAACTCCGAACGTCCCTCCACCCCTTCCTTCTTCTTTGTCCCAGCTTTATATACTGAGCATGACATTATATGGTATGGAATATCTCTTTGGCCAGCCTGGGTCAGCTGTCCCAGCTGTGTCCCCTCCCAGCTTCCCGTGCACCCCCAGCCTGCTCGCTGCAGGCCAGCACGAGAAGCTGGACTGTCCTTGAGTACTTAGCAACCACTCAAAACATCAGCACCTTATCAACATTTTCTCATCCCAAATCCAAAATATAGCCTCACGCTAGCTTCTATGAAGAAAATTAACTCTACCCTGGCTGAAACCAGGACAGTCTATGACTCCTGCATCCCAGGGTGTCCCAGTGACTCTGGCACCGACAGACTTAATTTTGCCTGTCCTCATAAGAATCCTTGAGCCAGTTCTGTCCACAGGACTGCCAATATTATTCTACTTTAAAGGATATCTCTCTTCAGTACCTGATGTCCTGTCACCATCCTGTGATGTAACGGAGCTATGTAATGGCAATGTCCTAGTTTCAATAGGGTTGCACTTTTTTTTTTAAGACGAGGTGCATTTTGGGAACAGCATCTACATGAGCACGTCTTGAAAAATCACGGTATTTGTCAAATCAGGATATTGCTTCTATGAATTCTTACACATAGAACAGAGGAAATTCCCTCAAATACCGGGTGTATGATTTTCTTTGTTTCAACTTGTTTTACTCTGAATGAACACTTCTGGTTTGGGATTCCTGGGAAAAAAAGTAAGTAAAATACTGTTGTCCAAGTGTCCTTTACTTCATTGAAAAGTAGCTGGCAACATAGTGATAATTGGCTTGAGGATACTTGGTGAGGAAATTTTTCCATCCCTAAATTCAAGATCATTGCATGGGTCGATAGAGACAGCTAAATCAGAACTTAGCTAGAAGATGAATGAACCTGACTGGACCAAAGAGGTTCACTGCATTGAGCAAAAAATGAACAGCATGTTTTGATATTGGTTTTGGTAGGTTGAAGTATTCAGATATATGTAGTAAATTATGCTCGATTATGCCACTGGAGTGGTCAATAGAGAAGTCTGGCAATAGAACTCATTCAGCGATACTGTAAAACCAATTATACCACCAGCAGATCTTAAAAGTACCACAGAGCTAGACAAGGCTGTGCTGCAACACGTCTTCAACCTGCACTCCCTAAACGTTTACTTCTAATTAATTTTCGTAATTGCATAACAGTGCACTTGCTAATTACACTGGGGAACCACTCTTGGATTGTAACAGGGTCTTTATCTACTGCTCAGATTATTCTGGCTGTCGCTCTATCAGCATACTCCCTGGCCTAATTTTGTGCTAGCCCGTATGTCTAGGAGCACAGACTGCTTGGGGAATGCTTGACAGATCCTTCAGCTGATGCAGTTACATCTCCGAGGACCAGATGGATACCCTTATTCACACTGAGTTACTACTTGAGTAGTGCCATTGAAATCAATGGGACTACTGTGGAGACGCTTACCGCTTGATGTAAGGGTTCTGTTAAGAGCTGCTATAAACAACAGCCAGAGGAAGGCATTTGCAGTGCACATCCACAGTTTTATTCATCCTACAATACCCAGGAGCTAGACTATGTGTTCTTGAGTGCCATCTAATTTGGGGAGTAACTGACTAAGCCCTTATCAACAGATGGCATGCCTCTGAAACAGGGCACAATCAGCCCCCAAATTAGTCGTTTTCACCTGATGCTAGCAGAAATGAGGAACCCATAGCCCCAGATTCCTCCATTTATCCTGTCATTGTGACTGGCATACACAGCGGTACAGGCAGGTATATAATAAAGCCATGCAAGAGTGATTACAATCAGGCAGTAAAAAGACAGGTAAGCCAAAACCCCAGTGTGAGGAGTCTGGTTTTGAAGGAACACACATCCCAATGCTGCCAAATACATCTGCCAGGCAGTAGTGCTCTTTTTGTTTCACTCGGCTATGCGTGTGACCGAGGTTAAATACCTTCACAGGTAAACACTGTGAAGTATTCCACATTTTTCAATGGCACCAATGTGCTTTAACACAAGTGTTGGTGCCTCTGGGTTTCCACCACCACTGGGAAGTAGCTGGAGTCTGGATCCTTTTTGCCCTATCTCCATATTTTGCTGAAACCAACCAAAAAATTCATAATAATGTTCAGTAGATTTTCTATCTCTTTTCCTCTGTTTTCAAATTTTGTAAAACCTGGCTTCCTAGCCAATGGTTTTACCAGGAGCTCCCCCAGAAAACACCTGCTTCACTCCAGGAGAAGATGTTCGATATAATATCAAAGTAAAGTAATACATTTAAACCTGATCAAAGGAAATATATTTTACAAAATGTTAACTAAAATGTGGAACTTATTGTCACTGGATGTTGTTGGTCTATAGTAATTGGCAAGATGAGAAAAGGGATCAGACATCTGTATGGACAAAAAGGGTAGTCAGTGTTTTAATAATTATCGCTACAACATCTTTTGGAAAATTATAAAACCTCATGGTTTCAGGCTTTGAGCTGACTGCTAATATTAGATGGAGAGCAAAGCTGCTGTGAAGTTTAAAATATCCCTCCATCTGTGTGGGTACTCTGAAACACTCGATCTTGGACACTTTGAGACAGGATGGTCCACTGGATGGACCACAGATCACTTCCAGGACACCAGCGTTAGCTTCACGTTATATCAAGTAGACTTGTACTCATTTGCTGTGCAGTCGCCACCGGCGCTTTGTACTTCACCCTTCTGTGTTGCTGGGAGCCTAATGTCATCTTCTGCTTTGCTGAGGAGGGAGGAGTTGACATGTCACAGAGCAGAAGGAACTTGTCCCCTCTCAGAAAGATTTCACTTCTCCTCCTCCTTCTTTTACTGCTTTTACTGCACCCTAAATAAATCCCTCTGAGTGGTAAGTTATATGTTTATATAGACTTAGAAGGCAGTGGAGACTGTGAAATGTATTTGCAAAGCACAGTCCTGGCCAGTTATTGAATTGGCTGAAATATGTTTGACCAGTAACTATTAGTCTAAAGCAGAGGACAACTTATAAAAGTGTAATTGTCTTTTTCTATAAAAATAACTTATAATGTGTGGGCTTGAGGGCACTAAGACATGTATTAAAAATATTTCACAAAATCCCGGTCTCTGCCAATTGTGAAAAATCTCTCTGGGTTCCTAGTGCTCCCTCCCTAGTGCAGCATGGGATCAACTCATGGCTCTGTTCTCCAGATCTGATGATAATGGTGACTATAGTCCCTGGATCACCTGAACACATCCCTTCGTAATCCTTGTTTTCTAACAGCTCTAGAATATTACTTGTGGGATTGAATAAAAACCCGATAGAATTCTAAATAGCTGTTCTGATAGAGATCAGTCTCCTAAAGGGAAGCATCTGGGTACCCAAAGGAACAAATATTTCTGTCTGCAAACATGCTTCTTAGTGATGATGATATACAAGCAGTAATGCTTCTTTTTCATCTAGCTCTTTTAACACAATCGCAGCAACACATGGCTTCAGCCCGAGTTTTTTCCTGTCATCCATTCCAGCGACCAAGATCTGTGAGACAGATCTGCTTTCAAATTGGATAAGACACGTACCAGGTGCTGCATCCATGAGCACTGCACAAACAGTGAAATCCAAAGATTGCCTTTCTACACAGCCTGATTAGAACCAGTATGAAACAGCAGCGGGGGCCTGCCTGAGCCTCCGGATCCGTCTTGCTGCTTGCCCTCTGCAGTGCACTTCAGACCGCCCTGCGGGTGGCTTTCCCACCATCGTGCGTTCTAAGAGTATAAATGGAGGCTGGCAGGCTTTGAAAGCAAAGGATGGTTATGCGGTTGCTATTAGACTGGGTCTTGGGAGATTTGGGTTAGACTCTCAGTTGTGTCACAAATGACTTGCCTGATTTAGAAAAAGTAATTCCATCTCTCCTGGGGTCTCAATTTCCCATATTTGCTGTCCTTTCTTCAACAGGTTGGCTCTCCCATCTACATGAACAGCAGGCATAAACTGCTGCTCAGCTCGCATTTCTGCACTAGCACTGTGATTCAACCATCATGTTGGGATCTCTCTCTATATGTGATAGTCTGCTATACTGGAAATGCAACACCATGTGAACAGTGCAAGCCCTCTTTTAAAAATGAAAAATTCCTCTACATGCAGTCTGGCAGAGCTCTGTGTCCAGATTTCCATATGAAATTATACGTTCAGTTTCCAAGTGAAAGAGTTGTTAACTTTCTCAGTGACACCCATCAACCTGGGCAGATGTCCCAGACCATCATGATGGGTACAGGTGCCACCAAACAAAATAGGCCCTGCTGTTTTTTCAGCCTTGACCCTAAGTGGCATCTTTGCTTTAAGTGAATTTGCAAAGTATAAATGTTTGGGAACTCAGTATGCGATTACCTTGGTGATATAGAAGGGAAATAAAATCTGGACCACACTTTTCAAGATTTATAGGAGTAACAGGAATAAAAGGCAATAAAACATGAGTTATGACTGAAGTTTGACCCTAGTGGAAGTAAAGGTGAGATCAGCTAATAAAACAGTTCATTCTTTCCAATTCAGATTAGGAGGGTGCTTTAATCCGGAAAACATCCTTATTGAATATACTCACATATGCCAGTGCCTGTGGCTAGCTCTAAAAATATTAAGTATGATTCATTTCAGTTTTGGACATGAGTTGAACTATGAGGATCATGACTCACTATATGGGGAAGAGTCAAGGGGATATGACCAGTTCATACTCTGATGAAGGAGTTAGTATCACTTGTTTTCAAAAGTAATTTCAAGGCTAGAACTCTTTAACTGCGGAGTTCTAGTGAGCACTTGTGCATAGCAGGACTATTGAAATGGTAACGTGCCAGCTCCTTTTGGCAGAGCCTGGACATTTTTAAGCAGAGCTTTTCTGGAAGTTTTCTTTCCAGCTCAGTTGCTCACAAGCAGAGGAAAATTTCAGGTCCCCTTGGGCTCTGCTGTAATGTGCTGCTGGGTGCTCTCAGCTGGCTGGTGCATGGTGGCACTGGAGAGATATGGGCTGCCTTGCAGATCAGAGGAGAACCAAAGTGAAAGACCCTTACAGGAATGTCCACCCCATTTTTAAAGGTCCTCTGCTGAGAAACCTGTTTAAGAAACATGGCAAGAATGAGCCAAAGATACATGAATGATGGAGAGGTGTTGTAAGTATCTTCTCTCTCAGAGAGACTTCTGAGTGACTTGGTCTGATCTATCCTTGCTGAAATGGTCTCGTTTTGGTTGTTGAAATTCTAATTATCTCTATTTCTTTTTTCCATGTAGAATTTATTATATCAATTTCTATCCTGAATGCAATATTTTCTGTCTCTAAAGAGACATGGACAGATTGCAGAAGTTACTAGGTACTGATTTTGTTAACACTCAACGTTAAATTAGAGCTAATTTCTGAGCACGTGTAAAGAATGTTGTGAATCTGTTTTTAAAAAGAACTCCATTGAAACATACTAAAATTGGTAGGTACCATTTAAATAATAACATAAACCTTATGATAACCAAATTTGAATACTATAGAGATGCATATCTTCTTCTCTTTAGGAAAAAAATACATAAAATGACAGGAGGATCAGCGATACCTAAAAAATCACGTAGAATAAAGCATTGCCCCTGGCTTTCCAGGTGGCCATATCCTTTATTTCCAGCTAGAAAGGGTGCCCCTAACTTTGTATTCAATACAGTCCTGCTGCCAGTGACTTCCACCCATGCCTGCCCGCTGGAACTGAGGACATCACTTACAGAGATGCTTCAGTGCAGAATCAAACTGTCAGCGTGGAACTAATCCCAAGCTTGAGCCCAATCCCAGCTCTGTCAGCTGTTTTGATCCAAACCTGTGTCCAGGCACAGGCTTCGGGTGAGCCCTGTCGCATGGCTGGGGGAGAGGAAGCAAGGACTGAGCCTGCATGTCCTCTCGCCCGTGGTGTGGATGATGCTGGTCCCCCGGCTGGGTCCTCCAGCTCTGCATCCCATGGCAGGGAGCCAGAGTCTGAGAGACACGTCAGCCAAGGTTCTTCTTGGAAGGACCTGTCATCCTATGGGGCAACGTACCATGGGGCATGGAGACGGACGAGCCGCTAGAAATTCAGAAACTGAGGGTGAAGGAGTACCAATGAGTATCATTAGAATAACTCTTAGGATTGTAATATTGTTTTTTATAAGCAGCTGAACGTCACTGTGAAAAATGTTTACATTTTGAAGAATAAACAGAATCTTTTTTATTGCTGATTTGAATCCCTCGCTATGCCTTTGCAGTGCCCCAAGGCTGACATTTCATGTCCTTATTATATTCATTTCTTAGTCTGTTTTTATTTTGTTTTGGTTTGGGGGCTTTTTTTTTTTCTTGTTTGATGAACAGTTTGTGTATGTGACCTGAACACCACAAGATAAAGTTCAGTTGGATAATTTTAATGAAATCTGGGAGGCTGGGAGAGAAAATCAGGAGGTGTTTGAAGAAAGTGCTTGTATTTCACACTGTGTAGCAGCAGCTGAAATTAAATTCTGATTAATGTTGTTCACAACCAGTAGTAAGGGACTGTATTGACCTTTGATAGTCAGTATTTTTTTAATACATGCCAGAGGTAAAACAAGTAAAAGACCAAGGAGGTATGGCCAGGGGGCATGATGGGGAAAAAACAGGGAGGGGGTATTAACGTGTTACACGTGGCATGTAGTAGCACGTACATGCCTGCTATTTAACTACAGTTCGTTCCTACTTCATACCCTCAGGCAGCCTGAAGCTAATGACCCTGTCATCTGGAGGGATAACACAACACTGATCATCGCAACTTCACTAAATAAGGAATTTTAAATTAATTATGTCACATCCTAATAAGACCAGCTCTGGTTGACTCCTTGCTTATCTTGGATTACTTTGTCAGGACTGAATATATTAATTTTACAGGTAAAGCTGTGTGTGTTTATACACCAGTTGATGGCGAGTGTCTCTCTGTGTCACCTACTATCTGCACCTCTCTGACCTCCTGAAATCCTGACTGAACCAGACTCACCGGGCAGGGAAAGCCAGAGAATTTTTCCCTTCTCATTTAGCACTGCATGATGCCATGCCGCGGCTGCGCACGCCTTCCATGGAGGTTGTTATTACCGTCACCTCAGCTATGCCAGTTTCTCTCAAGGCATCAAGGACTGCAATCCAAATGCAAGCCTGGAGCTTGTGACTCAGCTCTCCTACGTGTAACTATGCTCCGAAGCAGCTCCCTCGACCATTTTGATAAACCCAGAGTCTGCTGGTTGATAAAGTAGCCCCTTTATTTTGATATCCCAATGATACGAATGGCACCAACAAGCTGCAGAGAGGAGGGTGGGAGTAATGGGCAGGTAGCAGAGTGGGCAGAGGGAGATCTTGGAAAGCTCTCAGCCTGCCTCTGTAACAGCTACTTGAGAAACATTTCTTCAAAATGCTCTTTTTGTCAGAAAGTGCCTCTGTGTTGAAACAAATCAGGTCTACTGCATTTTCAGTCTCAGAGTAGAGGTGAAGCAGGATGGGAATACCAATGTACTGATTCAATTTTTTTTTCCTCAAAATTTTAATTTACAGGAAAAATGTTTGAAATCAAAACATTGATATGATTGTAATATCATCTTCAAGCAAAAACCCCTCATGGTTTTGGCTTTTAAACCTTGAATTAGAATAAAGGAGAAGCAGGGATATTCAAAGTAATGGTAATTCTCTTGGGGCAGCAAAAAATTCCCAACTGGGAATTCCCCCGGGGGGGCCTGGCATGTTACAAACTGGACACTAATTTCAATTTTTGAAGTCGTTTCAATAGTTCAGTGGAATATTCACCTTAGAGATCCTCCTGGCCCATGAAAGGTCTGGCCTTCAGAGATTTATGAACCAAAGGCATGTGACCTCCTCCAGTTTTGTTCAGCTCTGCTCTGTTTTCTAGGATGAAGTGCTACAATCCAGATGTCCAAGGTGAGGGGAAGGAAGAGGGAATGGAGGTGCAAAGTGTTACTGCATTCCCAGTACTTCTACGCAATGTTCTTTTTAATGTGATGGTGCATCAGTGAGTTATAAGAAATGATGGCTCCTAAATAGTAGGATTTGCTAAAGCGAAGATAAGCAATGAGATCAAGCCCTTCTTTTGTTGAAACCATTAGCCAATGCTTCAAAGAAAATGTGTCCAGGGACTTACATGGCAGATCAGGATGCCACCTGTGAAGGAGTAGTTTAGTAAGACTTGGGGATGGTGATACATAGAGGGTGAATCTGGGATTACTAAGTGTGCTTAGTAATTTCACTCTACGTTTTTAGTCAGCCTATGTTTGGGAGGTAAAGGCAGGTAAATGAGAAGCTGGGTTCCTGAGAAGGAAAAAGACAAACTCATGAAGTCAAGCACAAGAAAGTAAAAAGCAGGGCTGGAAATCCACAGCCGTTAGGTGGGAGCTGAAGAATGCGCATACCAGCATGTCATACTCCCAGAAGTGGTCTAACCAGGCTGCCACAGCTAAGACGCCTGAGTTAGACAAGCACTTGCCTTCTCTGGGGAATTATAGAATGCTACTCACCAACAGACACAGTATGCAGGATTTTCCCCCCCAGTATATAGTGTTCTCTAAAGCAGTGTGTCCTGCATGCAGTCAAGAAGAAAAGACAATCCCTAAATGCTCTGTGAGGTGCTGAACTATGCATTTATGAAAAAAAAAAAAGACCAGTCTAAAGCTAGTCTTGAAACTATACCTGTAAGTACAAATGGAGGCAAGTAGATGCCATCACAAATTGTGTATAAGACACTACATTACAGCAATCCTTGTTTTCACTTCAAATCCAAGTTCCTCAGGATTTGCCTCCTCCCAGAGGTCATATTTTCACCCTAGGAAAATGAGACATTGCCCAATTAGCAATATTTTATCCCTTGCGGTATAAGAGATCTCCTCTCTCAACAGCTGTTTACTTTATAGTATTCCCAGTAAAGCTTGCATCTATTTAAGATAACTGAGCCTTAATTTGCAACTGCTGTTAGATGTTCTTCAAAAGTTTGATCTGAATTCAAGGTTGATAGTAGGAGGAGAGAATTATAGACTTGAGTCTCTAGTCAAAGGAAATAGGTTTCAGTGTCTCCCCAGAAGGAATTTGGTTATGATTAATGTGAACCGGGCAGTATAACAGTTGGTGAGAGCAAAGACTGCTTACAGGAGGGAAAACGGTTATTTGCCATCAGAATTAAATTGCTACCTTTATTGCCTAGACCAAGTATGAAAACTCTGTGTCTTACACAGACATAATAGGGAGACACATGTCCCATGACAAGGAAGTAGTGGCAAAAGGAAGTGTTTTCTTTTGGGTTTCTTTTTTTTAAGACTGACTTTCTCCAGGCAAGGACACTTTACACTTATTTTACCTCTGTGTATTGCCTTAGTTAAGAGACACGTCCACAGAGGCACTGCATGGTCGGCTAAGACTACACTGTAATAAAGGCTACTTTTACTTCAAGTGGGAAAAGATTTTCAAGATAACATGCTTTTACCGAAGCTCCTGAAGTTACACAAATCAACAAGCTCTCAACACTTATACCACACCGATTTTTTAGTTCACTGGAGGTGTAAACAGTCCAAACTGGAAACTGAAATGGTGCTAGGAGCTGCTCTGACTTGTGTTCTAGCTCATGCAATCCCACAGGCTTTCTGCGTCAGGAAAAGAACTGAAATGAAGAGATGCTGTGACCCTCAGCTCTGACTTCTTCTCTCTAGCTGCTAACATACATTTGGGACATTTGCCAAATGGTTCTTTTACAGAGTACACTGAGGAACTACAGGGTCCAGCCTGAAGCTTTGTGTCCTGAGCAGCAGGACTTAACAAGAACCATACATTTGCCAAGGGACTAATTTAAAATGTATGGTTTTTCTCAGCTGCTCCACACAGGCACAGTGGTCCTGTCTATAGCATTACAGAGGGCCTTTCTCATTCTTCTCCTCCCTGGTCCACACAGTTTTCATGTGCTTTTATCTTTTTTCATATGGGATTTTTGCCATATCATCCTCAGCTGAGACAGATCTACCCAAGCAAGCAGAGACAGTTTCAGTCTTGCAGCTTGGATCTGGGGTATGTAATCAAATCTCTGTGGTCTTACAAAGGGTCTGAGGGTAAGACGTGGACCACTGTTGGCTCCAGTCTGTCACCGATGGCATGATGTAGTGCCTTGCAAGGGGACTCAAAACACCTTAAAGCTGATGCCTGTGTCTGTGGTTCTTTTCAGCAAAATGGGTTGTCTTTCTGCATTGTGTACTAGACTGTCATGTGCACTAGCTAGCCCTGGTTGCTCCTTGGGAAGTCCTGTTATAGTGGAGAGAACTGTGACATGTCACAGAGCCTTGTGTATGGGACTAACTTCAACCAACCCCCAAGCTAAACAACACACAGGTGGAGGCGGCTGTCTATTTTAAAGGTTTTGTACAAAACGCTGCATGCAGTTCATGAGCTTGTCTGAAAATAGTGACTGTATTTGGATTTTGTAATAGAGGCAGTTGTGGCTAGATTAAGAAAGAGGTGTGCTCCTAAACCTCAGTGGAATTTACCTGGGGAGTATTGCTCAGAGGAGACAGCCTGGCTGCTCAGCGGTGGGTAGTGTCAGAAATAAATGGCAGTTAAATTGAGAAGGAGAAAGAGGAGGTGAGAAAGTGTAAGGAATAATAACCAGAAGTTAAAAATCCCTAAGGATGATGTAAACTATAGTGTATCTGAAGTACAGTGCAATGTTTAAGGTCAGAGTAATTCTATTTTCAAGCCACATCATTGCCAGTATTAAGAATAAAAAGAAGAGATAATGTAAATAGTCTTGACTGTGTTTTCATTTCAGACTTAGTATAAATACTTGCAGTATCACTGTCATTCAAGTCCCTCCTGTTTAGACCAGACCCACCTTTTCCACATTATTTCTGTGCTTTTGCCATGTCCACCACACCAGCCTACTCTGACCTTGAGCAAGTGTCCTCCTCTATCTCTGTTCCCTTTCTGTTAAATGTGGGTGATAGTATAGCAAGCCTCAAGGAAAAAATGCCCTGGATTAGTATCATCATAGTGGGTGCCTGTGAACATGTTTTAAGGAAATAGTCTCTCAAACACAAGGTGAATTCAGGTTTAAAATGGCTACAATGGCAGGTTGATCTAAAATTTCTGTTCCAGTTGCCCTTGACTTTTTTGGGTATTTCAAAATCAGATTCCAATGAAAGACACTGCAGCAATATGCAATGCAATGTGTCTGAGGGCTCGCACGTGCTGGTTCACATCAGTGCCCTTGAGTATGTAGGGCTGGCTGCCAGTCAAAGGCTCCGTTTGTCCAAGCTCAAATTAACTTCATGTCGTTCAGCAGAGCCCACTCTGCATGCAACTGCTGCTTCTCATCTCGTGTTTAGACTAATGAGGACAGAGCCCGCATCTTTTGTTAAATGTACGCTGTAGTGTTCACAGTTACATTCTTGGAGAGGCTTGGAAAAAAAAAACCACCCAAAATTAACGCCAAACACAAAAGCATTTTCATAACAGGTTTAAATATGGCCAGCTACCCTGAACTTATTATTATATTTGATAAGAAAATATCTAATCAAAGATATTAAGATCTTCATGGAGGTGCTGGGAATGCCGCAGCATGTCCTGGAAACTTGATTGGAACTAGGAGTCAGCATGGATTCAGCAAGGGAAACCCTGCTTGACCAACCTGATAAACTTCCATGGTGTAATGACTGCCTTGGGAGTAGAGGGGATAGCAGTGGCCAATGTCCACCTAGACTTCAGGAAGGCTTTCCATGCTGTCTGCCAGTATACGCTCATGGAGAAGCTGAAGAAGCATGGCCTGGCTGACCAGAATGGGAGGTGGACGTCAGCTCAGCAATAAAAGCTAAGAGAAAGGAGGAGGAGTGGGGGGCATCCGTTTTCTGATGTTTGTCTTCCGGAGCAAGCACTACATGTACTGAAGCCCTGCTTCCCACGAAGTGGCTGAACTTTGCCTGTTGACAGGAAGCAGATTTACTAAAATTTTTTGTTTTCTTTTGCTTCCACATGTGGTCTTTGCATTCTGTTTATTAAACTGCCTTTATCTTGACCATGTGTTTGGTTATTTTTTTTTCCATCCTAATTTCTTTCCCCCGTCCTGCTGAAGAGGGGAATGATAGAGCAGCTTGGTGGCATCTGGCATCCAGCCAACGTCAACCCACCACAGTCCTTTTTGGCACCCAACGTGGGGCACAAGGAATTTGAGATAAGGATAGGAATTGGAAAAGGTAGTGGGCAAAACATGGGCTGCACAGTGCTAGAGAACAGAATGATCATGGGGAACTTTTGTTGTAATTGTGGTGAAGGGACGAGAGATGGACTGTCTGTGTAAATTGTCCACTTTCGTTTGGTGTTGTGTTGATGCTATTTTGATTTTGGTGTGGGGAGTTCTTTTTTGTTGATGTAAGTGAAGTTTGTGAAGGTTGTTAAGATGATGTGTTAAGATGTTAAGATGTTGTTAAGATTAATGTGGATTTTAATGATAATTTTTAAATATATGATTCACAGAGGCGAAGGGTGGAATGTATTTGGTTTGTGTGGTAAGGTTTTGGTAGCAGTGGGGGCTGCAGGGGTGGCTTCTGTGAGGAGTTGCTGGAAGCTTCCCCTGCGTCCAACAGAGACAGCGCCAGCCAGCTCCAAGACGGACCTGCTGCTGGCCAAGGCCGAGCCCATCAGCAACAGTGGTAGCTCCTCTGGGATAACATATTTGGAAATGGGCAAAAAACCCCAGTATGCAGCATTTGCAGCTGGAGAGAGGAGTGAGAATATGTGAAAACAGCTCTGCTGACACCTAGGCCAGGGCAGCAGGAGGGGCAGGAAGGGCTCCAGGTGCTGGAGCAGAGATTCCCTGGCAGCCCCTGGGGAAACCCATGGTGGGGCCGGCTGTGCCCCTGCAGCCATGGAGCTCCATGGGGGAGCAGATCTCCGCCCGCACCCGGGGAGGACCCCACGCTGGAGCAGGGGGATGCCCAAAGGAGGCCGTGACCCCGTGGGAGGCCAATGCTGGAGCAGGCTCCTGGCAGGACCCATGGACCCATGGAGAGAGGAGCCCACGCTGGAGCAGGTTTGCTGGCAGGACTTGTGACCCGGCAGAGGACCCAGGCTGGAGCAGTCTGTGTCTGAAGGACGGCACCCGTGGGGGGACCCAGGCTGGAGCAGTTCGTGAAGAACTGCAGCCCATGGGAAGGATTCACGTTGGAGAAGTTCGTGGAGGACTGTCTCCTGTGGGAGGGACCCAAGGCTAGAGCAGGGCAGAGTGTGAGGAGTCCTCCCCGTGAGGAGGAAGGAGCAGCAGAGACAGTGTGTGATGAACTGACCACAACCCCCATTCCCCGTCCCCCTGCGCCGCTCCAGGGGGAGGAGGTAGAGGAAATCAGGAGTGAAGTTGAGCCTGGGAAGAAGGGAGGGGTGTGGGGAATGTATTTTAAGATTTGATTTTAGTTCTCATTATCCTGCTCTGATTTTGACTGGCAATAAATTAAACTAATTTCCCCCAGTCCAGTCTGTGTTGCTGGTGATGGTGGTTGCTGACTGATCTCTCCCTGCCCTTACCTCGACCCACGAGCTTCTCGTTATATATCCTTCCCCCTGCCCAGCTGAGGAGGGGGGTGACAGAGCGGCTTGGGTGGGCACCTGGCGTCCAGCCCAGGTCAACCCATCACAGTGGTATAATTGCATCAGCTCCCCCAAAAAGCTTCTGAAGCCACTCCAACAGCAGTCGGACTGCTGAGGCTTTCGTGCACGCCGGGGCGATACAGGGGATGCCGGCACCCTGATAGAAGAGGAAGGGTGAGCACTCTCGCCATCGGTACGTAACTTTTGCTCACCGGCCATTGTGCTTTAACCTTGGGCAGCAGCTCAGCACCACACAGCCGCTGAGCAAAGAGCACAAGGGCTGCTGAGCAGTGCAGTGGGAGGAAAATGGTCTGAGCGGCCGGGCTCAGAGGGTGGTGACCAGTGCCACCAAGTCCAGTTGGAGGCCAGGAACCAGCGGTGAAGCCCAAGGCAAGGGGCACTGCCAGCAGGTGGAGGCAGGTGGTCCTTCCCCTCGGCTGTGTCCTGCTCTGGGCTCCCCAGGGCAAGACAGACATGGCCGTACTGGAGAGAACCCCCAGCCCAGGCCCCCCCAGGGCCCCCCCAGCATCCGTTGGGCTTGGAATGTTGGTCAGTTGGAGCCAATGGCCACCAGAGAGAGCAGGA
The DNA here is from genome assembly GCF_964289735.1 of Phaethon aethereus. Lineage (NCBI taxonomy): Eukaryota > Metazoa > Chordata > Aves > Phaethontiformes > Phaethontidae > Phaethon > Phaethon aethereus. The sequence continues at coordinate 109,148,407 of NC_138576.1, read as the reverse complement.
CGCAGCTGTGCTGGCACGGAGCGGCGCTGGGACGAGGCAGGCTCTGGCCGAGCAGCGCTGAGCCGGCACCGGCACCCTGCTTGCCCTCCTTGCTGTCGCCAGCTGCCCCACATCCTTGGTGCGCGGCGAGGGGCCTCCTGTCCCGGGCAGGATGGGCCAGGCCAACTGCTGCTGCGGCTCCAGGTGGGCTCCCCCCGCGGCTCGGGGACACGCGGGCACGGCCGGGCCCCGCAACAGCGGCCTTGCTCATGCCCGCAGCTCTCGGCTCTGCAGGGAGGCTCTGGGCGATGCCGAGCCGGTGCTGAGCGCGGACGTGTGACTGACCCGGGGCCGCAAGAGGAGCGAGAGGCGCCTTCTCCTCCTCCAGGAGGAGCTGGTGATTGCCAAGTTATAGTAAGAGCCTCAGAGCCCAGCTGCCTTTCCCCCACCCCTGGCCCTGGGACCAGGCCAGGGACACCCTGGCACCAGCCCCAGGCCCCGGGACCTTGGTGCTGGATGCACCAATGTCCGTCCCAATGGCAGGCGGAGGACAGGGCTCTGCCTGGAGGGACCCCAAAGAGGCCACTGCCAGTTCCCTGCCTGCCTCTCCTCCCTGCAGCTGTGGCACCACCCTGCGCCCACAGCTCTGCCTGGCCCTGGACCAGCTGTGGGTGCTGACTGGCGGGAAGGCAGCAGCGGAGGAGAAGGAAGAGGAGGAGGAGGAAGGCAGCAATGAGGACAGGACCTCCCTCATCTTCATCTGGCCCACCGGCTCCTGCGTTGCCACTTTTGGGTGAGCTGTGAGCTGGGCAGGAGAGGTTCCCAACCATGGCCACACCACACTGTGAATGGCCTCTACCCTCCGTGCAGGGCCTGGGCAGGGAGTAGGCAGCACACCAGCACAGGGAGGGATGGGGGCATTTTCACATCCCGCATCCCCTGCTCCCCTTTTTGTCCCCCAAAGGGAAGGGCAAGAGCAGCTGCTGTGGCAGGACAGAGGCCACCAGGGCTTGGGCAGCGCCTCTGTCCTGCCCCACAGGGCTTCGTCCTGCCCCTGTGTCCTTTCCCATGGGGCAGGGCTGTGCAGGCACCTGCCTCTTCCCACGGGATGGGGGTCAGTGGGGCCTGACACTGTTTCTCCTCCCTTTCTGCAGCTCCTGAGCACTGAAGGAGCTGTGGCTGGGGACACTGCTGGGGTAAGCTGGGGGGATGCTCCAGGCGCAGCCGGACGGGGGAACACGGCTCCCCAGCTGGGGAGAGGTGCCCCCGCGTCCACGGGCACCTCTTGGGCAGAGCTGCCTGACAAGGGAGAAGAGGCGGCTGGGGGCTCAGCCAGCTCTCTCCCTGTGCCTTCCCGCTGCGCAGGACACCAGAAGGAACCAAGAGAGCCCGAGTGAGCCGTCTGCCATCGCTCAAACTCCTCGAGAAGGAGCTGAGCCGCCGCCACGCCGTGAGTGTCTCTCTGCTCTGGGGTCTATCCCCCAGCACTGCTGCTCCAGCCAGACAGCAGAGGCATGGCTGCTCACCTTCTCCCACTGCTTCTCTCTTGCCCAGTGGAGGACATTCAGTGCCAGGAGCCTGGAGAGGCTGATGGAGGGCCAGGCAGAGGTGAGAATGGCTGCCTTTCATGCGCCTCTGGCTGTGCTGGCATGCCAGGGATGTGCGGCGAGGGGGGTGAGCCTGTGCAGGAGGGAGGGTCCTGTGGTGCCACGCAGGGAGTGGAAAGTGTTGGGGAGCCACCAGCAACGCCGGCATGTCCTTGCATGGTGACACTGGAAGGAAACGTGCCGTGTGGGACAGAGAGCCTGGGAGGGCAGAGGGTCCCAGCTCTGCCGCGCTGCGGCTGCTGGTGCTGGGTGGCAGCTCGCCAGTGGCCCTCGCTGCTGTGGGGCTGCCCTCTAAGCGCAACCCGGTTCTTGCAGGCTGATCCCCAGCAAGGGCCTCCAATGGTCCCATCTAGCAATGGAGGGGGACTCTGCCGCTCACCAGGTGAGTTTTGGAAAGAAAGGCAACCTCCTGCCACCAGTTGAGCTGTGCTCACGGGTCCCTTGAGTGTCACCATGCAGGTTGAGCACCCCAAGGAAGGACATCACCTGGACCAGCAAGGGCACCCGCTGGGCAGCAGCCACTGGACGAGGTTCTGTGGGGACATGGAGCCACTGCTGCTGTCCACAGCTTGGAGGAGGGCAGGGCGAGGGCTAGGCCAGGCTGTTCCAGGGGCATGCTGGCTCTCAGGAGCCTCCCAGCCAGAGCCACTGAGCCAGAGCCATGGCTGCAGCTGCTGACTCCCTGCCCATCCTGCCGCACTGCTCAGCACCACGGTGCAGGCAGGGCAGGGCAGGGCAGGCTCTGGGAGCACTGGCCTGGCAGTCTCCACTGACGGGCTCTTGCTCTGGTTTCCTTTGCAGCAGGAGGGAGCAGCAGGAGGAGGAGGAGGAGGAGGGGGCTGCCCTGGCCCTTTGCTCTGCGGCAGACCACGGCCGTTGCCCAGGCGCCAGGGCAGGCAGGCTCCAGCTGCAGCAGGCCGCTCTTTGGGCAGCCCCTGGCAGCCCTCTGCGGGGAGGACGGCATGCTGCCCCAGCCCATCCAGGTAAGCCAGCCTGGACAGGGGGGCCCCAGCCTTCCCTCCAGCTGCTCCAGAGAGGAGGTGGGTGTCCCCAGGAGTGCCGGGGATGGGGGATTGGGCTCTTCACCACCAGCAAGGAGCCAGGTCTGGGGCAGTGCTCCGGCTACCACTGTTGGAAGGCAGCTTCTCAGCCAAGAAACTGTCCTCCTGGCTCTCCTGCAGGAGCTGCGGGCTGTCTTGCAGCAGGAAGGGCCGGCAACGGAGGGCATATTCCTCAGAGCTGCCAGCGGGACAGTGCTTTGGGAGCTGCGGGAGGCCCTGGACCATGGCGCAGACGTCGACCTGGGAAGCCAGCCTGTGCTGCTGCTGGCCGTCATCTTGAAGGTGAGCGCTTCTGAGCTGCAGCTGGAGGAGGTCCTGGCTGGCCTGGAGAGTCCAAAGGCTCACCTGGAGCCCTTGGCATTGCAGGACTTCCTGCGAAGCATTCCCTCCAAGCTCCTTGTGAACGACCTCTACGAGGACTGGATGGCAGCAATGCAGAAGAGCAACAAGGAGGAGAAGATCTCAGAGCTGAAGGTGTAAGTGTGGGCAGTAGCCTGCGAGCCTGTTGAGCAGGAGACCCAGCCGCTGCCTGAGAGCCCCTGGAAAGCTCCGCAACACAGCCGCTGGCTCCCACCTGCCTTGGGCAAGCCTGGGGGTTGACTGTGGCCGACATCTGCTTCGTCACGGTGGTGTTCCTGTTCCCTCAGCATGGCCCATAAGTTTCCTGCAACCAATCTGCTCCTCCTGAAGCGGCTGCTGTCCCTCCTCCAGCACATCGGCCACAACGCAGCCACCAGCAGGATGAACTGCAGCAACCTGGCCATCTGCGTTGGGCCAAACCTACAGAGCCCAGCCAACGAGGAGCTGCTCCCACTGGAGGCCATGCTGGAGGTGACTGGCAAGGTAGGCTGCGTTGAGCAGCAGGCTGCAGCCTTCGCAGCCCATCAGAGCTTGGCTGCCCAGAGGTCTCTGGATGCCTCCTGCCTTGAGCAAAGGTTGGTAGGGTGGCTGCCTGCAAGAGCAGGCACAGGCACAGCCTTCTGCGCAGAAGCAAGGGTCGGGAGTAGGAGAGGCTGCTTGTTTCATTGTCAGTCAGCAGGGTTGAGACCAAAGGTTTGATGTGTGCAGGTGAAGGTGCTGGTGGAGTTCATGATGGAGAACTGCAGGGAACTCTTTGGGGAGGTGGCAACTGACCTCTCAAGCCCAGCAGCCACGGAGTTGCCAGCCCCCACAGGGGGATCCAGAGGTAAGAGGAGGGACTGAGGCTTGTCACAGTCTGGGGCGAGGGATGCCAGAAACCTCAGTGTTGTTTCTGGTGGGACTGGGCATCGAGTGTTTTCCTCATAGCCCCACTTGTCTCATGGCCTCTGGCTGCTGCCTCTTGGGGCATGAATGGTTCACTCTGCAAGATGAGCTGAAGCCTGCAGACAGGCCATTGGAGCGCTGAAAGCACACGTGCTGTAGGGTTTTGCTCTAGCTGTTGTCTGCTTCTGAGAGGTCACATTTCTGGACGTGCTTTTGCTTTCTAGGCCTGCGTTTGGAAGAGCCAAGTGTCCCTGCAGTCACAGCAGACACTGAGCATCAGGCAGAAGCCTTGCTGCATGCAACCCCCTCTCTGCTCAGTGTCCTCAAAGAAGCTGAGGGGGATATGGTGGTGGTGTCTGAACTGGGAGAGGTGTGTCAGGTCCCCAAATGCTGTGACAGCATGTCTGATGCAGGAGAGGAGTTTCTGATGGGCCCAGTGGCTGCTGTGCCTCTTCCTGGCAGTAGGGCGGGTGTGTGTTGGGTTCTTCTTCCATCCACAGGGTGATACATAGTAAGGGAAGCCGGCAAGGTGGTTTCTGCAATGCACTGGGCATGTGCTGAATCAAAGAAAATGCCCACAAAGTACCTACGAAAAGACAGAGGGGAGCAGCTGTCAACTTCAGAAGAGTTTTGCTCAGGTCCTACTTTGTCAGAACTTCATCAAGTCTATTTTGGGGGCGTGGGGGGACTGTGTGAAACGTGGCTGATGCAAACCAGGCAGAGGGATCTCCTCTGGAGAGCTAAGGTAACAATTTGGCAAATGGTTGCTTACCAGTGAAGGTCATCACTTGGCACCTGCCAACTCCAACATTTCTGTTGTAGGCACCTCCAGCTTTGCGTTCATCCACCCCCGAGAGCGCGGCAGACTCCTTGGCATGCCCAGAGGACTTGTCAAGCCTTTCAGAATACAGAAGGTAAAATGAGCTCACGTTGGTTAAAATCAGAACTGACTCCAGTGGAAGATGGCTTTTCCTATCTAATACCACTGTGGGACGGACAGGTTTGCAGGCTCTCCCCAGGACAAGGAGAGAAAGAGAAACAGAAAGAGAAAACAGGCCTGGGGAGAGGAGAGTGAAAGGCACACGGAAAAGAAGAGGAGGAAGAGAGAAAAAATTTCTATGGGTTTACCAATGAAAAGATGCAGGAAGGTGCCGAAGGTCAGGAAGCCCAGGTAGTCAATGCCAGCAATAGCTCTCTCTCGTGGGCCGTGAACTATTCCTCATAAAGTGTGTTCCCTAGAGAAAGGGGAACAAAATCCGGCCTCTTCTGGCCTTGATGGATTTATCAGAGCTTTCTGACTCTGTCGTTGCAGGTGCTGATTCCTTGTCACTGGCTGAACTGCTGTGACTCCTGGTCACAATAAAATGATCTTTCCTCTCTACCGACTGTGCCTGCCATAGGATATTCCGGAGTGGGGAGCTGTTGCTTTGTGAGGAATCCTCAGGGAGGAGTTTGGGATTGTCCCTTGTCCCCACATCCTTTCCAGCAGGCATCAGGGCTGAGTCGAGGTGCTTAAGGAGTGAAACCAAAGCGCAGTCACACAGGAGGGTGGAGGTTGCAAAGGACCTGTGGAGGTCATGTGGTCCAACATCTGCTCAAGCAGGCTCACCTTGAGCATGTTGCTCAGGACCACGTCCTGGTGCGTTTTGGGTATCTGCTCGGAGCAGTGCCATGAGGTCAGAGCGAGGGCAAGACATAGGCAGGGCTCAGTGGCCAGGAAAGGCTGAAAGCCCTTGTGCCTCGACTCTCACCTGCAGCTTGCTGTTCTCTGCAGCCATCCTCCTTGCACACTGATTGTCGGGCCGTTTCTTGAGACCCCCCTAACTCTGGGCAACTAGAGATTAACTTCCATGCTGGGTAGTATAAATGTGTTGGCTGCACTAAAAAGCTTTTGAAGTGGCTCCAACAGCAGCCGGACTGCTGAGGCTTTTGTGCATGCCGAGGCAATACAGGGGACACCCACACCCTGATGGAGGAGGAAGGATGAGCCCTCTCACTTTTGGTATGCAACTCTTTTGCTCACTGGACGTTGTGGTTTAAGTGTGGGCGGCGGGGAGAAAACTCATGGGTTCAGGCAAACACAGATCTCTAATTAAAAAAAATATTGTAAGAAAGAAACCCAACAACCAAGAAAGAGAGAGGAAAATAAAGGCCAAGGAAAACAAGTGATGCAGAAGAAAGCAATTGCTGACCACCAGTGAACAATGCCCTACTCTTGAAGTGGCAGACACTGGCAATAAGAAACAAAGCACTGTAAATATTGCTCCTTTCCTGCCTTTGAGAACTTATAGTGAAATTCAGACATGGCAAGGGGAGAAAAGTATGTAACAGAAACAGAGCTGTTGAGGGTGCTGAGAGCTAAGGACCTCAAAACTCCAGGCTTGTGCTTTCGCACAGCTACTCAAGCTAGTGCCGCGTGAATACAAAATCCAGGCACTCTGATTTTTTGTCATTTCATACCCATTGTGCATTTTGCATGAGGGACTTTGAAAACAAGGTGCATGGGAGAGAGTCTCTGGCATGAAGGTAGAGAATTGATGTATGAATACGGCTTTCCCTTGAGAAAGAAAAAATGACTTGCCCATGGCAAGCAATCAGGAGGATGCATCTGGTACATTATTAGGAGATGGGTACATGGGATAAAATGAGACTAGATACATGTGAGACTTTGAACAAGATGGAGAAGCCAATGATGGGTGGAGCAGTTGCAGGGGGAGTCCTTCATAACAGCATTTTGCACAATGTTACGTGTGAAGACAAGAAATGGGGGATGGGGTTGTTTTCCTGATAGATCCAAGATTTTTGGGTTCTTTTTGGTCTTCACATCTGGGGGTCTGCTGAAACATCTGCATCTGAACACGGAGAGATTTTCATTGAAATGCTGTATACCTTTGAAGGCAACACAAAGCATAGCCTTATACTTACAGATCTGGTACAAAGCATAGAAATAACCGGCTTTGAGAATGGCCATAGTAACCAGACAAGATACAAAGAGTTTCTAAATCCCCGTAGCCCAGTGGATAATAATGCTGGAGGCGGTTCATGCTGTAATTTGTATTCAAGGCCTGAACACTGCAGAGAGACCACTTCTTGTACCTGGAATTCAGAACAGGTCCACTATAAAGATATGGCTAGAAGTTAGCCAATAGATGTGATCTCTTATCACCTTAATATTTGAGATGAGTCAGTTCAAGGTTTAATTTTCTCCAAATAATATACAGCAATCTATGGGAGGAAGGGAAAATTGCAAAAATGAATAAGGAAAGATTGTTCGCTCTTTCTTATAACACAGGAATTAGTAGGCAACACATAAAATTATTAATCACAATAAATGAAAGGAAGAACATCTGCACACAATATATAATTAAATTGTGCACCTCCTTGCCACAGGATGTTTTGGATATCACAAGTATGAATGGGCTGAAGAAGCAATTAGAGAGAATCAGGGAAGAAAGGTCTCTCATGGGCCGTTAAGCTCTGGGAAGCAGGAACAGCCTCCAGAAATCCCTGAACTAGTGACTGTCAGTAGATAGAGGGTACAGCAGGGGAAGGACCATGCTCAGCTTATCCCATTTCTTATGCTTTTTTCCTACACATCTTTCACTGTTCAGACTCAGAGACAGGATGCTGAGCTAAACGAACCTTTGGTATGACCCCATGGGGTTATTCTCATGAATTATACAAGACTGAGTTCCATACATGCTACAGATGCAATTCACATTCATGCAGAGCATCAGCTTATGGCCTTGCAAATTCTGCTGAATATTTACAGCGAGAATTTAAGCAGAACCTAAGTGGCTGAGTTCATGCATTCACATGGTCCCATTTCACCCCATCTGAAATTACATACTGCCTCTTCTGCAACTGGTTTTTGGCTTGGGTGCAATTTGACATGCAATTAGTCAAACATCCTCTCCTGCGATATCAGTCCTGTTGTGAACAATTAACGTTGCATAAGGGAATACGTTCTGAGGCTTGCATCCTGGGGATTCCTGTCAGTTTGCATTGACAGCATGCTTACAAGAAAGGAGCTGACAGGTCCAGCTGGAATTGAGTGTTAGCAGCCACAGAGGCAGCCACACACTAGCCCACAGATGGTCCACTTTTTGCTCACATTCTTAGCTTTGCCTGCCTTGAGCATCCTTTTGTTTTTATATAAATGTTACGCAAGGTATTGAATGTGTTTGAATGCACTTCTTAATGTTTCAGCTATGGGCTAAGACCACAAGCGGAGTTCTTAGATATTTTAACGTGCAACCCCTGGGAAGGAAATCATTGGGTTCTTAGTTACATACAGGACAGCTTCTTCTTGTCAGAGAAGAGGGGACAAGCTGGCGGAAGGCTGATCTGATGCTGCTCCCAGGGTGGCCAGATTGCCTGAAAGCAAACTCCACTTGAAGAAGGGACAACTTGACTTTGCAAGGAAGATCAGTTTGCTTCTAATGGTGGTTCTCAAAAAAATCCTGCTTCATGATGATGAGTTTTTCTTCACATTAAAGCCTGCTCATGAGTAGCTGGGTATCTTACAAGCCCTTGCAGAAAAAATGCACCCCCCCCCCCGAATCTGCCCTCATCCAGAACTAAATTTTCTGGGTGAGGGCAAGAAGAGGCAATTTTTTCAGTGATCAGAGCTCATATGTTGGGAAAGCTATCAGATGTTGTCTTTTCTTAGCATTGTAAAGCCATTTAGCGGTGTTCTGGAAGTAACTGGCTTTTAGTACTCTGGCTAATCAGATCCCTTCTTGGTTTACCCTGAACTAATTAACTCTCATCTCTTCGAATTATTCCCAGTGCAGCTGATCACCTAAAGACCTCCCGTCCCTGTGCAGCAGCTGCGGTCCATTGCTGATAAGGTGAGACATTCTCCATCATGAGACGTCTTCCCAAACAGAACTAGGTCAAAATGCTAAGCAGTGCCAGAATATTGCACCAAATAACAGCCTTTTCCTGAGCTGCAAATTTTTTCTCTCTGGGGTCACTGCCGGCAGCTCTGGATGCTGGTTTTCTCTTACATGGGCTGCAACATGTTACCAGGAAACAAGACTCCATGCACATGGGACAGCTCAGCTTGATCAAGCGTCTTCGCCCTTCTGTGGCTGATGATCTGTGTGTGGTAAAAGACTACAGCCCCACATGGGTGCAGAATGCAACATCATTTTCCAAGCATGAACAGCATCCCTGGGTTATCATAGAATCACAGAATCATTAAGGTTGGAAAGGACCTTCGAGATCATCAAGTCCAACCGTTAACCCAACACCACCATGCCCCCTAACCACGTCCTGAAGCACCATGTCCACACGTTTTTTGATCACTTCCAGAGATGATGACTCCACCACCTCCCTGGGCAGCCTGTTCCAATGCTTAACCACCCTCTTGGTGAAGAAATTTTTCCTAATATCCAGTCTAAACCTCCCCTGGTGCAACTTGAGGTCATTTCCCCTCATCCTATCACTAGTTACTTGGGAGAAGACACCGACACCCACATCGCCACAACCCCCTTTCAGGTAGTTGTACAGAGCGATAAGGTCTCCCCTCAGCCTCCTCTTCTCCAGACTAAACAACCCCAGTTCCCTCAGCCGCTCCTCATAAGACTTGTTTTCCAGACCCCTCACCAGCTTCATTGCCCTTCTTGGGACACGCTCCAGCACCTCAACATCCTTCTTGTAGTGAGGGGCACAATATGTCATTGTGTTCTTCTGCACCAGTTAGGCAATGGCTTGAATGCAAAGAATGGCTAAATTAGTTGAGGTCATAAGAGGAAGCCAAAGACACACACCAATATTAAACCACAGGATTTGTTGGTTCTGAGACCCTTACAAATGCGAGGCGCAAGCAAACACCAGTTATTTAATGCTAAAAGATACAATGACGTGGGATGTTCTTTGGAAGAGAAAGTGCTGAGACAATCAAAGGAGTTTGGGTTAAGCATGCTTATGAACGCCATCCCAGGGGTTATGTATTTCCAGTGTCATAGCTGTGAATGTATTACCAGAAATTCCCCTCAAACATTCAAAAAAGTCACAGACGAGTTATAGATGTTCATTTTCCAGGAAGCTTTTGCTAATCTTCCTCTCTCTGATGCTAAAAGAGAAGTTGCAGCCTGCCTGTGTTATTACTTGTACCTGAATTCCAAGCCTGAGACTCAACATCATGTAAAGGAAGACGGTAGCAAACACTGGCTGAAGCTGTTTGCTTCTCAAAGCGGCCTCGGGTGGTGTCCATCCAGGAGCCTCAGTTTCTTTCCACCTAGATGGCCACAGAGAATCCCTTGTTATCCTTTCATGCTACCCTTGGTTATTATTTACGTGCCCAGCATTAAAGTCTTCAACATTAGTGTCTCCAGCGCTGGAATCAGTCCTTGTTAAAGCCTTGACACTGAACCCAAACTTTCAGAAGGGGCCCTTTCTTTGCAAACCATCTCAAAATGCAGATCTGAACAGCTTCTGTAATGAGGAGTGTTTGAAATTCATCTCTGGATCTGAGTGTTGCAGCATGGCCTGCAAATCTGTCTGTTACTAACTTTCCAGATGGCAATTGGAGGAGACATCCTTCAAAAGATGTGTGTGCGGTGAAATTTTAATTAACAGTCACTGACCTTTAGGAGTGAGGCATAGCAATCTATGTACTATGCCAGACATCATAGGTATCTTAGGAAACCACTGGAGTGTTGGAAAATACCTTTTTCTGAGGTGGGACATTTTTCTAATTAGATTTCAGCAATCTAGTTCAGATTTGAATTGTTGTTTATCTGCTTTTCTATCAAGGACCTTAACACCTTCTCAGACCTTCAGCAGACCACATCAGGGTGCTTTGATGGTTCCCTAGTGTAGATTGATCAGAGTCTCCAAATCTGTCCTCTAGCCTTACTTGTCCCAGGGCACCCATGAGAAATTAATCAACTAATTACGGTTAAACAGAGAGGAATCTGAGAGGATAGCTAAGCGGGAGGAAGTTTTTAATCTTGTTTTTCTTTTCTTGCTCACATCCTTCAATTTTGCGTCATCTAAAATTTCGGTCACAAAAATTACTCTTCTGCACTGAGCTTCATGAAGCCATTAGGTTTGAATAATGACCTTGCTAATATTCTACTGTTTCCATATGCCTGTGTATCTTGGATATGAGCACAAAATCACTTTGCAGACAGTTAATAAGCAACACCTTCAGCTTCTCTCCTGAAGATGTTTATACCAATTTGTCATGATCTCTTGTCATTACATGTCCAAGTGAAGAGTGCATTCTCAGCTAGTTCTTGACTCAGACTCCTAGTGAAACCCCAGATGCCCAGGAAACTACCTTTAGTTGCTGCAGTAAAAATGTGGGCTGTCTCAAGGTCCTTGTTCAGAGGGACTTAGCATTTTCCTCACATTTGATGTGGCTGGAGTATGTCTACTTCTTGTTGTGTGTGTGGATATGAGATAACTTGTCTGGTATTCAGACCTGTCTGGAAGCCTGGGTTAACGAAATAGGCCTGTATTATTAAATTGTGCTGAGAGATAAGACCATGTCTTTATGCTGTCTTGGAGCATGGGTAGAGTGGGTTCACTCCTGCCTAAGCGAGATCTGCAAAGGTGTACTGTACAGACCTCTCCCAGGACACCGGGGCGTTCTCCATAGCTGCTAGTGCTCCACTCTGCTCTTTTGTGTGACAGAAGCAGCGTCCAGGCTGAGTGATGTGACCCAAGGCTCCCACCTTTAGAAAACAGCCATGTGTCTTCTTCAGTAGGCCAACATAATAAAGAGTAGTTCAGAGGGTGCTTTACTTGATTCTATTCCCAGACTCTATTCAAAGCCGCCTCTTACTCCACATCTTCCAGACATATCAGCCACAGGGTCTGAAATTGCTTAAGGTCAGTGATTCTTTCTCTTAGGGTTTTGCTTATAGAAGTGTCCAGACCACAGGGAAGCCATTGGGAGTACATCAGTCTTGCTGTAAGTGCTGGGTTGCATGCCAGGTCTGGTGATGAATGTCGAGGAGAGAAGAGAGAGGATTTCTGCAAACGAGCCTGATCCCACCTGTTGAACACCCACAAGGAGGCATGAGCACTTTGAAGTATTTGGTTTACAGCGAACTGCTCCACTGATGTAATTTGCCTTGCATGTTAGCTACATGGCCCTTGAAGATGCAGCCACGCTAATTTGATGGTTTTAAGTACATGATTCCTCTGGACTGCAAATTTCTTGGATAAAGCAGACGTAATTTGCACAATGCCGTGATGTAAAAAGGATACCTGTCCAGATTACATCTAGTTACTTGGAAATTGCAGGAGGCAATGTGGAAACCGGCCTTTGGGACCACTACTTGATCCCTAGAAGAGTAACTAGCTAGAAGGATCTAAATGGGTAAGATTTCCGCTGTCATTTAGTCATACCCACCAACCTTTGCCCAAAGAGACTTGATCTATGCAGAGGGCCAGGAGACAATTAGATTTCTGCCTGCTCAACTTTTGAATTGTTATGACTCAGCATGGCCAGTTCAGCTGAACTGAGTTCCCCTGCTGTTTAGGGATTCAACTAAAGAAAACTCAAGTTCATTATATAAAGGCAAAGTAAAATACGTTTTCGATTGATACTTTAGGCTATTCCACAATGAAGAAGAATTAATAACATGCAAGCTTATCCAGTTATCTTTCTATTGAAATGGTTGTAACAAACAACATTCTTGTTATAAAAACAAATTCATTTCACCATACCACCGTGGCATTCCCTGTTTACTCTATTTATATATAAAAGATTTGTGCTGTGCTGTATAATTCAGCCATGCAGATTTTGAAAGGAAATAAATGATCTGAGTACCGAGCTATTAAGATTCCCTGCTACAACACAGAAAAACATTCATGTACACGGTGAGTATCCTCACAGCAGTGGAAACCGTGATATATACACAAGAAGCTGGAGACTTACTGCCCAGCCCAGGAAATCTGCAGGGCATTATCTAGGAGAAGACCAAGATCTCAGCACTAGGGAGGATGAGATCTTCACTATGTACTGTCAACAAAATATTAACGATGAAGAGGGAAAAACGTAAAATTTTCCCAGCTGCCTAATGAACCTGTAGGGATATAAATTTTGGATATTCTGTCCAAGATACCTAGAAAATGCCTTATTCTCTTCAAGCACAACTAGATGAGATGATTGAGATGTATATGAAGTAACCTTTTCACACTTTGTGCTGGCACTCACAGTAGAATGTGGGGCAGTGTTTTCAGAAGTTATTTGAATGTTAGTGAACTGCACATGCATTTTTTTACCTGGATGTGAGGTATGATTTCTTTTTTATGTGTTTTCTGCTTTAGGCTTTTTAGCACTGCTGAATATGACAGCTTGTAAGGTTTTAAACAAATCCTTGTTTCAGTTAAATGTAGAACTACATCCATGTTTTGTTTGGTTTTGGGGCTTGGGTTGGGGGTTTTTTTGCTATTATGTGTTTCAGACAGTGGGAAGAGCGTAAGAGAGAGAATCAGCAGCTTGCCAGCTTCTCTCTCACAATGAATGCATGTGGACTGCTTTGTAGAGAATGATATATCCACTTCGCTGTGATAGATCAGATTCTTCAGTGACTGCCCCCCAAACAAGACATAAGACTAAATATTGCCACAAAAGGATGCCATTCTGTAGCTTGTTGAGTTTTCAGTATCAAACTTACCATTCCACAATTGGGTGTGTTCATTTTCCTAAGAGATTAAAACACTTTCAGGTTTGTCTCAAGGCTTAGGTATTTGTAGAAGAAAATGAGTGTAGTGAGCTGATGCCAGAGCTGGTGTCTTGCAAGCATGCTTTGCTGTTGTTTTCATCAGAAACTGGTGGATCATTTCTATGAAAATAAGCACATAATCATTCCTCCCACAGCCTTCCTTCTCATCAGAATCAAACTTTATAGAGAGCAAGACATTTATGCAAGACATAAGCATAAACACTATAATGTGATTTGTTTTTAATGGATCTGCTCCTTCTGCAGTTTGAATGGGATTGCAAATTTTTTCTCCTACAAATACTGTACAGTGGTCAAGAATTTCTTCTGTTATGCATAGAAACTTTTATTTTACTGGTGGCTGTGCACAGCTTTTCACTTTCTAATCTGTGATACTAGCCAACTGAGCATGGCATGAAGCCTTGGTTTTTAGATGCACTTTACATGGAAATGCCCACTCATGGATTCTCTGAGGCAGCAGCAGGCTCTCAGACTTCCTTGGTGCTCACTTTGGCAATGCCCACTGTGGTTCTGCTTTTCTCTTCACGGCTGGAGTCTTCCCTCAGATCCTTAAATAGGTTAATCCATCGTGACAGGAAAGCAATAGGAAATCAATTATTGCGGTCTCTGATAAATAAAGCGAGCAGCAAACTTTCCAGTGGAGAGCAGTCTGGAGGGCCAGTCTAAATACCAAGAGAATTCAGCCAGAAGAAGAGACAGAGTCTCAGAGCATTAACCAGTTTAGCTTCTCAGAGTGCAGGAACTCTTCTATTTTAGAATTATTGACAAAAATTGCATCTGAAAAGCAAGAAATAAGAGCTTATGATTACTCCAGAATGGTTATCACAGGTGGATAGATAATGTAACAGCCAGAGGTGATAGTGGTCCTGCAGAGGCTTAAAGGAAAGCTGCTTAGATCAGAAGATCTGCTAGAAGCAATGCACAGGTGTGTAAGATCATCCTCTTTTCCATCAGTAGTCTGAAGTTGGCTACTATTTCCCATCTTAGGAGTTGGCTTCATGGTAGTTTTCCACTGGAATAACTCTGATTACTTATGGGGAAGTTCCTGATTTGCTCTGCTATTAGGAAGATCAGAAGCAACTTCATGTTTCTCCTTCTTTGAAGTCATTCAAGACTTGCTTGATCAGAGTTGAAGTGAAACTAGTGCTAACGTGAGTGAGCAGCACGATGGATGCCGCTTAGGAAAATGCTAGGGTTATGAACATCTTTTTTTCTTAAAGAACCAAAGTAGAAGCCAAATTCAAAACCTCGCTATGGTACAATAGAAACTACAGGTCTGTGGGCAGTGTTAAATGGAGGTATCATTCCTCGGCAGTTTGGAACAGCATAGTGCAACCATGACAATAATGAGATAAGAGGCAGATATGGGTGACAGTCAAGGAACTAAATCTGCTTTAATCTACTTGAGCATAAATCCACTTACTTCAGCTGCATAGCTCCAGAGAGCGATTCCAAGGTGAGAAAACACAATTTCGCCCCACTGTACTCCCTTTTTTGTTGTCATGCCTTTTTCTTTACGATTTGTTACCTCGTAGTCACAGCAGAGCACAGATAAAGTGAAACTGTAAATTGTATATTCTCAGCTGGGACTTTTCTGGTTGTAATTCTGGTATGTGTACGTACCTGTGATCAGGCAAAGGGGGTATAATCATCAACATTATCTGTAGGAGCACAAACAGGAGCGAGCAGAGAGCTTAAATATTTCAATAATGACCCTGTAACTACTGAGGTCAAAGGCAATGAATTACAAAGGATCTATGGTCTTGGTTTCCAGCAGATGCCTACAGTTGTCGTTTGCAAACCTGCCTTTGCTTGGACAGCAGTGAGAATAAACAGACTTCTGAAGGCATCAGGAAAAGCAAAGCTCTCTCTACTGGGACAATTAACCAGTTGTTTCTTCTTTTGTGCATGCTGGTTTCATGTGTAGAACCCATCGCAGGTTTTGGGTGGCACCAGCGGCAATGGCCGGGATGTCTGCAGCTCTGCCCCAGCCCCGGCTGCAACATCAGTCCCCCTGCTCATGGAACAACTTGTCAGATAATTATAATCATCGTTCAGATATATCCTGAGTAGCCTATAAATTCTTATGAATGAAATTGCCCTAGTCAGCACTGCAGCATGTTGGCATTAAATCACCACGGTATATAATCCAGAAGGTAAAACCTCTAAATCTTTTGAAAGGTTTGTTCTTCTGACTAGTAATTTAACAATCTTGTAAGAAGCTGAGATATAAGAGCTTTCTGGCAGAGAAATGGAGAAAAGGCAATGAAAAAAGTGTCATGTACTCTTCTGAATCAATTGTAGTGTCTAACTTACGTTTCTAATGGATTATGAAAGGTGAGATGACTTCTCTCTTTTTTCCTTTAACCTAACCTGGGATCAGACACCGTGATTAAATCTGTACAGAGCCCTGCTCCCTTACATGTATCTTTTGTGGAATATGCAGGTTTTTTTGGTAGGATAAAATATATATATAAAATCAGAATTTTCATGTAATGCCTGTATTTTGTTGGTTTGTTTTCCATGTCCTGTGGATGCGTATGGAGATGACTGAGCGATTACCAGTGTTTGATGAGTAACTTATTTTCAATGGTCCCTTACGTATCTCTCAGGCTTTGCTCAGTTTGTGTCTCTTGTTGGTTTTGCAGCTCATAACCTAAAAGCTTGACCCAAAGCCCCAAGAAATAAATCGGCGTATTTCTTTGGCCTTGAATGACTGAAGGACTAGACAACAGGCTAACTCAGTACAGCTCCTGTGTCAGGCAGCTTTCAGTTTTGCTTTTCCTATGCTGATATTTTCCCTTGGGGAATTCAGTAAATGTTGCCTAGAAACACCTGTGCCTCAGAAACATCTGAAGCACAGCAAAATAGCCACAGAATCAGGTTTGTGACGAAGCCCATCTGTTCCCACCAAACTGAATTCAGGGACATAATTCCCATAAATATATTTGTACTAATCAAAATGCTGTTCCACCATTTTTCCCCTCAAAGCTTTTTAACTACGGCTTGCATCGCCCACAGATTTACTAGTCAACCTTAAAAATGTAATAAGTGCAGTGCATTAGTATAATATTCTGCTCGCTCCTGAATCGGTATAAGTAAAGGTTTTAATTACTAAAATTATGCAGTTATAAAAATAATTTAATGAAATTATTCTTCCCATTCGCATTCATGGGCTGCCTGTATTCAGGCATTATGAAATGTGGTAAATTGCACCGAACTGTGGTGGAATAATTCTCAGCGCTGTAACTCTGCCTGAGGACCAGGTGCCTTAATGGTTTCCGTTCCCAGCAAAATCAAACCGCAGGGAAGCGCGCTCGGTATATTACAAGGAGGATGAAACGTAACGCATGGCTTTTGAAATCACTAGCCTTTATGTTCTGCTGGTGGACCTATGACCTAGGCACAGGTAAAATTATTTCACTCTCATAATCCAAGAGGACCGGTTTCTGCTTTCAGTGAAGTCTTTCGTATAATATCTTTTGCCATCGCTGGTGCGGAATGTATGCCTTGCAGATGGAGGTTTCTGGATGCTGCCTTAATTAAAGTGCATCCTCCCTAATCTGAAATGATGTCTGTTTATTTCAAAACTAATTACTTCTGCTAAAAAATCTTTGGTGCCTGAACAAGACTGCAAAGTCTTTGGGGCAAAGACCACGTACAATGGAATAGTGTTTTGTTTGCTAAATAATATATTAGGAAGGAAGCTTGTGAATAAAATACAGGCTGAAGTTTTGTGACTCAATTTTGGGTATAGGTAAAATTTTACAATTTATCCCACATTTGCAGTCATAAATAATATTTCTCCTCAGATTCATAAATAAATCATCAGCTGAAATACAACCTGCTACCCAAACAGTCTCAAATGTTAGGACAATAATTTCTGACTTGACTATGGTGGACCAAACAAGAACTCCTGGATTCAAATCGGTTGCTACAAAATTTCACATACACAATTCCTCTTCACAGGCTTTGTGTATGGAAAAAAATGCCGTATCCTCTGAGACTATTTTGAAGGCATTTTTTCTAAAAGTTACAAGCATAACTTCCTAACCTAGAACACCCACCCTACACCAAATCTATTCTGGACCCTTCTGTGACAGGTAAAGCTGAGTGGTCAACCAGGGAACGGTATTCACCGCTTGCTAATATTCAAAATGGGAAAAAAGAAAACAGACTTTTACACATTTTTAGTGTTTCAGAAGGACTAGTTTCCCAAAGATGAAGAAAAAATGATGAGACTGATAGTGAGAAAAAAAAAAATCAGAAGGAGCAAACGTGATGTAGAACTGTGAGCTCTTTCAAGAAGAGCTCATTAAATAGCCAAAAAGCTGTGATTCCAATGCCAAGAAAGATTACAGCATTGTCTGAAAGTCCATCCAGACTTTGTGGAAAAATGAAAGCAGTAATTAGGAATAAGCCACCACGTACGATCAGTAAAAAAGGGTAACATATAGCAATCAATTATAGATGGGAATTTGTGAAGTGTGGGGAATGGAGAGGGGACAAAAAGACATGACAGTGAATTCTTCCAGTTCCTTTCTGGCTGGGCACAAAGCAGTTTGGGCTTTTCATTAGGAGCTTTGTAGGGAGTTACCACTGTGCAGGACAGTGGTAGCTCCCTGCAAAGTCAGTGTTGGGGTTGGTGGTTGTCATCACCCGGCATGGAGTAATCCCTTTGAAAAGGGTCATGAGCTGCTACGAGCTTCTCAACAGTGAAAGCAAGCCTGAATTTTGTTACTCCAAGGAAGAGAAGGAACCATCTTCCCAGAGAGGACTGTCCACTTCAGCCTGCTCTTTCTCTCAGGACTGAGCAAAGCCTTTTCCACCACAGCACAGGCTTCTCCCTCCCTTGCACAGAAGCTCAGCAGAGCCGAGATGGTGGCAGTGGCTAGCAAAGGTGCAGACTCAAAAGCCCCCATCTCTTTGCTGCTTGTGGGGCAGGGGCAAGCTCAGTCGAGGCCATCTCTGCCCAGCAGTGCTTTTCCCTTATTGCCACCGCGGTGGGGAGCACAGCAGTGGGGAGCACAGCGGTGGCTTGAGCAGGTCCAGATCACATGGACCCCCGGCTCAGGCAGTTGGGAGCCTGGCATGACCCTGTCATCTGGGGGTCCTGCCCCTGCTCAGCCTCCCCGTGTGCCAGATGGCCCTGGAGCTGCTCCAACAAGCTCATGTTTAACACTGTGGGAGTAAGAAATGTGAAGAGCTTGGTCTGCTGAGCTTACCTTAAAGAATCTTGTGAAGTGGTTCGAATGTCGTATTGAAGTATTTTCATGGGAAAAAGTACAGCTACGGAAGGACTCTTAAGTCTAGATGAAAAAGGCTCTGAGAAATCATTGTTTGGGAGCTGAAGTTGACAAATTCAAGTTGGATAGTCGGGGATCTTATTTCTACAAGGAAAGTAACTAACTGTTTGAACAAAAAGTGCCACAAGACAACTGGATGCCCTTCTGGAAACTTAGGTTTAACCAAGCATAATACACTTGGGCATACAGAATGTAGTGGGGCAGCTGAGAGAAATGTAATGTCAGGGACACACAGAAGGTCTGAGCAGATGAAGATCTAATTAGCATTAGATTTTGAAAGTTTGTTTTCTGAAACTCTTGCCAGCATCACCACCATACATGGTCCCATCCCATAACACCTGATGCTTTATGCATCAAAAATGTGTTGACATTGCTATACCAGAGAAATTAGTTAATGTTTCAGTTTGTGTTCTACACTTTAAAGAAAACAATCACCTCATATAAACAATATAACCTGAACACCTAATTACAAAGAAGGGCAAAGCTTTTAAATGGCACCAAACTTAATAAAAAGGAATAATTGATATTATGACAATTAACCTGTTGATGAAGACTAGACCTGGATGGATTCGCTTTTCATTAGCAAGCATGAAGAATTAGATGATGCCCATGGGGATCCAAATACCTGAAGGTCATCTTAGTCAGAAAAAAGACAGACTCCTTCCTCTGTGTAGCTAAGCAGGGTTTCAGCCCTTGCTCCGGGGAGCGGTTGTCCCTGGAGGGTGCAGCAGAACTTGTGTGGAGAAGAACATGAAGAAAAGAGGAAGGCAGCACCATTTCAGAGGTTTTTCCAATCTGCACCGTTGCCACTTGCAAAGTGTCATTGGAAGACTGCTGCCCTCTCCTTCTCCAAGCTATAGAGGGCTTGCTCTCCCTCTCATGTCTTCCGTTCCCAAACAGATCGCCACAGGGTAATTCACCCCAATTCCAACCGTGCCCTTTTTTCTCACTCCCCTCTCCTGCATTCAGTTGCCCAGCGGCTCTTGACCTACAGCTTTCCCTCCATGGACTACAGAGGGGAGGGACGGCCACCAAAGTCACACACCCTGACACATTCCAGCAGGGTTGAGCGTGGACTTATCCTGATCTTCTTGCACATCCCCCTCCCCCTTTAAGAACTGATGATGTTCTTTTTTTTGTGTTTTGTTTAGGGTTTTTTTGCTGAAGGAGAATAGCTAATCCAACCTAATCTAGTTTAGTCTTCAATTCAAGAGAATCCTGTTGTTGCTATGGATTTCAGGGTGGCAACAGTATGCAGTAATGGTCATCGTGGCTTTTCTAGACAGCTTTAGATTTGCTATCCTCTCACCTGGTATGAGCTGACAGGTATCCAACTACAAAAATGCAGCACCAAAAAGGAAAAAAGGATCACATACAGGGAGAAACCTGAACACACCTGAATTCTTGCCTGTACTGAGAGCCAAATGAACAGCTGATACCATCGGCACAACTCAGCCATAACGTGGCTATGGCTGAATCAAGTTATTTTTGTGGCTACAAGAAAAAAAGTAGAAAATAAACATGGAAATTAGGAGATGAGAACAGCTCAGGTCCAAATCTCTGCTTCTTCAAAGTCTGCTAATGCCAAGCGCTGTCTGGTAGGTTTTTCTTGCTGGTTCCTTTCTTCTGGCTGCACTAGTTCATGCTATATGGCTGTTGCTTTACATTGTGGATTTTTGTAAAAGTTTTGCAACTTGATACTGTGCTTTTTAGTACGTCCATCAGAACAGATGCCAAAGTAAGTTACAAAAATTCTGGTGTAACAATGATGGAACTGTCCTTTTGTAGCTTTTGCATGGCTTTGCTATGAAACGAAGTTAACGCAACCTGCTATATCTCTATCAAGAAACATAAAAATGTGTAGATGTGGAATCTCTAAGATGCATGTAAAGCAGTTCTTACCAAATTCGTATTTGACCACGTGTTATGAACTTACGGTTTTGCAGGGCATTTGGTTAGGACCCAATATAAAAATTCTCAACGACTCAGAAAGCCATTATGTAGTGCTATAAAATTGTGACATTTTACCTTTTTCTGTTATTCTGCTTTCAGGATTGTAAAGGTACGAGTATCGGCACTGGAAGGGTTCTCAAACAGCAGCACTATTTGTGCCGTAGCCTTTCAAAGAATACGTGTGAACGCATCTGCTTCAGCTCTTTCATTTTCCTCTCTCATGGGGACTCCACTCCGATTCCTCCTTTTTCCTTCCTCGTGTCCTGAAGGAACACATAAAGCTGCTCTTTATGTGAGGAAAAAGGTAACGCACTTTTTTTTACTTTTCTACCTGGTTAATTAAACGCTTCTAGGCAAACGCACTGTGTCTACACGAACGCTGCGGAGACGCGAGACGCAGGGGCCTGAATCCCCCCGGGGCCGTGGAAGCAGATTTCTTCTGCACCTGGGTGGAAAGCTCAGCGGCTCGGTTTGGACAAGGGGAGTCACATCCCTTCTGGTTTGAAAGAGACCCTTCCTACTGGAAGCATCTCGCTAGCTCACACGCTCCTGCCCAGGCGGCACAGGGAGGTACACCGCTTCCCAGGCGAGCGCGAGGTCCCTGCTGCCGAGGCTGAGCCCACACCCAGAAACACACCCCCAAACCCCTGGGGAACTTTTCTAAGGAACAGTGCAGTGCCTTTGAGTTCAATCGCAGCTGAGCAGGGGTCTGGAGACCTTTGGGGGAGCTGAGGCCAGGGGACTTGCTTGCAGTTGGAAGTTCAGGCAGCTGTAGGAAGGAATTCGAGTCTCGCCGTCCTTGCGCGCCCCGGGGGGTGTGGGGGGGTGTCCCTCCTCGCTCTGCTCTTTGCTGCCTCTGCCAAACCGGTGAAAAGGGCCAGAAGGTCTGATTCGGGAACCGCTCCAGTGGGAAAATGGATGGGGCTGGGCACCCTAATTTACACAGACCAACCTTCAGTGAGCAATGAATTTGTGAGCGGGGGGTGAAAGACGCCGGGTCCTCTTACGCAGAACTTCAGGTATCATAATAAGAAGAAAATTAACCGTGTCAAGTGTGCTGTGGGCACAGAAAAATTAATCATGAGCTTATACTTCAGGGTGATGAATACCGTTCGTGCTCGGAACGGTGTTGCACGTCAAATACTGCATATTGCACTTTGTATTTGCTAGCCTCTTCTTGTCCCGGGGGGCGAAAAGAAAAGCACTCATAACCAGTTTAAATGGTTTCAGGTCCTGGAATTGTTTTACTTGACATTCTTCTGCTGGAATTTACTGTCTAATGGAAAGCAAGGGCCAGATGTAGTCACAGGACTAGTGGCAAGTACAATTTGTCTCTAATCAGAAAAGTACAAAAATCTCTATGTGTTGAGCTGAAGGACAGACCTTCCAGTAAGTGCTAGGTAGTACAATTCTCCAGTCAGCCAGGTATCATTTTTTTTCCTGTAATCTCCTCTAAACTATGTTGATGGAAATAAAAATAAAGTATAGTTTTATGTTAACTAAAACTTTTAATTAGTTATGTAGGTCAGTAAAAAAAAAAAAGTGGTTCAAACTCCACCCTCCCTATGCTGCCAGTTTTTCTAATGAAATGTAATTAGCACTAATTGGTAAAACCACACTGATGGCTGGTTATTAATGTTTGTGTATTGGTCCCAGATGTGGTTTTATAGCTGTCAGTGCTAATGGCTCAGTGAAGGAAAAAGAATTCTCCCTTCTCATATTCCTGTCATTTTCTTCAGGGTGCCCCCCCTTCAAACAAGAGTGATTATGTTTAGGGAAGGGAGAACCTCTTGTTAAATCCTGACTTTGTGAGAAACTGAATGCCTTCAGCTCTCATTTGAATTTGGGAGGAGTTGAAAGCAGCCAGCACTTAACACCTGCACAATCAGGACTCAACTATTTTAGGGCTGCTTTTGTTGAGCCATCATAATTGTTAGTGGTTCGGAATTTATCAGGATAATTATCCTCCTAATTGCATACCTGTTCTTGAAAGCACACTTACCAGGCAAGCCTCTCTCCTAAGCAATGACCTTAAAGTATTCTGTTTAGGATAACTGCTTTCCTGCAATCCCTGCAATTACTGAATGGATGGCAATCATCTTCTCCAGGTAGAAGTCGGTGAGAAAGCCGGCCTTTTTAGACAGGGATGCACCGAAGTCAAGATTTCCAATACAAATCTACCAGAGGTGCGTGGGGTAGCCTCTTGCAGAGCCAAGGAAAGGCAATGTCACGATGAAGAGGAGGGTGTCCGGGCACGCTCTGGTAGGGACCAAAGCACACTTGGAAATGGATTGGAAAATACTCAGCAAGTAAGTCGCTTCCAATTGTTAACAGTAAGACATCAACATTAACACTTAAGAAGACAAAACCTTTCTTTGAAAAGCCTCTGTGTATTCTTAAATGGTTTAATAATGTACAACTCCCCAGGCCACCCATGCACACCTTATTTTTGTGAAATCTTAGGCCCATTAATGTTTCTAAGTTAAAACTGAAATATAGCATACTCTAGGTATGAAGAAATTGCCTGAATGGTTTATCTCGTTTATAGAGGGGTAAAATCAGCAGGGGCACATGCTTGGCTGAAAATGTTTGAATACTTGAGCCTGTTAAGAATACAAGAAATATCATATATCTTAGACTATTATCTGCCATAAGGAGACGACAAGGTCGTTATTAAATCTCAGCCCTTAATAATTTTGTGCCTCACAAGGCATGCAGAACTCCCCTTAGCACACCCCTGCACTTCATTGGATGATGCTTGAATTATTTTTCTTATCTGCACATGCAGAATTGTCTTTAACACCATACCTGTGGGCTGGGAAGCAATCGCTCTTCCTGGTGGCCGATGAAAAAGGAAGCTGGTCTGTGGCCGGGAGGTCTGGAAGGCCTGGAGGACATATTGCAACAATATGTACTTACAGCTCGGAATGATGTTCTGCCAGCCAAATCTCAGTGTTAGTCATTGCCGTTTTATATTTTAAAATAATTAATTGCAGACTTCTGCGTTAAGCTGTTCTTTTCGCCATGGACTGACCACCCTATACTCATTCAACTGCAACTAACATGCCCCGATGGCTTTTTTTACAGTCTCACACTGCCACAAATAAATTCTCTCATTACCCTCAGCTACAATCACCTGTTCACCCTTGCCAGAATCTAACTAAAGGACGAAACTTACCTACCCAACAGCCACACCACTAGGACAATTCCTTCTGACCTTGTTTTTGAGCAGGTAAAATATGGAGAAGGACTATCTTAAGAGATAAAATAAAATTTAAAAATATTTAATCACACAAAGACACAGTGCCTGACATTTTGGGTTACATTTTTGCAAGCAAATTAAAGGTGCCGACAACCGCTCTCAGAGCAGCGAGGCCAAGTGGCACAGGATGGTTGATGTCCATATCAATAAAGTCCTTTACTTTCTGAAACTGAGAAGCTGTACACAAACCACCTACGGGGAATAGTCTCTGTCCTGTAGCATCTCCTGAACCAGGCTTGGAAGAGTGTTAGGTAGCCCAAGCTGATGGTGTGATAACATTTTGACAATACCAAGAAATGAGATTTGGTATCCTAGAACTGTTTAATATACTTACGTGGATGAAGCTACAGTGTCTATAGTGCCTGTACACTGACAAAAGCGAAGAGATCCAGGTTCGAGCTCCTTCAGACCAAGGAATTTGACTTCCCAGTTCCTGGATGAGAGCTCTAACAGCTATAGTGTCCGGAAAACGTGGGCAGAACCACCTGACTCTGACCTAGTTTGCACACAGTTTGCTTCGTGAAAAGCCCGAGCTGGCTGGCGTCGAGGAGAGCCCTGACGGTGCAGGTCGCACACAGCCCTGGGTGACTCCTGGACCTGGACAGGCTCGGGCTCTTGAGCTGCTGAGCATGGGCCACCGCTGGAATGACTGCAACAGTGGATGTCCAAAGGCTTCAGGTAAAAACGGACGAACCTAATGAATTTTGGCATATTCCAGGCTAAGAAAGAGCTGTTTCAGTTATGGGAGGAGAGCCGTATGGTAAATTTGGACTTAAAAACCTCCCTCCATCTGACTCCTACCTTAGATACTGACCTTGGGTGTGTCTGCCCTATTTTCACTCAAAGGTCTTGGTCGCAGATAGTCCACATTCTGTTCATGTTAATTCATTCCCTAACTCTTTTCTGGAGTGAATGAATTTGTTCCTTTTGAAACAAAACCTGTCTGCAGTTCTGGAAATAATTTAGTTCAGAGACCTTCCCAAAAAGCAGTGTGAACGAGACTACACCAGATTTGACTCCCCCTGCCCTTCCCCCCCGCTTTGTCCTGGCTTCGCATCCTCGAGCATCCTCGAGCACCCTCGAGCACTTTTCCGTGCCGCGGCACCAGCCGTGCAACATCGACCGTCAGGGGCGCGTTGCAGGAGCACCACACGGGCACAGGCTTCGCGTTGTCTTGGGTGCTTTGAACAGCACTTCCTACACCCTCACACACAGGGAGAATGATTATATTGTATTAAGGACTCGAGATCAAAAGCTGTGTAGGGTGGGCACAGTCTTCATGTGCTCCAGTCCTCAGCAGCAATGTGACTGCTCTTGTCGCTTGGCGTGGAGTCAGGGACCACTTTTGGGATTGGATGCATTTAGCTGCATTTTTTAATCTAGTCTTTTATCCAGCATGGATCTCAGAATAAGATAATCAAACAAATGAGTGCGCATGGGAAGATAAAAACAAGAGAATTAAATAGACGAGTGTGTATGGGAAGATACGAATAAGGTCCTGTAACTTCAAATGTATGCACAATGTTTTACTCGTGAGGAAGATTATGAATCTCAGGGAGAAGGTAAGCTGTAAGCCCACAAACAGCCAAAATCTAGCTGAGATGCCCACCCTACACTTGCTAGAAGCAGCCAGGAGCCTGCTGTGCCCACCAGCTGCGGGGAGCTGAAGCCCTCTCCCTCCGACGAGGGCGAAGCCGTCCAGAAACGCCTCTCACCACATGGCAGCACCCACGACCCTCCACGAGGAAGCAGAGACGTCCCCCCGCTACCAGCACTGCCTCGACATCTACGTGCCCAGCCAACAGGAACCTGGTCTTGGTGGGTGCAGGTAAGCGCGGGCGCTCTGGGCAATGGTTGCTAACGAGAGGCAATCTTAGCCACAGCGGCGGCGCGGGGAGGTGGATGCAGCTCTGGGAGGATGTATGGAGGGGAAAAAAAAAAAAAAGCATCACGTCATCTCTCTGACTTGTTTCCAGCCTGTCTGTGCCAGCGCCGGTGAGGGGTTATCCCCAACAGAGGCGATTCAGGATTAGTCCCTACAGGTTTGAGGCACAGCTGTAAACTTGCTTAAAATAAATAGTGGAGGGGCAACCAAGTGTGGGAAGGCACAAAATCTGTGACCGTGAAACATGGAGGGGGATTGTCAGGGGACAAATCCTCCCGTATTTTACAGTCTGTGCTGTGTAACAGCAGCTCAGAGCTTCAGGTCCAGCCCGTTGATCACTGCTCTGGCCCCACTTCAGCTAGGAGGGATGCACTAGAATTGATCACAGATGTCAGTTCTGGTCACTGAGCTGTTGTGGCCCTTCAGGCAATCTAGCCCTTCCAGAAACAAAGTCCAAGCCAAAGCGGAGCAGCTCCTTCCCCTCTGCCTCTCTGCGGTCAGGCTTGCCTCAGCCTCCATCCTCCTCCACCTCTCGTGGCCCCTGACTCAGTTCGGGCTGCAGGAGTCCTTCCCGGCTCTTGGCTGACAGGGATGCCTGCCAAACTCCTTCAGCCCCTGGGGGCCACCCCCCAGCCCTTCAGCCGCCGTCTCCATCTTACATCCGACACCCACGCACTGCTCGGCAAGAGGTGAATTTTTACCGTTCATGAAGACTTCGAAGAAGAGCCACTGCACAAGGGAACATTGATGTCCTGGTGCAGTTGGCAGTGCTGGTACTGCCACTCACCTGGGGTGGCTGACGGACACGCAGAGCGCTTGGTTGTCCTTCCTCAGGCTGAACAGCCACGCACACGTGGGGAAAGGTGCAAACGCCAGTAATGAGGGTTAAGCAGTACCTATCAACACTGACGGATGTTATTTCATTTGTCTCTTCCTCCTCGGAAGGCCCGTATCTATGCGGGTGTAATGCCCCCGTCTATGTTGAGCACAGACGTAGCAGCCAGCACTTTGCATTTTAATCGGGGCAAAACAGGAATAGTGCTAGCTCGCTAGGGACATTCTCTTTTGCTATTTTGATTTCAAAAATTAAAGCTACTGACATAAAAATAAAATCCTCCTATTACAGATAATAGGAATTGCTGCATTATTGCTCTGTCCTGCCTCTTGTAGTAGCCAACAGCTTATTGCCTTGGCAGAACCATCTCTGTCATGAATTGTGCCTGTGTTGTATTTGCTCAACTTGAAAGAGCTATTACTAACCTGAACTCTCCCTTTGGGCTGGACTGGGGACGTGAAAACTCACCCGGTCAGGAAATGATGCTTGAGGGAAAAGGCTCTAGAGTTTCCAAATCTTCCTGTTTAAAAGGAGCAGCAAAGGTGTCTCAGAGATAAAACACTCTCTTAGCTGAGAATTGACCACACACGTTTCCTTTCTTAATAGAAAAACCTCTATTTCACTAGGAGGTGCCCATTTGCTCCAGGGGAAAGTGAAGAGATGGAAGAACTGTGCTTCTTACACTGCTCTCTGAACTGATACATGATGCACTGATTTGGGCTAAAATGCCTCTTGAATAGCCCTAAGTTTTACCTTGGAGGAGACAGCATCAGGTAGCTGAGACACTTGAAAGCAACTCCAGCTGTACGTATACCTTTACCAATATTGACTATTAACCTGGAAGCACCACGATGTGCTGTTTCCACATGCTGTTAGAGGGAGCCCATGTGTCTTTGGGCATGGTTTTGCATTGAGCCAAGTATGCTTTGGCAGAAATGTGTCTTCTCTTTTCCCTGGTTTTCTTCCCCACGCGGTATCCCAGGAGTGTGCCGCACACCTTAATCTACTTCACCAATGCCACCTCTGCAACCTCCTCAGCCAGAGGACATCCTCCGCTACCTCGGAGCAAGGGAAGGCCTGCAATGCCCAGCTGAGGTTAAGGGGCGATACCCCTAACTCAGCGCGCTGGAGATGACACCAGGAAACGCAGAGCTGTACCACAGCTGTTTAAGCCAGGAGACAGTGTCTGATTCGGTGATTCCTGGCAGTGAATTTCACAGATTTATTAAATTCAGCTGGGTGCTGCTTCCTAACAGGCAAATTGCTTCAGCCGGCAGGCCCGGGCATACTGCCTTTCCCCAATGGCAGTGGACGGGCGAGAGCGCTCTCTGATACACCTTCTCACTCCCCCTAATTGTGCATGGTACGGCACGGGCATCGGCGGTGATAAACCGTGTTTCATATGTAACGTTATGCCTTCCTGATGAAGCTCAGGGCATCTTCAAGGTGCTTCCTCAGAGCTGCCCACCACGAACCCCCTTTTCGAAGTTAAAACGACCATAAAACTACCAGGACGGCAAACCTTAACTTGGCGTTTTTCTGCCCGTGGAAGTGTTTCGGCTCTCCCGGAGCGGGGCAGGGAGAGCCGCCCAGGCTCCCCGCCGGCAGCCCCCCGCCCCTCCGGGACACCGGTGCCGTGCCGAGCGCGGAGGGCGCCGCGGCCCGCCCTGCCCGCCGCTGCCATGCGTGTGCGCCGCGGCGGGGTTGCCCGCGCTGCCGCTGGGCGCCGGCGGTCCCGCAGCGCAGGGCTCCCCGCGGCAGCGCTCCGCTCCGCGGCCGCGGACGGGGGGGCCGGGCAGGTGCGTGGTGCGGAGCCCCGCTGCCCCCCTCCCAGGTAGGGCCAGCCGTGCCGGTGTGTGTGTGTGCGCGCCGGCGTGTGTGTGTGTGCGCGCGCCCGGCCCCGGCAGGCTGCCGAGCCGCAGCGGCGGAGGCGGCGGCAGCAGCCGCGGAGGTGCCCGCCGGAGCTGGCGGGGGGCCCCGCAGGTAGCGGCGGCGGGGGCGGGGGGGTGCGGCGGGGCAGCGCGGGGGCGCACGGCCGGGAGGGCGGCGGGGCGGGCGGGTGTGCGTGCCCCGGGGCGGGCGGTGCGGGGGCGACCCGGCGGAGCCGGCGCTGAGCCCCCGGGCACCGGCGAGGCGAAGCGGCTCTCTCGTTGCAGGCGGCGGCGAACCGGATGCCTTTGGCGGGCAGAAGATGTGTCATGGGAAGCAGGCGAGCGGCGGCGGTGCCCTCCCGGCGGCGCGGCGGCGGGCGCTGGCCGCGGCTCTGTGGCTGCAGCTGGCGCTGAGCCTCGGCCCGGGGCCGGCGGCGGGCGGTGAGTGAGCGGCCCCGGCCCCGGCCCCGGCCCCGTCCTCCGCCCGGCACCCGGGCCGAGCCACCTCCCTCCCCCTGCCGCCCCCGCAGCCCCGGTCCCGGGGAGGGGGGAGCGGGGCCCCCCCCCACCCCCCGGCGCCCTCCGAGGGGAGCGAAGCGCCGCTCTGTCCTGCCCCTCCCGACTCCCCCCTGCCCGCCCCGGGGGCGCGCAGCCTCCGGCGCCCCGGCTGGGGACCCCTGGGAGGAGGGAGCCTCACCCCTGCTAGGGAGCAGGAGCTCCGTGTAAGTACAGCGTGATTTTTTGAAACAGCCTATTGATTTTTCGATTTAATTCTAAAAATTTTTTAAAAAGGCACCTTCTCCTCCCCCCCCCCCCCACCCCGCCGTGCACTCAGACATCTCTCAGATGAGTCTTGGTGCTAAACCCCCGTGCAGCTGGGGAAAGCAGAAATTTGGGGAGGAAGCAGGCAATTTGGGGCTGAAAACGGAACGATTGGAACGTCCTTCAGCACTCTCCTCGCGGAGGAGCGACCCAGCCTTATTTGGCTTTTTTAATTTTAATTACATTTTTACACTATCGTTTTAAATTATTGAGCCTGTGAGATATTTTCAGCAGGTACATTTAATTACAAAATTGCTTTAAATTGATTCCGTAATTAGACTTGGATTGCTGGAAAAGTCTTAAAGTAAACTGCTTTGCTGTAAAATGAACTTAGCTGGGATAATGAGAGGAGCTTCACATTTCTACTCCGGCGTGGTATTTTATATTTGTGTTGAAGGAATAAGCCATTTTATGATTGAATCGCATCACTAATGGCAGACAGAGTCCAATATAAAAATTGCAAGGGCTTCTTCTCATGCCAAAGACTTATGCCAAAATTTCCTAACTTGAATGCCTAAGCCCAAGCAGCTCTGATCCAGATGTGTTTTCTGCCACTAGAACATAGACTTAGAGAAATACAGCTGAAGAGGACCTCAAGAGGTCATCTTGTCCATCCTCCTCCTGATGTGATGCAGTCCTAATCTTCTATCTCGAGGCTATAATGCCATTTTCCAATAGAAATCCCGTGAGTGCAAATGTGATGCCAGTTAAACGAGCTTTTAAACTGTTGCAGTCTCTACGAATCCCTCTTTAGAAATCAATGGCTTTTTTTTCTGCAACTGCGTTACCCTTGGTTTCCTGGCCAGCTTGCGTTTCAGCGTGGCGATGCCATTCTGCCTGTCCTGTGCCTTCCTCGCAGTTGGAGTTGTGTGAGCTCCTGTCCTTCTCTAACCTCCTTCTTACGCCTCCATTCATAAAAATGAGACTGATCCAAGGCCCCCTCCTCCCTGAGGCCGTGTATATCCTGCGGTTTGATTGTCGGCATTTATTTAGCTGATTAGTGAAAGAGGTTCTTCAAATTGTGGTTTATGTCTCTCTTGAATGTAGTAGTTTTCCTCACAGCCTGCAATAAATTCGTGTGTGATGTTGATATTTATTAACGCCGCTGCCTTTCACCTTGGTAGTGTAACTAATTCTATATCAAATTTCATTTGTAAGGCATTTTAGGACCTTTCAAGTCCAGCGTCTAAGAAAAGGCAATGCACTGAACGATTGCGCATGGTTAAAATAACCAGTGAAAAATACTCATGGCTGTTCCTAGGTTATTACTGCTATTATTTCCCAGTGTGGTTGTGCTCGGAAGTTAGGTACTATATAAATACCGGTAAATGTACAGATCTTTCCTGTGGTAGAATATATGGTTGTTGGGTATTTTTCACCCTGAGTCATTCGAGTGGTAAAAATAATGAGCTTTGTAACTAGAACAGAGGACTGTAAATTAGGATTCCTCCTGTTTTAGGCTCTGTTGCATCCGTGAGCGAGCTTACTCAGCTTACGCAGCTTGCTGTGAAGGCTCAGGTTTTGGCTCCCCAGCCTGTGACCCAGAGTTTGAGAACTTGTAAGCAGCTGTTCACATCGACCAAAGTTGTGGTTTCCTGGGACTTTTGAAAATTTCGTGCCTGTAGGACTCCCGTTTTCTGGATTTGTATATCCAGACAGAAAGCACCCGGCATTACTGACTGCTTTGGAAAACGTAGCTCCAATCTCTTTCTATCTTCTCATTATCTCTTAAATAAGGATAATCATACTTTTCTCAAAGATTTGAAAAGAGCTTTGATGACATTGAATGAAAATACTATGGAGGTGGAAAGAATTTGTTTCAAAAGCATTAGAAAAACAGCAGTGACAATATGCTGAAATAAAAATTCTCTCACATATTAGAAAATGAAAATGAATAGTTTAGGGGGTTGTTTGTTTTCTTTTCTAGAAAGCAATCCACGGCTTACATTTTGGATCCCAATTAGAGCTTCCTGTCTTCCTCAGCTGATACCAGGATTTGGCTCCTGTAATAATCCTGTCATGACTTGTGTGGCTCCTTCTATTTCATATCTGACTAAGCTCTATTGATTGTCACGTTCCACCACTTCACCCCAAATCAATACTACTTATAACTCTTCTTTTTTCTTGTCAATAACCGTACAGAAAATAATTCTGTTTATTACATTCTGACTTTCTCACAAGTGGATCTAGCAGAGAATTTGCTGTAGAAGTGACCTCAAATGAACAAACCTTTCAGCTATCAATATACCTCATTCCTCCCTGATCTATTTAACTCTGCTGACACCGAGGCTAAAGTAAATATCTCATACTTCAGCTTGCAGCTTTCATCTAATCGCCTTTGTTTATCTTGCTTTTTGCTATAATTCCATAATGTCTTAAAAAAAAAAAGAAAATAAGTAAGTAGGAGCAGGGTGGGAAGGCTAGGAAGAAGACAAATGAAATGTGCAAGTGGATGGAGCTGATGAAAAGTGATTTCAGAGTTCTAAGGCATTGTGGAGTTCACTGTTAAACCTATAGTATGGAGATAATAGCTGTAAGAATATATTTTTACATGTATTTAAAATTCCTGGAATTATATTAAAATTGCAGGATGGGGGGGCACAAAGTCAAAAAGAAGGGGGAGAAGAAAATTCAGTAGGCTTCCAGTTTTGAGTTTTATGTGGCCTTAGAATTTTGTCATTGTACCCGGCTATCTCCTGGGCACGTGTCTGCTCTCTTGTCCTATGTCAGTTGGGTGAGCTCCATTCTCCTGCAGTGCCTTCTGCATGGCCCCGGGGAGAGGCTCAGGGCTGCAACAGGCATCTCCGTCGGCTTGGATGGGGCTGTGGGCTCTCGCCTTGCCTTGCCTGCTGACCTCAAGCATGATCAGGTGTACTCATGTTCTTCTTGCAAGATGTTTGTTTAATCTTCTTCTTAAAAATTCCCCACCTCTCCTTTAAGCACCCTCTGCACCTTCATCAGCCTTTACACTAGAAAGTTTTTCCTAAGGTCTAACCAGAAGCATCCTTTGCTGTTGAAGGTGTTGAAGCCTGCCATTTCTCATCCCGTTCACAGCAGATGTTCAGCAGAGCTGCTGCTCCTCAGCTTCGTGGCTGCCTTCTGTGTACTGTTCCATCTCTTCGGTCCTCCGCCATAGACTGGACGGCTCCAGTTCCTCCAAACTTTTCCTAAGTCTCCATCATACTCTTCGCTTGCCGGTCGTTCAGACCGCTGTCCTGTGAGCTTGCGCCCACAGAGCCACATCCCTGTGGAATACCCTGGTGGCATGCTCTGCAGGCAGCCTCCCTTCACGTCGGGGGGTGCTTTTAAGATGGGAAGTACTGTGCATCGTGCCTGACGGTGAAGATATCTGGCATGTGGTGAAGCCTTCGACATTATATTGAATGTTAGTGATGCCATGCAGAGTAGTGGTGGGGTTTTTTCTAGACCAAAGCTGAATTTTTACTGCTCTGTGGTTTTATTGCATTTGAATGAAGTCTTGGTTATGCCATTGTCATACTGTCTAATCGCTGCCTTTGGAGGTAGTGGTTACCAAAACACATCCCTCGGGTTTCTGAGGTGGTGGACTTGTTTCTTCAAGATAATACAAACTTTAGTGTGTGCTAATAATGCAGGCCCACCACAGGGCTTACTTTTTGTCTACCTGCAGTTGTTTTTGGCAACAGAAGCCGGCCAAAGATTCTCCCTAACTGCCTTGCATAAACTTTTGACATTATAAAGAGTGTTTTCTGGAAAATCAGGATGTTTTCTGATACCCTCTCGCCAAGTCTGCAGTTAAACATTAACAAATACACAATTTTACTCACTCCCTCTCAGTGCGTCTGCATCGCTTGTCAAGCAAAATAGACATTTCAGCCTGGAGTTCTCAGAACATTTGATGAAATCATCAGTTATTTTGCAGGAGTGTTTTTAACCTCCAGCTTATTGGAGAAGCTCAGTATTTTGGAAGGGACGGATTTTTCCCGCTGTCACACGATCTTATTCTCAACCCCAGGTCTGCCTCATACAAGCTCCGTTCCGCCTCTCTGCAGACTTAAGTTAGCAGTTAAGTGCTATTTTGCAGCCATTCTGGTTGCAACTGGCAAGGCCAGCAACGTCGTAGGATGGCAGCTCATCGTTTGTCTTCGTGGCACATCCTTCTGCCTACAGCCTTGCGGGAGGTGGGCATATTTGATAGATTAATCTTAAATCGGTCTCTTAGCACCCTGCAAGAAGGAGGTTTATCCCCGATTTTACCCTGGGATTCGGAGACTGACGTTAACTTCGCTTCTGTGTTTTGCTCTCTTACTCCCAGAATTACCGTAGAGTATCTTTGATCTCTGTATTAGGAATGATTACAACTTTAGAAGAATGAATTAATTACGCTTTGCTTGATTTTCTCATCTGTAAAGTCAGTAAGCGATGCATTTCACAGGCATGCTATGAGGCAGTTTGAGAACATCCCAAAGAAAATATTATAGGAGTGAGAAATAGGGATTTTAGCAAAGTATGAAGTAAAGTTTACCAAAGTAGAAGGTTCTCTAACGTTCACGATTGCTGTTGTTGTGTGGATTAATAATTAAATATTCTTACCAGAATTAGGAAGACATTATCTGGTTTGACTTTTACAGCTTCTTGTGGATTTTGTCTGTAGCGCTGATCGCGTACTCCAGTTTTTTTCCAAATACTGCCTTGCCTCTGATTGCGTTTCGTATTTTTTGCAGCAAAATGCACATTATTAAAAGCAGAAAACCTTGTACTCATGCTGTGCATTCCAGTGAGGTTTTAGGCATGAAAAGGACGACGAAGTGTGGCCCAAATTCATATTTCCTATATGCCAGTGCAAACGTGCATGAAAAACTGGGCTGCATTTAGTGGTGAACATAACTTAGTCAGAAAATGAGCTCGAGGATAAAGCGGTGTAGTGTGCACAATTTGATTCAGTAAGTGTAAAAATTTGCTTTGCGAACATATTAAGGGGACAGAGGTGCATGTATCTTACCAAATTCAGCAATTTAACTGTGAAAACGACATCTCCTCACTCGGTTTTACATCTTCTCAGCTGCTTTCTTTGACGTGGCACAGGCAGGGCGTTAGGAAACCCTTTACAGGCTGTACATCTAGATTTCACGGCGGAGCGGTTGGCAGTAGCAGTTTTAAACGTCCACGCTTACCTTCTGACTACCTTACCCCATGGCTTCTGCCGGCGCCGAGTTTGGCCGCCTGTTTCTCGGAGGAGGCTCCCGATGGCTTTTCCTGAACAGCTGGGCTGCTGATGGGACTTATCCAAACCGGGGTGTTTCTTCCTCCACGCACTTAAAACAGTTGAAGGGGTTGTTGGTGCCATCTGTGCTCACTGAGCTCCCGCAGGGAAAATGTGTTGGACGTGCTTTCACGCTCGTGATGGGTGACCCCTGAATTGTACCAGCTTTTAAATTGGGTAGCGTCCACCCTGCGTTCCTCTTCTGCTCGTTATTAAGGGATTATACAAGGCTTTTGCTCATTCCAGAATTTGTCATGGACGTTTCTGTCTTAAACAAGCCTTGTTTTTGTCGGTATGACCACCTTTAGAAAGCAGTATATGGGGCTTTTCTGCCAGTGTCATGACTTACTGTTGATAAGCATATCTCATTGAATCCATCATTTGACAAATATTGTTGCTTGTGTTAGGTTAATAGCAACAATAGTGATAAAAATGTGACTTTTAAAAAATATAGCCCTTCTCATCTGTAGAGTTCACGGCACTTTATAAAGAAAAATAAGTTTTATTATGTCCTTTCATAGATGGG
Source organism: Phaethon aethereus (assembly GCF_964289735.1). Taxonomy (NCBI): domain Eukaryota; kingdom Metazoa; phylum Chordata; class Aves; order Phaethontiformes; family Phaethontidae; genus Phaethon; species Phaethon aethereus. Next base: position 109,113,103 of record NC_138576.1, on the reverse strand, counting down.
GAAATAACTATAGAAAGATTAAGTAATTAAAGACACGTTTCACGTAAGAAATAGATCTTACCATAGACTGGGAAGAGATATTCTGGATCTTCATCCAGCACTTCCTTCTGTAAATAGAATTTAGGGAAATTCCTAATCCACCTTTGTATGATATAGCCTTTATAATAGGATTTTTTGTCTGTGACTCTCTTCTAACTGAACTGAGCGGCAGATTTCCTGTTCACATAAATTGCTACTTAAGAAAATCACAGAGGGAGCTTTTCCAGTGTGGTTTATTTGCCTTACTCCTTTATGTCTGAGGTAGCACATGGCATTTTTCCAGACACTGAAAACATATTCTTCTGAATAACAGAAAGTATAAGAAAATGTTGTAAGTTAAGGTTGAGCACTGGGAAACGGTATCGTGCAGTTTTTCTGCCGTGCTCGATGATGTGGTTTGTGACCATAGTTTACAAGGGCAACATTAGAAAAGCATTGCATGTGATTTTTAAATAATTCTAACATACTTGAGTGGTTAGAGAGAAGAGCATTGCATGACCAGGTAGTTCCATGCAGACTGCGTCATGAGAGCTGTTGCCTTATACCGCCCGTCGCAGTTTAGAAATCAGCGCGTATATAATGTAAAAAATGTAAAAAATTAGTTCAGCTTGCAATTGTGTGCTCATGAAAACATAAGGTGTAATGTAAAGGACACAGAAGGATGAAATTAGTCCCTGGTCCCTCGCTGTTTCATTTGCTTACTAGAGGTGGTGAAGCGGTGCAAAATGCGGAGCTGAGAAGCATACCAGGGCTAAGGGTGCAGCAGAGTTCCCGTGTAACGCCAGATTCTCCACCTTGTAAAAATTTACAAAATCTGGGGAGGGGGGGGAAGTTTGCTTGGAACCTGAAAAGAGGAGACAGGGCTTATTGAAGAAGAAAATAGGTTAGGTTACTAAGAGTTAGATTATGAAGAAGTTGGCTTATTAAGGGTATCATGAGATAGTGTGCTAAAAATAAACTCTCTTGTACACTGCTAAAGAAAAAGCGGGATACAGCACGCACATGAACCATGGGAATCGTCATATCACTGGGCGTCCATTCCGGAGACCTAGGGAATATCCTAAAAAGAAGAGGTTGCCTTTGAAAGTGCAAAGCCTTCAGATCTTCTTTTTTGGTACTGCGGAAAGGCAGCAGCACGTATGGTTGTCGATCTGTCAGGAGGCTGGAGAGCACCATACAGGTTCAAGAGAAGAGCTCCCGTACGTGCTGGGAGGGAGGAGGAGATGCTCAGAAGTGGAAGCCTGTAAACGTGGCATCCTGTTCTCACTTCTGTCATTAGCACCAGTGAATGCATACACTAAAAAAAACATGGAACATCTTTCTGGAGGTGGGACAATAGACTTGAGAGCAGAGTCGCAGAAATAGGACTGGAAAAGACCTCAGAAGCACCTGTAGATCATCCTCCTGCCCAGAACAGGACCCACATACATACCTCAGGGAAGTTAATCGTTCAAGACTTTATGTTGGAAACTCTACAATCTCCCTGAGTATCTATGTCGGTGCTTCGCTCTCTTAACCATTAAAATGGTTTTTCTGAAGTCTAATTTGAATCTTCACTGCTGTAACGTAAGGCGCTCTGAGGATTTACGTCTCTAGCATGGGATTCCCAAGTGTTAATTCCTCCACTGTGCTGCCTGTCAGTGCAAATCCACCAGTGCTGTGTCTTTGGCCATCCTGACTGCTGCTACCACTTCCCTGGGTCAGGGTGGGAAGAATCCCGACTGCCTCTAAAAAGTCAGATATTAAATGAACAGTCTGGGAACTAAGGTTTAGCTCTAACTGGTCTGTGTTCATATGTTGCTACCACCATAGAAGGAGCCGTTGTGATTCTTCATGGTGGAACTTAACGTTTTTCTGGTTTAGTTAAGGTCACAGCTAAGTTTGTACTTAACACAAGAACAGTTATCTTACCAGCAGCTATCAAAAAGGTCAGCTTTGCCTTGCTAGTTTGGAAGGGCTTGCAAGGATTTTCCAAAGTCACAACTGGAAAGAATCAGGAATAAATCTCAGAGCCCTCCTATAAAAGATGCTTATTTACACAGTCTGTTCTCCTTGGGGATATTAGACCAACTCTTTGTACTTGATCGTGATGCAAACAGGATGGTGATTGCCACACTAAATTGCACCCAAGTGAATTTGTATTTTACTTCTGTCGACTGAGTGAAGTTGTATATACTGAATAGCCCCATCATAATAGATTAGATCCACACAAAAGCCAGCTTAAAACTTCCGTGTGTGTTTGCAAAGAAACAGTTTTAACTGGCATTTTTAGAAGCAGCTACTTAGAGCTATCACCGCCAGCGCCTGAGGTCCCGTTCCCAGTAAAATGGGTGCTGATGGTGGGTATCCAGAAAGACTGTGTCATTCAGGAATCTGGAGTGGCACAGGGGGAGACGGGGGATATTAGAGAGTGTGTAGGGAGGAGCTGCATTTTGGGACTAAAATGTAAGTTTGAGAGATTTAGAGCAACGCTAAGGGCTGAATTAGCAAGAAGAGGACTGAGATGGTGTGGGGATTGAAGTCAACAGGACTACTTGCTCGAGTAAATCTTTTATCTCTAAGAACCTCATGGCATAGCGTGTGTCTTTTGTCTACTTCTAATACTCTATGGAAGCCTACCATGCTATTCCTGCGTTTGTGTAATAATGATTTGTATTCGAAAGCCATGGGTACTTATGAGACAGACAGTCATCTTTCTGTGTCTCTCCACTTAGTCGACGTTTTTAGGGATATTTTGTACACATCGTGTTACTCAGAGAAAACACAAATGATCCACTTAGAATTGAAAATAAATAATAAATAATTTGGTCTCCTGTAAATTGGTCTTATAAAATAGCTTGATTGCAATTACCAGCTTTGCAGTAGAAAGAATCTTGAAGAAATTAAGATAAAATGGCATTATCGTGAGCAAGAGTAAAAATGAGAATACACAGACACTTGTCTCGGTCTTGTAAAATGCAGAACGTCCTCCTCTCCTTTGAAGGGGGACCATGACCCCTAAAAAGTACAGCCACAGCTGTTCTGGGTGAGCACCGCACCGCCTGACCGCAGCACTAACTCCCGCTCTACCCATCCTTAGCTTCAGAGATGGGCAGTCTCATTCAGAGATAACCATCCTGGACAGTTCTTCCCATTGCTGGCTCGTACGAGCGCACGCTCTCATTTTTGCACTCCTCTTTTGCTCGCTTCTCTGAGACCTGAAGTTCTTCTGTGCGGCCAGGGAAGACGTATGGAGGATACAGCCTCTCTTTTCGTTAAATGTGACTCCAGTTTAGTGCCACCTGGAGTTACGCGGGTGAGCTGGAGCATACGACGTGGTTGTGGCAGCACAGCCCTCTCATCCCACCTGGCCGTAGCTAGCCCAGAGGGGCAGTCGTCTGGTGTCCCACCTCCCTTTGAGCTCCTCAGCAAGACCTTCAGTCACAGCAGCAGGCAAGAAACAAAGCAAAAGAGCTTTACTTCTGTCTGGAAGCATCAATGGAGTAGATTTATCTGAGGCAACAAAATCCTTAATTTACACAACTTATTGTGATTACAGCCCTCTTTTATGTCTTGTGTGCCCCTGTGCAATTTACGCTGCTGTAGTCTCGTCTTTTGACAGCATTTAGATACCTCTCCCAGCGTGGTACCCACATGTTAAAACTCTTTCTCTGCCTATATGTTTCATCTCCCAAAGAGTGGGGTGGTTGTTTCAGGCTTTAGCCCCTTCTCTTTTTGGAGAATGACACTCAGAAATGGTTGCGCAGATGGAAGAATCCATCTTTCAAACCTGGCAGAGCCGTTCACTGCTGATAGCCTGTGCGTCGCCCGTCACTGTTGCCCTTATGCAGTGCGTCTGTCTTGGAGACCAGCACAAGGAAGGTACGGTCTAGGACTGATTTTGTCAAGACTAGGCTGGTTTGCAGAGGCTAGGATGTTTTAGTCCAAAGGGAATATCCCAGTGAAAATAGTCGCCAAGCAAAACATGCAAATTACTGTAAAATGTGCGAAGGTGAAGCCCAACTCCGTTATACCTATGATCTCTTTGAAGTTGGGCCATGGTGGGACACACCACTGCGCACCAGCTGTAAGAGGTGCAGTGGAAGGAATTGCAGGAAAGGGCACATGGACTAGCAAGGGCATCTGGGCATAAAGGAGGGGAACATAACTGCCTTTGTGTCCACACATGCTCTAATGCACTTAAGTGTGCCCTTATTAATCTTACGTGGAGACAGGTAGGTAGGTAGGTAGATAGATGCATAGATGCTGGATATGAGTAAGGAACTCAAAAAAGACCAGCAGTGAAACTGTAACAAATATACTACTCTCATTGACAGTCATTTCAAGGTTCTTATGTTTGTTCTTAACATTTACCAGGTTGCTTTTTACACTGCAAAATGGATGAGTGTTGCCTCTAATGCTTCTGTTTGGGTGCAAGAGTGATACTGGATTAATGTGAGGGATGGAGAGCAGGGTAGTGTTGGGTATATTTAGATTCTATTTAATTTTTATTTCATATAGAGTAACATTACAGAGAAGGACTTAATTCCTCTTTTCAAAGAGAAATCCATCAGATAAATTGCATTCACTGTGGGGAGAGGGATTTTGCCAAAATCAGGATGACAGATGCCTTTTTGCAGTAGCCTTGATGCAACAGGAGGTATGTTTCCGGGATGCTACTAATGCGTACGTTTTTTCACTCTGGGTTCTGGATGTGGTAGAGTTTTCCTGGTTCTTCCAACAGGCTGTCTGAGAAACCTCGTACTTAGAGCAAGTAGGTCTATGCAGTTCAGAAAGTGAGTATGACATTTTACGGGGATCTAACTTGATATAGCAGACTGAAAAAAACTGTATTTAAAATATTTTCTTAGAATGCTATCATTATTGGAGCACTCATTTAAAGTAGCTCAGGATTAAGTCAACTAAAGAGATTTTGCCAAGATTAGTATCGCAGGTAAAGGGTTCATTACATTTGCCATTCTGGCCTGTTTAAAGCTGTGATTTAAAAAAGCAAACTTTCAGAGGAAATAGTTATAAATCTGATCCGAAATCTGATAATTGTTTTTTCCAAGACAACAACGTAACAGCTCCCAGCTGCAACTGTGTAGTCATCTTAGCATTTGCTGTTATGGTCACTTTTTGGCATACTTAATCTCAGTTTAATTCTTCGCTTGTTTTGATGGAGAGGAAAAAGTCCTTTTATAACGTAGCTATACATACTTTGATAGAAAAATGTGTTTTCCTATGCTGCTGTTTTCTGTCTTTGCAGTCAAGTGATTCTGTTATCATAGACTCTCCTCTGAAGTACAAAACCAAAGCAGTACGGGGAGCTGCAGCAGAGCTTCAGGAGCCAATGAGACCGATATGTGAATGTTAACGCGACACTGCTATTTATTAGCAGTAATTCTGTTTTAACGGTACTTGGAAATACCATTTGCTGGTTTTTCCCTGCTCTGAATGTCTTTGGAAATAGGATGATGCAGGGATTTTCCTATTCATCAGCTTTCCATTTCTCCGGTGAATTTCCTTTCTTGCTCCGAGGCAGTCGTTCGGGCTCTGACCGCCAGCGGCGCTGCCAAAGTTCCTACAAGAGCAAATCTGGAGTCTCTTTTTTCCTCCTACACTTGACCTTGGGAATGAAGGAGGTAGGGGTGAGTGGAGGTTGTACGAGATGAAGAGATTTGGCCTTCTGAAGCAGTTCTAAAACAATGCCTCACCTCGGTTTACATGCAGGGATGAAGAAAATCTCGTATTTCTAGAACAGAAGATGATGCTGGTCCTTCTGGTTGGATATACAGCCTCTCCTTTCAGCATCTGAAGGTCACTCATTCTTGCTCCCCTACGGCCTTGTCAGTCCATACTTATCTCCTCCTCGGACCTATTTTCAGAAGTACTTACCTGAGAATAAAACGAGCAGGTGGACTGGCGCCTTTTCTGGGAGATTCCCTGGGAAGCTACAAGGCACTTTAAAACTGTTTAATATGTTTCTTTTGGAATTTGGCTCCTGTGCAGCCTTCTACAGCTCATCTGGTCTGTCTGTCTAGATCAGCTAGCTTTTAAAGAAATTCTTCACAAACACTGTATAACCATTTTCCTTGATCTGAAATACCAAAAAAAGAAAAAAAAAAGACATGGATGTACTAGATGGGGAAAAGAGGGATTGAGGGATGTACTCTTCAGAGGTTTATGTAAAGCTTCCCTTTTCTTCCGAGGTGTAGTGGTAATTTCAGTCTTCACTCTCTTATTGAACTTGACTGTATTAATTTTGTTTATTCTTGAACTAGCCTACTGAGTTTTGAAACCAAGGTCTGGTCGGTGCTCAGTTCCTGAGTGCTCATGTCCTTACTGACACTTCACGATCCGCGGTAGAAAGGGAACGATTCTGTGCATGTAAGCCTAATGACCTGAATTTGTACAGCTAAATAGCAACACTGCTACTGGCATGGCTTACTATTATTTTTAGCTCTGAAGGGGAGACAGTGGAGCAAAGGTTCATCTTTCCGTACCAGCTGTGTCTTTTGTGGAACAATCTGATATTGCTGCGAGGTTTAACTTTCATGTTTCTGTTTTTAATCAGATTTCTGCAAGATGTTAGGCATCTATTTGGTTTCTTTTCGTAACAGGCTCACTCGAGAGAATGGCTCCCTGCTTTTGTACAGTACGGGTCCTTGCTTAGTATTTCTAAGGACAGGCACTTTGCAACTTGAACTGTTGCTAGAAACAGCAGAAGTAGAAAAGGTAACTGATTTAACTGACACAGCAACATAGAAAACTTTGGATCTGGTTTGTCCTAGTTAAAGCATAAATATTTTCTCCATTTCCCTTCAGCATGCCAATTATTTTATTTTTGAAGAATAAGTTTCAGAGGTGAAACATTTGGTGGTACTGATACAATAAAGGAAGAATCACATTTTCCTGGGGGATAACTGATCCAGATTCAGTTTGGAAAATTACACCGATTTCAGAAAGCTTTTGCTCCTGGTCTTGTAGAGTGTTGCAAAGCCCAGCAGGTTGCATGGCCTCCGTGTTCCTGCCAGGGTTACTTGGGCAATTAACTGGTCATTAAGATCCCCTGTGGCCCCCAAGCAGTTCCAGTTTCTAACTCTGAGTTTCTGAGTAAAGATGAGTAGCGGTACTGTCAGATTTGGAAGGAAAAAAACCCCCCATGCTTACATCTTAAAAAAGCAGTTAAGTGACTTTGGAGGGTAAGAGCTGCTTCAGAATTGGCGTAGGCAATGAAGTAAACTTAAAGTTCATAAACATTCCGTGCAACAAAGGTCCTGAGCTACAGTGAAGGTACAGGACAGACCGGAGAGGTGCAGCTGCCTTTGGGATACTTGCTAGGAGTATGACCAACGCAAAAACCTGCATTCAGATTACCTGGGGTTTAGGTCTTAGACTGTAGGTCATGGTGGTGATGCAGCATATTTGATAAGGAGATTACTGCTTGTGTGTTACGTTGAAGAAAACATATTTTAAGAAAAGATTTTTTTTTTAATCACAGTGGGGAACTGCACATCCAGAAACCTTTTCCTGGAAAAAACTTACCAGTATTTAAATCTAATTTGATTTATTTCTTAAGAAGGACATACGATGCTGAATGTCAACAGAGTGATACTAGTATGTTGCCTGTAATCAAGCCTCATTCTGCTACATATGGAAGATTTATCTGAGCCAAAAAGGGAAGTAAGGGCAGAGAATAAGGAATACGGAGGACGAATGTGCCTTGCATTATCAGGGGATTGCAAACTCAGATAAAGTAAGACACAGACATTTTGTCACAGAAGTCGGGTATGTAAGTTTAAAGCTCGCTTGAGGCAGTTTTAACTTAGCCAGCACTTCCAGCAGCTGATAACCCAAAGTGACACTGACCTTGGCAGACTCACAAGGGTGAGCTTTGCACAGGGATGAATTATTTCTTGATCGGTTGCTCAAGTATATGAGGCACAGTCCAGCATTCCTTCAGTATTGATTATGGATGTTTGTTTTATCCCAGAACAAATGTACTGATATTAGATAGAGGAAGCAGAATCAGCCTCTCTGTGTATTTGAGCCCTTCTGCGCACGTTATATGATATCCTGGGGCACAGTGATGCCACCCGAGCTTATGCTATGCCTCTCTTCCCTGGCTTTTTTTTACTTCTTTTTAAAGATGTAACGCGTGGAATAGGAAATACGGGTTTTGTTCGGTAACTAACCTGCGCTATCAGGATTTTTTGCTGGGTTGCCTTTTTTTCTGGCCTTGTTGCGGTCATGTCCCGGGGATGCTTCATGACCTTTGCTCGTGGACGCACAGTTGCAATTGCACAGGTAGTTTTCAAGTACCACAAGTGGCTGCTTTGAGGTTGTCAGTGTTCAGAGACAGAGTGGAGGCAATTTAGCCACAATGTCACTATTTTTAATCCATCCTCTGTGTGCTGAATCAACTGTACCTCCTGCTAAATCTGTCAGGGTCCGTGGGTGTTAAATGCTGCTAGGATGTAAATCCTTTTTTCTTGTGGGGAGCTACCCAGGCTCAGGAAATACAGTGCCATGGTGGGAACAGAGCTCGGCTGTACCCTCCCCATGCAAAGTGCAGCGGTGTCTGTCAGCTGAATAGGGCAGATTGAGAGTCATCGTAATCCAAGCCCTTGTCTGCAAGGCCATAAGTTCTGACCCAGTGGAGAGACCAGTTTTTGGTCCAAGAAACCGAAACCCAAAACCTTTTGGTTTCTTGGACTAACAGAATGCTGTCAATGCCGAAAGTCCCACAGATATTCTCATTTTAAGCTCAATATTGAAGTTAAGATGCCTGTGATGAAAAAAAACCACAACAAAGAACCATCACCAAAAATGTCGTCGGGTAACTTAGGGGACGTGACAGCTGAAGCGTCCCTTCTCGGTCTTCTGTTGAGTGACTTGCTGGGTTTTCAGAGATGCTTTTGCACATGCTACTTTGCCCATCTGTTCTCCCTGCTTCCTCAGATCCCCTGAGCAGGCAGAGATGCAAAACTCAGAAGACTTCTCCTCTCTCTGCTCTTCAGAGGAAAGAAATTGTGTCAACTGCAATACACTGCTTGGACATGAAAAAATGAGCTGGCAGGAAAAAAACAGATAGCATCCCTGAGACGTGCAGGGCTGAGTGCAGAAAGGCTCCCAGGCACCTTGGTTTTAGCAGTGGTCATTGACTTACAGACCTAGATGCTAATTTTTTTGGACAGCTCTGGTTTTTGTTTGTTTGTTCCGCTGTTAGACGTTTAAATAAAGGCTGTAATACTGTGGTGAGAAATGGCTTCATTTATATAATTCTCTTTAACAGCGTGGCACTTAAGGCAATAACACGTTGTAAGACTCAAAGTTCTTTGTGAGCTGAACCTCTGCTGACAGCACATGATCGATACAATTTTGCAGATGGGGCAGATTTCCTTGTTGCGTCTCAACCTGTCTTTTGATTACTTGCACACAGAACTAGCCAGTGGCAAACCAAAAATGTTAATACGGATGAACGCTCACACGTATGCCTTGCCTTACACATATGTGAACGCCCACTCCTTTATGCATTTCTTGAGGAAAAAACATACTTGTACGCAATAATCCTATTCTTTACACGCGTGTAATACAGAATGCAAAGTTACGCAGCCAGGAATAGGAGCAGGGGTTTGAAAAGTTGACTTGCAAAAAAATCGAAAATGAATATTGAATGGGTGTGTATTCAAGAGGGCCGAGTACAACAGAGATTTGTAGTTGATCATCGATCCTTTTTCCTTCAACAGGTCATCACTTGTTAGCTCCAAATCTGAAGTTGCTTTCACCTGAAGGCCTTCTCTTACTGTGCTCTTACAGGATACCTGTCTGTCTCATAGCCCCAGGTCACTTGACACTAATTCCTAATAATTGCTGTCAGTTTTGAAAGGAAAGCCAGTACTGAATGGGCAAAGAGTCAATTGTTCTCCTGCCCCTGAAAGTTTTACATCAGTCAGTCAGTTGTCACACGAGGCTACTGCTGTGGCCTCTCCTGTGTATTTTCCGCATGTTACCTGGTTCAGTGAAGACCACAAGAGTTACGCTTCGGACCGCATCAGAAGAAAAATGTCACAATTAAGTAGAGGTGTTCAGTTTCCAGATTTTCCTCTTAGGATCATACTTCTAGAGATACTGTATAGACATTGAAAACTTTTTAAAATATAAAATTTAGCTCACTTCAATTTTCTTTATCTTAATGACAATTTAGAAATTGATATTTCTGTTCAATAGACTTCAGTTGTAGTTGGCCAACGCCTACACAGCAAAATTTTTCTGCCCTACCTGATCCTGTAACTTACAAAAATGAGCGGGGGACATCCTTCATCCCTCTGAAGGTTATATTGCAACTGCAGCTTATTTGGACAACTGATGCTTGTGTTTCTTGTCAGTTCCAGAGTTTGTCCTGTAAGCATTTATTTTACCATTGAATGTAAAATTTTTTACTGGGGCTGAGCCCTGACACAAGAGGTGGCATCCCAAGATCAAATGTTGTTAACAAAAAAGAAGCACTGGAGACCACCGGTTTAATCAAAGTGCTTAATTTTCAGAGGTGGTCTACCCCAAATTTCTAGTCGAAGTCCTTGCAAGTTGTGATTTTGTACCATCTTTCAAAACTGGATCTTGACTTAAGACACCTTAATTGTACGTCACCGTTACTGGGGAATGACTTCTGGCCACTGTGCTGAAATCTCTTTAAAACGTGACCATCTACTCAGTGGTCTGCAAAGGCAGGAAATATTAATTACAGAATATTCTGACAGCTCCGGATTTATAACACAGCTGAATTTGGCCCGTTATCTTTGCAAAACTGACGTTAATCAGAATTTATGTAGATGAAAAACTACATAGCTAAATAGCGCTTTGTTTTCTGAACTGTTTTACCTTTGTATAAGAATATTAGACAAAAGGAGTATATTTTTAAAAGACATTCAGTACAGATTTGCATGAAAATGGTACTGTTGCTACAGGGCTTATTATGAACTATTGTATAAATAATCTGCTTTTAGACAGACTCTAAATATCTGTTTATGCAATGTAGCTGTTAGAAAAATTAGTATGTATTTTAAGACTGACAGTAGCTTACTGTGTTCAACAGCTTTGGTTTGTACAGCAGAACATTTTTCACTTAACAACATATTTAAAAAAAACAAAACAAATACCAAGAGACATACTGTGCGCATGCACTGTATTTAAATATAAAGTTCAAGTTGCATAATGAGTCAGCTACAATGAGGAGATTATTAAATCTGACAGTTTGTTAGTAAACGTTCTCCTGTGCCTATATGTTATAAGGGTTATTTGTCAGTAGATAGTGCTGTATACACTACAAGTTGAATGAACTAAGACAAAAAGCTTTCTAAATGGATAAATTTTAAGCACTGGAGCTACACGTCAGAGCTACAGTCTGGTCCCCTTAGCCAAGCCCATGAGAGGACTCATCTTCTCTTCAGCCACACTGTTCAGTTCCGCTTACTCTGTCTGCAAACCCGCTCACAGACTTGGGTGCCTGCTAAATCAGGGCAATGCCTATATCGTCTTGCTCTTTTAACAGTAGTGGCTCTTAATGTTGTCCTCTTGCTTTTGAGCCCCGCTCCTGATTCTTGGCTTTGTCCCCTGGGTGCTGACTCTGAACTGAGAACCTCTACCACAGCTTCTGGGCGGGAGGTCATGTATCCCTTGCTACCAAAACCAAATGCACCATATGGGTGGATTCACCTCTTGTTAGACCATTAATGAATCTTGCTCCAAACGTCAAGTTTAACAGCAAATTTGCAGGTTTTTAGTAAGCAGTGAAATAGTCTTAACGTTGCTCCAGGCTTGGGTTTGTGGGGTTTTCATGCAATGTACTTCTGGAATGGAGTGGAATATTATATTCTACCTACTCATTCTTCAGTTCTTCCTGTAAATATATACTCAAGCATTTGCTGGAGGCAGTGATTTCTTAAACCAAACAAGTTATATTTATTTAAGCATGGATCTTCTATCCACTCCACCAGAGCAGGTGACAGTTCCTAAGACTGATTACTCACATGAACACCTCTCCCTCACTGAAAGCCTACGTGAGTGTGTCTTCTGTACGTGTAGGAAAGCATTCCTCTCATTCTGAAGTGGTCACCACCCTTGCTCACAGATACTGTCCCTGCTGTGGCCTCACCACGTGGCTTCTTCAGGCACCGCTTGTGCCTACAGGTACCCTTGGAATCAGTAGCCGTAGTGTCGGCTTTGTCTTCTTCTACATCTTGTATGACCACATCGAAAAGCGTGAAATAAAGGCAATGCCTGTCCGTAGTCTACCTCAAATGAGCTGAGCCACTACGATTCCACTGCATGTTGGCCTTGGCATACAGAAGCAGCTGAGATCTCTCTGTGCACCTTGGTTCACTGGGACACAGCGGTGAGAACCCTCACCCATATCCCGCCTGCAGGGTGAGTTTATTTCAAGGGTGGAAAGCTGTGGCTTCATATTTGAAATCTGAAAGAATAAACAGCTGACGTAATTGTTACCAAATTGTATTTCTATTCAGTTTTGAAATGGATATATGGTTTTTCAGTGATGTGTTAGCATTGCCAGCTGGGAAGACTCCTAAGGCAAAAGATCTGACTTTTTCTAAATTATAATGGGACAGAATAGATATAACATGTAGAAGATGATAGTTTCTTCCTTTGGGCATGTGTCTGTGTAGGCTGAAGAAATTAGTGGAGCTGGTCTCCTGCCTCAGTTTCCTTAATGCCCTGTATGTATTTTATACAACATTTCAGTTTTATAAACAATCATTCACACATCTGGTTTCTTTCTGTTCTATTTTCTAACTCTGGAAAGTTCTGCCTTGTATAATGGGTCTGGAGTTGATGAGATACTGAAGTTAAAGATTTAAATTGTGGAATATCTGAAATAAAGCGCATTTTTCTTTAGAGACACCCTCAAAACTCAAGCTGCTATTTGTTTTGAGTGCCTCTTGAAGATTAACCTTCTTTATGTCACTGTCTTCTAAATCTCCTGGGAGGAGGATCTGATCACTTGTAGCTTCTAGTCTGTCCTTGTACTAGGTACAGTCCTTTGAGATGCATTGAGGTCATTGGTAATCAATCCTGCATTCATTTTCCAACAAAAGAATTAATCTGACTGATTTCAGTAGAATTTTGCATTGAGAGAGAACTGCAGAAGCAATGTAAACCATGCACTTTGGCTTTCATATTTTTAACCTCAGTTTGCCCTTGTGCATCTGTCTAATCTGTAAACATGTCCAATACTAGAGCTTTCTGTGCAAAAAAAAAAGTCAAAAAAGCAATCACTGGCCATATATATTCCCCCTTTCCTCTGCAGCGCATTATGCAGGAGTGCAACATAGCTAAATTTTTTTCTTGATGCTTTTTCCTCTTGTTTTCATTGAGAAAATCCCTGTAAAACCCCCCAGATTTTGACAGGAGTCTCTTGTTTCATTTTGGTAACAGTAAGTTTTGAGATCACAATCGTATTCCATAGGTAAGAGCTCTGCAGAAGAGGTGAAGTTCTGACACCCTTTGTCACTTGAATCTGTTGCAGTTTCAAGTCTTGTCATTGGCATCTTGGTCCTAGGAACACCGAGCGATTGCAGCTGCTGTGGCCGAAAAAGAGCAGTTGCAGGAGAGAGTGGAACCTTCTCACTTTGAGATTTGGAAGATCAATTGGATTTTGGGTCCTGAAACAAATGTGGCATGCTGGGTCATTGGGAATGTGTTCTTCTTTCCCTTAGTTATAAACTCTGTAGCTTCCTTGTCTGTCTCCATGTATAGTGTGATATGGTAGTTGAGCCAGAAGATGAGAAAGATATAGTGTGCTTTGGCTATGGCTTCCACTCATAAGTGACTTAACAGTGGAAGAGGTATTTATAATTATAGAAGCCATGTGGATATCAAGCGAAGAATCCAGAAGACACTCCAGACTGCAACAGGCAACCTACCGCTTGCCTTGGATTGAAAGCAATCTTCACAATGTAGCAAATTCTTTAAAATATTTTCAAGGATTCACTTCTTCCTTGGCCAGACCTGGGAATCAAGATAGCTCAGTGAAAGTTTCATCCCTGTCTTTGAAATGATGGCTGTACAAAGTAGAGGATCAGCTGTGTTTCACAGGAGACATAAAACCTCACAGCGTTCACTGGAAATTTATCTTCCCTTGTACAGGAGTGAGTTGAATCTTATCAAACTACACCAGGGAGATGTTTTCAAAGCAGAAGACTAGTTGTGTGTTCTGATCCTATGTGGATGTCTGGGAGGAATGTTTTAAGTCAGGGTAGTGCAAGCTGTGCTCCTCCACTTTAAGTCTCATGTTTGACTCATCAACACTTCATAGTCAGCTGTAACAAATTCCACTGCCTGGCCTAGTCTAAAGTACCTTTTTTTGCTATTTGTCCATCTACACCCAAGGCTGGTGTTAGGCAGGCACACATTTTAAAGGGGAGTTAATTTTCAGACGCCAAATCCTATCCGTCAGCTTGGGGCTGCCCGGGTGGAAAGCAGCTCTGCAGAGAAGGAGCTTGGGGTTCTGGCGGCCAACGAGCTGCCCACGAGCCAGCAACGTGCCTTTGCAGCAAAGGCGGCCAACAGCATCCGGGGCTGCGTTCGGGGGAGAGAGAGACTGGGCCATGTTCCATGAGAGGCTGAGAGAGCTGAGACTGTTCAGCCTGGAGAAGAGAAGGCTCAGGGGAGGTCTTACTGGTGTGTAAAAATAACCTGAAGGGAGGGGGCAAGGAAGACAGAGCCAGGCTCTTTTCAGCAGTGCCCAGTGGCAGCACAAGAGGCAACGGGCACAAGCCGAAACACAGGAGGTTCCCTCTCAACATCAGGAAACACTTTTTCACTGTGAGGGTGACCGAGCACTGACCCAGGGAGGTGGTGGAATCTCCATCTGTGGAGATGTCCGAACCTGACTGGATACAGTCAGCCCAGGCTGACCCTGCTTGAGCTGGGGCATTGGGCTAGATGATCAGAAGGTCCCTTCCAGTCTCAACAGTTCTGTTATTCTGTGATATACCACATATCAACACACATCAGAGGAAGCCTCCCTATCAGACTTGTCTACCAGTCCTGGCAAGGACACGGGAGGTGTATGAGACACACTCTGTTACACAGACATTATATATAGTTAGTGTTCCTAACATAAAGAAGCAGCTGAAGATCTGAGACCCGCTATGTGAATTTTTTAAGTGTATCCAACAAGATTTCTATGTATCGTACACACACGTGGACATTTTTGCTCACGTTTGAGGACCTGAATGATTCCAGCCTAAAAATACGGCCTAAGAAATACTTAATTCTGGCAGCATGTAATCTACCTTTCCTCTCCTTTCTTTCATCTCTCTTCTAACTGTAGTCCAGAATGAATGTAGTACTTGATCAAGGTGAAACAATTTAGCAACCCTTTCAATACGGAGTTAAAGGTCTATAGTGCAATGTAAGTAAAGGGAATGACCATTAGAAAATAAAAAAAAAATATAGAGACATTATGGCAGTGCTATTGTGGTCTGTTATTACTATTATCATCACTGTTATTGCTATTATGACTGACATAGTTGTTTTTAACATAGTCTGGCTACTATCCTCAGCTGAAATTAGGAACGCTTTGTTGCATTGGCATCTTTACGAACACGCAACATGACCGTATGCTGCCTTGGCGCAAGTCGGACCAAACGGCTAAGGCACAGCTCACGTTCTTCAGTGCCCTTGTGTCGCCGCTTTCATTACGGGAACAGATGGCTTAGCAGGAGCGTTCCCGGCGTGGTTAAAACAAAGATGCAGAAGGTCATATAAACTGGCTTTTATTGGAATATGCTGGCTATTACAGCTAGTTTTTGTTTAACGATCAATCCTAAATGTACTTCTCCATCGCACAGGTAGGCTCAAAGGTCTCTCAAGTGTGGGAAGCATATTCAACACAGAAGTGAACGGAATGGTTTTAAGAAGTAAGATGCAAAACAACTGATTTCATAGACGTATATGCATTTTGAGACATTTCTTCCCATATCCGATTCTGAACGTGCAGAGACAACATTTTTGTCTTATAGCAATGAAATGCCTGCTCTGCTGGCAGCATCTCATAGTTGCTTACATAAAAGCAACGATGGCCTTGAAGCCTTGAATCTGGAGAGAGGGATAAAGAAACAGTCATATTTTAAGCTCCCGATTCAGTGACTTTAGTTCAATAGTGACAAAAGATTGCTGCCATCTAAATAGGTATTAGATGACCTCACAAATGTAAAACAGGTTTTTTGGTTGCTCATGTGTCTGCGTCACACATGGTCTCCTCATGACCTTTCACAGTCTCATCAGAGATGCCAGTTTTGGATAAGATCTTGGAAGTCAAACTGTGCTTGCATGTAGACGTTAACTACCTGGGGCTGGAGAGGTGCTGCTGGGGCCACAGAAGAAATTTGCAACCCCCCTCCACTAAGCGTACTGTTATTTTACTTTCTAGCACTTTATATCCATGCCAAAAGGAAAATCCTTTTTATGCTTTTTAGACTGTATTCACTGATGTGTGCTCACTGTATTCTGGCCTTCTGTGTGTGCTACTAGATGTAGGCTAATTTATGTTGGCATGTGATTGCTCACTATACTTGTTCCTGAAACTGGTGGTGGTGGGGGGGAAATGCTAGGAACGGATCTACAAAGTGACTTTATCTCATTTTCTCATTTATTGCTTTTGCATTAGATTGTTCTACATTATTTTCTTTGTTCTGACATGTATTTCTCGGTCTCTTAATTTTCTGCATGAAACTTAAATAGTTACTCACTGATCTATATATGTATCTAAAGGGGAAAGAGGTCAGTGAAGAGACTAATGACGAGAGGGAGAGGAAAAATGCTTTTGAAAATATGTTTCTAGTTTGATTAGATTTTGCTCCTGGTTCTAAATATAAAATCTTTGCAAACGTTTAACTCCTGCAGCCTTGTTAGGTTATATTCCCAATCAACTGAATATTTTGGCCAGCATACCGTTAAATGGATATTTTCTAGTTCGTGACTGTGGTAGTGACAATACAGCAGACTTTGTGAGGAAGGCCTTGTGTGACTCCAAGATGGTCCATTTTTTGTAATTAACTTAATTGGTCTAGCAAAATATATTTCTTTTCCCTACAAATGTCGCCTTGGCGTATCGTGGAGGCAATCACAGCTACAACAGTATTCCTGCTGCTCTGGAAGTCACAGCTGAATATGTCAGTGGGAGTCAAAGTAAAAGGTGCAATAGAAATGTTATGAATTATTATTAAGATAAACGAGAGAGCTCTGCAGGGAGGAGCTGGAACATCTTGGGAAGTGGTCTGCAGCCAGCCAGCTGGGAAAGCTGGAGACAGAATGTTAATAGAAATGTTGTTTTTCAAAATCACCATGACATCAACGTTTATATCAAGCGCCTTGTGCTGGGGCCAGTTATATAACCGTGATTCTATTAGGTGTGATGAGCAGCTGTGGAGTCGAGAGGGGCTGTGCTGTGCAGTGGAAGGTGGGGTGGGTAGCGGCGCCTGTAGCTAAACCTGCTTCGGCAGGAATCCTTGTTTTACGCCCTATAACTTTATAACCTTATAGCTGAAATTTTCCACGCTTGTTTTGTCTCTGGCTTCATAGCTTCGGGTTTCAGGAAATGTTAGAACAAGACTTTAACAGTACCTAATTGTGCCCAGCGTGTTCCTCCTTTGCCTTATCTAATTATCAGAGTTTGCAAATGCTCAAAAGGCACGTAGGTGCTGGCGAAAGTATTTCAGTATTCCTGCGCTGCGTGTTATCCTGCCCCACACCTTTGGAGCTTCAGGTTGCAGGAGAGAGGCGTAGCCTCCCTTTTGTAATGTAAGGGAAGGAGTAACTGGGCTCCAGGCTGAGGCAGGAGCTACCCTTTGGCCCAGAAGAGCGTTGGTCAGAACAGAGCCACATGAAGGAATGCATCAGTTTGCCTTCTTAAATTCATACTCAGTTAAAGTTAAAGACATACTAGAAGAGGTCGAAAGGACATTGGAGTACAAAATCCCTCAGGTTACAGAACGCTGATGGTAGGCTTGCTCACATGGCCATTCTTCCAGTCCTCTTGTATCCGAGCCCATTATAGACATGTTCTCCAGACTATCACTTCTTGTAACCCAGGTGGCCTGCGTAGAGTTATTTCAGAAACGTGACAGAAAGATAGCGTCAAATGATCAGTGTTACCAGTATGGGTTCCAGCAGGATATTTACTTCAGTTAAGGAAAAGAAAAATGCAGAACTGAAGTCCCCTAGCATACAAGAGAAGATCTTGAGAGAGTATGGTAAGCACCATGCGTCAAAGAGCAATCGGTCTGCTGTTTGCTTGGCAACGTTCTCCCCCATTAGTAGGAAGAGAAAGGGAAGCGTCCCCATTCCAGCCTAAGTAAACTAAAACATAAGTTCTCGTCATTGTGAAGTAAAGCCCCTCTGGCAAAATTTCTTGGTTAGAAGGATGATAGTTAAGAATATCAACATATAAAGTCTTTCTATGGCAAGCATCTTCTCAGAAACGGCATGAGCAATTCAGAAGTAGTTCAGGGACTAGAACGAGTGATGAATATTTCAATAAATGTACTGTTGGAGATACCAGGTACAAACATACTATATCCTTTTTCATCCTCTAAGCAATATATGCTTTAAGGCAGATTTCTTCTGAAGAGCCATGGAAGGAATAAGATTTTATATCATCACAGATGCTACTCTGGGTAGTAGCGTATTTTTAATATTTCATATTTTTAATGACATTTTGAAGGTCAGCTGTCTAGGGAACACGAGGGGGATTGTGCAAGATGTTGAGAGGTCTGAGAAAGCTCTGCTGTCTTTTCTGAAGAACACTGCTCTCATCCATCCGCTCGGCAAGGCAGCTGTGATGCATATAAAACCTGCGTACACACAGGCTTCATACATAGGAAACGAGCTATATGTTTTCTTTCGCAAAATCCATTTAGAAGTTTATGTCTAGATAGTGAAAATTTAATGCTATTCTATTACCTTAGTGTATTTATATATTAATATCCGGTTGCAAAAGGCTAGCTCTCTCGAGTACTCTGAATTGCTTCTAGCTACTCACCGAGACTGAAGAGTTGCTGCATTTTCAGATGAGGCAACTGTTAATCAAAATGGTTCGCATTCTAGTCTGATTCTTGTCCTTCCTCTGCATCCTTTTGATATTGAAAGGAGCCACTTATGCCGTAAATTACATCTTTTTACAAAACCTTACTCTGAAATAGAATTTGGTCTTAAGGCAAAGCTGCTGCTTCTTGGAACTCAATTTCTCAACTATAATTATTTTCATTAATTTCTCTGTCACTTTCAATAGCTTTTTCTTCTCTAGAAAGATATCAGAGGCTCCCTCTCGTGGTAACGTTAACTTAATTTGGCTTTTGTTTTTTTGAGAAAGAAAGATGAAAAAAGCAGAGTACCCTGTAAGATTGAAAGCCCAAACCAAAAGAAACAATAATAATAATAATAACAATGCAGCTGTTGTACAGGAGCAGCAATGTAGATTCATACTGAAGAGGGAAAAGGTAATTTCTTGCAGCAGTAGCTGAAGGGTTTGCAGCACAATATGAGGTTTAATTTAACACATTTGTACATGGTTGCTCTTGAGCGGTATGCTCAGATAGGAACAGGACGTGAGATCTACTGAGGGAGAACACAGCCTCTCTTTTTGATTATCCAAAAAATTAGACCTGCTATCTCTTTTAGGATGGGAAACTACTTCGACTTTTGAATTATTTTTTTAAATAGAAGTGTAATATACAGAGGCTTTTTGAAATAATGGTGGAATCGGTTGCGCTCAAGAACGCATCACTCGGTTCCCGTTAGGTACTTCTTTTGTGTTTATTTTTTCCCAAGCTTTCTGAGCATATGTAAAATAATTCAGTAGTTTGGTTCTGTTGCTCATTAGGAATCCATCTGGCGAATAGTCTGGATGCAAAAAGTTAAAGCTAACGCATTTCATCTCATGGGCAAAGAGCACACAGCTTATGCTATCCAGTTCATCCATTTTCTGTAGGGTCTCGGAAGGTTTGAGGTTGAAAGCTGCACTCCCTGGTCTTCACATTCTGCCTCTCCCCTTCCACTCTCTGGCACTGAAAGCTGCCCAGGAATGCAGCAGTCATAATTTGCAGCAAAATCTCTTTAAATGGCCCATTGGGTTATGTATTCGGCAAATTTCAACCGGTTGGTGGAAGTTTAAAAAGCCTGGTGTCTACAGTGTAAATAAAACTAAAATGGAGAGATGATCATGGGTTATTACCGGATTTACATACAGCCCTCATTCTCCTGAGGATTTCACAGTTTCGCTGTTAGGGTAGATGTCCGTAATGGTAGGTGAGACAGATTAAAATACTTCAGAAGCTTACTCCCAAGAGAGAAAATACATCGCACAATGTCATTACCAAAAAGAATATAACTCTTCATTACTGTTACAGATCACGCTGAGACAATTTCCTCCCAGTTTGGGTATGCTGTATTTCAAAAGTAAGTGTAACAAGATGTGTGTTTTGGCATCAGATTAAGTTTACCTGATTATGGATTAAATGAATTTTTAAAAATTGCTGAATTCATCCCAGTTTGGATTATTTGTTCTTGTACTTCCTCCATACCATGTAGAACAACTGATAAAGTTGAGACAGCATCCCTAGGCACCCAAGAGAAAGCTGAGGTGTTTCAAGCCAGAAATGCATACAGAGGCTTTGAGAAGTAGCAGTTTCTTCAATTTTTCCATGGGATACAGTTGTTTTACTTCAATCTTCACTCCATTTCCAATTAGTCTTATGTATGTGGTGAACTGTATGCATGGTTGTATCTATGACATAGGAAGCGTGCTGAGTTTTGAGATGTACAGGGATATATATATATATATATACAGAGTTATTTTCATTAAGACAGCAGAGTTATAAGGCATTATGTCTAGTAAGGCATCAAGTAAGCTATGGAGTGGGTTGGCTTATGAAGTGATGGACATGCAAGAGGAACTTGCCTTTTGTCTTTCCCTCAGAGAATCAGGCGCAATCATTACCATTGCCTAGTTGGAATTTTACTGAGAAAGTTCCCTTTTAACTGAGTTTAAGAAGTTTAAACTTGCAGTATCAATGAGTTAGCTAGGCAGGAAGAAGGGTGAAGTCCCTAGAAGAATCTTTCAACCCTCTGTTCCGACTAAAGCTAAAGCCCAGGGTATGTTTATGTATGTGAATCTGTATGTGTGCATGTGGCGTGTAGGCTCCGTCCTTCATCACAGCTCCCTTCCAAGTGGCACGCAGGGTCTATACAGTTGTACTTACTGCGTCAAGCCCAACTCTAGCGTAGCAAAACATTGAGGTTGCTCCTCTGAGAGACCTCGTTGACAAGGGATAATAAGTGACATTGGCCCTTCTTAATGGCCGAGTAATACCTGGGGTAAAGGGGAAGCTGCCGGTCCCATGTTAAGACAGCTACGGAACATGAAGTTGGCGTTTATCCCTTTACACTATCGTATATATGTCCTTTAGCCTTTCATTTAATCTTAACTGTAACAAAACGATATAAGGTTGTCATTCCTGTAACTGTGCTTAGTTTCAACGTGATGCTGATAGGGCACAAGACACTGCATTTTTGAGAGCAGTAGGTCCAAACGCACAGAGGACAGGCATGCTCTGTGAGCGGGAAAGATCTTAGGTCAAGCCAGATGCTTCACACCACGTCGCAACATCTCAGTGTGGGAACTCGTAACTACCTGTGGAGGTCACTCCTGCCTGATATGTGATGATTGATGCATCTTTGCTGAGCAGCATGTGGGCTACAAAATGGCTTAAATCAGAAATCAGGAGCAGAGATAGACACTTCTTCTCATACCGGGAACAAGTATTGCTTAGAAATAAGGCAGATCAGATCAACGTCAATCTCTCTGGTTTTTGGTACAGCGACGTACTCACAGAAGAATTAATGGCAGGTGAAGAAATGACTGAAGCTCCCGTGGGTTTTTTTTCAGGAATGCAAAAAACTAATTAAAAGATGAAAATTTTCAGGCCACAGTTAGGATGGACCATGTAAGAGACCACCAAGTGTGGAAAGACGCTTTCTTGTCTTTGGCTTTTATAGCCTAAACTCAAAGGCCTCATGGAGAACAGCCCTCAAAGTGGAAAGCAGCTGGGCCTGGCAAAGGATAAATGAAATAAGTGAGGTTTTGAGAAGGAGTTTAAAAGACAACAGGACATGAATGGAGGAAAATGGGGGGATAGGGAGGTGTCATAAAAAGATAAATTCAAGCTTGAGAAAAAACAAAGCAGCTAAAAGTATATCCCAGGGAGAATGTAGAAGAAAGGTAAGGCACAGAAAAAAACAAGAATAGGGACATATGGTGAGGAAGAACAGGATGAGGGGCTGGAGCAAAGAAAGGAAAGCAGTGAAGGGAGCTGGGGGTATGTGTGGCCTGGCTGAAGCGTCAGGGAGCAGCAGGAGCGGTGCTGCTCCACAGAGGGGGCCAAGCCAGGAGCCAAGGGTGGCCCCAGCACAGCTGTGCCCTCACTGACCAGGGCACAGTCCCACAGGGTCTCAGCAGAGCTGGGTGCTGGTAACGGGGTCCATCGACAGCCCCAGACCCAGCCAGAGGATGAACTAGGTCCAGGAGCCACCCAGTCAGAGAAGCAGGAGATGGGTCTACAACATAGGTCCAAGGTCCCCCCAGGAGGAGGGGCCAGAGATAGGGCTGGAGATAGGCGCACCTACAGCATAGCTCAGGCAAGGTCTGGGTGCCCAGGGCTGGCCTACCTGGAGCTCCTAGGCCATGGGCAGAGCGGGGGTCCCAGGTGAGGCCAGTCAGGGCCATTAAGGTCTGTCGATGCTCTCAGGGTCCTGGCAGGGATTGACGCAAGAGCAGAGAAGGTAGCAGGAACAGGGAGGAGACATGGGCTTTGAGGCAGCTCTAGAAAGGCAGTTTTGGCAACAAACACTAGATGCCAAGT
This sequence comes from Phaethon aethereus, assembly GCF_964289735.1. Classification (NCBI taxonomy): domain Eukaryota; kingdom Metazoa; phylum Chordata; class Aves; order Phaethontiformes; family Phaethontidae; genus Phaethon; species Phaethon aethereus. Next base: position 109,090,142 of record NC_138576.1, on the reverse strand, counting down.
CATGGTGGATGACTCCCATCAGGTAGCATGGGAAGAAATGAAAAGATTTTAAGTGAGATTTTTGGAAAGTGGCACCAACAGAGACAAAGAAGAAAGCTGGGTGAGGATAGAGGAGATATGAAAGGAAAGGGTTGTTATCGTTGTTGGGAGGACAGTAAAACTGGTAATGATGAAGAGAAAGGAGGACTAGCAAAGGGGAAGGATAGCGTAATGGTCAGGAATCTGGTGCAGGGACTTCTTCAACCAGCATTATCAACAGCCAAGTTCAGGATTTTGTTGTGAAACTGTTTTTTGAGTTATTGGAGGCAAAAAAATACCCATTAATTTTGTGCTTAAAAAAATAAAGCTATTAGTCTTGCCTAATCCAGCCAGGCCTGCAATAATTGCCTGAACTTCCTAAAGCAGTCTCAAATGAGGCTCGAGACGGTGTCAGATTACCCCAAAAAATCATTCTAAGGTGGTCAGAAACTGAAAATGGCGGTATATTTAGGCACGTTCCGCTCACTTTTAACCTTAACCCAGTAAGGCATATTGGACAAGGTACTGGCTGACTGGAGTTTGGCTTTCTACTCAGCACTGTGCCATTAGCCCGTGCTGTTTATGACCTATTTCTCAGTGCCCTCAGTTTGCCCCTTGTGTATACTGGTAATATGTATATGCCTGTCTTCTTTATAGGGGAATGTGGAGTCTGGTTATAGGAGTAAAAAAATCGTTTATAATCATAAGATTAGTACTGGCGTGCTGTAGTCACAATAGCTACTGAAAGGCCATGCCTACTTAATAAGCTGCTTAACTAACTCAGTATTTTGAGCTGCATTTGTAGAAAGAAGCTGTAGACGCAAAGTGTAGATATAATAATTAGGAAGAACATAATTGGCTAAATAACCCAACTGTTCTTGCAAGTCAGGAAGCTTGATGTGTTCCGTGGAGACCGCGATTCGCTGAACACTGGAAGGCAGGCTCGAAAAATCTGTGCAGTTATAAAAAGAAATGGCTAAGCGGAATATTTTGTAAAAACAGAGTAGGATTTGAAAAGAGAGACCCTGAATTAAATCAGGCAACCCATTATGTGCGTGGCTGGAGCCTATGGTGTAAGGAGGGAGCCAGACTCCTGCATTTATTTAAATCTGCTTACTATATAATTCAGGGTAGCGAGGTGAACTAAGGATGAAGCATTAGCTTCAGCATAGAATTTTTATTCTGATCATCGGAGCCTGAAGTTATTAAAAGAACAAACACAATTATGACATCCTAGGGGACTGGCACACATATAAATCTGGGTATGCTGCATGTTTTTCGCAAAGCATATGTATGGATCTGTGTACTGCCTGCTTTTTATTTTAGCTAGGTTTGCTGCAGTGGTTGCTCTGAAAAGAACCATTTAACACTCTGGGGAAAGAGAAGCTGCAGAAATCCTTGAATTAATATCTATTAACAAAAATCAGTTTAAAATAAATTGCTTTTTTATGTGGCTAAAACTCTTATCCCTTGAACAGAACAAAGAACCATTCCTTTGCTAGTTCTAGACCTTTCCTAGCTTGCAGCTAATCAACTTACAGTACCATAAAAAATTTAATAACAGCTTATTCTTCCTCTAGTCCTTCAAAATTATGAGGTTCTATTTTCATGAAAGGTAGGGATGTGAATACTTTCTGAAGAACAGAAGCCCATAGTCTTTAAATTTAACCAGTATATGCGATTTTTCGATTGACTGTTATGAAAATATTTTGAGCATCAGGTAGCTCAGCATTACCTACCATCTGTGCACATGAATGCCGTAACTCCCAATCTTTCAACGGACCTAATAGCGATGTGTATACATTTTATAAAGTGTATTAGATTTCGTCTGACAGTCTCAGCTTCGGTGTTATCAATGCAGAGTACGTCACGGGGTCTGTAGTTTTTAGAGGCGTCAGCAGGGGAAAAAAAAAAAAAAATCAGGTTGTTCTGGTACCCACAAGGACAGGCCATTGACTCTTGGGGAGGCTCTCGTAGCGTATTGCCAGGCTCCGGAGCTCTCCTGCCAGGCATCGTCCTGGCGCTGATGCTCTGTTCTTTCAGGGACTGCCCATCCTCCCAGCCCTGCTGCCTGTGACTCCCCATTTCCCCCGCTCTTCCCTCTCGTCCCTCTCTAGCTGCCCATCTTAGCCTCCCGGGAACCCTCTTGGGCTGCTTCTTGTGTTCCCATCTCCTCTCTTATCTTCTAGTGGTATCACCACCCAAACAGCTGCCAGTCAGCTTCCAGGCTGACATATTTTTGTGTGTCACTGCATCCCATCTCTGTACTTTTGCCAAGTCGCTCCTGCTCTTCCTGCTCTGGCTTCTTTGGTTTCTCTCCTGTCCTCAGCTTCCTCCTCTTCACTGCCATATCCATAACCGAAAGGCAGGGACTTCCAGTAGTGCCCTAAGACAATATCTGTAATACCCACAGGTTAAAGGGGAAAAAAAAAAAGAAAAGAAAAGAAAACCCCATGATCTGGCTACTCAGGGACTTTGTTCTCTCACTTCAGTAAATCACAAGGTTTTAGATTTTTTTTAAGGTGGAGAGATTAAAAGTCTTGGAGGTATGTTATAAAATAAAGCATAGATGTATTAAAGAAAGGTTGTGTCAGACTAATCTGTTAATCTCCTGAGACGGCAGCTGGCTTCCCGGGGAAGGGAAATGCAGCAGATACTGTCTAGCTTGACGTTAGTAAACTGCCACCAGGGAAGGTATACGTGAAGATTTGGATTAATGGAAGAATTGTGGAATTGATAAGAAACTGGCTGGAGAGGAAACAGATTTCATTGAAGGGGGAAATACTGGGCCAGAGGGGACTTTACACACTGATGATTTTTTGATGATGCCACAAAAATTGAGAGTGTGCCAGTGAAATTTGTCACTGACATTTTTCTGGAATTTGTTTTTAGGGGGTTAAATACAATGGTTCTGTAGTGGCACAACGTTTTATTTATTACAGAATCACAGAATCATTAAGGTTGGAAAAGACCTTCAAGATCATCAAGTCCAACCATCAACCCAACACCACCATGCCCGCTAAACCATGTCCCAAAGTGCCACGTCCACATGTTATTTGAACACCTGCAGTGATGGTGACTCCACCACCTCCCTGGGCAGCCTGTTCCAATGCTTGACCACTCTCGATAAAGAAATTTTTCTTAATATCCAATCTAAACCTCCCCTGGCACAACTTGAGGCCATTTCCTCTCGCCCTCTCACTAGTTGCCTGGGAGAAGAGACCAACACCCTCGTCACCACAACTCCCTTTCAGGTAGTTGTAGAGAGCGATAAGGTCTCCCCTCAGCCTCCTCTTCTCCAGACTGAACAACCCCAGTTCCCTCAGCCGCTCCTCATAAGACTTGTGCTCCAGACCCCTCACCAGCTTCGTTGCCCTTCTCTGGACACGCTCCAGCACCTCAATGTCCTTCTTGTAGTGAGGGGCCCAAAACTGAACACAGGATTCGAGGTGCATCCTCACCAGTGCCGAGTCCAGGGGCACGATCACTTCCCTGCTCCTGCTGGCCACACTATTGCTAATCCAGAAATAGTGATTATAAATGTTTCCATCTCGCTCCCTAGCTCTGCTGTGACTTTGCTCCTCGAGTTGCTCGCTCCGATGCGGCGCGCAGGCTGCTGTCGCTCTCCAGCCATTGGGAGGTCCTCGGGTAGGACTGCACCAGGGAAATGGGCACCTGGGGATTTTTATTGGAGAGAGCCCCGCAACCGGATTGTCTGCTCTTACATATTATCTGCTGCTCCTAACCAGCTGTTTAAACAGCGTCCGGAACAAATTTTACAGCGGGGTTTACTCTATATTGAGCAATTAAGTTGAACACAATTATGAGTCAAAAAGAAAGGAAAAAACGTGCTTCTGCATCATCTTACCCTACTACTGATTTTTCCAGTCTTTTCAGTATGGACAGAATAACTCACAGGACAGAGCATTTTAAATGAGTAATTTAAGTAACAGGTGTTTCGTTGTAATGACAATGCTTCATTATCTGTGCCCAACTAGATTCCTGCCACCTTTCCGTACAATTTTGTGGGTTTGTCTCATTCTTGGGAAATAACAAGCCAACTTTGTGTCATTTTTCTCAGGTGAGTGTGTTCTCACGAAGGGAAACAACAGACTAAAACCTGTGCTTAATGCTAGCAGTACTAGCAGAACATAGGAACATAAAGTCACTTCCTTCAATACCGAAGGAAATCAGAAGTTCTTCCTTGGGTCCAGATTAGGACCAAAACCAATCAGGGTATTTTTTTTCCAGTGGATATTACCTGCTTGCTTTCAAAAAGCTTTCCTTGAAGAGAAGTGCTTTGCAGTGTGATCCAAAGCAAATGTGAAAGGCGCAATGGCCGTCCTCATGTGGAAAATACCTGGTGAACCAGCAAAACCGCCTTATCTTCCTTCACATCATCTAGATCTGTTGGCAAATAATGTCCCGACTTTGCAAGGCTAAGCAAATAAATACCAGCGAGCAAAACGTACACAGGGGAAAAGGCGAATAAAAAATGGCTGGCTGTGATGAGGTCCCCATCTAAGAGGAAAGGTCACAGTTTCACGGGTAGGTGCAGGAAAAAAGTAGGGCATAAGAGCTGTCAGAGTATCCAGAAGCACCAGATGATTTGTGATAAGGAATCAAATGCAAAAGATGGAAACCGTGTCTTTCTGCTCTCCTGCTTTAAGTATGTACCAGCTTTTTAAATCCCTTGTCTCTCAGTCTTCTCTAGTGTGCACTTTATTTAAAAGTTTAATATTATAATACTCACACATTAATCCTGATGGTCCCTATATCCAATTCTGCCCGTTCTTGGGAAAGTATAAAATCAGTTTCTATAGCACAGCTGAACATCAGAAATTGTTGGATTACCATACTGTTGTGTGCTATAAAAAATAGCATTGTCTAGGGAAGTCTGTAGTTGATTCAAGCATAAATATCAAATGCCCAACTCACACTTCTGAGTATTTGATTCCTGCGTCTTATAGAAACAAGGATCTCTGCTGAACACTGTGACATTTCATTACTTTGCATTTGCTATGATGAATATTATTTTATGCTATTGGCCTAGAAGAAATATTACTATAGTAACTAGCTCATGATTAATTTTTTATGGGTTTTTTGCTATATTTCCTAAGGGATGCCTGTCTAGACTAAAAATGTTTAAACTAACTCTTGGTAATGGTAATTAATTTTTTCCACAGTGCTAAAAATATAGGGCAGATAAACAACAATACTTAGATACTGCTTTTTAAAAACACAGCAGGCCCATAACATTCTTCAAATTATGGGAGTACAGTTTTATTTTATTTGGCACTTTTTTATTAGTAGCTTTCTGTTTTGTTATTAATCCTGTTTAGTGACCTAAGGCTGGATTCCCACATCGACAATATTGCAACTCTAATGAAATCCTTAGACATAAAATACATAAAATGTTACATATGAGGATGAAAATATAAGTGGTATTGATTAAGTTAATGAGCTCAGTTATTCATTTAAATCAGTAAAAAGGAAATCTTGGCATAAGTGATATATTATTCTTATTTTATATTTTGGATTTGTACATATTTAATTCCTTATGATGATTCTTATGGGTCACCAGTCAACAAGCACATGTTTGTGTTTTTGTGGCAACTATAATCTTTATTACAGTGCCTTATCAGCATAAGGAATAGGAGGATGTGTTAGGTATGTGCTCATTTATTGAAGCACATATAGAGCTTAATGTGCATTTACTGCATCCTTGTTTATATTATGGTAAAAGATGTTGTTTGATTATTTTTTAATCAGATTGTTTCAAAAACTCATCAGCTATGTCAAAGCATGTTTGTCTCCAATTAGAATTCCTAGATACTCTGTTCAGTTAAGAAGCGTGGAACTACTATTTTAAAGAAGAACCGTTGTAAAGTAGTTAAAATTGCCTTAAGTATAATAAATATGCATAAAAATAAGCTTATTTAAGCACATTTTATATTTACAATCCACTTAGAAACATGAAATATTATCTGTAACAAGGAAATTGAAGAATTCTTTCATTCTCACCTGCTGCTTTTTCACAGAATAGAAAAGAAAACCCTAGTTTTGTACTTTTTGAATTCCTGGTGGAGTTTGCAGCTTGAATAGAACTAGTCATTAAAATGCACTAGCTGAATAAATGGAAATGAAGAAAATAGTCACCTCATATTTGCAGAAAGCTGAACAAACTCTGGCTTCAGGTTTTTAGTTATTTCTGCCTAATGTTTGATTTGAACTGTCCTCCGTTCAGGCCTCAGTGTGCCAAGCGTTATCGTTTTCAACGGCTTTGTTCAAAAACTAAATACCCAGTTTAAATGTTTAGGAACTGGGAGGAGGTTGTGGGATTTCTTGTGTGATAAATTGGCTTTTATTCGCCCTGAATCATACCCCAGGATAGCCGTGGTAACTTTCTGTAATTACAACACAGAAGAACGGAGCTCTGTCAGCACAACCACCAGCAGATTCGCTTTCTGCCTTTTGTTTTTCATCTAAGTGATGGGAGGTTCCCAGGGTCACCCAGCAGCATACGACGTTTCATAAGGGTTCTTAAATTATGCAGTCAGACTTGTTGGATTACAAAAGGCTGGAAGCAACAAGTGCTTCTTGCATTATAAATGAAATGGCTTCTTTACAAAGGTGACATAGCTATATTAATTGCAAGAAGTTATGATTCAAGGGATGGGCCTGCGCCGTTTAGGATGCTAATTAGAAGAAACTCATTTTCAGGAAGGAACGCGTGCATCTTTTCAGTTCGCTGTGGGTTTGCTGAAGTGCTCTGCCGACTGCATTCTAAACCGTCTTCCTTTTCCAGCAAATTTAGGTGGGTTTTCCTCGTGCATTAGCCTACTGTCAAGGCAATAAAAGAATCCTGTATCAAGGTTCACGTTCAAAATTAAAAACAGTGATCGCCTCCGTGGCGTGCCATCATCTATGCGGGGTCATTGACCCTGCCCTGCTGATGCTGCGGCTTTTCCCCCTCTCTCCCTGGTGAGGTTCCCAGGCGGAAGCAGCTCCAGCCCAGCTCCTGGAAGACCCCTTCTGCCCTCCACGGGTGCTTCATCCTTCCCCGCGGCTCCTCAGGTTCCCCGCCGGTGCCCACTCTGTAGGGACCAGCAATCCTGAGGCTTTCCAGGGAGATGTCAGTTTGATTTAGCACAGAAATGCCCAGGGATGTGTCACGCCCAGGTAAGGGATTTTCAGGTTGGGCTGACCATCGCGCTCAGGAGCATCTCTGAGCGACTGCTCCTTTCCAAGCTCACACTGAGGAGAGGAGAGAGAGAGGTGGTGAGCATGGTGGTGGGCAAGATTTGGGAGCATGGAGAACTTAATAGGAGGGTGCAAGGGCAGGTGGTGAGTTTGCTTGGGGTGGGTTGGGGTGAAGGAGGATGGAGAACACAGGTGGGAGGCCAGGGCTGGGGGAGAAGAGGGTGTGAAATGGAAAGATACGAACACACTGATTTTCTTATTTTTCCTGCGATGATACTCTTGGGTTATACGAAGCAGAATGAAGCTTAATGGTGTTCCTGATTTTATAGATCGGCTTGTGGGTTAAGCAAAGTACCCACCCCCTGGAGGTCTTATTTGCTGTTCTGTTTCTCCTACAAAGTAATTTAAACTTCTCCCTTTCTTCCAGTGGCTGGTTGGGCTGCCCTGGAGAAGGCCCAGCCGAGTGAGGGGGGATATCTAACAGCGCTGGGTGCTGGGAGTACGTTCTGCAAGGGTAGCGAGGGAGGTCGTGATTCACACCTTAAACAGGGCAGGGTTTTACAAAGCTGCTGAAGTCTCGGGGGAGCTTAAGCGTGAGTGACCCTTAAGAGGTTAAAGAGAGTTTAGATTTTCAGCGGGTATTTCACTAATGAAATCACAGGTTTATAATTTCATTTCACGTCCAAGGCTAGATGCTAATCGAAGCACATCCTTCCTTTTCTTGTTGGGGGTTGGGGGGGGTGTTATGTGGATGGTTCAATTAACGTCATCAAGAGCGAGGAAGCGTAAACAGCCGCAGGCACGAGGTGCTGTGCCTGCATGGCTTTCGCACAGACGGGGCCGACACTCTCACAGGGATGAAAATGACTTTTCCTTTGCAGAAGGCAAGCAAGCCCTCGGCACGTTTGCGCTTGGGGCCCTTCTGCTTTAATCCTAATACGGCTTTTTACGGAGAGAGAAGCCCGAGATCAGCGGCTCCCGCGGTGTTTACAGACTCCTGGTAACAGGCGCACGCAGGCAGCCTGGTGCGGGCACGGGCGGCAGAGCCGCTGCCTCCCTCTACGACCGGCTGAGCGGGGAAGGGCTTGCGGGGTGCTGGACACAAACGCGGGTGTTGCGGTACGAGCAGCCCGTTCTCCACCCAGCTGAAGGCAAGTACTGAAAATACTCCGTACCTTTAACGTTATCACGCCTTGTGTGTCACTTTCCCTTCCCTGTGTGTATGTAACAAACTGGAAGGGGAGTGATGTCCCTGTTCAGGGAGGAGTGCGGCCACTCCTGAGCTAACCCGCGTCAGCGGCGTGTCAGTGAAATGCGATATAGCAGCTTCAGAGGCAGAGCAGTCCATCGGGTCTAGATTAGAAATCACCTCGTCAGCACCACGAATTTACAAGGTGCTCTAAAATATGGAGGTGAGGGAGGAGGGAAACAGGGAAAACAAAGGAGGAAACTGAGACAAAGGTGCGGAGAAATGGAGAATGACAGGAAGAGCTGAGGGATTCTTCCTCCTGACTTTTTTCAGGCATGTCTGAAGTTCATTTGTGGCTATCACGATTTCTTGTCATCATAAATATGTAATTTTTCCCCTGGTTTCCAATATTTCAAGCTTTTCATCAGGGATGAGATGAATCATTATATGCTTGAGAACATAAAACGCAGAATTCTAGAAATACAGTCCATTCAAATGAATTATAATGGTTCGTTTTACACCCCAAGGAGGATATTGCTTATTTTTCAGTCTTCGGATTAATTTGACATCATTTTTATATGGCTGACAATACCGAGTAATTTAGGTAAAATAGGAAGCCATATAAACTGCTTGTATTTTATCCACGTTAAAAGCACTGCTATTTTCTGATGACCTCCTGCTGGTCCAACGGTAACATGGTAAATAACAGAACTAAAATATATTCTTTATCAACTGCACGTTTTACTGGTGATGGTGACATTATGTACTCATTAACCTTATCAGAAGGTATTATTGTTCATTGTATTTTACACAACATTCCTGAAAGGTGCCATGATACAGGAAGTCTGCAACCTAGGCTAAATGTTAAGCTATTTTGATTACTGAAATAGTCAGTTCCAGCAGTAATTGTGTAGTCTTTACTTTAAGGATTTAAAGCCTTAAAAAAAAAATAGTATCCCATAAAGTTGTTGCTAGTGATGCGGTGTTGATTATGACAATGGCTGCTGACCCTACTAAATTTTTACTATATAGGTAACATGAAATTTTACTGCTTTATTTGACAAGTGTGTTGTACAGTTTTTACTAGTAGGTGCTGATGATTCCCTCTTCCCTCTTTGTAACCATGAGAAAAAGTCCGGTAGTCAAAGTGAAATTTCATTCTTTTCCCCAAAGGCGCATTGAAGGTTTTATAAAGAAACAGAATCCGTTGTAGTTCTAAGTTATTTTTTATCTTATTTGATATACTCTTTCCTGCAGGATAACACCTTTTTATTACAACCAAAAGATTGGCTTTCCCATTTATGTAACTCTTATTGTTCTTTCCAAAGATTAATCTTGTGGCTTTGGCTGAAAATTGTTTTGACTGGTTTCATCGGGTTCTAAAGGGACCAAAGCAAAAGTCCCGTCTATAACGTGAGATTATTCCTGCCATTATAAAAATACTGTATCACAACTTTGAGTACTTGCTCTTAAATGCATAGCTTTGAAAAAGGAAAGAAACTAAAGATTGTGAGAAAAATGACTTAATTTACCAAGCTGTATTTAATTGAAGACATGCATTTTCTCATTTTTGATAGGATGGAGATTAACTAGATGAGATTATATGAAAAGGATTATTATGTAAAGGGTCCAAGTCTCATACCATTAAGGACAACTGGAAGATGGCATTTCTCAGGGATGTTTCAGCATTGTTGTTCTTGAATATTGTACCAGAAGTTTCATGCTTAAATTGGAAAAGACTGATGGACTTAGCGCTCAGCTAAATGAGCTGTTGAAATACTCAGCACACCACTTGTGCAAGAGAGGAGCAACCCTGGTGAAAAATCAGAGCAGTTCCTGACTTCTCTAGATTGTAACAGCCCCTTCAAAACACCTGCGGTGCCCTCTGTGCGCTGGGAGATCCCCAGCACAGTGGCCATACCTCCTGCTATACCTGCTATACCTCCCTCACACACGTCCTTGCCTCTTTCTCGGCCAAAGCACGGGAAGAGGTGGCACAGCGCTGGTTTCACTGCTTTGTGCCTGGATCATATACCTCTTCAAGAAGAAGCTTGCCATACAAGTGACTTGCACTGATTTTAGTAGGACTGAGATTTGGGCCAAGTCTACTGTTGATAGCTATGGAGAAAAGATGGGGCTGGGGTTTTGTTTGCTTTGCCTTTATGATCTTACCATGAGAAGCTGCCGTATTGTGTGTGCGATCCGCCTAACTGGCTGTTCCGTGAGGCTTTTTCCTTCTTCCTTGCTTCAGGAACAAGAAATGGAAATGCTGCATGGAAGCAGTGATCCTGTGCTGATTCCATGTGTCATCTCTTATTCAGTATCTGAATAACAGCTGGCTCCTGGCTTTGTAGAAACCAGAGGGTACATAATTCAATTTTTCCATTCGTGTTCCATTCCATCTTGGGAATTCCCCTTGGGGATAGATTTGTCTGCTCACAAACTGCACTCAAGAAAAAGAGCCTAAGAGACCATCTTACTGCAGAATGATCCCTAGGAGGAATGAACGTCTTTGCTTGTGAAAGGTCACGCAAAAAGTGGCGGTGGGGTCACAGAATTAGGCTGCACCAGGGAAAAAAACATTCTTGCCTTCTATGTTGCGTTTTGTACTGACGGTCCCAAAATCTCTAACTTTGCGTATTTGACTTAATGAAAACTGAGGAACGAGCTTGACTCATTTTTTTCCCAGGCAAATTGTACGTGACCTCAGCCTTTCTTTTTTCTGTTGTTGCACAGGCAGAGTAGTAGGCAGTCGTGTACTTTTCCCTGATGCACCTAGTAAGAAAGGTGGGTTTCATTTATTATAATATTTCAAGGTGGGTTATAATATCCCTTGCCTGACTGCAAATTCTGAGATTACCGAAGTAACAAAATTGAGCTAAATGTCAGGTTATCCCTTGGTTTAATGGAAAATAATTAAGATCATCATTGACTTTATTGAAGGATGTGGGTTTGCTGCCTGAAGCATAAGAAGCTTCTTTATAATCTCCAGTAAAAATGGACAGCCCTTCTCTATTATTAAGTATTGCCTACAGTGTGTAACCCCATGAACATAATGACTGTATTTCTCCTTGTTTGTCATGTTAGCAAATGATATTGAGTCTTGAGCCATGCGGTAGGTGAGCGGGTGTGAAGTTCAGAGATTTGTTTGACTTGGCTGCTGCACTGACCCATCGGTTCTCACGAAAAACTTCACTGGGCAGAGGAGTAGAACCGCATAAGAGCAGATGCTCTGCTGCTCTTGTGCTGCTTCAGCAGTTGCAAAGAGAGGAGACGCTAGTGTAAGCTCTTTAGGTGAAGTGCCCCGGGCATCGGAGCACTGCAGAGGGGCTGAGGCTGGGTGTAGGTGACGGCTCTCTCCGGCATGTAGTTATTCGGGGTGGGTTCTGGCCATCAGGTCACCTCTACAGGTCATCGCTTGTAGTTTGGTGGGGGAGTTCAGCGCAGTGGCCTGGACTCAAATAAAATGAGCTGTGTATGGAGTCAGGAAAACGCAATCCTCTGTGGTGACCCCATGGTGGGCCCTGCCTCTGCTAGCGCGGGCAGGTCACTGGCCGCACGACACAGCGGCTTGGGGTCTGCTGCTTCTGCAGCCTTTGGCCAGGGGACTGAAGGCAGAAATTCAGCATTCAAATGCAAGAGCCCTTTACCACCCTCAGTGTTCTCCATTTGGCTGCCACAGCATCACACCGAGCCCTCCAGCGGAGGGAATGATTTGGCCTCGGGAAACGGAGATTTATTTTGAAAGGTCTTCTACTGTAATATCTTCCTTCTCTCACAGCGGCACTTCATGCTTGTCATGCAGGGACTAGCTGAGGCTCTCTGATACTATTCTTTTCAGCTCAAAACTTGCATATTTTCCTCCCACCGGCATTAATTGCCCCCCTGCTGTTCCTGTTGCAAAGCTATTCGCTCTTTCAGTATGCAGTACTTGTTCAGCGCTGCACTAAACCGTTGTTGCTTTGCAGTAAAAAAAAAAAGCTTCAGTTTATGCAAATGACATTGAAATGAGTTTGATGAAGTGATGAACAGTCACGTTTTGTGATTGCAACTGTTGGGTTTTTGTTTGTTATTTTACAGTTAATTTTGTGGAAGTAAACGGCTTGACAGACTCCCTTCTGGCATCAGTGCCGTAATGCAGCGCTCCCGTAACAGCGTTTTAAGAATTCGGTAGGGCCACCAAGCCAACGTGATAGGGGAATCACATAGACCCAAAAGGGACACGTCCAATGTCCCTTTTCCCTGTGGTAGAGCTCCCTCCCGGCTCATAATCTCCCTGTACTTAGCAGCTCATCTTCTATTTTAGTTGCTATGTCTTTGGATGGCAGTTAGGCTTCATGTCCTTTTCTTTATTTCCTCTTCCTCTTGGCTTCTGACATGTTATTATTCTTTCCAGTGACTGTACCAGACCTCCAAAATCCCATAGTCCCCAAGAGTAATTACAGATACATTACCGTGCGATCCCCACAGGTAGGTTGGGTCAAGTGCTTTATTTTTATACAGGTCAGCTACTGAGGACTGTGGTTGACTTTGCTTCCTCAGTAGCTGCATGACAAGACGAGAGTATTTCTGTCAGCTGAATATTTCTGCTGTAGCTGGAGGCTGGTCCTCTCCTGAGTCTGGAGTACCTGGTACACAAGTAGGGCTGCTAGTGGTCATTAATGGATGATGTGAGGCCCGCAAGAAAATTAAATGTCAAACGGAAAAACCTAGAAAAAGCATGACTATGGCTGCATGAGGAGTAAATGAACACAGTTTGATTGTATCTTTGTCTGACATAGGGTTTGATGACCTACATGCTTGTGCTGATCCTGGAGCTCCTGAACATGGATACAAGACACCCAGTGCAGGTGTTTTCTTTGAAAGTGTGGTAGTCCGGTTTCATTGCCAAGAAGGATACAGGCTTAATGGTACTTCAAAAAAACTTTGTGTGAGACACTTTAATGGCTCCCTGAGCTGGAAACCAAGTGATAAACCTGTGTGCCTACAAGAAGGTAAGTCAGTTTTCATAAAGCACTTTACCAGCGTCAGTTCTTCTCACTTGTCCATGTACCATGTTCGTGTGTCTCAGCACAAAGCACAAAAGAGTGGCATCCATTTCACTGCATCTTATTTGATACATACTTTAGTTTCCCATCCATAATCCCCATTTGTCAGTTAAATTTACACCGTGAGAGGCTGTGTGTGTGCATGTGCACATGTGTTGAACGAGACATAAAGAAATCGGAAGGAAAAAAGATAATACATTTCTCCTTTTACCTAGTTACAAATTGATGCAGAGAGAAAAAAACAACCTCCCGTATCAGTAAACTGTAATGATTTATTAAAGCTGTCCACTTAATACTCTTTCTGTAATATTTTACTGGGAAAATATAATGAATTTCCAATGCTACTGCTGCTGCTAATCAGGAGTTTTAAAGAATTATATTTTATGACATGTGCATGATTCAAGTAGGGAAATCAAATACGCCTGGACTGCAGAAATTTAAAGTCGTTGAGATAATTCAGACTGTTACGGCATAAACAAATTTATTTTTATTGAATTGCATTTTTGAAATTGTATTTGGTTTTAAATAATTAGGGCGTTGAATTAGTTTCTTCTTCCAGGAGTTAGATAGAAGGAGGATTAATTTTTCCATTTCCAAAATGGAAATTTTGTCCAAAAGTACATTTAAGCAGCACAAGTGATTTATTTCACCAAGTATATTAAAGCTATAACTTGTTCTTTTTTTAATTTATTTTTGGTCAACAGAGCTATTAAAATCAACAGACATGAAAAGTGTTAGTTAAATCAAGTGCATACATTTTAGTGTTGTGGCTTCTCCACTGAAGTCATTAGCCATTGCCTTGTTGCCTTCAAGAAGAATTCTATTTTAGGATTCTTCCATCTTTTAAAATCGGATAAATATATGGGCTTCATTCAAAAGCAGTTGAGACTTATGCACCTCATAAACACACCACACCATAGGATCATGCATCACTCGGCACGTATGAAAACTGCAACAACTTGTTTATGCTGATGGGTGGATGGGTATGAGAATCCTGTGCCGGAACAGGGGTGCATGAAGGGATGTGCCACAACAGGAGCAAGCCAGGCCTGGAAGGACCGTGCTCAGGAGATACGCACCCTTCAGTGGGGTGTCACACAGACTAAACAGTGGTCTGTGTCAAGGTGGTGCATGAGATACTGGAGAGAGTAGCCAGAGGCAGCTGGTATGTAGTCCATGGTCTTTCAGGTAGCTGCCCTGTTGGCAGGAGAGGTCTTGGTAAAATATGGACTCCTGGGCATGTGTGAGGCCACAGGCTACAGAGCCGTGAGGGACACAGTCTTGAGCTGTCTTGGGGTACGCACGGAGATGACAGCTGATGTGTGGAACATAAAGGCAATGGGGGCCAGTAACACCTGGTCATAATGATGGTGGGGGGCAGCTTCAAAGAAACAACCTGATGCCTTTAAAAATCATGTATGTGTGAAATTCACGCCCTCTCCTGCTACAGCCACTTTCCATAAATGCCCTTGTCTCTCATCTCATGGTTATGTAAGGAAGAATACATGTAGAGTGACAGCAGCGTATGTCTAAACTGGTTATTTGAAATACCAGCAAAAGCTATGATGCTTGGAAAATCTCTTTCCTTAACCACTGCAGGTAGCTTCTAGGAATTTTGATGTGCATCTTTGAAATAGTACCTGTATCATCCAGTGCAGTTGTTAAAACGAGCATCAACATGTTTTACTGAATATTCAAACCTCTTCCCAGGCCCCCCAGCCCAGTGGCAATCTGTGGAGGAGGTTTCTGATCACAATGCCATCAACAGCAAAACTGATGGCAGTTCGATCAACACTTGAGCTGGGTGTTTCTAAAAAAAAGAAAGAATTGGAAGATGAGAATGTGATGGATGATGTGACAACAGTTGCTTAAGAGATAATCATTACTTTACAGCACAGAACACTTAAAAAGGATTGCAAGCCAACACTCTGATCAAGCAAAGCACTTAAGCTTGAGCATAACCATAATTATGTGATTAGTCTTGTTAAAAGTTCTGTGCTCAAAATTAGGCATATGCAAAAATGCTTTTTATTATTTGGATTGAAGAGTAGGACCCTGATTTAGGATTTAGTGAAGCAAGTGCTTAAGTACTTTCCTGATTAACAGTGTAATAATACCTCAGGTATTATTAAAACAATCCTAGGGTTTAGCAATAAGAAAAAAAATTAGATGATGGAATTAATTCTTCTTTCCAATGCACAATACAACCACTGATTCAGAAGAAATACTAAGCAAAGGTAAGGTTAAGTTGCGATCCATGAGACCTAAGCATTTGCTTAAGTGGTTTTTAGAGTGATCCTTTTGTGTACTGGGAGCAGAATCATGAGAGAGGAGCACGATAGGGAGGTGGGTAGTGTAGGAATGTGGCACATCTGGAGAGCAGTTAAGGAGGAATTCTAACAGGGTTTGTAATTCTCAGCTGTCTAATGACATACATAAAAGCCCTCATTACAGAAATTCTGTAATGATATATAAAAAGAAATTTGAAATTTGTATCAACTACCAGAGAAGTAAGAAGTTAATGTTTTACTATTCATCATTAGCTATCACAAGGCAAAATGAACTTTATATTGCATTTACTCATTTAAGGCAGGGGCTGATTGCCATGTTTGCTATCGTATGCTATACATGCCTCTCATCCCAGTATATGTAAATGTCAGACATTGCCAGCTGAGCTTGAACAGTAAAAACACTCAATACTGCAGTTCATTTTAAGTTAATCTCAGAAGTTTGGATTCAACTAAGGATGGTTACATATAATTTTATGTCTCTATGTTATGTACATTTAATTGTCATGTGTTTACTGAAGCAATGTCTAACCAGAAACGAATGCTATTTACCAAAGGAAGCAAAGAAACACATTTCAGATTGTAATTGATTTTAAAACTAATACATTCACCTGGAGCTCTTCATCCAATCAATTTGATTTTATAGGTCAGTCATTTCTTGTTAAGAGGCAGGAGATTTTAAGTGTTAGTATGAGAATGAAGTTGTGTGACTAGTTGCCCAGTAAATGCCCTGTCAAAAATCTGTGTGCTTAGAGTTATGTTCTCATGTTGATCTACAGCATGTTGTGACTGTAGCTTCCATCAATTTTAATACGGTTATGCACATAAATACCAAAGCTCTAAGGTAGGAATTTTGTATTTACTGTTTAAGAGCAATATGTCATGTTGTTCACACTTCAATCTAATCTTCTCCCACTGTGATAATGTTGCTGCTGAGGCTGTTGCCCTACTTGGAACAAATGCTACCTCTTTCCTATGAGATTCAATCTAAATTTGCAGTGTATGTGGGGATGGCAACCAAGCGAAGAGCTGTGTCCTTCTCTCCCAGTCCTTCTGCAGGCAGATGCCTTCAAGATGTCCTCAGTGCCTCATTCTCCCAGTGACAGGGATGATAAACGTGCAGTAAAAGTAGTGGACTAGTACGTAGCTTGGCTACAGTTTTCCTGTATAACGTATAGCACTCCTTTCTCTTTGCCTTTGTCCATGGATCTGTGAGATGACTGAAATATTTTTATTTCTCCATGTCTAATCTGTCTTGCCCACTGTTTGTCAATCCTTAAGCCTGGTTCCAAGCGCTATCTGATGTTTGTAACCTGCGCTTAGCATGATGGCCACAGATCTTAGGCGAAGTCTCTGTGCACTGTTGTAATACAAGCAGAGACAATCTTTATACAACCTCAGAAATTTAATATACACTGAATTACTGTGTTTACCATCCACAGAACTATCCTACTAACACAGTACTATGGATTTAACGCTAGTGAAAAACAAGAGACAGTATCAGTCTTAAATGTTTACTTTTAAGAGCACAGGGTCCAGATGAGCTGTCCCTGCATTCAACCTATTCTTTGTGATGTTCCTTTCACCCTGTTCCTCTCCCTTCCAGTCCGTCAGTGAGGCTAGATGTAGTCAAGGCTAATTCAGAGACTGCTCCGCAGTGAGATATGTAGGAGCACTGGACCTCTGCATTTGAGTTACATAGACTAGTAAATAAAATAGTGCCAGAGCATGGGCTAGGGCACTGTTCTTCAATTGCACGTACCGTTACAGCATTAGAAAGGTCCCTGACATGGATTTGGCCAGTGTCAAGTAGTAGTCCCCAAGCAATGCCTACAAGTACCTTCCGGATTAGCATGGACCAGGGACAATTTTTGGAGGCTAAGAGTTCATCTGCAGTAGACACAAGCCATGCCAAGCCACCTGGTACCCATGGATGGTGTGGCTATCTCTAGAGTGTCCAGGTCATGCCTTCCTTCTGAGCTGCCTTTATGGTCCAGTTGTTCTTGGGAGCAGGGAGGGTGGTCCTCCTTCTGCATGGGCTGGAAGAAACAGTTCCATCTGTTGGAGTTGGAACTCCAGAGAGATGATGCATGGTTTGCACATAAACTAAAGCACTGTAACTATAGTGTTTAACAAATTTTACTCTTCAGCCCAATCTTCCTGTGATGGAGGACACACTTGGTTTGCTAAAGCCAAGAAATCCTGATGTACAAAGCTGCATCTTCATGAAAGTTAGGTCAAGATGAACCCTTGTACCTCACAGGCTGTCAGGCCTGCCGACTCCACCCCACTTCTTTGTGCCTCTGCAAGATAAGAAATCTGTTCCTAACTAGGGTGTTCTTTTGGCTGACCCATTTTAATATTCACACAGTACATATAAGCAGATCATGTAAAACTGCCAGAAAGGAGTGTAAGTCGTAGCCATTGCTGTTCGATGCTGGTTAAAGACCCTGTATTCCCTTAAATGGTTTAGCAACTTCCACGATTTGCTGAGAAGTACTTAGAATAAAGCAGTTTATTTTCTAGGACAGGATATTTTAAAATCCAGTCACTTATTCTCAGCTTATCCAAGCAGAATTTGTGCCCACTAATCCAGTTGTTTGTGGAGAGACGGCTACTGCAATTTATGCCTAAGTGCTAAACAATACGAATTCAGCCAGTGGGAAAGCATTTGCTCGCAAGGCATCAGGAAAAAGAGCTGTCATACTGTGGTCCATTGGTCTTGCGTTCAGCCGGTGCTTATAATAGGCCTGTTATCAAAGTCAGCCAGGACGTCGCAGGCAAAGGATGGTACAGTGAGCAACTTATCACTGTTCCCTGCCAACACCTAGCCGATTGAAATGATTCGATCTATAGCTGTTACTTGGAATAATGGGGATGAAGTCACTGTAATAGATCATTCTTACAGAATCAATTTCCCCCGCTTTGAAAGTGAAATCTCGTATTTTCCTGCAGTGTATGTATATACACACCTCTTTTATTTGTATAGCAACCGAAAGCTGTTATGCCAAAAGCGTGAGATATTCATCTGCTGGCATCCATCTCCGACCTCTTCCTGCGTGGCCGCAGAGCGGGATCCCCATCTATCTCATCCTGTCCTCGGGGGTGCCCAGGGCAGCCTCTTCATAACAGCATTCAAGGCTTAGCGTCAGGCATTTCTTACGGGACATCCTCTGCTGTCTCCCCTATGGATCATCTTGCCTGAGAGAGAGAGAGAAAATTGTTCAGTCTTTGAAGGGGATGTCTGCATCCTCAGGCCAGTGCATTTTATAACGTTCTGTTAGGGTACACATCCTGCCAGACTTGGGCATTTATAAATGAATAAATTCTAATAAAACTTCTAGCCGCGGGTTCTCAGACTGCCTGACAGCCGTTCCTGTTACAGGCAGCAGGAGGTGCCTGCAGGAGGTACCTGCAGCAGCAGCCGAGGAGCTAAAAGTAACAAGAGAAATGGGGGAATTTTTGACTAATAATACGTTCAGGGCCCATACTAGAAGTTAGTGAAGTACAAGGTGTTTTAGAAAACATCCCTATAATGGGAGGGTAAACAGAAAAATATGTTTTAACTGGAGAAGCAAGACTCTTCCACTTCATATTAGTAAAATTTAGTGATGGAGTCTCAGAAAAATAGATACCCTAGTTTGCCTAAATAAATAAATACGTTATGAAATACGTTTGCTCTTAGTAGTTTGCGTGTGCTATGCGAAATGACAGTTTATCTTGCTTCTAGTTGCCCTTTTAAGCAAATAAGCAAGCTTGTTGCTATCTACTTTGTGCATGCTCACAATTAATTGCTAAATACAAATTTAGAGTTGCCTCTTCCTCTTTAGTGAGAATTACCCATGAAAATGGCAGAAACTTTCTTTTTTATGTAAGTCTCCAGGGACTTCTGAAACTACTTTTTTTTAATAAATACTGCATTCTTAAATGATGATAATTGTCTTTTGTGGTAGAAGTGTTGGGAAAAAAAGAACAGCATAAAAAAGGCTTATAATACTTTTACTGTCTTGCTTTTATTTGAAATACGTTGTGGGTTTTGATGCCTGGAAACTTTTATCACCATCTCTGTCATGGATTGCCTGCTGGCAGATAAACAGATAATTTTGATTATGTTTTCCCAATATTTAATTTTTTCCTCTCTTCTGTTTAATCTCACTTTGCATTTATGAGGAGGATGAACTTCGAGTCACCTGGGCTATTCCCTCATATCCTCATGGCTTGTCTCTTAATTATTCAATATTGGCAGAGGGTTTGTAACCCGCCTCACCCTTTCCTTGCACTTTCCACAACATCTTTCATTTTTTAGTCTTCTGGGTTTTATTTTATATTTTGGTGTCTTTGGCACTAGTATATACACTGAGATATAAGACTGTCCAATACATGTATCACAGATAGGTAATGGAGCCCATGCCTGTATATCACTAAAGGTTTGCAGTCATTTCCCACGTTGAGAGTCTTCTACAAGCACTCTGAGATGCTGCTCAGGGCCTTAAAAATCATGCCCTCTAAAGGCATATGAATTGAGGCACATAAAAATACCTGATTTAAAACAGACTCAATGAGATTAAGGTGAAAACATTCTCATAATGAACTCTGTGGAATGGAGCTGGATAAACCCTTGTAAATGTATCTGATTTTCATCTGTGTCTCTGCTAAAACTGCAGTTTTTCTGTGTTCCTCATGCCATATCTGTATTTTATCTTTTCTTTTGTCCTGTCCTTAGTGCTGTCAAAAAGTCTGCCTTCGCTTGGGACTTCGGGATAGTCAGACTGGGTGGTGTAATTTGTACACATGATGAATGGAAGGACAGAATTAAAAACAGTCTTCCTAAACGCTCTCAATTTTGTTTGTTTAAAAAGGTCTGGGGGAATGATCCATTATTGTAGCATGTCAGCTTCTACTACAGTGTGATAGACTTTGTAACCAATGGTTAACTAGGGAAAGGACATATTTACTAAAATGCATGTATTTTCCAAATGGTTTAAGCAGAGCACTTATATTAACTGATGACTTTTGCTTAAGAGCTTGATTATTGAATAGCTAGCCATGTTTTTTTAATTAAGTTACTATTTTTTTTTTCGTGAAGTCACAGATTGCCTTGTTCCACATGTTGAAGATGCAGAGATTCATAACAAGACATACAGGACTGGCGATAAGTTAATAATCAGCTGTCATGAAGGATTCCAGATCCGTTACCCTGACTTAGACACCATGGTTTCAATATGTCAAGACGATGGAACATGGGATAATCTGCCCATTTGTCAAGGTTTAGTACACCAGCACATCCTGTTTTATAGCTCATGCACCTTGTGATAGTTTGCCAATATTTTTTTCTACAGTTGTAAGGATGTCAGTGATCTGATAAGCTCCACTCTAGAGTATTTGAATAGTGCTGCTGCTAAAGGTTTTTTTGATTTCTCCTCCCCGTTGTTCACTGCAGGAAAGAACATGCCACTTTCTGAACGTACCCATGCTTAAAATACTACTATAAATATTGCTTTTTTTTGCTAGTCTCAAATCTGACACAGATACATTGCATTCTAAAAAAAATCAGGATTAAATCAGCCAGAAGTTCAGCAAAAGATCTGATGGGCAACTGACATCTTTGCACCAATTAATTTCTGAAAAGATGTAAGCTTCTAACTGCAGTTTACCTTTCTTTTGCTTTATGCAGCAGTCAGGGATAGAGAGAAGCTGGAACCTGTTCTTCTACTGGAGTTTCCAGCAGGGTTATTGATCATGTTCACAGTCCATTAAACCCATAGGTGTTGACTGAAAATTCAGGGTATGCACAGGAACAATTTTGGCCAGAAAAGCCATTAGCCATAGAACTAGTGGTATGAGTAGCATGGGATCCCAGCTTCGCTTAGACTGCAAGAAATGGCTGGAGGAAAGCCAGCTTTAGTGAATGGAAATTCAATAACCCTGGGCTGCTATTACCTTGACATTTCTAACACACACGTGTTAGCACCATTGACTTGGTTTTAACCAATTCACATCTTGGTAACAAGCTTTATCAGCTGAACAGCATCGAGAGATTTTAACTGTTTGTGCTAAGGAGAAGACCAGTTAGTATTAACTTTCCTCAAACCCATCTGTGGTCTCCTAAAGCTGACAGGTCTTTGTACACACTTACACCATTACATCAATTTGCAGAATCAGGGCAAGCAGGCAGAGGAGCTGGGACACTTCTCAGGACTGACGGTGGCAGGGTGAGACATAAAAGTCAGCGCTTGGCCTTTCTGCTGTGAAGTGATGAGGTTAATGGGTGCCAGAGTCCAAAGTTACAGAAGCTTAGTTTGTATGGGTCTCCAGGGCTAGGACCCTCAGTTTGGGGCACATCAAACTCTGTCTCAAGGTCTTGTTGTAGACTCTGGTGCAAGCATGTAGAAATTTAGGCACATTACAGCTAGCTCAGTGTATCTGAAGAGGGCCATCAGAAAAGGGGAGTTTTCACAAACCCGTAAAAAAGCGGGTGCTAGTTTCAGGATGTCTTATCAGCAATGGCATGGGGTGTGGCAGTATGAAATATACAGCCCATTTTTGGGAGTGAGTGTACCTCACATCTAATTAAGGTAGATTAAGACTCTTGCAGTTAGGTGAGATGACTACTCAGAAGATTCATTTATAGGTACAGTATTGCCAAAGATCCAGGTGGAAATTTTGTGAGAGTCAGTATTAACTGGGTAAGCAAAAGTCCCCCAAGTACCCCTCGGCATGTTACTTTCTTCTGTTGCTGTATGTATACAATGAAACACAATCAGTTGCTGCTACTCAATATTCAATATTAGCTGCTTTTAAAAATAAAAGCAGTGTTAATAAAATTTATGAAATCAATTGCACAAGAGCAAAGTGCTGCAACTACCAGACAGGTAGAGAATGGGCAATTCAGATTCAAGTATCTATCTGCCATATTTTGCCAAATTCTATAAGCCTGTTCTAAAATTGACTCCAGGAATTTTCTTTTTGCTATGTCAAGCACTAATAATCTCAAAGGCACTTGTCTATTTGCACTAGGTAGGCTGTCAATTACATTTCCATGGCCCACCCTTTGATTACAACAGGCAGGGGAGTCTCATGACACTAACAGTGGGAAAGGATTGTAAAGCGTGTAAGAATCCAACTTCAAACTACTTTTGCCATGAGATAATAATGATAATTACTGATCTGGAATTATGTGAATTACTTAGCAAAAAAAGGTCAAAATGACATTTTCAACCAGCTTGAGGTGTTTGGAGACCTAGGGCTTTTCACAAACACTTGGCGCTCATACAAATTCAAGCAAATCTCTGCCCTGCTCCCAATGAGAATTAAAATTCTGAGCCAGCAGGACAAAATTTTCCCTGCTACAGTTCAGACGAGAGTAAGCTTGGTCTTGCTTGAGCAGTCTACTCTCTCTCTCTCTCTGTCCCACTGGAGGCTGCTTATATCATCCTGCTCAGTGGGCTGCTCGGTTTACAGGCACTGGTGTGTTATGTGTGAGGCATACTTGATCAGGGGTACGAGCAGTAGCCTGTAGATAGGATGCTCAAGCTTTATTTGAGCAGGGAGATAACCAGCTAGTAAAACAGCTATCAAAACCATTGCTCTGGTAGTACAGTGTGCTGTAAAAAGCTTTCAAGTTTTTTCTGTTGTTTTCTTTTGCTTTCCTCCCTCAAAAGGCCATTGTAAGGGAATAACTACTTGAAGCGCTGGCGAGACTTCTTTTAGATGCCAGTATCTTACAAGAAGTTCTCAGACTGATTTTAGTTTCCCCTGCAGGCTTAAAATCATGAGAGTCCCATGAACATCCTTCACAAATTCTTAGTAGTGGCAAGAGACCTATTTATGGATTGCCATAATGCAGCTCCTATTAGTCTCATAACTTTAGAATATTATTTTTCATTCCCTGATTACTAATTATCTTTCCGCCACATTACTGCAAATTAAAAAATCAACAGTATTAAGTATTACCCAGAGGGTCATTTCTAAGGCCATGAGGAATTTTTTTTTTCTCTAGTACAAACTCTCATCTAAATACCAGCTCAAGACAGACTCTGAATGTATGTAAATGACATGTTATAAAGTCATGTCATCTATTAAATTCACTGCTCTTTCTTGCACCAAATATGGCTCGTGACCATTTAGCTGTCACGGCTCAGTGCCATCCATGGTACGAATCCCTCAGAAGTAATTCCAGAAGTAGAACGTAGTCTCTGACTACATTTACAATTTCTGGTGGTAACAAGTACCTTTACTTTTTGATAACCTAATTTGAGACCTCATTCAGTGTTTATCCTGGGACTGCTCATGGGAAGTCACGTCCTTTCAGACTTTCTCAAACTGGAATTTCAAAATCATTAATTCTGTCTGCGAATCTTTTACAGTTGTGTGCACTTTGTCACAGGAGCAGTTTTAATATTAAAGATGGTTTACATGCCTGTCAATTTTAAGAGGAGGAATAAAACTCATGGTTTATATAAATGTCAATCTTTATTTAGTAAAGATTCTACCTCAAAAAGAAATTGCCATCTGCTTAGCCAGTGAATGTTTGTGAAACAAACCTTTCCTGGATTTGCTGAGAGTGAATCCCATGCTAGCAAAGCATGTGGGCTAAACAATGAAAGGGTTTGAAACAGGATAATGAGGCATATGTATCTGAGGGAGATCATGCAGGCATGCCATTCATAGTAGAGAAGATGAAAACTATCACACTCCTCAATTTAGGAATTATAACCAAGATGTGTAAAGATGACTGAGGTAAGCACCTTATAATACAAGATACTTCCCTCTTCTTAATTTGCAGGTTGCCTGAGGCCATTGGTTCTTCCTCATAGTTACATTAACATATCTGAGTTCGAGTCCTCCTTCCCCGTAGGAACAGTGGTGCATTTTCAATGCTTTCCTGGATATAAACTAGAAGGGGCAGAGTTCCTTGAGTGCATGTATAACCTTATCTGGTCAGATAGCCCACCTAGGTGCCTTGATGTGGAAGGTAAATGTCTTACTGTTTATTTATCTTTCAGTTTTGCAAAATCAGCATGTTCTATATGATTTTAACCCAGGGCTATAACCGTGGTTGTGCTATATGTAATGTTTCCGCAGGCCATGCAGAGTGTATCTGGATTTTGTTGCGTGCAACCTATTGTGGTTCACTGCACTGTTTGCTCGTGGCGTTCCCTAACTAATATTTGCTCTCTTGGTGTCCAAAGTGCAAGAGAGGAAGCTCTTAATGATAATTGCTTTGCTCTTAAACTGTAAATTCTTTGGAGCTTTTATAATGAAAATACTGGGGAAGTTATGGAATTCACATTCATGTGCAGATAGTCTGAGTTTCTATATATACAGATAGGCTTCCATGATAAATGAAAAAATGCTCCATAGAAACTCTTAGTTTGGGCTGTACCTGCTGCAAACATTATTCAGTGCTACACAATGCTGCACGCTTTAATATTTGTCTCTCACAGAAGTTAACCTTAAAGATGGATTTGCAACCGAAGTGACTGAGCTAATTTATTGATTAGGAACATAAAAACTATGGTCACTTGGTGTCAAACAGAGGTAAATCTTACCAAGCCAAAAGGAATAACCTGTGACTCTAGCTGCAGTGCTGGAATGGAGGATCTTGTAGTGCCTTGATATTTGCGTCCCATATATTTAAAACAAAGATACCAAATGGATTGCTGCATACACTGTCAAAACCTTGTGAACTACCTTCCTCCATCTTCATATTGCAGCTTGAATGCAACATCCTAGGAAGTTATCAGAATCCAAATATATCCTCTACATTTCATTCCCCTGAAAGGACTATATTTTTGCTCTGTTTCAAGCATGTAAGGAAGCTATCTGTATGTAGAATTTAGCTAAAAGCAACTATAAGAATTCGTATGTGGTACTTACTTATGTCACTGAGCTAAATGCTAAGCATTCTGGAAGTGCAAAAAATTTGCCAACAGCATCAACAAAGTGATATACTGCACAAAAATAATAAAATGATCCTTCTTTTTAACTGTCAATTCAAGTTCCAAAATTCTAAAATGCCTTTGCAATTTTGGAATGACATAACAAAATTAAACTTTTTTTTTTTAATTTAGCACACCATAAAAGAGTAATCCCAAATCAGCTCTATATAAACTGTTTTTGGAAGGTTTGTTTGTTGTTTCTAGCATGGCAAATATGTTGAAAAAATCAGAAGGGCCCTGTTAGGCTTAATCCAAACAGCATAACTATTTTGATAAAATTGCAATACTCCAGTTAGGAAGATAAGAGCATTAAAATACAGAAACTCAAGTGTATGAAACAGAAGAAGTTGTGTCGTACCCTCACTTAACACAGGTGAGCATTCCAGCTCCTGTAAAAATACCTGGGAAAACTCATGTGCTCATTGTTTATTGCTTGTATTCTAAAGTCATTAAGAGGGTTTTTTCCCTTGAAAATTTAAAAATGGGATAAGGACTGCTGCCCTGAAAGTTCTACATTTTAAATAACACATCAAAAGTTATCATCCCCAGTCAGCTATGATGATCTGTGATAGAAGGGATCAGTGTGTCAGCTACTGGGTCAAGGCCATCTGAGAGGCCTCATGAATTTTGATTTACATCCAGCCTCTTTTTTAATAATTTTCTTATTACTCTCTCTGTGAAAACTTTCTGTGGTGATTTCATGTTGGCGACCCATCTGTGCATGTGTTGAGTGAACCACAGGAGACCAAAGTCTAGAGCATAACGCTTGCAAAAGCAGGTTCTCCTCAGCTTTGGGGCCGTCCCTGCTTCTATTGGGGCAGGAGAGAGAGCGGCATCGCTAAAAGGTCACCCCTGACAACTCCCCTTGTGAACTCTATTGTAGGGATGCTTCAGCTGGTATGCAGCGAACTTCAAAATTATATCCAGACAGGGTAAATCGACTTGAGATGCTCTCGTTTGAAAGTGTTTTGTTCAAGTGATTTATCCAAGGAGTGCCAGTCTCCAGGAATCTTGTTACAATCCACTACTCTTAATTAGCGGTCAAAGCTCCCTCCCTGCATATTTTTTATTCCGCACCTTGCATACCAATGTCAAGCTCATTTTTCAGCATTCCTTGCACGTGTGAGGTATAATCTCACCAAGCAGTATTTTTCACAGAGGAAATCTGCAAATAAAAAATTAATTCCATTTATTTATTTCCATGATCAGTTCAAAATTTATTTTAATGACATTTCCTGCTCAGTATTTTAATATGGTAATGATTAAAAGCAAATGGATGTTAGGAAGCTGTAGTAAACCATGTCAGAGCTTTTATTCTTCTCTAAACAATGCTGCTTACAGCTTTCTTATTTTGATATATGTTCTTCTTGAAGCCTTCACAAGAAGGAATTTCTTAAATGTGTGTGTAATCACAGAAATGCTATATGTCAATCTCGTGAATTTTTCCCTCTTTGGTAGGCCAAATAAATTCTGAATTAAGGGTTTGTAGCTCCATTTAAATAAATAATTACACCAGGGACCACTCAGCTCCCATTGTACAGCATGCTTTCTTAATGCTCCGTCCAGTCTTATTCTTAATATTGCGAAGCACAGAGCTTCCACCAGCTCCGGCAAGAGACTGATTTTTGCTGATAGGGAAGAAGAATTTTCTGATAATTAAAATCACTGTTGCTGTAGTCACAGTAGTGCATAAAAATTGTGTTACCTGGTACTGAAGTGCAGCCAGCACTGCAGAGTTATGCAGTGGCTTCTGAGAAACAGCTGGTTTCTTCTGATCAGGGAAGTTGTTATAGCTCAGGCAAATAAGGATGCCTTTAGCTCAGATTGCCAAGTATTTACTGGTATAAGATCCTCTTCTTAAATGCTTGTACCTTTGCCAAATTTAAAACATTCAGATTGATTTTTGAGTGTCTGCCTCAAGCTGAATCATTTGGGAAGCTTCAGTTGAAATGGTTCAGCTATATCTGAGAATGACAGTAGAGGAAATGGTGTTGTTTTACCAGTGCTAGAAAATTTTACAGTCATTTAGAGGGTAAGATGAAGCATTTAACACTGAATCTCCTTCTCTGTTAAGTCCTCAATTTGCATCCTTAACTTTCATAATCTCCTTTTTCTAGTGGAATTCCATAATTATGCAAAAGGTTTTTAAGCTTTCTTTTGTAATGAAACTCGCTAGACACTTCCAGGGATATACGAAAATCTAAGGAAAATGTTATTTTTTTAATTTATATGATTTTTAAATTACCAATTTGGGGTTAATCATCCATCTGTAGAAATTGATGTAAGTTAGTTATTGCCTTCTGTAAAATTAGATATGCAAAAGATGGGTGGGAAAACCTCAAATGGAAGATTACCACATGGGGTATAAACATTAATTGTAAAATCAGATGGCTTCCAAAAACATTGGAGGAGAGCAAACACTTGAAAACATACCGATATGGAACTCTGTGAAAGAAAATGTATAGAACTAGGAAATGTTTATGATACGATACTTTAAGGTGAATAAAGAGATTACACAGGATTTGGAGAAATTTAGAAACAAAACCAAAAAAGCCTGGCCATCAGTACTTTGAAACGTGATCTGCCTATGATTACACACCTTGCCATCTGGACTCTGTATTTTAATCTTTCATGCACTTTGGAAGACTTCAAAGAAGATGTAAAAAATAGTCCTTATAAAGAACTGGGAGGGAAAGCAGGCAAAGAGAGGAAATGCTGGAAGAATTTGATTATAATGTGCTAATGCTAGAATGTAAAGCATTTGTCTGGTTAGTGTAATTGGGAATTCCTGGCTTTGTATTTAAGAGTAAAAGGGAAAACAAGTTGACTGAATTTGCAAACAACAGACATGATCCTATTATCTGGAATGTCTGGTTTCAGCATCATCCCAGCTGAACAGAAGAGCCGGTCCTGCAGGAAATCAGATATATTGCAAGATCAAAACTTCATTCTACATGCTAGGATCAATAGAATCTGTAGCTGACATTAAGCTTGAAAGGATGTAAAATAGAAAATATTTCAAATTTTTGTAGATTCAAAATTGAAATGAAACAAACATGAGGAACAGACTTCAAAGAGGAGATTTGATGGGTAGAAGAGAGGAAAAACATAGAAGAAAACTGAAGGCATGTCACAACTCTGGTATATAAAACCACCTCATTGTGAGGGGAGGTGAAAAGATACAATGCTAAGCAACCACCAATAACAGAAAGGATCCTGAAAATTATAGAAACTATGGAAGAAAGATAGGAGAAGGAAGGGATTAAGAAAGTTGCACAACAAAGCCAGAAGAAGTGCAAGGCAGCCCAAAAAAACCTACCTGGAGCACCAGGAAATTTCTGGAGAATGAAGAGTAAGACCAGCAAAGTATGCTAGAAATAAAAAAAAAATTGAAAGACAGGCAAGAATACAGGACAGAGCTTTAAAATGATTCTTCTCAGAAACCTGAGGACAGACACTCATAGAGAGGGTCTGGTAATTCTGACACAGAACCTAGAAAGTAAAGAGCATGAGAGAGCTCTGGAGGAGAGTGATGTGACAGGTGAAATGCCATAACCACTTAATATTTCTAAACAAAGTAGCTTAAACTTTCTAACCAATTGCATGCAGGATACTTTGAAGAAAACTTCAAAAATCTTAATTTTTATATAACAATTGCTAAGCCATAAACAGTGACTGACACTGAGCTATACATTTGATAAACTATGCCCTCAAAATATTTTAAATTCTTGATGGAACATAAAGCAATACACTGAGAAAAAAGATACAAGTCAGCCTGCAATCAGTTTATGTTCAGGAGTCAGAATAAATTAAGCAATCCTAAGCCTGAGATATTGTACATTGGTAAGAATGGATTTCTCTCCGTGTTTCTTTGTTGACATTGAGAAGGCTTTACGTAAATTCCAACACGACAGACTGATGCGTATCCTCAGGGAAGATAACGTTGATGTAGCAGATCTCCAACAGATAAAAACCTGTAGAGGGAGCAGAGGGCAACAATACAAGCAAGCTGTGAAACACTGTGGTATTAAGAAATTGACAGAGGTAGATACCAGGATTCTGTTCTATGTTTACACCTACTCAGCTCACAGGCAAGAAGGAGAACAACTTAAATATTGCTCAACTGCCAAAAGGGTTAATCCAAGTTAACTGAGTTAATGTTAACATAAAGACGCATTGATAGCCTTGTTTTTAATAGTTCTGACTAGAGTGGCATTTCAGAAGATATTCACTGCCTACAGCAATACTTCTTGTAACTCAGGAACAACAACAAGCCATAAATGCTCAGATAGCAGCAGCCAACAATATCTGTAAGCACCTTTACTTGGGCAACACCTTTACATAGGTGACACCTTAGCCTGATGGACAAATGATGAAATAGGCTGATAGTGTTTTACCCAGGGGGTGATTAAGTTGTAGAAGGCAGGTGTGATGAAGTTTAAAAGGGTAGTTTTCTTTTAAAAAAATCATTCAATAACTCTACGTGTTTCTGCACTGTAGACAGTCAATTCATTCATCACCCAGCAGTGCAGAAATGATACGCGTCTGGCCACCCTGTATGAGTGTGGACATTGAAGCACTTTACAGAGCTGCTCATAGTGACTTGGAATGTCTGGATTTCTGTGCTGTTGGAGAATGCTGAAATTCATCTGGACACCTTTACCCACAGCTGAAGAGGCGTGGAAAAGAATTGAATTCAGAAAGAGCACAGTGACATGAAATCCTAGGCAGACAAACCATGTTCTTCTGTGGACATACTGCTTAATAATCATCCAATCCCTTAACTCCAGCAGATGTGCTGCAAAGTGAAACAGAAAGAAAACCAGACCACATTTTGAGACAGAATGATATACAAAAGTGGGCTTTTTACAGCTCTTGTTACGAGGGATGGTGGGTTTAGAGAACAGTCTTCAAGTTGAAGACATTGTCTGAAGAAGATAAATACCATTATATTTCTAAGTGAGTGCTCCTTTTTTGCATTGCAGAAATCTTCTTTGATCTTGGCTGTGATTGAAATAGATGCCTTCTCCACTGTTCACAGTTTTTCAAGAAAAACTTTTCAAGAAAGTTTTTCAAGAAAGAACAACAACTCATAATCTGTTTCTTTTGTCTTCTGTTTCTGCTTGATGCACAGGATTGTCACAGTAAATCATTATTTTACACCTGCTCTATCACCTGTGTACATTTCAGAAACTCCTTAGCATTTCCAGAATCAGCCAGACATCCCAACTTTTTTATGGAGCCATAATTTCTGCCCTGTAGTTCCCCATTAGCTGCCAGATGCATGTAGTGTTTTACCCACTTTGCTTTAAATATGCTGAGGATTGGGGGAGGGAGGGGGAAGCAGACAAAATTTCTCCCTGAGGCCTGTTTTATAATATTAATCTTTAACTGTATCTGGCAGGGCTCCTCGGAAAGGAAAAGCACACTACATTGTCTACCTTGAAATCAAATATCTCTGTGCTTTATGGACACATTCATTAAATTTGGCTACACAGTGCAATCATAAAGCATCTTCCACAAAAGGAGGGAACTGTAGCTACAGACCCTGTGCATTGGGAAGTCTACTTGCTGCATAGGTTTGTTCACTCCCAGAGATAAAAAACAATATTTAAAGGGTGGCAGTTTCACCAATCAGTGTAGGGAGGCACTTGATAACTAAACATAAATAACAGAAACCGATACTTTTCCATGCCTTCCTAGTCTTGTAAGCTGGTTTGTGGTATTACAGTGCTAAGATCACCTGCTGGGTTTCTTCCCCCTTTTTTTTTTCCTGGTAGCACTCTATTGGGAATGGGACCTTGTGCTTTTCCTTCTCCCAGGTAGTATAGCTTTATTTCCTCAGCCTTCAACTAAGTCCTGGAATACAGCTTGTCTATTCTGGCATTCTTTCTCTTTGTCAATCCCTGATGAGTGGTGTAGGTGACACCACACAGGCTCAAGGGATTCTTGCTTATAAACAAAGAGGAAAAAGCTATTAAAGAAAGAGGGATTAAAATAACATAAAAACACTGATATGTCCAGCTCACAGTGAGCACTGGCTTCTTCAGACAGCCCTGTCAGGTGCTTTTATCTGTCTGGTTTTCTTAGCCAGCTTCCCAACAGCTTTCTTTCCCTCCTCCACCTCCATTCTACTTCTAAGCACATTGAGCTTTTCCAGGTCTGGGGTTATCCTGTGATGCCTGTCAAATACCCAATCCTTGACTTATTTTGAAGCTCTCTGATTCCTTCTTGTTAGGTGTCTGTGCAGTCCCCAGCATCTGCTTCTCAAAGTCCTAAAAAGACCATTACTGATCATAAAGTCAGACACTCATGAGAAAAGGAAGAAAGAAAACTACAAGCAAGTGATGAAAAAAGCTAAAACGATCTGCTGTAAATGAGACCACAGTGCTCCAAGCACTCCCATGTGAATAATGAGTATAAATATTTCCTTAAAAATAATTATGGGCCTCCTGCTAGAAGGAATCCTAGCTCTCTATTGTGCAAATTCGTCATCAATTATTTGTAGTTTAAATTAAAATTGCACTTTTTAACTTATGACTTATAGGAGAAAGATCACCTGGGGTGTGTTTCATCCCATATCTGTTGTGAAATGCATTTGAAACTGAAGACTTTGGCATTAAGATCAATGTTTCACAGGTTGCTGAGCTGTGAACGGCAGTATTGTGGAGCATGAGTGCGAATTTGGCGTGATGCTGCTGTGGGAGCTCAGCTGACTGGAACTGCAGAACGGTCTTGTTAATTTGTAACTCCAGTAATAAGGAAGCTCTGTGTACAATAAGTGATTGTAAATCACCTTCTGTTTCCATTTAGGAACCAGCTAATGTTAAACTATTATTAAAATAGGCTTGAAACTAGCTTTATACTGTTTTGTTTAGGCTTATACAGCTGGTGCTAGTGATAGCAATTTTCAGCAAGATGGTGTTTGTCAAAGCTAGACCAGAGAAGCAGCTTTTCATTAATTATTTAATTCATTTCACACTTTGTAGAAGGTGAAAAGTGCTTCCCACTGTGTGCATGTTGAAAGGCTTACCTTGCTATTGTAGCTGGTATAAAATTACCTGGGATGATGGTCTAGGGGCAGAGCAAGCAGCCTGGAGCCATGAGACCTGGGGTATGTGCCTAGGTACTTGAACATTGATTTGTTGAATGGTTGAGAAGAAGTTGCTTAACTTTTAGGTGTCTTTTCAGAAGAAAACATGTAAGTGGCATTGTGAAGGTTAAGTAATTGAGAAATTAGATTGAAAAAAATTTGGAACTTATTGCTAAGAGTATAGTATTTGTAATAATTCTTGCTGTAGGCTTTCAAGAAATAAATTTTCTGGCAACTTCAGAGTTCAAAATAAGCATCTTCTATCTTCATTACTTTAAGTTGTGTCTACTGTTAGGCTTAATGTGAGTCAGCGTCATGGAGCGGTGAAAGATTTACTGCTGTGTGATTAAAGTTGGGCTCTGAAAATGAAATCAAATGCAATCCATTGTTGACCCTTACAACAGGTTTTCTCCCAGCTGGAGCCAAACAAGTAACCTACTGTAATGTGGTAAACATCCTGCAAATCTGTAATTCATCCTCCTCTCTCATGTATTTGGATCGAAGAGAAAGACTAATCTTGTCAGCTGCTAATGTCACATTTGCAGTGCCTGACTCCATGATGTGGGGTAGCACGTGGTGAGTGAAGAATCCCCCTCTCACAGGGAAGGGTGTTGGCTTTGTGACCAATGTAAATTTTCAGATGATGTGCATCATTTTCCAGCTCAGTTAGAAATGCAAGATGGGAAGAAAATGGAATAAAAAGAAAAAGCTTTGTGGATATAGAAGCTTCTTTGTTTAAAAAGTGGTTAAGGAATTGGGGGAAGATCTTTCTGGGAATGCTTTTTATTGTCTTTGATCAAAATATAACTTTTTACTCAAAAGGTTCTAATATACAGATTTTTTGGAGGCTATTTTGTTCTTACCTTGTTTCCCTATTTGAAGTACACTAAGATGGCACTTAGGCACACGGTTTAGTGGTGGACTTGGCAGTGTTAGGTTTATGGTTGGACTTGATGATCTTAAAGGTCTTTTCCAACCTAAATGATTCTATGAATCTATGATTCTACTTTGTATGTTAGGGCTCACTTAGTTGTTTCCTTTAACCTCTCTATTCTGGTATTACTATTACAACAAATTGCTGTTGTTTGCTGTGGGAATAAGTAATCAGAAAAGTTCATCAAAGCATGTCTTAACTTTCAAAACGCAAATTCAATGGCCTCAAAGTTTTTCTCACTTGTTCCAGTACAGCTATAATATGCACTAAGTCTCCCTTCACAATGCTGACATAATTTGTTATAGGAATGTATCATTAGGAGATCGTTAAGCTGATGTTCACAATAAATTAAAAGTTACTCTAGTAATGCTTCCTGTTCTGCTTACATTTCTGAAGAGTTAAGCATCTGTTCTAGACTGAGAGGTTTTGACAGGGCTTATTTTAAAGCAAGTGGGTTTGCTACTTCCTTCCTTTTACAAACCTCTTAATTTCTTCCTCAAGCTCTCAACAGGGTGGTTGAGGCAAACAGTTTTTCTTCCATCCTATTTACAATACTGGACAATTTAATGGAAATTTTTGTTTTGCAATTTTAGAATTAAAATTCTTTTGGTTTTTTTACATTACTATAACTTGAAATCTAAGGATAGAATAGAAAAATCCTTTCTTAATATTTAAACTATAGAAGTAATAGAAGTAATTTCCTTTGCCTCCTCTTCTTCCTGTTGGCCATCCACTCCCCCTTCCCTCATGTATTCCTTATTTGATATTGCACTAGAAATAACAATTTTTGTCTACCAGATTTTGTCTTGAGATCTTTTTGGCTAACAAATCAGTAAATTCTCTAAACAGTATAGTGTCTTTAGAGTTTAAAAATCCACAACTAACAGCTACTTCTTTTTGAACACCACTGATTTATTTTCTTTTTGTTTGTTGTTTTTTACAAATTCATAACTATTAAGAATCAACTGAATATAGGATATAGGCATTACATTCCCCTGCATACTGACTATCTTATAGCATGCTGTTATGTGTATGTGAGAGGATGAGGAGCTTCCAATTACGGCTCTGTACTGTGCAGTGCAAGTGTGATTCATGTACTGGTAATACCTGTGGAATGGCCAGGTCTGTCAGGTGAACTGTACAGGAATTGTTGAGGTATATGAGAGAAAGGTTTCTTGGTTGAGTATTTATTTTAATCTGAAGGGTGATGACACTGAAGTAACCAGGGAATGCAGTATTTATTTGCACAGTGTTCACAAAGCAGCCAGAAAAGGAACAAACATAATCTTCACCTTCTATGTGCCTGTTAAAATGTATTTTCAGATCCTAATACCAAGCATGTGTTTGTATGAAGGCAATATATGGAAAAGGATCCTTACTGAGGCCCCAGAAGCCAACCAGTAAAGCCAAAGCCTCAGGTCACCCTAGATGGGAAGAGACAGACATGCTGGGATGTATATTGCCGTGGTCTCATGGAGAAAATCATGGCTCGAATTAAACATTGGTTGGAATGCAGTAGCCAGAGATGACAGGTGTCCAGATTTCTGATGTTAATTAGTGTCCTGATATGTACAAGACCAACAACTGAGGGTCACGAGAAGCTCTTGTTCTCTTCCAGTTTGTGCTCAAACCAGACAGTGTGTCCACCTCTCTGATTACTATCATAGAATCAAGGTTGGAAAAGACCTTTAAGATCATCAAGTCCAACCGTTAACCCAGCACCACCATGCCCACTAAACAATGTCCTGAAGTGCCACGTCTACACGTTATTTGAACACCTCCAGTGATGGTGACTCCACCACCTCCCTGGGCAGCCTGTTCCAATGCTTGACCACTCTCTCGGTAAAGAAATTTTTCCCACTATCCAATCTAAACGTCCCCTGGCACAACTTGAGGCCATTTCTTCCTGTTCTATCGCTGGTTACTTGGGAGAAGACACCAACACCCGCCTCACCACAACCCCCTTTCAGGTAGTTGTAGAGAGCGATAAGGTCTCCCCTCAGCCTTCTCTTCTCCACACTAAACAACCCCAGTTCCCACAGCTGCTCCTCATGAGACTTGTTCTCCAGACCCCTCACCAGCTTCGTTGCCCTTTGGACACATTCCAGCACCTCAATGTCCTTCTTGTAGTGAGGGGCCTAAAACTGAACACAGGATTCGAGGTGTAGCCTCACCAGTGCCGAGTACAGGGGCACAATCACTTCCCTGCTCCTGCTGGCTACACTATTTCTGATACAGGCCAGGATGCTGTTGGCCTTCTTGGCCCACCTGGGCACACTGCTGGCTCATGTTCAGCTGGCTGTCATCCAGCACCCCCAGGTCCTTTTCCACCGGGCAGCTCTCCAGCCACTCTTCCCCAAGCCTGTAGTGTTGCATGGGGTTGTTGTGACCAAAGTGCATGACCCAGCACTTGGCCTTGTTAAACCTCATACAGTTGACCTCGGCTCATTGATCCAGCCTGTCCAGATCCCTCTGCAGAGCCCTCCTACCCTCCAGCAGATCAATGCTCACGCGCAATTTGGTGTCATCTGCAAAATTACTGATGAAGTACTCAATACCCTCATCCAGATCATTGATAAAGATATCAATGAGACTGGCCCCAAAACTGAGCCCTGGGGATCACCACTTGTATCTAGCAAGATACACCAGTGCTTTCTCCACACATTGGAACTGGCAGGTTTTTATCTATGTCTTTCTCATCATTAAAGTTCATCTTAACCTTTTTCTCTGCATAATGAGCAGGCATTCACAGTGTGTTTGGAAGAAGCGTTATTTTTGATTAGGTGCAAATGTCTCTAACACTGTCCATCCCTGTGTCAAACAGAAAATGGCTGGCTTTGCACTGCACTGCTAACCCAGCGAACCAAGCAACTAATGTCCTACATGAAAGGCAGACCAGTAGCTAGAGAAAAAAACATACTATGCAAAAAATCAAAGGTGGAAAGTAAGTTTCTTGCTTACTCCTACCCCTTTTTTATAAGTAAGTGCCCTGTATTTCAAGATATTTTTGCTTTTATTTTTTGGCTCATGTACAAAAGCTGGGCAAAACCTGAATAATTTACCTCCTGCGTACTTTGACCAAAGACTAAACCGACTAGCCATTGAACTGATTGACTAAAAGAAGGGATTGAGCATTGTAAATATCTGTAACTCCACTGTTATGTCTCTGCTAGTGGCTTTTAAAAAGTGAGGGGACATCTTTATTCTGTGCCATCTATGTTAATTGAGAATATGCTAATACCAAAAGATCTTCCCTCCTATAGTTCCAGTGCCAACAGTGCAGAGTTACTGCAGCATCCTGTGGGCAGAATTTAAAAAGCTTCTTGACCATAATGGGTAGGAAAAATTACTGAGTGAAGCCCATTTATTCCTCCAGTGCCTGGGCAGTAAGCGCCCACAGTCTGCATCACCCTCGCTGTGACCCTGGTCCAAGGGATGTGGCTGTTGCACTGTGGAGGCTGCGATTGAAGGGGCACGCCGTGGGGCTGACCTGCCTTTGCCTTTGCTCCAAGCCAGTATGTGACAGTGTTTTTAACACAAGGCTTGACTCCCCAGGTTTTAAGCTCTTCCTGAGCACGCTAATCTTTCATTAAAATAAGTCAGAGCAGAAAGGCCATAGTTTATCTTAGAGGAGAACACTCGGCTCTCCTGAGAGCAGGAGAGGAAGTCCATCAAATCAAATTAGGAACTCCTCCCTTCAACTTCCTTGAGTAACAGGCATCTTGAGCATCCCAGAAGGGATTTCTTTGCCACATAAACACACTTGTTCTTTCTTTTTGATGAACAATTCAGATTTTCAGCCAAGAATGTTGAGCTGTGAAGTTCCTGTAAGTCTCCTTACAAGCTGTGGCCAATTGCTCTACAAAGACAGATCCAGAGATCCAGGATCATGTGCTGCAGAACCACCAGCAGACACAGCCTGAATTCTGTCCATCTCTCTGACAAGCTCCAAAATTAAGGACACATGCACGTGATCTTTCAATGCTGGTTGTCAAAAGATACTACTGAATTATCCATGCTAGATGTTGTAATTTGTGCACTGAAGTCTCAAAATCCTTACAAAGTGAAGATGCTGAAAGCTATTGGTAGTAAAGATCTGGTGTCATATTTAAGAACAGCACCTAGGGCCTTTTTTAAGCTGTGAGAACTTCCTGAAGTAGAATTCACTTGTTTCTATGATTATTTATCATTCATACTGCTGTGGGCTTTGACAGTGAAAAGGTTACTTGTCAGACACACTTTTATTTTAATCAGTTTGTGGCTATTTTCATTCTGTGTTTGATGCATTTTCCTGAAGTCCATGGCCTGTAATACGCAAATCTAATTAGGGTTGATCACTGGGAATGCTAGAATTTTAACTTTCCTAGAAAACTTCAATGGGCTTAAGTTTCCCACCAGAGTTTTCCTCCATAGTTGATCTAGCACATTCCTTTAATCTGTGTAACTAGCATCATACACTGGTATCCAGCATAAATAAGGGATCTGACCCTTTAAGATGACTAGCTCTGCACTAAACATCGTCTGTCTTTGGGAGCCAAGAGTGTTCAGCAGCCCTCCAAACTTTCATAATCTTGCTTTTCTGTGATCAAAACTAAGGCCACTTCATGGCTGTCCTTCCACTGACTTTAAGGGATCTTGGGCCAGGATGACCATGGGAATGGAACAAGTTGAGAAAGGGACCGGGTGTATGACTAACTGCCCAGAGCTCAAAGTGAGTTCATTTTTGGTTGTTTGTCATGTATGTCATTTGACTTGATTTGGAAAAAAAGGCTCCAAACCTGCGCATTTCTGATTGTACATGGGGACCAGTTTGCCCATGCAAATGTTGAGGGATCCTGAAACTGGATGAACATAAAGTTCATAGGAGGTGGTGAGGGATACCCCAAGTGAATTGAGAACCCCTGACTCTGACAGTCCAGTTAGCATAAGAATGAAGCACTGTTTCAACTGAGCTAAACGCCCTCATTTTCAAACCTGCTCCGCTGCATCTGCTGGTTCTAAGAGTGTTTAATGCAAGAGCTGTTGGCAGGTACGATGGCTTAAAACATGTCTCTAATTCATGACTAATGCTCAGCAGTGCATTAAAGAAATGTTTGTAGAAGTTTCCAGGCAGCACCAATATGAGCGTTTCCCTTGAAATATGGAGGGTGTTAGTGGAAGGGGTGGCACTGTTTTTTAGCACTGGGGACATATTCTACACAAGGAGTGATGCTCTTATTTTCAGGTTTTATAAAATACAGCTCCCTATCTGGGTTGCCCCCACAGTGTATTGTTTTTAATCTGCCGGGGCAATGTGTCATTCCTGAGCTGATCCACATTGCTGGGATACCAACTTTGAGGCTTTTTTTATTCAGCAGGCTTCTTTGGCCCTTAATGACATTAAGAGGTTAGGGATGAGGCAGCACATACATTGCTGGAGAGGAAAATTTGTTTCTCTGAGTGTTGCTCTTTGTGATAAGGTGTGCTCCACTTGCTCATTGCTAGAAAGGTCCTGGGCATCTACACATCTCTTGCAACTTGCCATAGCTGGGCAAAACTCAGTTGCAAAGAAGCTTAAATTGCTGTTTTCCTTTGTTCTCATGCTCTAAGTGTAGATAATAAAAATATACCAGGTTTCCCTATGGCAGGCCAGAATAGTTGCTTTCACTGATCATTTTCTTTTTACTAGAAGAATGATTCCTGATATGGACAAAAGGTGCTTTCCTACTATTTCAGCCTGACCTTTGCCCTAGTCTTAAGAAAATTGTTTTCAAACTTGAGTTGACTTCCCAGTAAAGCATTTCTTTCTTGTGGGCCCAGAGACTTTGGAAAGTATGCAGAGTATTGAGGATGTGAATTTTATGTGAATTACTTGCTCTGATTTCGAGTTATTATTAAGCCTTGCCAGTGAAAATGCAAACAAAACCATGTCTCCAGGGGATGGCGAACAGACATTGCTGCACATTGTAATCAGCTTCTCTTGAAGATTCATTTAATATCTTGTGTATTTTTTTATGAAATGCATTATTCATGTAACAAGATTCACAGAGAGAAGCAGCTGAATTGTAATTTCTGGGAAGATTCTTCTTCTGAGAAATGACATTTTCATTATTTAAATCAATGCAGAAAGTATTGGATGCATGAGGGAGGCATGAAGAGAAGGGAACAGCCTGTAGATGGGGCACTGAGCCAGTTAGTTGCTGCCTCTGAAGGGAAATAAAACAACCCATCCAGCTAACTGAAGGCCTTTTTGGGTCAGTATGTAGCCATCTGAGACATCATTACACTTTGTAGGTTTTTTTTTCCCCTCTGTGTTAAGAGCACTTAAGAAAATAGTATCAACTAACACTTACTAGGTGGAAATATTATGAAAATACTGCTTGTGAGCTGCTTTCCCCGCTGCTGTTTCCTAGAGCGCTCCCTCGACTCTCCATTGCGTTCATCTGCCCAGCCATGTGAGAGGTCATTTCATTTCGTTTCAGGGTCTACAATAAAAATTGCACATGGTTATATTGCAATTCCGTCTTCTTTACCTAACCTTATGTAAGCCACTGTACTTAATTAACACAGGCTCAGCCTCTGTTATATTTATACCACCTCACTCCACCAGCAATCCCACTGAGATCAGTAGGGCTGCTCAGAGATAACAGAACACAAATAACACCAGTAGAGTCTGAGCCCAGCTTAACAACATTACAGTGGTACAGACTGTAAGTATTAAGCAGTATTGCTGTGCATCTCCTGCTGCATAGTGGACAGCAAATTCATTTTTAAAAGTGAATGTTTAGGAATTTAATTAGTGCATATAACCATTTAATTATGTTAATGAAACAACAAGTAGAATGTTACAGCTGAATTTGCGATGCTTCATAAGGAGAGGGATTGTCCTTATTTTGCCTGTCCCCCTCCAGGCCCGTATGGCCATCTTACAGGCATATGTGTCCCCTTTTGTTTTCTTCCCGCTCTCCCCTTCTCCCAGAGGATGGGAAGCTTCACAGATCCCACCTCTCAGGCCTTTAAATAAGCACGTGACAGCAGAACTTGCTGGTGTTGGTGAGAGCCGAAAGCAACCCCTCCGGCACATGTTGCCACCAGGGAGATGATGCATCCATCCACCGGTGCAGATGGGCGCCTGGCCTCCCAGCAGCAGCAGTCTGGTACCACTGAGATAAAACCCAAGACTGCAGGGAGCCTGAAAGGGAGCCTGCAGTGTGCCCTGTGTATTTTGACATATGCTGAAGCCACCCAGCCGTGGGTTGCTGGCATTAATGTCCTTCTCCTTTTCTCTTTGTTTATTTGCCCAAGTTTGTCCACTACCTCCAATGGTGAGTCATGGAGACTACATCTGCCACCCAAGGCCTTGCGAGCGTTACAACCACGGGACGGTAGTGGAGTTTTACTGTGATCCTGGTTACACCCTCACCAACGACTACAAGTACATCACCTGCCAGTACGGAGAGTGGTTCCCCTCCTACCAAGTATACTGTGTCAAAACAGGTAAGGGAGCAGCAATGGCATTACTTCTACCCTCTTACAGTCCCTCTCTTTTAGAGCAGATCTCTAGGTCTGTAATGCCTGGTGAACTTAATAATGAACTTATGAATCTGTTTCATGCTTAAGTGATGAACGTCATTGATTTTAGATACTATTAAATGCAGTATATTTTTATTTCTGAGATCCTGAATGATCCTAAACCATTTCAATAGTTAGCTCTTCAGTATATTTTGGAACATCTTCTGGATATTTTTATATGTATATAAGCTAAATTCATGATTGCATGTCTAAAAAATAAAGTCAAGGGGATAATGCAAGGTCCAGCCTCTGTGGCAGCTTACTGTTAAGGTTGCTTTTGGTATATGGTGTTAGGTTCATGTGTATTTATTTCTACAACATACATATAAAAGATCTTTTCTCCTAACTGGCATTGACGAGCATTGTTGAAGTATTAATACAAAATAACAATTGTAATAATCAAGCCCAACTCTTGTATTGACTTTTTGTTACAGAACAAACCTGGCCAAATACACAGGAGACTCTCCTGACTACATGGAAAATAGTGGCGTTTACTGCTACCAGTGTTTTATTAGTACTGCTTCTGGTTATTTTAGCCAGGATGTTCCAGACCAAATTTAAGACACATTTCCTTCCAAGGTTTGTCTTTTGTTTTTGTTTTTTGTTTTTTTTGTTAAGATTGAGGACCTTGATTCAGGTTTTTCTCCTCGCCAAGGAAACAGAGCGGCTCACCAGCCTTGCAGATACCTTCTTCTGCTCTGAGCAGAAGTTTCTGAACCACCAGTGTGGAAGGGCACCCCCAGAAACCTGCAGCAGTCCTTTCTGCAACTAAGATAAAAGGCAAAGTTTGCCAGATTCACTTTGGGAGTAATTACAGCTCTACTACTGAGAATTGCTGCTTCTGCATGTAAAAATAGCTGACAATATTTTTAAATACTCATTTTCAGGTGCTGGGGGAATTAATTTTTTAACTACTGTAGACTTAGTAATGTAAGTTTTAAGAAATAATTTCTTTTTTCTCTATGGACAAATTCATATTAAAAGTTTGCTTTCCCTTCATAAGCATTATTTTCATCACGGTTCATAAACATCTCCTACATCTTCCTTTATTTCCATAAAATACCATGCAGCTATGAGCATTTGTCATTGATTCTCACAGAACTCCTCATGAGACAGGCAGGTGGGTATTATTATTATCTTACAACTGGAAAACCAAAGGCAGGTGTGCAGAGTTTTAGGCAAAACTAGTACTATACTGGGGTTTAAACTTGCTTCTAGTTTTCAGTCTGCTCAGTTTGCTATGGACCTTGACTGTGTGACTGCTTCTCTCCTGCTCTTGCTTTTTCTCATGCCTTTATTCTACCACATGCAGAAAACAGAGATGGAAAAACTGTATGTCAATAAGTACATGCAGCAGAAAGGACTTGGTGATCTTAATGTTAAAGAAATGTGTGCATAAAATTATACAGATTGTATATAAATTTACACATTACTTATATATACATATATGTGCATATATGCAGTATATGGGGAGTAGTATACATATATGTATGTAACTAGGAAGATCTTTAGGGTAATGGGTTGCACCACAGATAGCTTTATAGTCCATATTCGTCTAGCTTATTGAAATAGCTTTCTGTCCTCTTCTTTTCAGACGTTTTCAAGTCCTAAAGGTACCTGGGACCAATTCCCTCCTGCTAGGACTCTACTGTGATTTAACTGGCTAAAAAACAGATACTTTAGGGTTTAACAAACCTTCCTGATTAATAGAGAGACTTTATTTAAAAAAGAAATCAGCTTAATACTGTTTAAGGAAGCCTTCATCCTTTGAAAGTAAGACCCGAAGGAGGCCACAGATCTGGCCACCAAAGCTCTGTCATCCAGCAGTAGTCATCCCAGTGCCTGTTTACATGGACTGTAAACACTTTTGTGCTCTAGCACACATCTTTCCAGGGGTTCAGACACTTCTGACTGGTGAACTACATCTGTGATCTTACATCCGTGATACTTACTATGCACAGCACAGCAAATGGTGCTTCTTAGCATTTCCAAACACCTGCTTTCCTTCCCTTCTTGAAATTTTTCTTCACATTATTATTTTCATTTTTCCTATTGTAACAGATTCCACCTGATTGTCAACCTGAACAGAGTTTTGCAAACCCATGAAGCAAACATTTCTGTGAATGTTGATGACCCTGTAGATTCATTTTGCATGATTAGAAAGTGCTGTGTTTACTTAAGTTCAGCGATTGCTCTGAGGTGCTTCTGACGTGCTTCTGCTCTCTGTGATAACTCATCTGTGTTTGACGTAGAGGCAACCAGGAGGGCTCCATGGGTGACCCTGACTTTGTGGTGGTGGATGGTGTTCCTGTCATGCTGCCTTCCTACGATGAAGCTGTAAGCAGTGGCTTGAATGCTCTGGCACCCGGATACTCAGCTACCACAGACCAGGGGCATATTTTGCAGACAGAAGATCAGAATCCTCCTGCTTACCCAGGCCCCAGGATTACAGACACACTGCCTAGCGAATTTGAGACCTGTGACAGTAGGTCAGGCTCCTCTGAACTGCTCCAAAGTTTGCACCCATCCCCAGCGTGCCAAGCCGCAGCGCTTCCCAGTTCAGATCGAACTGATGAATCCCATAGCACTGTCGGGAAGGCTGCGTCCATGAGTCCGCGGATCGATATTGC
This sequence comes from Phaethon aethereus, assembly GCF_964289735.1. NCBI lineage: Eukaryota > Metazoa > Chordata > Aves > Phaethontiformes > Phaethontidae > Phaethon > Phaethon aethereus. Next base: position 109,046,247 of record NC_138576.1, on the reverse strand, counting down.
AGATGGTGAGTCTTGCATAGGTGTAATAGGTGAGTCTGTAAACAGGAGCCATCATTGGTTTGCACTGTCAGAGCAGGAATAAACCCAGCTGACCTGCTCCTATGTTCTCTATGTTTTTGTCCACATCTTAATTTGGACATGTTTTAACCCATACTACTCCATGGTCATAGAGCTTCGTGTCTGTAATATGTCCTTGATAGCTGTGGTGGAAGGGATTTGAATCCCAGGACAGAAGGTTCCTGTCCAGACCCCATAACAGCAGTCTCATCAACAGGGATGTCAGCAGGCACCTGTGTACAGCAGCGAAGCCAACCATCATTTTGCCTGCATTGGTCTGTTCATCTGCTCCTCAACTCCTACACTCACAACTCCCTCACATGCCATGGCTTTCACAGCAAAGAACAGGATTTTCGTCTTAAAATGGAAAGCAAATCATGTTTTCACACTAAGCCAAAATTAGAAGCCTCTATTAACAAGCTTACGGTGTCTGCGCGTAAAGCAAACTGTTCAGTCTAAAGCATGTATGCCATTAAGCCATGGACATGGGAGTTGCAGCGTTAAGAGGAATGTACCCATACGACCATGTATGAGAACGGAGATTGCCATATATTATCGTCTGCATTTCAATTGAACATGAGCATGCGTTGATATCGTTTCATTGAGTTCTAACGGAGCTGGATGATGTGCTGCTCAGCATGTTAAGGAAACTTGATAGCTTCCCTTGGAGACATTTAAAAGGAATAGCTCTGATCCTGCTCTCCATATTCACTGAGAGTCACTAGGCAAAGCAATCTCTGTGTGATTTATCAGTAGCAGAGCTGAAGCCCAGTGTCCTAAATTCAGTGTGGGTAAAGGTCTTGGTGGAAGACGTCTTCTTGCTTCATAGCGTTGGGGCTAACCTGTGATGGCATCAAAAGGGGAGGATGATAGCTAGAAGGAGGAGGGAGAAATTATGATAATGCCAGCAAAAGCCTCTGCCTAGTCTGAATGCCAATTCAGTAATTAATGTAGTAGAACGCATTTAGGTTTTTTGTGGGCCTAACTTGTTTTAGAAAATCTGGGTAGTTTTAGTAGGTTAATTTTCACATAGGTGTTAGAGCGTAAGTGGGTATAGAATTGGAGACACTGCATGTGTTGTTCGGGTTCAGGTTTTTGCAATGTCAATTTCTATTTTTGCAGAATTGCTAATACTAATACTCTGCAAAAGTATGCGGGGAAGTTACAATCAGCAATCAATGCTATTTCTTTTTTTTCCCTAGAGATTCCTTTGATGGAAGAAGACCCTTAGCCTGCACAGAGACGTGTCATCATCGCATTGCACTGTTGGGTGACATGAATCATAAGGATTTAGAGATAGAAAAGACTATCTGTGGATTTGGGGAGGGTATTTTCCTACTTGTCAATCTTCCACGCGATGATGTCACCAGATTGGGTGTACACCTTAATCCACAGCAGGGATAACAGCATCAGCATTTGGAACAGCAGCAGTTTTATGAATGAATCCTGGGGATTTGATGAGAGCAGATGTAGAAAAAGAACTGTGGCTTTTTAGACATGAAATGTATATCTGCATCGCAGAAAGTCATATGGTTCTGTAAGAAATACGGTTGGATTTTGATACTAACTGCCTCACAAAAGCATGTCAAAGTATGTAAATTTGCTTATAAAGAGTGCTTTAAATGATCTATGGACCTCTAAGTTTATGAATAATCCTTACAAGTTTAAAAAAATACTAGTACTGAAACACAAAAAAGGAGGAGATCCTCTTTGGCTCTCCTATGTTAACCAGGAAGCTTTTGGTTTAGTTGTTGGTGATTTTGTTTCAGACCATGTCTGCAGAAAATATAACAGGAATGATGGGATTCATATATACTTTGATGTATGATAGGAAATATATATAAATATATATATATATATATATTTAAAAACTCTTAAAGAGAAAGAAAAGGAAAGACTCCAGGTCACATAATGATCTGGAGATTTTTTTAAAGGTAAGGCAGAATTTATATCATATACAATATCCAAGGTAAAGTATCAATATTTGTATTTATGCAAGACTTCTGTGACTACATTGCATTTGATAAATCCTGCTATAATATGAGAGATCTAGAAAATGTTAAAATTATTAAATATGTGCTTAAGAAATGTTGAACTGCCCTGTTTCAACCTCTCTTAAGCTCTTACAAATATATATATACTAGAGTAATCTACAGTCATAGCCCAGAGCACTGCCTTGTCCCTGTACATTGTGGTAGTATTCTGAGCCGTTATTGTAGAATACTTTCTAAAAAAAAAAATAAATAAAGTTCCGTTTCAGTTCTTTTGACTTATCTGACTGTGTGTAGTTGGCCTTTTTTTCCCTTCCTCACTTCTTTCACCAGCTCCTGCCTGAAGGCTGAGATGGCGACAAGAACACCTGGGGCAGAGTGGTTTTGGTTAAGCAGAGCACATGAAACGGGGACAGCAGTGGCATAGCTTCTGTAGCTGCTACGCAGCTTCTGTAGAGGCTTTTGTCTCTACTGCATGCTATGCCAGAGCATCGTGCTGAAGCCTGTATGATCGGTTCACCTTTGTGGCATTACAGGCTATTCGCTGTTTGTCAGGAAAATTTCTGGCTGTTTCGTATACTTACTGAAAGCCAAGCAGATTTTCTCATCTTATTTTTAGTATTGCGCAAATGAAACATATGTTAAGCTGGCAGTGTTTGAAGGAAGAACTTGGTGTATGTTAATGATAGAGATTGCCATCATGTGGGCTAATCCAAACAGCAGGAAAAAACAAGACTTGAGTTCTGATTTTACATACCAAGTAAACCAATAATATCTCTATTGCCCTAAATAGAGGATCGCTACAAGTTGCTCTATTACTTTTTCACGATTGTTTAATTATTTATTTGTATTGTGGTAGCATCTAGCTACTCGCCCACTCGTGAGTCAGGCTAGTAGAAAGATAAATGTGCTGCAACCATTCAAGAAAACTGTTTATTAGCGTCCTGTCAGCAACTGTATATGACAGCAAGAAGCAAATGGAGACAAAAAACTGTATAATGGAGAGGCAATTATTACAATAATCTCAATTATTCTACGGTATCATTGATGGAGAATGTAGTGATTGGTACTGAGAGATAAGACATATTCCACATTATCCTCTATTCTTGCTTACATAAGATTTGCATTTTTTTTCTGCTGAAATTGTCTCAACTGCAATCGTATCTTCAGGTTTATCCCAGAGCCATATCTATTGGGTATTAGTACTTTCTTTGCTACCCCTTCCTTTTCAGGTCCAGAGATTTTGCACTACCAACTCAGGTTGAAGACTGTCACTCCAGCAAACAAGACAAGAGTGCTGCAATACCAACCTTGAATCGTGTGGTTGAGTTTGGGGTTTCTGCATGCTTGAATATTTGGGGTGAGAGGACTGTTTCTGCTGCTTTTTTTTTTTCCCCCCACATGGGGCTCGAACTCTTATGAAAAGTCTGCTGGCCCCCGGATCTACACCCGTGCACTGTCTCAAGCCTATAGTCAGTTAAGTGATTTTTTTGTTTCATAATGCTATTGAAAAGTATTGAACTTACTTTAGATGCCCTATAAAATATTATGAAATCTGTCTTTGCTGGTCTTTTAACAGCTTGTGAAATTTCATTCCTTATTAAATTTCTGGACTTCCATTTATTAATTTCTGTTATGAAAGCTTCCGATTAGTATTTGGAGCTCTAAGGTTTTACAGATTTACACTGCTGTATGTATTGTATTGCAGTCATTTTATTAAGGGAGCCAGACAGGGTAACTTAAGAAATGTAAATTTATGGCTTATTAGACCATTTTTATTTTAAAAAGTGCAGAACTGCAAATATACTAGAAAACATTGATGTATTAATATTGCTTGATAGTCCTTTGATAGCACCATACTAGATATAACTTGCAAAGGTAAAAGAAAGGTTTTAACCATTTTTTGCTTATGATGTATAGGACTTCCTAAAAGGGTGTTTTGGGGGGATTACTTGTGTGGTTGAGTTTGGGGTTTCTGCATGCTTGAATATTTGGGGTGAAAGAGAGGACTGTTTCTGCTGCTTTTTTTTTTTTCCCCACCTGGGGCTTGAACTCTTATGAAAGGTCTGCTGGCCCCCGGATCTACATCCGTGCACTGACCCATGAGCTGATGCCCTGGGCTGAGGGCTGACCCCAGGTACCCCCCAGCCTGCCCAGCTCCCTAGCCACTCTGCCAGCCTGGAGAGCCTCACAGGTCCCTGCCCTGAGACCTCAGGTCAACTTCGAGCACTCCCTGAGCCCCAGCAGCCAAACCTTCAGGAGGGTGGATGCTCTTAAGGCCTCAAGAGACTGGAGAACTGGTAAGATCATGACAGTATGTTTGCCATGCAAATGAAACCAGATGGGAGGATGAGCATGTCTTACACAGATCATAAGCTGTTTTCACTTCAGCTAACTAGATGTAAATAAAAACAAACCCCAGAAAACCCTTGGTGGTGAGGGGAGAAGCAGCACGTTAGTGAAGACAGACAATCCATAAAAGCCTTCAGCAGAGGGAGGAAAGGGTATGTACTGAGAAATCCAGGAAAGAAAAACAAGAACTGGCTGCAGCGTGCCAATATTTCTAAAAATGAAAAAGGAGGAGTAGAAATGAGCAATGTGTCAGCCTTTAACACTCCCTTATGAACAAGGGCTTGACCTGCAGAGTGCTGGGGGAAGGGTGGGGATCCAAGGTCTCGCAGCAGCTCTGCAGGGAGTGAATCACAACCTGAGCATGAGTCAACAGGACCTGGCTGTTGTGAAAATGTTAAATGTCTATATGAGGATATTTACACAGAGCTTATTAAATGCATGAAGCAATCCTTCAGCTCCACTCAGCACTAGTAAGGCCTTAGCTACAGCAGTGTGTCAAATACTGAGCAAATTTTTCCCCTTCAAGGGAAATGTGAAGTAGCTGGAAGGAAGCCAAGCAGAGCGAATCAAGAATTATTAGAAGTTTGGGAAAGCCTGTCCTCATAGGTCACGTTAGAGATCATGTAGTGTTCAGTGTGAACAACAGAAGACCAAAGGGGACATAGAAAACTGTTTTTCTGTAAGAAGCATATTTTGCAAAGAAGGGAATTATGTAGATAAGTAGGACAAGAATAATAGGCTTAATTGCCGTTTGAGAGAATTAGGTTAGATATTAGGAAAAAAACCTTCTAGACACAGGGATGGTTACAAGCGGGGAGAGAGGGTCTGAGGAAGGTGTCAAAAACCTCTGTTACAAGAGATTTTTGAAGACTTTTAAAAACAAATAGAGGCCAGGAAAACACTGGGGTGGGATGCATTATGCGAGCTTTGGGGCCCCTTCTCATTCTGGTTCTGTGTGATTCTCGGCTTGTGAGAACTAAACTTGGCTGATGCCTGGTTTTCCCTATATAGACTAATTCCAAACTGATGGTACTGGGCAAACTGGTCAAAATCACCACCAGAAATACTCTCCGTTCCACCAACAGAAGCTTTTTGTGTAGCGTGGGCTGAACACCAGTAAAATCCTGTGAATTAAACCCTGTTGCGTTAAAGTGACATTGATTTCAGAATCCTGTTCTGTGACAAATACAAATTTGGGATTTTCTGGTCTTCGTGTCTATCTTAGGCAGTTAAATGAATGCAGCCCCTCTAATACTCCCCTATGCATTGGGTGAAGTAAATCCTCTCTTGGCAATTATCTGAAGATGCCTATTCAGTTCAAGGAAAAACAGCAGCTCAGGCACTGGAGCACAGAGACCATTGTCATATGTATGCAAAATTTGCTTCCCATGCCCCAAAAGCTGTTTGTTCCTCTCTGTGCTGTACTGCAGATGGTAGCATAGCTTACCACATCAGCTGTCAGAGGAGTAGCACAGATGAGAAGCACATCTCAAGCTCCTGTTCTTGGGCTCCTGTGGATTCCTGGGGAGGACTTGGGGGCAGGAAGAACTAGAAAGCAAGTAAACATCTGCCTTAAACCCAGGAGCATCTCCCATTGTCAAGGGCATTTCCAGTCTCTTTGGCATGGTTCCCAATAGACTTGCACTATGGCAGAGGAGAGACAGGCCCTGCTTTGCCTGTTGGTCTTCCAGGCCAAGGTGTGCAGCCAGAATAGACAGACAAATCCTTCTCACCCAGAATAATGTACATAACTTCCTTCATGCATTATGGATATCTCTTGTCACTACCATTATACAACAGTGTGCAGCCCATCTTCCAGCCCTACCATTTCCAGGACAGTAAGATATGTTATTTAACAATAACAGAAAGGGCATTAGCTTGAAATTAAATTATTTGCTGTCCAAGTATCAGAGCAGACTTTAATAATTCTCACAGACTCCGTACAGAAATTGGATGGATAAGGCTGACTGGGATTCTTGAGGCAGCTTTCCTCAGCAAGGAAAAGGGACTGTCCTGCAGGGCAAGGGGAGCTGCTGTGTGGGGACATTTTGTAACCCAGGAAAACTGGACTCATCTGATAAAATATATTACACAGAAACTTGGAGAAGGAAGAAAAGCCACTTAAATTTTAATAAAGTCTGGGGGGGAACATGGATAAACTTCCCATGTTCTCCAGTAAGAACAGAGGGAGCTGTTTCCTTAATACAACTGGTTCAAAAGAAATCAAGAGGCAGGGAGGGAAGACAAGCTTCCCAGTTTGGGGGGTCCAGCAGCTCTTTTCCCTCACCCCTGCCTTTCAATGCTTGCAAGAAGGGCCCTGGTTTTGGTTTGGACCCACTTTTTCCATTTTACTGTTTTTTGCCTTCAGTTTCCCCTCTGCTTATCCTTCTAGTCTCTTTCTCCTTTCTTTTTGTAACTAATACCGTTGTTCCAGTTTCATCCTGCCATTTGGTCATGCTGGGAAGTGAAACGAGTTGCGTAATTGCAGTGCAGTACCCTGCAGGACACGTCCCCTCTCTCAGAGGAAGTTGCTCTTATTTGCCTTCCTCATTTACATTCTCAGCAGATAGGACAAGAAGGGACATGGAGCTCCTCACTATGCTGACAAATGGTCCATGAAAATTATTAGAGAGGAACACTGAGGGGAGCCCGCATTACTACATGTTTTATGCATCTATATGCCTTCGTCCTAAGCCTATCAGCTCACCATCTTTCATTGGCCCAGAATTCACAGGTGCATGTGAATGCTCCTATACAAACACAATAGCTAAGATTTTTAAGAATTAGCAAATATTTTAGGGTGTTTCAAGGTAAGACATTTTAAAGAGACCCTCCTTTCTGAAACTGGTGAGCTCACAGCTTCAGAAAATGGGCACTGATACGGTCCAGATAGGGAGTACAGGGTGCACAGCAGGTCACTTCATCTGTTCCCTTCCTGGTGCTCCAACAGGAATTTTTGTCCCCAGGATAACTGCTTGAACTAAACAGTTGCCAGTTGCTGAGCTGTCAGCTTCACATCTTTTTCTTTTTTTTTTTTAACCTAATTAGGCTAGATTTATTTTTAACGCTCTTTATTTACCATTCGCTTCTGACTTCCATCCATTTACTGCTGAGTACATGCTGCTCTTGCCAAAACAAGTGTTTTTCAGCAGCTATCTCAGCCCCCTGAAACTGTACCACCCCGTGGGAGATCGCACTTGCCACCATTGTCCCTTCTATTAATTCCATGGCAGCACATGCTGTTCATCTGCCTTCTCCAGTGCTCTTGTGTTAATAACTGCGCAACCAGTTGTTATTTCTTTCATAACCATTACCATAGCTGCCTGTTGTTGATAATTCAGGGTTAATTACTTACTAAGAAGTTTAGCAGAACAATTTAGCTTCACTTAGCCTGTTCGTTGTTGAAGACTATAAATGTCTGCAGTCTATCACTGATATAGATGTTACTGGAGTTTGCTATAATTGGCTTTCACTGAAGTGGTGCAGCAAAAATGAGGGTTAGTCCAACTGGCAAAGTCAGCTGGCTGCTTGTACACCTACTGCTTGCTTTTCCACTGGATTTTGGGCAACCACTTGAAGAGAACTGCCACAGTGACTCACCCTGTTTACTTAACATAGCCATTCACATTGCAGCAGTGTGCAGCATGGATACAGCTACAGAAGTGTTGATGCTCAGCATTAAAAAGGACAACATGGCAGCTGTAAGGAGTCCAGCATTTCAATTAGGCTTACGGTGCTGGGCTGATCTATCACAAACACATCTTACTGGAGATAGACATACCTATGACAAGACTTAGATGATAATGTTCTCTCTGTTTGTGGAAAAAATGAGGGGAATATTGCCAAGAAGAAGTATCATTAAAGGTAATGGTGCATCTCCAGTCAGTTTTCTCCAATCTGGCAGTCTCCTGTGCCCTGAAATTTTGAATTGAGGAGCTGTTACATACAGAAGACTGGATATATGCACTGCTTTTGGTTTCCAGTGAAGCGGATGGAAACTGGGACCTCCTCCAGCAATGAGCTCTTTCTGACTGTGCAGTCGGGAACCCCCATCTCCTGATTCCCAGACGCAGAAGAAAGGCCATGTGCTCCCATCCAAGGGAAGGTGGTGTTTAGCATTACACTCCTGTAGAGCAAAACGGGACTCTGGAATCTCCACCCAGCTCTCTGATTTTACTTGCATTACACTGCAGTGGGTTGAGGATGACTGGGTGCATTGGAGTACTCTGCGTTCATTTAAGCCTTCACAACAGGTCACTGATAGCCTTTGGCTGCTCTAAGCACTGACGTGCAAGTGAAAGCAAGACAGCTCCCCTCTTAGACACTTTTTAAATCCAGCATGGTGCTGTCTTCATCCTTGGATGCTTAAGTATCCTAAATATGCCTAAATATCTTTGTATTAAATTATGAGTGAGAAAATGATTAATTGTTCCCTGACCTTCAGTTTCTTCACTGAGACTGTATCACTAAACCATATTTTATGTCACTAGGAGACAGCAGATGTAAATCAAATATCTGCCTGCTCTAGAATATCTAAAAAGGGAGGAAATTACTTCCATCTGTTAACGCAGACAGATTTTCTTGAGAGGATTTCTGCCTTCCAAATTCAGTTTTAAAATGCGATTTCATCCTTACAGGTCTGTCTGTTGGTTTCCAGCACAAGGGGCATTGCCTCAGTTTGTTTGCAGCCCTGGCAAGAAAAACAGCCTGCCACTCTCTCTCATCTTCAAAATGCTTTTTTTCACTACATAATTTAAAAATTGTAAATAATTTATTTTAAAAAAACCCAACACAAATTTAGATTTTTGGGTCCCTTCAGAAGGAAATGTAGTGGGTATTCTTTCTCAAGAAATTAAATGCTAATTTAATTAGCTGAAAAGAAGACTGAACACCATGCACTTTACATCTGTGTTCCAAGACACAGTAAATAGAAAGGAGACACTTTTCCCAAATAATCAGCAAGAAATGACAGTGGGCCTTGGGTCTCTGAGAGCACCTGTGTTTGCAGCACACAACATCTGCACATCCTGTAGCCACATCTGTGGATGATGAGAACTGGGAGGCCAATGCCTTTGCATGCAATGGGCGGAGAGTGCAGCGCTCTGTCCCCCATGCCATCTTGTGCCACCCATGTTGCTACTCTTGCCTGCTCAGGTACGCTGGGCACTGCAGCCCCCGCTGAACCGGGTATATTTACAGTACATGACAGAATGGGTCTCCCCCTGTGACACTGCTTTGTAATTTCTTTTCCTTGGTTTGTCCTTGTAGGTTTTGGCATCAGCAGCATTCAACGCTATCGGATCATTGTATCAGCATGTTCTTCAGGCCCCGCTGTATGAGGTAGTGAGTATTTTCAACTCATGTCAGCTCCAGAGTGAATGCCATTGAAAACAAAACAAATTGAAAAAAACTTAAATAAAAAAAATCAAGCTTAGGAGAAGCCTTGTTGTGTTGTCCCCATGCATTCATTCTTCTGTTCAGAGTAGTCATGCACTTGAAGAATATGAAGTGCACAACAGGGCAGCCAAATCTCATGTTCAGAATTAGGACCCTGAAAGGAAAAACCAGCATGGAAACCAGAAAAATATTAGCCCATGATTGCATTGAAATTGCAACGCTTAATGCAAGATGTGTTCATAAGTACTTTTGCTGGAAAGAAACCACCTCTGCCATGCAATTACATGTTTAAGCTCTGTGGAAAATATTTGTTTACTGAGGGAGAAAGGCATACACCCAGGCTGCTAGTCAGAGAGAGTCCTGTGTAATCATCACAGGCCGCAACACAAATACAACAGTTTGAAGGCCTTTGACATTTGATTAGTATTTTTCTCTTCTACAGAGTGAAGAGAGTTTGGACCTTAGAAGGAAAATGAGCTAAGGCTTTAGTTAGTGGGGCCACAGAGAAAGAAAGGAAGAATGACTGTAGAGAGCAGTAAGTATATGCTGAAGCTTACAAGGGAAACTGATGCCAAGCACATTGTGAGAGACTTTAAATTCCAAATGTAGATGGACAGATGCCAAACACAACTGTTTCTATAGAATTCTAAGAGGGTAAGAAATGCAAAAAAAAATCAAAAGCACAAATTTGTGGTAACTGGGAAATGCTCTACTTGAGCAACTGCTTTACCCTTCAGCATGGTCACAGAGAATTGATTCTGCTGTCTCAAAAACAACAGCTGTGCTGAAGGCTGTTTCTGAATTTGCACCGCCTACCCTTTTGCAAAAGAGACAGAAGTTTATGCTTTCGTAGCCCATGTGTACTGGGCCTTGACGCGTACAGCTCCACCAGTACAAATACTGGTGCATTGGCCAGTAAAACAAGTAGCAGAGGTGACTAGACACAAAATTCTCTCAAATGTACAAAGTAAATGACAAAATATCAGCAATCAGTGGGGTTACTGAAAATGGCAAGTGTACTTTTTTCAGGCAAATGATTTGTGAGGTGATGGTTGCTTTACAGACAGTGAGTCACGGAAGCTTAGCCTCTGCAACATCTCTCTTTTCCTTAGGCAGCACTTTTCAAGGCAGGAACAGCTATAGGTAAGAGCAGTGTTTTAGGGCTTGTGCTGATAGCACAAAATGAGCAGAAACTGCCGCCAAGTCAAAACAGGTAGGAAAAATACAGGAAGAGGCCATACAAAAGTAAAATACATTTCACGTTGGAAAGGTTGGACTCTGAGCTGTGGATGAAGCCAGAAGCGATGTGACATCCCGCTCCAAGCGCTTTCCCCAGTTATTCCTGGCCAGCAGCTGTTGTCGGCATAAAAGCAGGAGTGCAAGCAGCACTGGCTGGAGGTTGGCTAAACCGGGCACTGAGTGAGGTGGAATGAGATGCCTCACAATTGCTGTATTTTTCTATCCTGGCAGGTGAGACCCCAGTCGATGTGATTACCTGCTGTGGGGCAGGAGGCTGAGTGGCAGGTTACCTCTCCGGAGAGGGCGGTGGTGGCAGGGCACCACTGGGAAGCACAAGCTCTGGCACAGTTCTGTGGTGGGTAGGTCCTGCTATCTGCACCGCGCTGGGGCCTCCCCCGCCCTGGGCGTAGGTGCCAGAGGCAGCACCAGCAGAGGGTCTGCTGGCCAGCCTATTGAGACTTCAGATTACTATGTGATGCCTGCAGACATCTTTCCATGTGAAAAAAATATTAAGGACTTTTTCCTCTAGGATGTTACGTGCTTTGCTAATAAACCACTTTGGGGATCCTTAAAAGAACAATGTTCCTGGGAGTGCAAGAAGTAATGTGCTGTTTTTACGCTCTCTTCAGCCTTTGTGTTTTTGAGTGGCACAGCATGACATGTTGCAATTCATCTGTCATTTTCACATTTGGAGAAGCGGCCAGAATGGAACAATCCAGCCATCCCAGCTGAATACACTGTTGTTAACTGACAGATATCTTGAGTGCAACAGGAGTCACGAGGCTGTCATGGAGGTGCTGACTTTTAAATCGCAATTGCATGCAGAACCTTGGCATATTGTCAGCACATACAATTTTCAATTTCATGGGACATTTCTTTTGGTGTTACCGGCAGATTTTGTTTTACCTTCACCTTCCCTTTTTGTTAACACTGCAGGAATTACTTCTTGAGGCTCTGTCATGTCTCACCTGATGCTGTGTGCGCTGTGTGATTCCTGGGGAGTTTCTGCGGGCAGAGACCCGAGCTTACACGAGTGCACGCGCATGTACACTCACATACAAATGCTGGACAATTCAATAACATGAAAGCTGTCACACGCCAATTTACTACAGTCCCCACACTTGAAAGGTATTTAGGTTAGTATAAAACCAGGTTTCAGCTCCTGTCAGCTTTTCTTTGCAGAATACAGGGAACTGCTGCCTGGCAGGCAGGCGCTGCCTAGACAAAGGTCTCCTTCTACTCTGAGTGGCCTTGGGGGGAAGCCGCTGCTTCGTCTGGCTGGCCTGGCAGCAGGGCCCAAAATAGGGATTTGCCCTGTACAGCTGTGGAAGTCAGACAATCGAGGGCTGTATTTTTTGTGTATATATATATATATATATATATATATATATATATATATATATATATATATATATAAGTGTGGGAGTACATTTTTCTCCTACTGCCTACTCAGACCTGCAGAGCAGGCTGAGTCAGTTCCTCAGACACTACCCTTTTGCATATTTTTACCTTATTTTTAAGAATCCAAAACAGGGTAAGCACAGCTCCGTGCTTTTTTGCCACGATCTGACCATGCTAATTTCAAGAGATGAAACTTTGGTTTCAGCATGTGTTAAAAAGAAAATATTGGCATTTTCAAGCTAAAATGCAAGATGTTGAATTATTCTCACGTTGAGATGACTAATAGAGCACGTCCATCAATTGATCAAACTTTGCTAAGTTAGACTTTACTGATCTTGCTCTTCTCTTTTTTGCTCAAATTAAGAGAGTCATATTTGTAATTGAACTCAGTGGTAGCCAAGGCTATAAAGGCATATAAATGCAAAAACTTGCCTCTCCAAAGTCTTCAGTCTCACTAACTATGAAGCTCACTGAAGCACATTTAGATCAAAATTGACACTAACTAAACCAGGAAAAAATTAACTCACAGAGGTTCATTTTACATCATCCTGTATTGCATAGAGGGAGAACAATTATCTTTGTACATGTAGAAATGCATCTTTTCTTATTCTATCCATTCTGTGGACAAACTGTCGAGTTCACTGCTTTGATAAAAGCTTTCTAAAACAGTTTAATAATTCCACTCAACATAACCCACACTGTTTGGTTGTTTTTTAAAGCTGGAGGTTTACTAAGAATATCGCAGATTTTCTTATGTTTGTTGTGAAATCCAGGTGGGAAAATACAAAATAATTCTTGGTATTTAATATGATAATTCTAACTGAGACTCTGTCGTGGTTTAGCCCCAGCTGGCACCTAAGCACCACGCAGCCGCTCGCTCACTCCCTCTCCCGCAGTGGGACAGGGGAGAGAATTGGGAAAAAAAAACTTGTGGGTTGAGATAAACACGGTTTAATAGGACAGAAAGAAAGAAGGGAACAACAATGATAATAGCAACAAAGGAATGTACAAGAACAAGTGATGCCCAATACAGCGATTGCTCACCACCCAGTGATCGACAGCCCGTCCCCGAGCAGCAATTTCCGCCCCGCGGCCAACTCCAGTTTATGTACTGGGCATGACGTCGGATGGTAGGGAATATCTCTTTGGCCAGCCTGGGTCAGCTGTCCCGGCTGTGTCCCCTCCCAGCTCCCCGTGCATCCCCAGCCTCCTTGCTGGCAGGCCAGCACAAGAAGCTGGACTGTCCTTGACTGCTCAGCAACAACCCAAAACATCAGCACATTATCAACAGTTTCTCATCCCAAATCCAAAACTCAGTCTCACACTAGCTTCTGTGAAGAAAACCAGCTCTATCCTGGCTGAAACCAGGACAGACTCATAAGGTAAAGGAACTTAATGTCATTACCTATACAAGATATGAAAACACATGTCACCAGAAATAATGACCTTATTACAGTGTTGGTCTTGTGTTGGTAGAAGCCTACTTTAGAAGAAGCCTGTGGGGAAATGATCATGTGTTTCATCTGCCTATTGTACATTATAGGCAAGCCCAGAGGTTGCCTATACAATAAGAAACACATTTGGTAAATGTCATATAAGAAATCAGTTATTTAATGCATTAATCACTAGAGTGCAATTATAGACCTTACTTTAGAAGGCATTAGTCATTTGCCATAGATAACCTTCAGTGGCTATAAGAATTTCATAGTTTGAGTTCATTACAACTGGCAAATGATGTTTGTACAACCGGCACACACAAGGGCCTGTTCTTTGGCTGGAAGCACATTTTTGCAGTATTAAATTCAATCCATTAAATACAAGAAAGAGCACCTGTTTGGGTCTTATTTCAATAAAGATTATATCCTGGTTGCATTTTAAGCGGTCTTATAAAGATTGCACATTATTAATGTATTTTATTAGCATGTTGAAAACAGAGTGGGATATACTGGAATTGTTAAAGCACATCAATAGAAGACATCATAGCTGGTGATAAACCATAGCAATAAACAGCCTATTAACCTGTTGCAGTCTTTATCAAAATATGAGACAAATTACTATTTGTTATAAAATCTGTTAAAGCATTTACTGACCATTTCTAAATGAACCTTCATATATGGTATTTTCTTGAAACTAGTAATATGATTAAAATTAGGTATCTCAGTGCTTAATGTCAAGAAGCTGGATAAATCAAGGACACAGTAAAATTCTGTAAGTAACTGTTCCTAATTTTTGGTGTTTTCATGTGTATAGTGGAGAGGATGTCTTTTCTTTTTACCTCCTTCCTAATGCCTTACAGTGTCTGCTACATGTCTAGCTTGCTATGTGTATGTGACTTGCATAAGACAACAGAGGAGCAAGAAACATGCCTCTGCTCAACACAGGCACCTTGGCAGAAAGACAACTTTTGTTTTAGTTTCCATCATTTCTTGCAAGTGACAGAAAAACACGAGATGGTTGTGTAGGTGTACCTTTTGTCATCAAAATAGAACATGCTCATCTGCATCATTTGGAATTACATTACTTCCTCTGTGCAAGAAGGCACTTAAAGATGTCAGCACAGTGCTACAGAAAATACAGCTGCATTAACAGACAACTTAGCTGTTTCCTTTCTGAGTTACACAAGCACAATAGCTGAATATACTGGTACCTTTTATAGAGTCCTGTGATATACACATTTTAAACCTGGAGGTTTTTAATAATTGAATCAAAAAGATTTAATCCAGAAGCAAGTCTGTAGCTGTAATAATACTGTGTGAGCATTACTTAGTGATAAATCAAAGTCAATGCACCAAACTAAAAAAAGTTCCAGGTCGGATTTTCAACCATAACTTGGCAAAAGCTTTTGCAAAAAACACTTCTGTAAATTTGTGACTGCCTGTTAACAGCTGACTGTACAACAAGCAACAGTGCATACCTTTCTTCCATGCTGAAATGTACATTATATATTAAATAAAAAGACGCTCAAAGACTATAGTCATGAAAGGATAGAAGTCCTGCTTACCTGCTGCTTCAGCCCCTTCTAAAGTTTTTCTTCACAATCTGAAACTGGCTCAGCTGACACGTAAACTGTCACCAGGTTCTAGGCCTTGCTTCATTAACTTTAATATAAAATATCTCAGCCTTTTATGTATATACACAAACAGAGGCCTAAGCTGTCAGGATCCACAAAAACCTAGGTGTTCCCCACCTGCATCAACTAGCTACAACAACAGGATTATAAGTGAAGTATCCACATTAGACACACGTTGAGATGTGTACACTGGGGGCAAACATGTCTCAATCCTGATGCTGGTTCTTACTGTCACCACCTGGAAAGAGGTGCTGTGGTGGCAGACTCAGTAGAAATGAGACTTACTGTCTTTTCCTATTAATTATAGCTGGGAGTAATCCTGAAAATATTCAGAACTTCAGGTATCCAGTTCCATCTGTTCAATTACAAGTGACAGCAGCAGGACCAACCAGAAAATAAGTATTACATATTTGAGCATAAGTATTACAACCGTTCCTCACACTGTAAATTTGTCCAAAACAACGGGTGCTTCCAGATACTTCTCTAATATCCCATGTGACCTGAGAGAATTCTGTAGGGCTTTTCCTAAACTGGTTTATTTGGCTTTGTGCGATTCCCTGTGTTTTGTTTAAACACAGTATTCCAAATTTAGCAAAATCACTTCTCTCCAGATACACAGGCCCTGTCTTCAGTGGCCTTAGAACTATTGTTTCAGTGCCTAAGTGTGTTGTAATCTCTCGCCTGATTTAACATAAGTAGAATATATCACAGGCATACAGAGAGCTACTTACACTTATAAGTACTTAATACAGGAGTGACATAAGTATCAGTAATTACAGGTACATAACCCAGATTAGCATGAAGACAGGCACTTTGGTGCCATCTCTGGCCCAATCGATTCCATACAAAGCAGAACATCTTAAGCAGGAAAGAGTGAGAATTTCCTATCTAGATATCCTCATGTTGTGGTGGAACATCAGGGGACATCATCTGACAGTGGGATCAAGTGCACCCTCAGCAAGTTTGCAGATGACACCAAGCTGAGCGGTGCGTCCAACATCCCTGATGGACAGGATGCCATCCAGAGGGACCTGGACAACCTTGAGGAATGGGCCCATGTGAACCTCATGATGTTCAACAAGGCCAAGTGCAGGGTCCTACACCTGGGTCAGGGCAACTCTCAGTATCAATACAGGCTGGGGGATGAAGGGATTGAGAGGAGCCCTACCAAGAAGGACTTGGGGGTACTGGTGGACAAAAAGCTGGACATGAGCAAGCTGCAACATGTGTGCTCGCAGCCTAGAAGGCCAACCATATCCTGGACTGCATCCAAAGCAGCGTGGCCAGCAGGTTGAAGGAGGGGATTCTGCCCCTCTGCTCCTCTCTGGTGAGACCCCACCTGGAGTCCTGTGTCCAGCTCTGGAGCCCTCAGCACAAGAAAGACATGGACCTCTTGGAGCGGGTCCAGAGGGCCACAAAAATGACCAGAGGAATGGAACACCTCTCCTGTGAGGACAGGCTGAGAGAGTTGGGGTTGTTCAGCCTAGGGAAGAGAAGGCTCTGGGGAGACCTTATTGCAGCCTTCCAAGTACTTAAAGAGGACTTCTAAGAAAGATGGGGACAGACGTTTTAGCAGGGCCTCTTGCAATAGGACAAGGGGTAATGGTTTTAAACTAAAAGAGCGTAGATTTAGACTAGACATAAGGAAGAAAATTTTCTCAGTGAGGGTACTGAAACACTGGCACAGGTTGCTCAGAGAGGTGGTAGATGCCCCATCCCTGGCAACGTTCAAGGTCAGGCTGGACGGGGCTCTGAGCAACCTTATGTAGTTGCAGATGTCCCTGCTCATTGCAGGGGGGGTGGACTAGATCCCCTTTAAAGGTCCCTTCCAACCCAAGCGATTCTATGAGTCTATGATCAGGGACAGAAGTAGAGTTCAGATCCTATTAGGAAGGGAAAGAGTCTGGAAGAAGCTATCTGACCACTGAGTGGAGGAATAGGTGCTACAACTTGCTGGGAGTTGTGAGCAAGAGCTGCCTTAGGCATTTAATTCCAAAAGAGGTTGAGAGTTGTGCAACCCCAAGAGAGTGGAGTCTTGTTTTATTTAATAGGTGAATCTTAAGGCATAACCCTCAGTTCTGCACTTCCAACTGTCCAGATTAGGTCATGCTTCAGTTTACGTGATGTATATTGTAGATCAAATGTTTTAGGCACCTATGTCTCCCATCCAATGTTACTAAATCACCAGCTCACCGCTGCAGATAAGGCCAGGCAGCGGTGTTGTCCTGGTCTCAGCCAGGATAGAGCTGGTTTTCTTCACAGAAGCTAGTGTGAGACTGAGTTTTGGATTTGGGATGAGAAACTGTTGATAATGTGCTGATGTTTTGGGTTGTTGCTGAGCAGTCAAGGACAGTCCAGCTTCTTGTGCTGGCTTGCCAGCGAGCAGGCTGGGGGTGCACGGGAAGCTGGGAGGGGACACAGCCGGGACAGCTGACCCAGACTGGCCAAAGAGATATTCCCTACCATCCGACGTCATGCCCAGTACATAAACTGGAGTTGGCCGCGGGGCGGAAATCGCTGCTCGGGGACGGGCTGTCGATCACTGGGTGGTGAGCAATCGCTGTATTGGGCATCACTTGTTCTTGTACATTCCTTTGTTGGTATTATCATTGTTGTTCCCTTCTTTCTTTCTGTCCTATTAAACCATGTTTATCTCAACCCACGAGGTTTTTCCCAATTCTCTCCCCTGTCCCACTGTGGAAGCGGGAGTGAGCGAGCGGCTGCGTGGTGCTTAGTTGCCAGCTGGGGCTAAACCACGACAGGTGTGCTAGAGTTAACTCAGAAGTGGCCACTTTTTCAAACAGTATCAATTTCCAGAAATTGTATTTAAATGGAAAATAAACATTTAAATTACTATAATTTTTTAAAATAAAAATTACCCTGCCCTCTCTTTTACCCCCCTTTTCATTCCTGGATTCCTCTTTAAGAATTACAGTAACAAGCAAATAAATCACTTCAGCTACAAATCTATCATTCAATCTTAACTTCTTTAGTAAGCCTAAGTATTCTACTTAGCGTAAGATAATGTAGAAAATGGAATACAATGACCATTAGAAATAGGATAAGAAAGTGAGTAGAGGATCAGCCACTTACAGTTAGCTTGGGTCAGGCTAAGGATACATCAGAGGGTCAGCCATACTTGTGGTAAGAGACAGAGATGAGCCAGCTCTTTCCACCTGCAAAAGACCAGAAGAAACAGCTCAAGCACCAAGCAGCCAGCAAACACGGATTTTTACATTGTTTAGACTGAGATCATAGAATCATAGAATCGCTTGGGTTGGAAGGGACCTTTAAAGGGGATCTAGTCCAACTCCCCTGCAGTGAGCAGGGACATCTTCAACTAGATCAGATTGCTCAGAGCCCCATCCAACCTGACCTGGAATGTTGCCAGGGATGGGGCATCTACCACCCCTCTGGGCAACCTGTGCCAGTGTTTCAGTACCCTCACTGAGAAAATTTTCTTCCTTATGTCTAGTCTAAATCTACGCTCTTTTAGTTTAAAACCATTACTCCTTGTCCTATTGCAAAAGGCCCTGCTAAAAAGTCTGTCCCCATCTTCCTTATAAGCCCCCTTTAGGTACTGGAAGGTTGCAATAAGGTCATGCTGCAATAAGGAGAAGAGTCGGTGTGATCATCTACGGATTAAAACGTTTACATTGAGCAATGCCAGTAAAAGCTGGTTCCTGCAGCCCAGCTGCACCCCTCAGCCTGGTTTCCCCTTGCCTAACCCCTTCTCGACATTGAGCAGCTGGTCTTAGAAAGCCAGGCAGGATTTCCACTCTGATGGGGAATTTACCTGTCCGTGTCACTTCATTGCTGCCTTTACATGTCTACCCTTCATCTTTTAGATTTTTCTTCCATTCCAATAGCCACCATTTTCCTTCATCCTTTAGCCCCCGCAGCACCCCACTTGAGTATTGTCCTGGCTTTCATCTACCATTGCGTTGCAGGTGTACGCAGCTTAAGCACTCTTCATGTCTTCTGCCGCTGTGAAAGCCGCTCTCTTTGAGGCGGGCTCCTTCAACTGGAAAGCCGGGGTACCCCCGCTGCTGCCCGGGCCCACAACCTCCCTGACACCGCTCCACACCTCGACCGTTTCATACAGGCTGAGTTTTTGAAAACGCTTTCTCACTTCAGCCGGCTGGTGTGAGTGAGGGGGGAAAGCGAGCAGGGTGACAAACACCGGTGCTGCTCTCTGCGCTATGCCCGTTCCCACTGCGCGGCCGTTGGGGCAGGCCCCCTGAGCTCCGCGTTTCCGTTAACGGCCGCGCCGCTCCGCCCTGGGGGCGGGGTGGCCGCAGGCCCGGGCGGCGGCGGCGGCGGTAGTGGCGGCGACGGCAGCGGCGCGGGCCTGGCCGGCGGAGGTGAGCGTGGGCGGCGTGAGCCGGATGCCGGCCTCCGGCTCGGGGGGGTCTTGCTGCGGCCAGGCCGCGGGCGGCGACCGGGTGCCGATGGGGCGGACCAGCAGGCGGGAAGAATGCAGTAGCCTTATCCAGGTCCTTCGCAGCCCACCGTTGTCCGAGTGTCAAGCTTCCACCCTCTGCCTTCCCTCCTTGAGGCACTAAGAAATAAAACGTGTTATCCAGCCTCAGGAGAATTTTTTGGTACCTGAGTTCCACTTCACATTTTTCAAAACAGTATGTTATTCGGCATTCCTTTTTTTTCCTGGGCAGACGGGGATTGTTACACTCATTTTAAGGGGAAAAAATAGATACGTAGGGTATAAAGTTCCTAAAAGGCAGGAAGGCATCTGAGGTAGGACTTGATGAGGCGCAGCCTCACCTCCACCTGATCTTGGAAGAGTAGAGCCTGCTGGATGTCAGCACGGAGCCCAGCCCTCACTTCAGTATTCGAGCACAAAACATTTGGTGTCAGCAGACAGCCAGCAATGCCTTGGTCTGACAAAGCTGATTAGTCAGCATCTGCTGACATGGTGTTTTGATGGAGGCATGCTTCTAGCTCAGACCCAGCCCAAAACGCAGCAGTGGCTGTTGCTTTGTTTTAAGATGGAGCAGTGAACTGTTCCAGTATGCCTTTAATTCAGTGGCTTATGGCTAGGAGCATTCACCCAAGTCATGGGAGAGTTCATGCAATTCCATCATCTGCCTGAGGGCAAATGAGACATACGTCTTCCTCCTCATTGTCAACAGGCTCTTTCTGGCACTCTTCAGCTTCCTTTGGAAGCTGTGTCATTGTGCAAGAACTTCTAGAAGTTGATGGAGATGGTAAGGGGCAGGAACTAGAGGGGAGGGCAAGAAGGGCCTCCAAGCTGTTCTCTAAGGATGGTTTCTGGGTTGAACATGTGTGTAGTCAGAATATGGAAACTGCTTAGAGCAGATCTCCTCCCTCCCCTCCCTTGGCCCACATACAAAGCATCCCCCAACCCCTCATTAGGCTGAAACATGTCTTCAATTTAGTGAATCTTGAATGTTATTCACTCATTTGGGAGAGCTGTAACAGAAGAGGAGGAGAGTGCCTCCAGTCCAAAATAACCAATGATTCCACGATTAATGTGAGATAAAAAGGGTTTGGTATTGCATTGTGCAGAAAACAGTTGAGTGTAGCTGTTTTACATAATAGATTAATGTGCTAAGTGGAGACATTGCTAGCTTTCTCTCCAGAAAGAGCTGGGTAGGGACAGAATTTAAAATACAACTTGCATGGGGATTTGTGTTTTGGCAGGCCATAGGTGTCAGACTGCACGTCTTTTATGGATGCAGAAATCAGGTGAACATCTTTCTACATGCACTGCATGGAGTGTATAATTTGGTCTCCTACTTTCACTCTAAATGCCTTTCATACAGGTTAGCCCTGTGTGACAGCTGTTCTTCTTGGTTGAGCTGGGACCATTTTGTATAAGGACAATCAGTAGATAAGCACTTGACCTGGAATATGTATGCAGGTGAGCCCTAGGACTCTACTGCCATACTGTGAATCAATGAAATTGCTAACTCACCAACAGCCTCACACAGGAACTGTTTCAGAAAGGCTACTAGCTACTTTTCCACCTTCTTCACTTAAGTCCCCTTTGCACCACAGATTCTACAGTACAAAGTTATGTCAGCTATACTTGTGAGCGTAATTTTCACATTTTTCTCCTCCACCACCAAGTTAAGAGCTAACTCAAATTTATCCTGATCTAAAGCCTATTTCAAAGAAATTCAGAAGGTATCCTTTCAACAACTCCATTCCAGGAAAGAGTGGAGCAGGTTTCTAACTTCACTTAAATGCTGGGCAGATTGGCTGCCTGTCTCTCTTTTGTACTATATTTATGGTCCTTTTGTCACAGGACATTTGTAGCTTGTTATATTTTGATTGCTTTTTTAAAAAGTATGTGCAAAAAACATACTTGCAAAAGCAAACATCTTTATTATCAGTTGTTCCATTTGGCTCCACATATTTAGGTACCTGTCTCCATACTCTTTTAATAGTTAATAAATAAATAACGTGCCCAGATTGGGTCCCAGGAGCACAGGTGTGGCAACCATGCCACTTCCCCTCTGGCTAGCATATAGTCATCTTTGCTGACTTCGCCTACAGAACCACTGGCTGCTGTCTTATGCCTGACCACTATTTCACAGGCATGACAATGCTGATGAGCTTTACAAAAAGGTTATCTTTGCAGGTAGGGCTGTACAGAGCCGTGCTTGTGACGCTGGGAGTTAACAGTCTGAATGCTGCTTCTCCACTGGCTGCTCTTTCCTCAAGAATTTCTGTCCCATCTGTGAAAGCTGGCCTCCTGTAAGTTAAAAACTCAGCTGTCATTCTTGACAGTCCTTTCCTGTTATCACTTTGATCTTTTCCAGGTGAGAGTTTTAATCCTGGCTGCTTCTAATTATCCTGTGAGCAAAAAGAGGGACATTTTGTCCCTGGGCTAAATCCAATTTGTGAAAAACACAGTCCAAAATGATAGCTAAGAGGGAAGGGAAACTAACAGGAGGGAAATGCTACTTCCTTGGAGTGGCTTCTACTCTAGACCAGGGAGTTATCACATGACAGTTTTCAAAGAAAAAGAAAAGTCAACATGGATTCAGGGTGTGAGGCAAGAATACCTGAGTGGTTGACTGTGAACTGCCCATGGGTGGTTTGTGCACTTTGAACGAGCATTCCTGCTGGGAAACAACTGTAGCACCCAGTTGAAAAAAAAAACAAACAAAACAAAACCAGGAATCTTCAACTGTCCTCACTGAAGCCTGGAGAAGTTCATTTCCTTAGGACCTGGAAGAGCATAAGAAGCCTTTTTGGTCATCCTCTCAAGGCTGGCTGAGGCTCGCTCTGTGTTCATCATCCCCACAGGGGGAGAGGAGCCTGGGCTGCCCGATGCTGGCAGACAGACCAGTGCCCAGCACTGGGGTGCTTCGTTGGAACAATCAGCCCAGCTGGCTGCTCAGGCAGGGAGAAGAGCAGGCTGGCTCTGCTCAGGAGGGAGACACTTGAAACAGTGTTAGCCGCTAAAAACAACTGAGCGGGGGCCTGGGGCTGCAGTCTGGAGATAGCACTTCCCTGTGCCTATCCAGTTTACTCCTGAGCCCCAGAAAAATAGCCCAGAGCATGTTTCAGTCTATACTTTCATGTTTATTTTTCCATCCTTCTGGAGACTGCTTTCTTTCAAAGAACTGTTATAATAAGAATAGAGGAATCACACTGTCTTTGTGTGCCCACATTTCACCATATAATCTGAGAGGATATCAAAACAAATAAATAAATACAAACAAACAAACCTAGATGATGCGCAGGAACTAGATCATTACATCCCATAGGTAGCTTCTGATTACCCAAACTGGTGGCTGTTTTTTATAGTCCTTCTGCACTGTCAGGTCATTAAATGCCTTATTGTATTAGGTTTTCCCCATCAATGATAGGAACTGTCACAATACTCTCCTTATAACATGCTTCCTGATTTTAAGTGGGAAAATACTGTATTTGAGTTCAGCATTCAAGCAACTTAAGGGAGACGCTGAGGGGGTGGGAAGGGGCACATTCATTAATCATCTGGTGAATTAATTGGCTAGAGGGGCCCCATGAAGAAAAGTGTGTTTACACTGCATAGCTTTTTATGAGCACAAATGCATATATTATGATGGCTTAGAGCCTGGGCAAAAGCTTGGAGCTTTATTTTTGTTTCAGTAAGTACACTTGATCTACTCAGATAACAGCAGCTATAAAAATTTTCACAATAGCAGTTGGCCTTTATCTGGCCAGTCTAAGAACAAAGGCTTACTGTTTGTGATATATCTTTCAAGATCTTTTTTATGGCCTAGATGAATGTTACAAACAAACTTCTTGTCAGTAGGCTTTCTGTTAAATTAAAAGAAAAAGGGTGCTCTTTGGAGGTCTTTGAGTTGTTTTCTGAGAAATTTTGCCAAGCGCCAAATACAAATAGTCCTTCTCAGTCAGTGTGTATCACTAGCCTCTGGGAAAGATGCCTATAATTGTTGCCATGAGTGAAGAAAAGAGTAATAATATTAGGGTATTAGACTACAATATTTTATTTGTTCTGCACTTTCTCCAGTAAGTAGAACGACTCTCAATTCCCTACAGAATTGTGACATGAATATATAGGGAAAACTGAAGAGGGAGACTTTCATTTGGATGGCAGGAAGGAACCCGAGAATTGAAGAAGGAGACTGAGACATATTTGCCTATTCAGGTGAATTTCAGCAGATTTTAGGCAGCAAAGTCCCCAAAATCTGATCCAAAAGGCCCTTCCTTCAGTCATAAACCCACATGGCACCACTATTTCTGCTGCTGCTCCAAGTACATGTAAGCCATTCCACAGGAGGACCCCAGGGTGAGGACCCTTGCACAGTGATTGCAGGTGTTGCAGAGATCAATATGAAAAACACATTGCCAAGCAGGCCTTGGGGGGGCACCCTGCATGGAGCAGTTCTAGCAGAGCTGCAGCTTTGAATCTAGTGCTGGGCATACTAACCACAGACATTTTCTTTCAGACTTTAGCCAAGGAAAGGAGAGGTCTCTGATATTATGACCCAGTTAGACCATTAAAGGAAGTGGAAGACCTGAGTACTTAGCCTTCCTCAGTCTGAGAAGCTTCAGTCTGGTTCTCACTCAAGGAAACTGCTTTAACTACAAGGCTATATGCATGTGAGTATGTTAGGTGACGGTACCTTGTATCTCTCCTGCAGAAGCTTGGCTGTGCAAACAAGAATGCAAGAGCTGTGAGGATTTTTTGCTGAGCAGGGGCTGGAAGATAAACTCCTTGAATTATTTCGGAGTAGAACATTGCTTGCTTAATTTTGCTCCTTTAATCCAAAATGCTAGTTTAGCTAAAATCCATAACCAGACTTCATCTTTAAAGCCCAGCGTTGAGTACAGAATTAGCAACTGATGTTATAACCTCTATTTCCCTTTGTCAGTACATGCCTCTGGTATAATGTTGCATCCAATCAGTATTCCACCTTGTTTTGCAGAATTGGAGAACTATAGGTAACTCCTCAGCTCTTCTTTTAGCATCTCCTTCCACTTTGAGGTACCAGTTTCCAAAGTTACAGCCTCTAGCCTCAATAGCTTTGATTTATTCTCAGAAAACTTGAAAGTCATAGGTAACCAGCCCAACTGTTCTTAGGTACTTTAGAGGAAGTCTCAGCCTCGTGACATATAAACAAGAGAGACAAGTTTCCATCATTTGCAGTTGGGTTTGCTTCTTATTTTCCTCTTCCCCCCCCCCCCCAAGTTTGCTTCATTCTGTTTGGGTGTTTCCACAGGAGGGTCAATGCAATCCAAATAAGAGAGGAGCTGCACTAGCCATGTACCAGGGATAGGGCACGTAATTGTGCATGCGCTGTGTTAGGTTTGTGCAAGCCTTCTAGTCTTCATTCTGAACCTTTGATCAGGGGTTACTTTTCTGACTGGGCAGCTAACATCCAGAATTCCCCAGGCAGATAACTTAAGTCTTGTCTTTACATGCAGACTAAACAGCAATGTGGAAAGAGGACAGATGTGGTAGGTCATATTAATGTAGGAGTTAAACCCCCTTTATATGGCGGTGCACTTGGTCCATGCCTAAGCCAAAATACAGTGAAAAGAGAAAGGGACTGAAGAAAAGAGAAAGAGACTGAAGAAAAGAAGATGGAGATGGGAACTGAGATCATTCATTGACATATCAAGTCTCAGGTCAGGAGTAGAGTCTTGCACAGGCTCCTGCAGCACTTTGGGTTGGCTGAGCTGCCCCACACTGCTAAACTGTGAGAGACCATTTCAGCCCTAATTGCCAACAAGCAGTATGTGTGTTTCACTGTATCTTACAGCTCAGCTTTGTCCTGTCAGCATGGCTGAGTAGTAATAGACTGTTCGATCTACCATAACCCCTTTCCCAGAGCTGTTCCAAGCACCTTTTATGCAACATGGCCAAAGAACAGTTAAAGATGTACAAAGATCAGGTATTTAAACTTTAATACTATCAGGACATGAACATTTTCCTACCATTTTTTCTCAAAAGTAAACTGGGTTTGAAAGAGGAAGGAGGGGAGAAGAAAGAAAGGATTTCTTTGACTTTGGTTGGATTCTTATTCCAGAACTTGTGTACTGAATCAAGAGGCCTTTGAAATTTCAGAGTCCTCCTAGCTGAGATTATCTATACTGAGTCAGGCTTAATCTGGAACTAAGCAAAAATGTCCTCACTTACCCAAAGGTTCCAAACTCCTCCTGTTTATTGTTTTCCTTTCCCAGTGGGTCTTTCATGCCCGTGTGCTTTGTACCTGCAGCTGATTTCTTTACTGATACTGTTTGTGAGTGCTGCGCTTTGACAGCTTCTGGCAGAAAGATCTGGGGTTAACTAGCTCCTTTAGGAATTGGTTAATCCCTTGTCCCAAAAGGATTTAACAACTGTCTGTTATTTCTGGTCTGGGAAAGACATCCTGCAACCTTTATCAGTAATGTTGGATGCCATGTACAGGCACAGTATGCCAGAACAATTTCATATTAAGAGCATAACTACTTCAAGCAGAATTCAGAATCTGTATGTGGGCAGGACCCCTAATTCATTATATCACAACTGTAAACTTTGTCCATCCCTATCAGACAGGACAGCTACTCTGCTGAACATGAGAGGGACAGAAGTTGGCAAGAATGTATTTATATTAGTATCTCATAATTAGAAGTAAAACATTGAAATTGTATGATTTTCTACACAGAAACATCTATTGCTGATTAGATTTGAAACCAGAGAATTATTTTAAATCTTAGAATTTGCCAGAAAGCAGAAGTGTGGCACCAGTCTGTCTAGAAACTTATTCATAAACAGTGCTGCAAACTCAGTGTAGTTTAAGTTAGATGAATATAAAACAGTCTCTGTTCAGTTAGCTGGACTCTGGACATATACATGTACAAGTTGGTCAAAATATATTTTCAAAACATTCACAAGAAAAGTTGTACACTGATGATGAAAGCAGTGTGCATATCAAATTTTAAGGTAAATCAGTGTAATTTTTCACACAAACCCATCTCACTCTGGAAAAAATAATAAGGGTCTTTTTCTCTTCGGTGCCTAATGTTTTTGGGTATAGAGGGGAGAAAAGAGCACTATCCTCTATGCGTTGATATTACAGGCAAGAAATACACTGTGAAGTTGTTTAATCCTATCTTTCTTTCTTCCCTTTGTCTGGGGAGCTTCTGTGCTACCTGTGACAACTAATGGTGTTTCACAGAAAGACATCAGTGTAACAGCAGCACTTGTGCAGGCTCCAAGTGAGCTCTCACATCTTGCTGTCCAAACAGCAAGACCCTTAGCTATGGAGCTAAAGGGAAAAAAAGCCTTCCAACTTGGCAATAGGATTAACGTTTATCCCTTAATCCTAAAGCAGGCTTGCGGCCATTAGAGATGAGATTCCCATACACTCATCAAAAGATACTGCTACCTTTCTTATATATATACTCTACTGATGTGTGATTCAGTGACCTCCAGAAAATGGCCTGGATGTTTCTGTGAAAATCAGCATGAGCAAAAAATTTACTTTTTTTTTTTTGTGCAGATAATGAAAAATTTACCAGCTTTACCTCTGTCTTTACCTTTTTATCCATCAACCACATCCCAAACACCTAAATGACCAGTATTCTTGATCACAGGACTTCATCTTTCTGGAATTATTTCAAGAAATCTGTGCTTGTGGTGGACACACAATTCCACTGGCTGACCGAGACATCATCTAGAAAAAAACTCCTTAGGAGGATATCATGATCACTGCAATAGGTTATTGAAAAGATTTTTAAACTCAGTAAATCTTATTGATGATTATATCAGAGTGGTCTTCTCTGGAGTCCACCCAGATAAGCCAGCACTTCTGCTGCTTGGTTCCCCAAAACCTATGTCTGATAACTGAGAACCATTTAGGCCAGCTGCTCATTTTGGTAAGCACATACAGTACATGTTTGTTCACTGCCATTGGCGTGTGCTGGTTCATATTTGACCTAGGGTTATGTGGCGGAAGCATGGGAGGCTGCTGAAGAGAATAAGCATGCTACTGAATGCTGCACAAAAGCACTTCTAAGACCAAAATTTTCCTTTCAGACCACTCTCTTAAAAAGCAATCAAATATTCTCACCCATCAGCAAGGACAAAAATCGGGTATGTATGTAACCCATTCTTTATTTATGTAGACACCAGTGCATTTTTATTGGGGGTGTGGAAAGGGGAATGGCGAATCCTTTTTAACTCTCGATGGGAGAGTTGTCACTCTAACTTCTTTCCTGGCTTGTGTACATCGACAAGGAGACAGCCTTAGTCCTCCCCTTCAGCTATACTTCAGGTCCTGCATTACTGACAGCCTCTGTGGATGTCCTAAGGTGTACACAGCTTTGCTGAGATGGACAGGCACTATTACAACATCCACTCTCAGGTGCTGTCAGTTCCCTTCCTTTTTTGCTGTGTTAGTGAAGGTGTTTCTAGGTGATTTAAAACCAAATTAACAAAACTGAGTTTTATAAAAAGTTAGTACAATAGCGTAGGTCAGTTCCAGATGACTCAAAGGATCTGCATCAGCCTTCCTTGATCCAGACGCACAATTCCTGAGGTGGCTGAGACCAGATCTAGAGTATTTGCATTCTGTATGCGCTCACTTGCTGCCTTTAGATCTAGGCAGAATATCCACCCTGCATTGTAAAAGTTCCCATTGCTCAGAAACATACCCTGCTTAGGCCTTTCCACCCCAAAAGCATTTGCTGTATTTTTCCTCTCATTCTTACTTTTCCCCTTCCCTTTATCACTCACCCCTTCTGACATGAACGCAGTAGAAGGAAACAAAATCTCACATTCTGAGCTCTGGTTCACTAGACTTCATTGCTCCAGTTTTCAATAACGAATGAAGCATTTACATATCCCTTCATCTCCATGTCCATGCACAGGCACGGAACGGAATGGGATGATCATCATTTTGTGGTAAGAATATTCTTCCCAAAACGTTTTAGGTGCTAATGTACAATGGTGAAGGGCTGTATAAAATGCTACGTGGAGGCATTCTGTTAAATTAAAAATCTTTGCTGTCCTCATGAGAGCGGTAAGAGACATTACTTACTGCCAGCATCCTCCTCCTGCTCATAGAGGGCCAAGATTCGTGGGAGAAGGTTGTAACTTAGTGCAGAAAAAGTTGGGGGAACAAGGAGTTTACAAATGAAGTCTTCCTTGTCACCAAGCCAGAGTGGAGGTAGAGCATAACAACTGTTAAACGACTGTTAGAGACTTCTTTAACTTACAAGAATGAGGAAAAGCAGATAAGTGTAAAAGCAAAGGTGGCTAGAAATATTTCACCATTTTCTTACAATAAAAATAAAACTATATTTTTAAATGTAAAAACAACAACGTATTCTAATTCTTCCACTCTAAACATTTTGAGCTTTTTCTTATGGTAAGTTGATATACGTCTCTTAAATTTTGACTTCCAAAGTACTTTTCATTTGTCACTGCTTTTGGTGGTGCTGTGATTTTGCCCAGACTTTAAAAACCAGCCATAGCATTTGGGCAAATACAAGGAATGGAAATGTAAACGTCTGAAAGATAAATGTAGTTTAAAACTATTTGTGCTAAATATGGTGTCAACAAGAACCATTGTAATAGTTAACAAATAATAAAAGGGAAACTTGGTGGGGTTTTTTATGGTTCAAGCAGAGAGACCAGTAAAAAGTAAACAAGATCTTGAATGACCTGCTGTATATTTAGTTGTGTCTTTTTTAATAACCTACAAATTTATTATTATTAATGACTATTCATTATTTATTAATAACCTAATTTTGTAGTCACAAAGACAAACATTATAGAGTGTACTGTTTATAATGTCCCCTTCTAACAGTGCATGCTAGGTCAAAAAAAGAGGGTAGAATACACAATTATTTTCTTGTACTAGGAATTATTTCACATAGATGCAGTTAAAATCTCTTTTGATACTCACTGCCTGCAATTTGCTTTTCTTTGCAGCACACCCTAAATCTCCTAGTAAGACAAAATGTGAATGAGATTTGAATGCCAGGACTTCAGAATTGAGCACTCTGTCCTATATTCATAATGTCTTTTACTTTCAAGAAACAGATCCTGTCCCAAAAACATGAAATTGTCTTTAAAAATGGCAAGATTAGTATTTGAAGTTGCAAGGTATGTGTGTTTCCCACTTGGTGTTTGAGCCTCTAGGGTGGAAATTTGCAGATTCACTCTAGCAGTCACAGTTGTTATAAGGTTTTAGTATAATCAGATGACTTTGAGAACTTCACCAGAAATGTTAGGTACAGTGAGATTGTGTCAGTTATGAGATTCGATGGTACCGTAATTTCCTTGTACTTCGTATTTAGCAGATAGTCTCTAAAAAATGGCTAGCTCTTTCACTTGGTATTTGCAATGGAAATATCATAGTGGTTTCTACTGACATACTTTTTCATTTCCCAGAAATCACTTTGTATGATGGCAACAAGAATAAGATCATTTTAGTTCATGTGCAATATTCTGCGTAGAATTTTGTACTTGTGCTTTAAAGAAGCATTGTTCTCAAATCATAATAATAATTAGCAGGGTTTACCTCTTTTTAATTACTGGCTCAAAGCCCAACTTCTTTCCTCTCTGAAGTAGATTTACTTTGCAGACATTAGATGGCCATTGGGGTTTGGTTCCACAAGGATTTACACTTACTAATTTTTAAGCAGATTGTGCTGAAGGTCACAAAAATTCTTCCACTGGGTTGTCATTTCATTTCAATAAATTCTTTTTTAAAAGCAGAGGCAGGTGGTTGCAATCTTAGTTAGAAGTTTTGGTTTTTTTAAACTACAGTACACAACCTACCACTTTAGGGCTAACAGTTTGCTCTGTTCTTTACTGTGCTCAATAAAAAAGACCTTCCTTGCTTTGAAGATGTTTTTTTCTCCGATAAAGAGAGAGACAGGCAGACATGGCATAATGCGAGGAAAATCCAGAGTGGGACTAAATTAATAAATTAATTAATCAATTAATCAGTCAGCTGTGTAAATTATGTTATGCACCTTTTTGTATAACTTCAGAATTTACAGTTCAGGAACTGTAGGGTTTTTTTATGAAAAACTGTAGTATTTCATAAACATGAAATCTTGCAGCACAGTTTCAGGCTACTGCATTTTTTCCTTTCCTTCACTGTTAGCCTTGTTCCTACCTGTAGTTTCAAAACTTTTTTTACAACCCTTTCAAGAACAATTTCACATTGCAGGGTTAATCTGAGGCTCAAGGAGCCCCAAAAGAGGTCCCCCTTTTAAAAATTCGTGGCTGTTAAGCACTTCTGTGTGACAGCAATCTGAATTCCGAGTAGCCTGATTGCCCTCGCAAGGAGAGCGCTCAGGGAAAGAGCAGTGCTGGCCCGCTCTGTTGAGGTGACTGGATGACTGCACTTTTAAACCTCTTTGCTTATACCTGTTTGGATAACTGATTAAGGAATTAAGCTAATACACAGCACTATCAGTTCCATGACAAAAATTAAATAGCTAGGCCAAGATTTTCACACTTCCTAGTGGGGTTTTGGTGTGGCCCTTAAGGTACATAAAGGAGGGTTACTTTTCAGATCGTAGGATGTGCTCGCAATCTCCTTGCGACCCATCTTCTGACCAGCCAGTCTATCAGATGATGCCTGTTAGACTTCAGAGAAAGGATAAATCCCAAATCACTAGTAATTTTTAGTGTGACATTAGTCCTTTATTCTACAACTGTTAAAAGCGTGCTTTACAACTTACTGCATAGATAGCCAACTACAGAATTAATGCTTACTATTTTCACTTTTTTCACATAGATTCGTGATGTTACATCAACAGCTAGTACTTGTCTTTGGAATATCACTAGCTTGTAATATATGTGCATTTCGAAGCTGTTATTCAGAAGCCCAAGTCTCCCTATATTATTTCTGCAACCTCACAGATATTCCACTTGTGCCAAAGGATACAGTGAAGCTTTTGCTAACTTTCAACTACATCAGACAAGTGACTGCAACTTCCTTTCCACTGCTGGAGCACTTGTTGCTGTTGGAAATTGGAATGCAGTATGTCTATCCTGTTACCATAGGAGAAGGAGCTTTCAGGAACCTGCCAAACCTTCGTGTCTTAGACTTGGGATTCAATAGGATTCTTCAACTGGATCTTGATGCTTTTGGGGGCTTGCCAAGTCTGACTGTACTCCGTCTGTTTCAGAACTACCTTGGAGATTCCATCCTGGAGGAACATTACTTTCAAGATTTGACCTCGTTAGAAGAATTGGATCTTTCAGGGAACCAAATCACAAAACTTCAGCCTCATCCCTTATTTTATAATCTAACAGTCTTGAAAAGTGTGAACCTGAAATTCAACAAGATATCCAACCTGTGTGAAAGCAATCTTACCAGCTTCAGAGGAAAACACTTTTTATTTTTTAGCCTCAGCTCTAATAATTTGTACAAGACAGACGAAATGGCCTGGGCGAAATGCCCAAATCCTTTCAGAAATATTACGTTTAACTCACTAGACCTTAGTGGCAATGGGTGGAGCACAGAAAAAGTCCAATATTTCTGTACAGCCATTAAGGGGACTCAAATTGGTTCTTTAATATTTAGCTCTCATACAATGGGCTCGGGATTTGGCTTTAATAACTTAAAAAATCCAGATAATGATACATTTGCAGGATTAGGAAGAAGTGATCTTCTTTTCCTTGATATTTCAATTGGTTACATTTTCTCTCTCAATTCTTTAATCTTTCAAAGCCTTGGTAATCTGGAATTGCTGAACCTTTTCAAAAACAAGATAAATCAAATCCAAAGGCAAGCATTTTTTGGCTTGCGAAACCTAAAAACTCTCAATCTCTCAAGTAATCTTTTAGGTGAGTTGTACGATTATACTTTTGAGGGTCTACATAGTGTAACGTATATTGATTTACAGCAAAATCATATTGGGATGATTGGTGAAAAATCATTCAGTAACTTAGTAAGTCTAAAAATAATTGATCTTCGAGACAATGCCATTAAAAAACTCCCTTCCTTTCCACACCTGACCTCTGCCTTTTTAGGTGACAATAAGCTAATGTCTGTAGCTGGCACAGCAATAGCAGCAACACACCTTGAATTAGAAAGAAATTGGTTGGCAAACCTCGGTGACCTGTATATTCTTTTCCAAGTTCCAGATATGCAGTATATCTTCTTAAAACAGAATCGCTTTTCTTACTGTGTGAAGCATCATAATGTTATAGAAAACAATCAGTTAATCTATATGGATCTAGGCGAAAATATGTTACAGCTTGTGTGGGAGAGAGATTTATGTTTGGATGTGTTCAGGGCACTGTCCAAACTTCAGGTTCTACATCTGAATAATAACTACCTTAGTGCTCTTCCACAGGAGATTTTTAGAGGTTTAACATCGCTAAAAAGACTTAATCTAGCTTCAAACCTATTGTCTCATCTTTCTCTTGGGCTTTTTCCACAAAGCCTGACAAACCTAAACTTATCCGGAAACCAGCTTTTTTCCCCTGAGCCTGAAGTCTTTATGACTTTGAGTATTCTGGATATAACACATAACAACTATGTCTGTGATTGTACTTTAAAGAGCCTATTAGTGTGGCTAAACGAAACTAATGTAACCCTAGCTGGCTCACAACCTGACAGGTACTGTGTATACCCACCTGCATTTGCAGGGGTACCACTGTCATCTCTGACATATGATGGCTGCAGTGAAGATGAACTCCAGCAGACACTCAGGTTCTCAGTATTCATCTTCACCTCCGTCACTCTTCTAATGTTTCTGATGGCAGTCATCATTTTTACTCGCTATCGGGGGATTTGTTTTGTCTGGTATAAAACTATCACCAAAAAAATGACAGACAGCCATCCACAAGTAGCAGATAAAAGTGAATACAGATATGATGCGTATTTGTGCTACAGCAAAAATGACTTTCAGTGGGTCCAGAATTCTTTGCTAAAGCACCTGGATTCACAGTATTTTGATAAAAACAGATTTACCTTGTGCTTTGAGGAAAGAGATTTCTTGCCTGGGGAAGAACATATCAACAATATTCGTGATGCCATTTGGAACAGCAGGAAAACAATTTGCATTGTGACCAGGCAGTTTCTCAAAGATGGGTGGTGTGTGGAAGCCTTTAATTTTGCCCAGAGCAGGTACTTTTGTGACCTGAAAGATGTCCTCATTATGGTTGTGGTTGGGTCACTTTCTCAATATCAACTGATGAAACACAAACCAATTCGAAACTTTTTACAAAGGGGTCGATATTTGCGGTGGCCTGAAGATTATCAAGATGTAGATTGGTTTTTAAATAACCTTTCTTGCCAAATTCTGAAGGAAAAAAAAGTGCGAAGGAAAGCCGGGGGTATAGAGCTGCAGACTGTAGCAACACTCTCGCATTGATGGTGTATGAGTTGCTGGCTTTCTAAATATCTCATTTCCAGCTGTG
Organism: Phaethon aethereus; assembly: GCF_964289735.1. Lineage (NCBI taxonomy): Eukaryota > Metazoa > Chordata > Aves > Phaethontiformes > Phaethontidae > Phaethon > Phaethon aethereus. The sequence continues at coordinate 109,011,857 of NC_138576.1, read as the reverse complement.
CCATGGCAGGAATGGACAGAAGCTTGCTTCATCTCTCCTTGAAAAAGCAGGTAGAAAGATAACTATTTCAGTATAAAGTTTAGTAGTAAACATGGAGACAGCTTGAAAGGAACCAGCAAATATATGAAAGTGCAATTATTTTATGGACTATGACGCACATTTTCAGAAGAATTAAATGAATCACAGATGCTTCACATTTTGGATGCTCAGCCTCAGACACTTTAGTCCTGACTTTTGGCATACTACTTACTTACAGGCCAGTTTCAGTTAGAGAAGGATGCCCATGGCTGTTTTTTTTTTTTAAAAAAGAGCCCATGGTACTGTACGGGAGTGAGCAAGTATGCTTTCATGTATGGCCTAGCCTGACCATCGGTTCATGGATTACTTACTGCTGTGCCTTCTGAACTCTAACTTTTCATGGTCTGTTTTGAAGTAGAATCAGTGCTTTTCACCTTTATGCTTTAAATTGGTGTAACGCAGATTTTGTTTATTTGTTTTCTACTCAATTAGCTTCAGTTTCTCAACTGGAATGTACAAACTTTGAACTTCCCTTTCCCCTCCACAACTTCTCTGCTTGGTGGCAAAACTAGGGTCATTGGTCTACTTCATTTGCTGGTGTTTCAGCCTGCTGCTTTTTCAGTTGAGCTGCCTCCTGCCCTGCAGAGAGGAACAGGTATACCCTTCAGATCTGAAACAAGACTGGGCTTGAAAAGCAAACAAGAAACTACCTCAGAAGCCATGCGGGCTGTACACCGGTGACATGGCCCAGTGACTGCCAGACAGCCTTCACATTCTGGGACCAGAAAGTATGGGCAAGTGGTGTGTAATTTGCGTTGTTCTTTGTACATCCTGTGTCTTGATCAATTCTAAGGGTTTCTTCTGCTTCTATTCAAATATTTTTCTAGAGTCATTAATGCCTGGTACTCTCTTACCTCTCTAATCACTTTACCACTGCTTGTTCAGGTATGTGTCTTCAGGGTGTTGTTCAGGGTCATTTTAATAAAAATCTGACTTGGTGTTCACTGTTACAGAACCTGCACCTATTATTTTGATGGTGACATACTCCTTGAGTATACTGTTCATCTCGCTTTACACATTTATTCAACAACAGATTACCAAAATAATATCGGTATGGCCTCAGCGAGCTTTTTGCTGTAGTGAGGAAGCAGGAATGGAAGGTTTTATAAGCTGCCTGTCTGGACCTGAGCTGCAAACAAATAATACCTTCTTAACTATTTTGATAGAGATGAAAAAGTACAATCCACTTCATGTGAATGCAGTTGTTTGAGTATAGATGTGCCTGTGGCTGATCTAATTTACTCTCAGTACACCAGTATACAGGATTTCTATGGATAAAATTACTACAGTAAAATATTACTTCCTTCTCAACCAGCATAGTCATGCAGGAACAGAAAAGGGCTAAAACCTTGGGAAAATCTCCAGGTGGTGTGGGGCAGGGGGGAGATTAAAAAAGGGATTGACTGTGCTGCTGGAGCCCTGGGTGTCGCTGTTGGCTCAGGTAACAGCTAGGGCTTCCCAAACTCCTCCTGCCTCCCCTGGAGGCACTCCAGCTGCTGCCATCAGGGAGAAAATGCTGCTGCAGAGGGAGGGCTGAAAAAGAACCAGCAGCCCTGGCTTTCCAGAGCCCCCGTGGGCTGTCAGAAAAGCCACCACCTGCATTTCAACTCTCTGCATTTCTTACATTTCTCTGAAAATGTCCAACCTTTTTCCTTTTTTTTTCCCCCCAACCAGTGCAAATATTTATAGGCATCCTTTAATGTCAGAGGTTATACCAAGGAGTATTTCACATAAAAAACACTGACAGATAGCAAAAGCAGGAATGGATCTGTGCAATGAAGATCAAGTGCTGGTCTAGGCTGTTAGCCTATGGATCTGTACACGGTGTAAGCGATGGGAATTTTAAAAGCATACTTAAGAAATTATATTTGGATTAATGTCACAAAACATTTTTTGGTCAAGTGTTAATTGAGAGCCCTCTCCAGTAAGTATACCTTATGTATACTTACAAGACACTCCTGTCACTTCAGATACTTAAAACTTCTGCTAACCTATGTATGCAGGAATGACAAGAAATGCTTCTGTCTACTTCGTGCTTATGCCACTGGTGGGAGGTGGCTATACAAAACTTGCATTTACTTCAGTCTTTGGAAAGGTCTGACTTTTTACATAAAGGTTTTAATAAAACCTTTGGATGAAATTTCATTGTCTGCTTCCATGCTTATACACATTTTGGAAACTTAAAGAAATCAAACCTGTGTCAGGGGCAGCTGGGAAAACTTTCTACCACAGAGGCAGCTTAGAAACATAGAAGTAGCCCAGCCCACATCTGCCCCGTGCAAATTCTATCGCAAGGGGTCTACAAAAGGCAGTAAAAGGATTTTTGGAGAACATGCTGCTGAACCATTCCTGATTGTGGTTTGCAGGCATATGAATAACTGCAATGTCAAATTTTAAAGCGATCAGAAATAACTGTCTTTTTTACTTACTGTGAAATCACTTCAAGCCCGAGACTCTCAGAACAAATGCAGTTGGTACAGTCTGTCATATACAATGAAAAATTGACTTCAAATAGATCATAGGACCCTGATCACCACCTCTGTAGAGTCACCTATTCTTAAATGACAAAGCCTGGGGAATTGTTGAGAAAGGGCTTGTTCAGACTTTATACTCCTCTGCTCAGCAAGAACCACAAAAGCGCCCTGTACAAAAATGGAGAATGACTATGCTTGATGAATTATGGCCATAAATTGAGCCTCAACCTCGTAACTATTGATCAGATTCCCTTCAGGCTCGCTGGGAACATTACTGCTCTATTAGAATTTTATGGCTCTTTAGTTAAGGATCCTCTCATCAGTTTTACTCACCTTCCTCAGTGAAAGACATTAACTGTTGGAGAGTGTCCAGAATAGGGCGTGAAGTGTGACACTGGCTCTGAAGTGAGCTATTAAGATGGAAGCCGGTGAATTTATTTGCAGTAGCAGCACAGGGAATATGCAGAGGACAGTGACTCAGTGCCACATGGTATCAGCTCAGATATTTAATAGTAAAAGCCTATTCCCACCATTGCAACATAGATTATAAACATTAACTGGTCAAGCAGGCAGTCTTGTTCAACAGCAACAGCTAGCCAGCCTGTCAAGCGTCCAAAGATTGCATTGGCTCCTACTCGACATCAAGGCACCCAGGACCAGAACCCAGATTCTACAGACATATTCCTACAGAGGGTAACAGAAGCCGGCAATGATATTCCTACATATTATTTCATATTTTACACAATTATTATTTCACACTTTACACAATTATTATTTCACACACAGCGAAATCAGGCTTCTCCTCCCCCTGCCATCTGACGTGCATACTAGTCTCGGCAGTGTTGTCCGATTATATTTGCTAATCCACATTGCTAATCTCTCCTCAGAGAGACTGTTCAACGTGCTGGTAGATCTATCACCTCGTTAATTTACAGTTAGTATCCATCTTTGCTCCCACCTCGGTAGCTGTACTACCCATATGGAGAACACTAGCATAGATAACACTACAGAGAGTTCAATCTCTTGAGTGGGACGCTCCTACAGATGTTGCTCAGAATCACTCTGCCTTTCATTTTCTGGTGTCACATCATTAACTCAGCTCATTTGCTGACTTCTGTGTCTTTTTCGGCATGACAGCTCTCCTACTTCTTACTGCCAGAGACCATCTGGGTTTCAGATTATTGGATCCCACCTTCTCAATTTCATGTGGTGCTGATTATTTTACAATGGCTTTAACATGTTCTCTTCTTGCTGGAACTGTGAATAGCAGTAGTCCAGTTAAATCACAAAGCAAGGCCCATACCTGGCAAAATACTTACAGACAAGAGCAATACATAACTGAGTGGCAGGAATGAGTGGTGAAGACGCTGCAAATGGAGCAGAAGCAGCACATGCAAATCTTTGGGAAAGCAGCAAACTTAGGAAGTGTACCCATGGTGGTCTAAGCATCTTGCTTAGGTCCATCTTGCATGGACTTGGGTTCCATGAGAAGTGGAAACTTCAAGCAAGCAAAGACAGACAAGCAACAAGATACATCTTTAGGGTCTGACTCTACAACATGACCAAACATAATGATCTAGTTAGTACAGTAAACAGATTTAAATTAAAATCGGACTAGCACTAGCAAATGTTTGCAAAGTATCTTCGCACTATACAGTACTGCCAACAGCAAGCATGCAGTTCTGTAAAATAAGGTTTCCAAAATTAAAAGACTGGTGTAAAAAAACCAAAATATTAGAAAACAATTATAAATGTCTGGTATTTGACTCTGTAAAACCAGATTTTTACACTTTCTCCTTGATCATAAGGTGGATATTCATGCAGTCCATGAATACAAGAGCCAAGGCTTTAAGAAATAGTCCAAGTATTTCAGGACTTCCTCTTAACTGTGAAGTACACCTAAATTAGTTAGGCCTTGAATAAGGAAGATCTTTATGAAGATGGTGAAGAAAAGACAGGCTGGCCTTTCTAACTCCACAGCCCGCTCTGGGCAGTGATCTTACATCACATATATCTTCTTTCATTCTTGCAAGTACTTTTAGTTGTTGCTGATAAATAGGATCAGCAAAACTGCAACCTTGACTGCAGTGAAGTAACCTAAAGGAGGTGTGACAATATGAAGAACTTCCCATGCAAACAAATTTATATCAGTAGTCCTCACAAGGCATCTTCTGGTGATTACTCCATTATGCTGCTTGTCAGTCTCTGAGAAGGTATCCAACACCTTTGGGCTGCCAAACAGCTCGTTCTGCTTTTGGGTACAAGCACTTCTTCATACGTAGCGTTTAGTTACCTGTTTTCTGTTTTGTCCCTCACAAAGATGAGCTCAGCATCTTGGACTTCAGTCTCACTGTGGTGCTCCTGGCAGCCCTCAAAGATTCCATATACCTGGAAGAGAACTGCAGGTGCTGCTCCACCAGTATTTCCTTCAACTAAACAAAAGATGCAAAAGCAAAGTTTAGAAGCTGAGATTTACCCAGAAGGCCACTGTGAGCACTGACTTGAACCACAGAGAATGCTGGATGCCACGCTGGTACCAGGAATTTTAAATTCAGCCTTGTCAGTCAACCTTGCATCACATCTAGGCATTACTGTTGGGCCAATCCAGCTCCTGCATGATTCCTTCTTGCTGTTTGTACAGATTGACAGGAGGCTTCTCTTGCCTTTCTAACCTTAACTTTGCTTTCTGTATTGTGTATAGACAGTGTAGTGGGTGCCAAAAATAAGTCTACATTTCCTTTCCCAATATGCAAAAGTCAGTATATCGGTATGACATGAATTATTTCATAGCGCAAAGACTATCTATTCATAGCAGATTCTGTTTGTTTCAGACATGCGGTTTTCCTTCCTTTTAGATAGCCTATTGTTTGTCTTTTCCATTTGTATTAAAAATAAAATCTTTGAAAACTGCAAGTAAGAGAAAAAATATATTTCTTCTCAAACTAACAATTCTCCAAACAGGAAGGTTAGCTTTTTCCTGTTTAGACATTATGTTCAAAGAAAGGAAGTTGGGATTTTCAATAATAATAATTACATGGTATGTAAACATCAATAAGTATCAAAGAAGGCTTCACACTTTATTTAGTGTGTCCCAAATGCTACACTGCTGTTTAGAGTATCTTTATCTTTACCAGTTCACCAGCCTCTTACAAAAATGGATTTATAAAAATGGAACAAACAGAGAATCCTCATACAAAACACCAGTTTGATGTGGCAGGGGTTTTTTTGTGTCAGCATTACACAGTACACATGTACCAGGCTGTGTAACCTTTTCATGTCGCCACCCAAAGCTACGTACTTCAAGCCATGAAGTCTGTTGACGCCATTCCTAAAAATTGAATTGGCAATGCAATTTCAGCATTGTGATTAGATGCAGTATCAAAACATAGATATTTGGTACATGTGGTACTTTGTAATAGTGAAACTGGAAGTGCTTTATAAAGATAAATGCATTTTGTTATCTTCTCTTTAAAGATAGAAGAATTGAGGCAGAAAGAATGAAGTTATGTACCTTTTGTCATGGGCAGCACTGGGAAGGGAACTCAGGTTTGACAAAGGATAAGCTATTATCCTTTGATACAGATATATCCTTATATCTGTTTGCTCTGTTTTGTAGGAGTTTTACAACATGCATTTTTATTATCTTGGAAACCAAAGTCTTCTATTTATCTGCAGAACTGATAAACAATGTAAGGTCTCCACTTAATGTGCTACGAGTTTGCCCATGTGGGGCAGAGTTAGTTTTACAGGAAGGAGAAGGTAGCTGAAGATTCATTGAGAGTTGCCAACTTGAGTGTCAGTCATTTTGTGATGATCTGAGCCTATTCAGGATAGGAGCAAGAATTCACCGGGCATTTCACTCAGAGTTACAATCACTTTTCAGGTAGCCACGTGGGCCGGCATTTCTGATGAGGGCTTGCAAATTAAGAACAATAGGAAAAACAAGTGGAGGACACATGGCCTAGTCCAGGTGAAGATGCACCTGTGGGAATGCCAGCAACGGAGTAGGGAGAATAGGAAGAAGGCAAATTATTTTTAAACACATGAACTCTTTTTTGAGAACTCTTAAGATACTAAAAATTCATCAATGTTCAGGTAAAAGCTTTGGAATGAGACATTTGGATATGTTGCTTCAAAACGATGAAGCCTAAGAATCTAATGTGAATAAGGAAAAAAAAAAGGTGAGACAATTAATGGTATGAAGTATAAGAAATGAACAAAATATCCCAGCTATAACCTCTTTTTTCCAAAGTTCTGATGTTCTGGAATTTAGTCCCACAACTGTTGATCAGAAAGGAAAACCTCAGGCCCATGCACCCAGCCTTCCCTTTGGGACAGTGAGAAATGCCAAATGAGAATCACTTATTTTGTTCTAAGAGTGTTAGCACCTGCAGCCCTCCTGACATAAACATTAAACACTCCTGAAAAGTAGGCCTTGAATTTCTCACTCTTTTCCTAGGGAGAATAGCCTTCAGGCTGCAAAGTGAATACATTCCAACTGCTCCTGTTGGAAGCATCTTGCAATCCTCAGTGTCAGCTTCTTTAATTTCAAACTTTAGCTGTTTTATAACTACTTTTTTTTTTAACGTCCCTAGTTCCACATTGTCAAACACCCTTGGACCATCTTCTGTTGCAAATGGATTTGCACCCATCCAGGAAAGGACCGTCCAGTGCTGCAAGTAAGAACTGACAACAGCTGACACGTATGCTGCATGGCAGGGATGTGTGTGCAATTAAATACGAGTTAGGAAAGATCTACAAACCATCTACCTAGGTACGTATACCATACTCACCACCCAGATTTCTGAGAAAACTCATGGATTAATCACAGCCCTTCCTCATGTCTCTGAAGTCTGGACTGCACTTTTCCTGCCAGAGGCATGGCTTAAGAAAATGCCAGCTCAGCCTTCAGCTGTAGCAGCCACTACTGCCTCTGACAGACCTCGGTGGCACAAGGGGAAACACAAGCTCATGTGGAACAAAGAGAAATCCAGAACACACAGCACCTCTGCAAAAATCCCTTGATACTCTGCAGGGACACATCCAGCAGGAGGAAAATGTAGGCTGATAGTTAATACAAAGCTAGTGGTATTTCAACTCGGTTCTGTCTTTACAATTCTTTATCAGGAGTAATTTGGAATGTGACGTGACAGAGAACAGACTTGAGCTGGGAATGACAGAGTTTGGTTAGTTTAAATAATGAAAGGATTTCTTTTTTGTTCCTAAAATTTGAGACAGGCTTTATAAAAGCCCATTCAGCTTTCTGCCCTGTTTTCTGGTTTTTGTGCAATTCTCCTAGCTGAAGATGGAAACAAATCACTTCATGAAAGAAAAGAGAGGTTGCAAAAGATCTGTAGTCTGATTTGGAAGAGCTGAAGAGCCCAGAGAAGCAAAAGAACTACCAACAAAAAAGGCTGCAAGAAAGTTATATCTGGAGCTAGCAGAAGTTTGCAGTGCGAAGAAAGAGGAGCTGCATTACTACAGAGGGCACTGTCCCTGCCAACTCACTATCTATTCATATTGTAGATGGAGGGACTAAATGAAAGGGTAAAGAATGGCATGAGAGGCCAATAACCTGAAATAAAGGAGACAGATTCAACTTTTGAAGAATCTTGTGCAAATCACCCTCTTCATGCCTCACTTCTTCATCTTTTTAATGGGAAGATTAGCACAAGCCCTCTATCCTAAAGGTGCTGTAATCGTAAATACATTGAAATTGAGAGACATTTAAACACCATGCTGGTGGAGCAATGTAAACACAAAAGACAGGTAAGGGCTTGACTTTTTTTAACTTACTCCCTGTCTTAAGAAAGGAATTCATAGACTTGTCCTATGGCCACAGAAGTACACTAGCACTTGTCTTCACACCCAGAAGAACTTTCACTGAGGACTGACGTTATTTCATTTTTTTGCTAAAACTGGAAAATCTTTCCTATTTAGCATGACTTTTGAAAAAAAATAATGTGGTTCACTAGAAAGTGGGAACCCACTCCCCCTGGGTGTTCTTCCTTTCGAGTATTTGCTCATACTTCTGTGGTCTTTTTTGCTAACAGTGTCCTTTTCATCAGTGTTCTTCTCTGAAGAGACTCATTCATAGTATTCTCATTCGGGTATACACGCATTCGCCCCCTTGACACTTGAGAAATCCGCAGTTCCACTCACACCCCAGCACACACATCAGAAGGCTGTTTAAAAAGCCCCAGGAAGTTTGCTCAGACGTCCTATTTTAGGAGACTTGGAATTTTACAATATTTAGAGGATTTGGCACCATGACTATTTCCACACCAGCACATGTGTGCCATCAGAATGTGTACCATACACCTTGTGGGAGAGGGACAAGCTACCTGCAAGCTAAAAGATAAAGAGGAAGGCCTATAAAATGCTTGAGAGTAGCTGTAGTAAATACTTTGGGGAAGACTGACCCAGTCGGCCAACAGCCCAACCCTGAAGAGGGAGGCAGGCCAGGCTCCCGCTGGCCGACCGCAATGCACACACTGGGGACCCATCCGCTGCTCCGCCACCTGTACTGTGCCCTGCGAGGAGGAAGGGTCAGCGTATACAGAAAATGTTAGCCTGTCTGAGGATGGGTTATAAGATAATCTGGTGTTAGCTGAAGGGACAGAACTAAACTATCTTATTCTTGTTACAGCGCTATAAAGCACATAGCTATTTCCTCTGCACAACTCCCCTACATTAGCATACCTGTATGGTCCTAAAATTGTCAGAAGATAAAAAGGCTGCCCAGTCATACAAAGCCTGAGGAAGAAAACCAAATAAGATGCTGCAGTTTTCTACACAGCTTCAACATACTTGCTGGCAGCTGCCGAAGGAACCAGACAGGCCCGGTTTTAGCAGAGGTGTCCAGGGACAGTCCATCCTTCTGATACGGTGGTGGTTGCTAGACTTAAGAAGCTACTTAAATCAAAATTTTAAACAACGGAATGAGGAGGTGGCAGTGGCCACCCTACCAGCTTTATCCTTCTCATTCAGCAGGCAACCTGGGACATCTGCTCAGACACCACCAACTGACTTCGGGGAGAAGCACCAGGGACACTGTTCTTAGTAGACAGTAATTTCTGCCACTTAGTTACTCTCCACTGGGTTTGCATGTACTCAGTATTTGTAAGCCTTTTGGAAAGAGGCCTGGCACTATAACTTAGGAACCTATCGGGAATATCTGCAGAAAAATATTTTACAAAGTAGGTAGCTGCAAGTTACCGCTATGGCTGGGCTGTTCTGCCTTCTCAGTTTTCAGAGAAAGGTGGCACCTCTCATACATGTGTTCTCCGCTGGTGGCAGACTGTTTATCAAGAAACTGGCCAATACTGCACATACATGAGACACAGCAATGGGTAACGAAATCCACTGAACAGACCTACATCTTGAAAAAGCACAACAGCAGCTCTTCTCAGCAAAGCCTCACACTTCCTTCTGCCATGCTGTAGATTCTGCCACTTCTCAGATGACTTCAGAATACAGAGTTTTTAACTTAATAACCTACTGCTCTCTGACCTCGGCTTTACCCCTTTGAAAGAAGAAGCTTAGCAGGAGACGTTCTGGAGGGATACAGCTTGTGCTTCACATATAGAAGAAGCAGCTTTTCTTTCAGTGACCCTTTCGTAGCCCTTACACTCAGGCTGGAGTTCTCCCCATATCCTGTTGACTGTATTTCATTGGCATGACAAAGCAGCACATCCTGCCTGAACCTATGAACCTTTGGCCAGACCCTCATCTTTAGAGCTCCAGGATACAGGCATTAATAATGCCTGATGAGCTATCACAATGTGCTTCATGCCTTAGTCACCAAAATTTGGCTTTGCAAAATATCACTCTTCTCCTGGGACATGTATCTGAAGCCAGAATCTTCATTAAAAGCTGCTAAGCCACCAAAAACACCATTCACAGCAAAACCAGCGAAGATTTTAGACAGAAGCTGTTGCATTTATTCTGACTCTCTGCAAAGGCTGAAGAAAGCCTCAGTTTTCAAAGTAGCATCTGGGATCAATGCAAACCTTTGTCACAAGTGGCTCAAGGTGTGAGAGTCAGGCTTGCCTCCCACAGAGATCCAACAGCTGCATAGATTTTTGACAGACTGATAACTGTTTATGCAGTAGTAAATATTTTCATACTCCATCTATTTCTACTTTCATGTCACTTCAAAATTATTGTTTTTTTTAAATCAAAGATGCCAAGAAGGCTATATAATTCTGTGTGTTACTTCACAGTTTGATAGAGAAAACATGACCTAGCAGGGTAAGAGTCCGAGAAGTGAGATGTGATTGCTTTAGCAGGAAGGTTAATTAAATAAAATTCCTCAAGACCTAATCCCTCCTGCCTAGTTCCCACTTGCCTTTTGTGACTACTCTGCATGTTTCGATCTACCCACTGAGAAGTGGTTGGAGAGGATAATGGTTGCAGCCCGCCTGCCCTATAGCCGCTGACTTTGAGGAGGATGGGAAAAACATTTTTGAACAATTTTGGCTTCAGTACTAATATACTTACTAGGAATAAACCTAATCGGTAAGATGGTGACTGATTAATGGGTGTTTTGGCTTTGATGAGTCATCTGAGATGGGAGTCTGAGAAATATCTAGATGGTTGTAAGCTGGATGAACTGGGGAGAAGAAATCTTACACAATTATGTCGTGGTAAAAGGAGAACCGGGGACCACAAGGCAGAAGAAAACAGAAGAGCCTCAAAATCAGAGAAAACTAGAGAAAAACAAAAAATGCAGAGAAAAACAAATGGCGTTTTTACATTTTAAGCAATCTAAGATCTGACCCAGTTTCATCAATAGAAAGACACCCAGGGAGTTCCATAAATCTTTTAGTTAAAAAAAAAAAAAGGCATTTTTACTACATCTTGAGTAGATTAATCCCACAGAAAGAAGTAACCTTTATTTTCCAAAATCTTAGCTCTTCTTGGGAAATATTTAAAACAGTATTACATCTTTATGGGGAGAATCAGATGATCTCAGCCCTTGACCAGCTTCTCACTTACAGCATCCAAAATGATCAAGATTATTCTCCTGCAGATGTGGCCTTAAGCATTTTTAAAATATGCACTTGTCTATGAATTCCACATCTAAAATGGAGAAGTTACAGAAAGGGACCACCATGGTGACTCACTGCTTTCAAATCTCCCTTGCAAAAAAGATGTCTCTATCCTTTCCCAAAATATGAGTCACAATTTTCTGATGTGGGCCAGAAATCTGCCCTCCAATTCTCAGAAAATGGTGTTTATAGCATTGCAGTATCTAATGACTTAGGAACTGCAAGGCCTTTTTGAGAAATAGAAAGGGCTGCTACATCCAGGTTACAAGCAAACAGCATGACCCTCAGAGAGAAGACGTCTTTGTGGATGAATGTAGGGATGAGAAAACAAAGATGCAAGGATTGCTCTTGATAAGGCACAAGCTTTGTGTTTTCCCTGTGACAACCACACACTTCCACACTCACAACAGGAATTCATACAGTAACAGAAGCTTATCAATATGCATTTGAAGGAATTCCCACTTTTTGATGACTCCAGGCTTAGCAAATCGGTACTTCCGTTTCATCGGTAAATCAGAGCATCAAGCACACAGGAAAATCAGCTACCCAGGAACTGCTCTCAGTAGGAGTCAGGAGCAACATCTGCCCTGGTACATTACCTTCTCCATTAGCCTTTGGAAATTAGATATGACTTTGTGAAAAGGAGTGTGCAGGTACCCTTGTCAGGTCCAGAGGCTTGAGACAGGAATGGCACTTTAATGACCCACTTAAAAGTAATGAAACAGCCATTTATCCTAATTGGAGGAACACCAATTATATCAGAAAGTGGCGCACTCTTAGATGGTAGAGTACAAATGCTATCTAATCAAACTTAATGAACAGGTAAAGTATCCCGGCAGAGCATGTGTGCATCACTCACGCATTCCTGCAAACAGAAAAATTAGCCCGTAGGGAGCTGATCTAAAAACGGAGGTTTTAAAATGGAAGGTTAATTATGGTAGCTGAGTACGTGTGCTTTATCTAAAAACAACTTCACATCATGAGCCTCAAACGACACTTTCCTTTTGAAAGAAATGAAGATAGTTGAAGGGTGGTTGGAACATGGGGGAACACCCTGTGTGGAGGGCCTGTGGTGGTTACCGGGAACATGTGAGGGACTCCCAGTCTTCATTCACGGGATAGGAGGAGGAGGTTCAAGAGAGCCTTTGAGTAAAGCCCCCATGGATGCTCACCACTGCTGCTAAGCCACAGGGGTAAATCTTATGCTAAAATGTCTTTGTTTTCCCTCTAATTAGCTCCCAGCGAGCCGAAGAGAGAGGCCTTTGGCACTGCTGCTGGGAGGGAAAGGTCAATTCCAGTATCTTCCCAACCAGACAGTCTGAGGTGCAGCAGAAGCAAAGCGTACAGCCCTGGGTGGGCACGAAGCACCTCTCATCCTTCCACATCAGTCCTTATGGACAGCAATGGGGCTGCTTATGCCAGGCTCTGAATGAGAGCCCATTTGCTCGGCTTCAGCCAGGAGCAGGGTGGCTGGGATGCAAGGGCTGGGAAGGGACATGAAACAAGGATCCGTGAACAGGTCCCAGAGAGCACATCGGAGCCCGGCACTCCTGGACGAGGAGATTATTATTACAGAGAGCGTGTCAGGGTCTTGCCTTCAGCAAACAGATGGATATACTAATGCATTTGTATGAAAGTGAGATGGGCTTTCTATGAGCTGTTCACTGACGGGATCCCAACAGCTATGAAAAAAAAATTTAAACTTTGCCACCTCTTAAAAAAACCAACCCTCTAATGAGGAATAGCAGTGAATTGACAAAATTGAAACCTCTGCCAATGAAAAAAAGCCATCAAAACTTGCTCCTGTGAGTAAGGTACAATGTTAAAGTAAGAAAACATTTACCCTCAATCCGCATTAGTCAGAACCTTAAAATATTAGCAGCATTGGCTGCATGGAAGCCATACAAACAGCACTAGTTTTGTATACTGAAGATGCCAAGTAAACACACAAGTCTTGACTAAACAAGTACTGCACTGACAGCTCAGCTAAAAAAAAAAAAAAAAAAAAAAAGCAAGCCATGAGGGATGTAATAAAACTCCAAGCAAAATGTGTTCCCAGCCAAAAAACCAAAACAAACCTCAACAACTCGGGATGAAAAGACATTCACAGCCTCTGAATGCTTACTGAGATTAGACATAAAAGCCTCTTCAACTTATCTTGCGTTGTACTTTCCTCTTAATGTCAAAGGGTACCTTGCCGCAGAGGGAGATGTTTATACCCTCTCATGGGAAGCCAGAGGCTTCAGATAAGGGAGTGTCTTTGGAAGAGTGGAGCTTTAAAGGCTTGGGAAGATAGCCTTTATTATCAGCCAACCCTCTATTAGGTCGGTGAGATTCCTGTTTGATTTGGCTGCAGTCTCTAGCCTCAAGTTCCTGCCCTAGCTTTTAAAATAGAACAAGATCTCCCTGCAGCTGAAAAAGGGCAAAGGGTGGAACGTGTAAATAGCAATTAAAACAAAAATCTTGTTTTTAAAAAAAACATCCCCTAAAAGATACTCTGTGCTCTTCCCTAGTGGCCAAGGCTGGCAGGCTTACAAAGCCAAACATGCCACACAAACCAGTTCAAGTTAAATGTAGCTTGCCCAGCTATTTCAAACTGTGGATGACAACACAAACCTGACATCACCCTTCCTTGCTCTCATGATTAGAGGCAATTCAGCCAGACGGACAGACCTCTGGACTGGGGTTCATGAGTGCTGGGGGCTGTCTTGGCTCCCCCACCAACCCGCTAGGTAATTACCTTGGGACATCTCTATTGCTTTACCTTTCTGCAGCATTTTTGAGACCTATAAATAAGAACTTCTGGATTAGATATTACTATATATTCTTACTATCAGTAGTTTTTGTTCCGTACAGGTTGGTAAGACTACAATCCAAAATAAAACAGCAAAGTACACCAAACTTGGTTTGAGGAACAAGAACCCCCTCATATCTTTCCTTACCATCACAGAGCAGCCCCGTCAGGCGCTCGCTTTGCAGGAGCTGGGTGCTCTCAGTTCCCATTTGCCACTCATGTTTTGTGACCTTACCTCATCTGTTTCTCAGTTTTTCACTGTACTGTTATAAATCATGACTTTCTTGTCTCTCAGTGTCTCAATCAATATATAAAATGTCAGACCAGCTAAGTGGTACTCTCTCAACGCACACTAATGTAATTTCATAATGTGATTTCATTTTTCGGAGAAAGAATCAGAGAAGCTATTATTGGAACAGGAAGAACTGGGTAATCAATCAAGGACACTTTAAAGGCAAAATTCTTTGAGTTTCAAGTACCATATTTGGATTATATGGTTTCTTTGACTTCCACTCCATTTGCATGTGTCACAAACCAGAACTATTTCCAAAACCCAAGTGCATATACAACTGACCTAGGACAAAGTGGATTCACAGGATGGTTAAGTGCCAATACCTTGGGAGAACAGTTAAGTCACAGAAGTTTTTCAGCATCTATAATTTCTTTTTATATAGCAGTAGTATCATGTGGAAGAAGTCACACCTGCCCAGTGATTTCTCTCTCATTTCCAAGCAATATTTGACATATGGGATGACGCTAAGCTAACATGTATCTCCAAGTATGACAACACTAGATGGAGATCTTGAAGAGCCACAGGGTGCGAGGTGTGAAATGGAATCAGCTACAGATTTCTGGGGAATCATTAAAGAATTCATACAGGACCCCCCCCACCCCCCCCATGATATTGGTTTGAATCTGTGTTCCAACAGAAGACAAATGCAAAGATGCAGTGAAGACCCACTCTCAGTCCTTCTGGCTCTGGAACCAGAAGAAAAGAAAAAGATGAAGACAACAAAAAGTTCTTTTTCTTCAGAACTGTGCAATGACAAGATGAAGTTCTGCTCACATCTCTGCACATTTCCTCTCCATTCGTTCATGGCCATATCATCCCATCTGTGTTAAGAGGTGATGCGATTTTTCAGTTTGGGATTTTTGGTAGGTTGCTTTCAGTTAATTAGGTAGTCCCTTTCAGTAGGAGATTAGGAACATCTGGGTGAACTGTTGATAATTGGTGCTATATAACAGCAGTCTGCAGTTTCAGAGTACTTTGTAAACTTTCCTCAGTTCTCTGAATTACCAGCATTATCATTCCCACTACTCAGACTTGAGAGCATAGAG
Organism: Phaethon aethereus; assembly: GCF_964289735.1. Taxonomy (NCBI): domain Eukaryota; kingdom Metazoa; phylum Chordata; class Aves; order Phaethontiformes; family Phaethontidae; genus Phaethon; species Phaethon aethereus. The sequence goes on along the minus strand of NC_138576.1, from coordinate 108,996,120 downwards.
AAACTAAATAGTACAAGTCAGTGGAAAAGCCAGGACCTGGGCCGGAATCACAATCCCTATGTTTCTTGCTTTAACCACCTCTTGGACCATCCAACATCTTTTGAAAGAATTTTCAAATGATTTAATTTTTGCTCAACTTAGTCACTGAACTCAGTTTTTGTGCAAGGAGTGAGTGGACACACCGAACACCTCAGTGGGGAATACACGCAATTTTCTGTGATAGCAGTTTGACTGTATGGTCTGGATGACCTGCTTCTTTTCAACTTGTAAAAGCTTTTGTTTCATAGGGAGGGAGGTTTGGTTTAGATTTTAAAAAGTCATTGCACTGCACCGTTATTCTTATAATGCCCCTAATTTCCAAGTACTTTTGCTAAGCAAAATATCATAAACAGTTTCTGTGTGAGACATGGAAATAAGCAAAGAAGCAGAACTAAGTATTACCGGTATAGACTAATTTGAGATGAGAAGAGACGGAAAATGCAAACAGAAATTAAGGTATACAACAGGGGAATTGGCACAACACTGTATGAACACCTGAATGAGAATCAAAGCTGCCCAAATAACCTCACTGAAACCACAGAGTCATCTCTGATTTTTTTAAGCACTGGTAGGCTGTGGGGATGCCAGCACTTGAAAGAAGACGCAACTTTTCCTGAGAGAAAAGAAGGAGAGAAGGTGAAGGATACTGGAGATCCAGGCATCTCCACATAGAAAGTTCAGCAACATGGGAAAAAGAAAGGCATTTTTCTTCAAACCCTACGGTGCTAAAATTAACAGGCGTTCAGACTTCACTGGAGCTGGATTTAATCTGTGGCCTCTGGCTGTGGGGTCTTGTGTTGCCATGCTGTTAGGCACACGTGGCAGAGCTGAGACGTCTGGGCAAATACTGATTTTAATCAAGTCAGTGAAAAACTCAGTGCAGAAGGTGACTTTACCTTGAGGTGACAGAGCTAAACCAGATACCTTAGACACTGTCACACGGAGACAACTTAATGTCAGTGTGTGCCTTAAAGCACTGAAGGTTATGTGGGCAATTTGACACAGGCATACCTGACATTCTTCCCAAATTGGAGTGAAAAGACCAGCCTGTGATTTATACAAAGAAGAGACAAAGCTGCACAAAGGCCAGGGGCAGGAAAGAGATCAAAGTTCTTAAACAAAACTAGACCTCCTTATCAGATTGAGGTTTGTTTTTTTTTTTTTCATTTCAGGAAACATTTAAAATATTAATTTCCAGCAAAAATCTTATTATCAGAATCATCTTCCTAAAAAAATGAAACCCTGGATTAAAGAAGCTTCAGTTTTGTCTTTTTTGTTTGGTTGATTTCCTTTATCACTTTTCCTCTTCTTTCACTTTTTCAGTGGCAAAATAAAAAGATTCAGAGAGAGAGAGAAAAAGAAAATGTCAAGCAGCCACAAAGAAACCTCGACGTCTCCGTACAAGTGCTGGTGAAATATTTTGAATTAATAAGGTGTTTACGCTGTATACAAAGGCCTTCAAAATTAAAAAAAAAAAAATTAAAGATCATTTTCCTACCATCATTACTTCACAAGCCCTAAAATAACAGTCTGAATTTTACAAAGCATTTCTGACATTTCAAGGTTTTCCAAACTGTACTTGAATAAAATCGTAGTAATAACAGTTTAAACAAACAATAATCCTGGAGGTCTGACCCTCTGGATTCAGGTATCACTGGGCATCAGTTTGAAAACTAGGTGCATAACATAATTGTTTATTTCTTATTCTCTCTCCAGCTTCTCATTTTAAAGGCAAGATTTACAGGAGTACAGGACTCATTGTTTCTTATTCCTGCCTAGGGTCCTTCGCGGAATGGCAAGCAGAACAAAACTAGCACTTGCTACGGCCAATCCATGGCCAGACACAGCTAAAGACAGTAATTTCCAGGGCTGATAAACAGGGTTTATTTCTTTAAATGGCTGAATTTCTTTTATTTGTGTTTTCCTTAAGAATGTTCTAGTCCAGCCGTGTTCTGAGGTTGTCACTTAAAGCTTGGGCCTCCCAAATACTGAGCTTTCTGACAGCTCCACACTCATTCCAGGACTGTGATTCTGTTAATTCTCTCCAGGCTGCTGGAAAGACAAGGTAGAACAGCAATCACTCAGAAAGACACACTTATTTTCATCTCTCGATGCAGCTAATATCTGAGAAGAGCATCTCAGTGAGGCCCTAAGGGCAACAAGGACTTTGATTTACTCCAGAAACTTTCTTAGACAAGTTGCTCTCTTGGCAAAATTTAGAACAAATTCTTGAACTATAAAGGCTCGGGGAAGGTTTTGACTTCCTGCCTCACTTGAACAAATATTGTTTGCACTGATATTTTGTGTGACCCCCCCCCCAGCAACAACGCTTCAAATTTCCTGATGGCATGTCAGTACGTTGCATGTTTAAAGCCTTCATTGTTCATAATATCAATAATTATTATACAAACACAATATTGAAGAATTATTTAAAATCCTCATTAACTTCAGTACCAACAGGAAGAGGAAACTAGGGCAGGAAAAACCTGCAATTACTGTTATGCATTCCCTGTAACATCAGTCACGCCGCATCAGTACACTGTCTTCCTTGTTCTTCATCTCTCTCCAGCTCGGATATCCTCTGGCAGAGCCAGCTCGGAGAACAAAAGATGGATTAGACATTTGTACAAATAAGAATAGTATCTAATATTACACTAGCTAATGAAAAATGTCTGAAGATATGAACTGTCATGCTTCAAGGGGACAAACTGATTGCCAGCTGAGGTCAAGAAAAAATAGCTTCTCCACCCTCACAACACTTCAATGTAATTACAACGGGAACACCGTGAGCATTTGAACCTTTTTTGAAACAGCCACAACTGGAAGCACTGGAAAGAAAACACTTCACCAGACAACTGACTCACCTCAAAAATTCCTACAGCAGTACAAAAAACAGACGCGGTACCAATCCAGACCAAGGTAATAAAGGAGTTTTGGCTTTCCTCTTGAAATGCTGCAGATGCGCCACATATGGCTGTTTGCTGCATTTCATGCCAACACGTCAATGAGCGTCTGTTAAGGTACTACAGTTACTTCACAGCATATTGTCTGCATATCCACCGAGGACCCGTATTACAGTTCTGTACACACCGTTTAATTCTAGTTGTTCTAATCCAGTGATCTAATCCTGCAAGGTCAACTGCCTTCGCTAAGTCTGGCAGTTCTTCCTAACTCAACTCTAACGCACTAAAGTCCACTACTCAACAAGGGAGTAATACACACTCTCAGAGGTACATGTACAACTCAGGCCCAGCTAGTCTCTACATCTGTCCCTTTTATTCCTTGTTCAGTCAATGTTAAATACTCCTCTGAGCAGCTAGTTCTGTCTCTGCTTTATTTACCAAGCAGAAGAAAGATTTATCTGTCTGCCAGTGCTGTAGATTTAACCCATAATTTGAGCATTAAGCTTTTCTTTTTATTTCATACATCATTTTTAATAAGAATAATCACACAATCACAGTAGAGAGATGATTTATGAGACAGTGCCTTCTCCTGGAGCTTTGCAAATTCTGAATCAGGAGTAGTTAATATGTATATTAATAACCTGCGATTCCCTACTTGTTGTATCTGTTCTTCTCTGGTAATATCCTTGCCTTACAGGGTTGACCTTATATTTATCTGTAAATCCTGGAACATCCACAAAAGGCTGCAGAAGCAATACAGAACTAAAAATTGGATGCGCCAATATTGCGCAAATCAGGCAGATACCATGTAATATTGCAGAAATCAGGCAGATACCATGTAGTGCCTGGCAGTGTCTTCTTCCTTCTTGAAGGTCAACATTTATTGGGCTAAATAATTTATTAGACAAAGGGCAGGTGGGCGAAGATTTAGAGATACAAGAATGAAGTTCTCAATTTAAGTACCCAAGTATAAAAAGGTTTTCTACGGAAGCTCTGAAGTGCTTCCTCAGGGAGTTCCGATTCCAGATTAATCTAATATCTTTTGAGAGGTTTTTCCTTGTCAATTGTCAAGAGAATGGGTATATCTGGGTTGTGTGTCTGGTGTGGTCATACAAGAATGCAGCAGCCACAGTCATATACAGATTAATATTAATCTTCTAACATGGCTCAAGCTTGATCCATTTATTGATTTGAAAACTAAATCAGTGCCGTAAATTGGTATTGAAACTAAATGGGAAGCAGCAAAGAGTAGGCTTTAGATGCCCACTGTGGCCTGAAGCATGGAGAAGGCAGGCAGGTAATCATATGCTGTCCCCACTGAAATCTGTGCATCATCTTCAAACCCAGCTTTAGATACATCAAATCACAGTAACACAATCTGGAGGTGATGACTGACTTGGCATAATGTGGCCAGATCCTGTGTAAGGGAAGAAAGGCCAAGCTTTCTTAGAAAGCTGGAAGTGAGAGATTACATTTTTAGAAACTAATGTAAACCTGAGCTTCCTCAAGTAAAGTATGCTGATGTGTCTCAAAGCTTCAGCTGGCCTAAACACAGTAAGTAAATACTGTAAGAACAAGATGATTTTTTTTTTTTTTAACAGCCTCAACCTTTATGACCAGATATAACCTCTAAAAAAATCTGAGTTTATGCCTGGTTATTTATTTTGTATTTTTATACACAAACTTACATGATGCTAGAACTTTACCAGAAAAACTGTTTCCCACTGGAAATTACTCACTTCTTTTCTTCTTACAAGAAAGGATGACCGTAAATTCCAGGGTCAGAGAGGGTTTGTTCAAAAACAAAATCAAATGATGGCTCCTATGTTTAAGTACAGAGACGTGCAAGAAAACTGTAAGGACAAGAGCAGATCATCTATATTTCCTAGCCTCTAGTATTTACATACTGGAAGACTCTGAACTGGAAAACCAGTATTTTACTTTACAAAAAACACACAAGATTTACAACCTTTTGATTAATATGCATATTGCACACAAAGAAGTATTACCAGGTGTCCTGGGTGAGTGCTGCCTGCTTTCATAGACTAAACCCCACGCCTTTTCCTGTTAAAACCCACACAAACAAACAAATGGGAACAATAGATTAGTCAACTGAATTAAGCTTTCCCAAGCCAGCACACAGCTCATGGCTCTTAGCAAGAAGATGAACTGGATTTAAAGCATCAGCATGGGGAAGACAAGAGACAAGAGCTGGGCTCAGAGCACTGGGCTCAGGGACTACCGTAACCACTGATTCTACCCTATTATGAAATGGGTAACCAGTTACCCAGAAAAGGAAGTGCTCTGTCCCTAAAAGGCAGGTAGTAAAGGCTATTGTACAGGATGACTTCCAACAGCAGTCAACGTTGACTTATGGCTTAATTTCCTATTGCAGGCCATGGCACAGAGAAACGTGTGGTAGCTTGTGTGTTGAAGGCAGGATAAATAAGCCAGGCTAGAGCTTGCGTTGTCCCAGCTTGGTTCCTTTGGTGGCTAAGGGGAACAGGGCAAATATCTCAGGTACGGCTGTCAACGCTTTCCTTTGCCTGGTCAAATAAAAAGGTTCATGGAAGTGAAGTAGCCCCTTTGCCAAGCTTGCTACCTCAAGTCACTGGGAAGAGACACAGGTGCTTCCAGAAGGTTGCACCTGGATTGGATGTCTGAAGAAGACAGTGGGAGTACATCTCAGATTGCTCTTACACAGTCAGTAGCTTCCTGTCCCACATTTGATTTGGAGGTTTTCTGCAGTGACGACAGATGTTTCAGGCAGGACACATCCTTCGTGCCCAGGATGCACATGCTTTTTCTTAGTGACAGCAGTCAGCTCTAGGTACTGGCATACTTATTGTGTGCTGCATCCATAGCCACGCAGGCTGGAGCTCTCAGATCTCACTAATTCAGTATATGGCCAAACTTGGCAGCTGGGAGCCAAATTTTCAGTTCAGATCATCGATTACAGATCAGCCACTGTCCTACAGAGAAGGGATGGAAAGTCTGAGTCTTTTGACACAGTTCCAGGTTTTTTCCCCATTTCATCTCCCGCTCTAGGAGAGGTTACAAACAAGAGCTGTGGCTAGTTCGATACACTGAGATACGACTTCAGATCCTTTGAAGTAAAAATAAAACCAATCTTAGAGCTGTGGTAGCTTTGAGTAAATCTACATTCAGTCAGGCACATCTAAATGTAAAACCACGAAGAGGCTGTGGCTTCCTCGCCATCTCGGTTTCCTAAGGAAGGGTGGACCCATTTCCAGACAGCGTGGACTTTGGTGGAGGGAAGGGGGAAGGCACTAGCAGCAACATCTGACATGAATCTTTGCTCTCCTAATCTTAAAATACCACAACGTGAAACCAGAGCAAGTGTGAAAGCTGAAGACTCCAGCAGGGTTTCACATCAATCAGGCTTTTCAGGCTAAAGTATATCAAAAAACAGGAGTGAGACAGCAAATGTTAGATGTCAAGATGATTTCCGAGCTCTTGCATAGTCAGAAGACAAAACAGGTTTAAATCCACAGCCCTGAGATTTACAGGCCACGTCAGAAACTCACGCTGCCCCTGCCCCGTTCCCAGTCCCCAGGTGGCAGGGGAGGTTACAATACAAACAATAGCTGTCTTTGGGGCAAGGCCACCTAAATAAAAGAATCCCGCCAGCTCTCCTCCACTGATGACAACGGGCTCCAACGAGGCCCTCCACTAGCAGCAGGGGCTCCTTCCTCAGCAGGGCCTCTTCCCACGCAGCAGCGACTGCAAGGACTTGAGGAACGCCAAGCACCAGGAGGGCCGTTCTCAGTTGTCCAAAAGAGAGGGGATAACTTGCAGAGTAGCACAATGACAATGGACAAAAGGCAAATTTAGAGCTAATATCAGGAAGATAAATTGCTGAGGGTTCTTATGACTGGAGACTAATCCTGGGGGATTGCATGGCCCAGTTCCCCCCTGCTGCGTAAGCCATCACACCTGCTCTGCTGCTTGAGGTCCCTCACGGAGACCGTCTGCAATAGCAGACTGTGAGTATGCCCGTTGGCTTTTGCCAGGTACTGGTTTGTTACGGGCAACGGAGGAGGGAGGTCGAGATCGGTACTTCTGTTTGTCCCTTGAACACAGAAGCCGATGACTTTGGATGACTTCACAGCTAGCTTTAAAACCGATTCAAACAACCGGGGGGAAAAAAAAGACAAAACACTTGACCTCTAACAGTAGAACAAAAGCCCAATGCACTTCACTGCTAGCGAGTCTGTATACACATGCCTCACGCCTAGCTTGCCCTTTTCACAACACTCCTTTCAAGACTACCTCCACCTTTCTTCTGTCTTCAAGTTCTCCTTTCCAGCTCAGCTCTGGTTTCCTTGCGGAACATGAATCCTGAAGGACAAGAGCTGGTTTCATGCTGCAAGGGGCCAACCGGTTCGGAGGGGCTGCAATTATGCCATTGTGTGTCTCCTGCTTTTTAAGTGTATGTTCCCAGACACAGATCTTGAATAAGACCCACTATTATACCTTGCCTAGTTCTCTGACCGTGAGGAGAACTAGCTAGCTAGCTGTAGGTACTCTGAATCATCCATGCATCCAGGCCTAGCATTTTTAATTTATTATTTCAAAGGCATCATGTAGTACTAAAAATGGTAAATGAAAACAGTTTATATGTCCCTACAGTGCTGGACCCTTTATAAAAATACTGAAGTAATGGTAACATTAAACAACAGTTTATAATAATAAGAGTTTAAGACCGGGGCATATTATTCTAGATTTTATATATTTAAAATAAATATTAATCTAAACCTAAGAGCGTAGTATTTATTTGAGAGTGCCAAAACAGAAACAGATCAGGCGCTTTTTACACTTAACCAGGGCAAAGTGAAAAATTAAACAAGCAGTTTGAATGTCAGTAACTTCTTAGCTACAACAATCCGAGCATGTATTTGGAACACCAAAGAATCCAAGCACATGCACACAGTTTCAGCTCCGTGTACGCAGCATCACAAGGACTTTGTTCGCCTTTCGAATTTTGAAACATCTATGCTGGTCAAAGTCATCGGCTTCTGTGTTCAAGGGACGAACAGAAGTACAGATCTCGACCTCCCTCCTCCGTTGCCCATTACAAACCAGTACCTGGCAAAAGCCAACGGGCATACTCATTTCTGCTATTACAGACGGTCTCCGTTTTGAGCTGCTCATCCAGGAGGCAGTTCAGTCTCCATCCAAAGTCCTGACTGATGACAGCCAGATTTGCTGCACTGATGTGCCTGTGAACCTGTGTAATAGATGCCAAGTGGAGTATATCAAAGTTATAGCACTAAAAACTCTTTGGATGTACTAAGTTATTGGTCATCTAGAACAAGTACCAACATTTATTGCAGGTTCATGGAATGCGTCCTTTTTAAATACCACTGATTTTAAATGCATACTTACAATTCCCTAATTAAACATCAATCACCTTTTGCATGCTATTGTTTGCAACTCTCTTTAATGCTTATTACTCTGAGATCATAAAAGTTATTGCAGTCTCAAGTACTGTGGTTTACACGCATTTTCAAGACATTTACTCCCTCTGTATCGTACACAAGAGTATTTCAATGCAAATAAAGATTTGGGGTACCTCTCTCTCCCTCTCCCCACTCTGTCTTAACTAGACTAATTGAAGGTTATATATCTAAGTTATCCAGTGCACCCACTGAGCTGTCTCAAATTCTTGCGTAGGGGCTTGAGTATCTTGCAGTTAAAATATATTAGCTCAAGTCCCATATTGCTTCTCAGCTGCAAATGATGAAAATGCCAGATTGAATAACACTTGAGTGATGGTTTTCATTACAACACCTTATTTTGGTAAGGTATCTTTCCCCAGTGCTGTTATTTCACATATTCAAACTTCTCTGGAAAGTGATACTGTCTAGAGACGTCAGAGGACAGTTTGTTGACTTCTCATTCAACAACAGCGTGTTATTCACCTGGGACATATTAAGCTAGGCAGTTTAAAAAGTCCTTCTAGAACTGAGAAAGTAGCAGAGCTCACCTCATGGCTAGCCACTGTAATCCTAGCATTTTTCAATTTTATGTTGTTTTGCAGAATACTTGCTGAATTCCTTTTCTTTGCGTGAAGATAATGCTACACAAAAGAAGGTAAGTCATTATCTGTCATTTATGTTACAAAATTCATAATGCCCGTCATTATGAAGATTACACTCTTTCAGTGCTATGCCAAATAAAACACCTCCAACTCACGTAACTACCTACTGCTAGAAGTGTTCGAACTAGTGTCAGTGTAACACAGTACTCTCTATTTCTGCCCTATTTAGTAGTGTAATACTGCTGTGAACTGTCAAAAAGCTGACATGTTATACTCTCCAAATGTAAATAAAGCCTCTCCAATAAGAAAGGATCAAAGAGATTATGCTACACAATGACACAAGCTGTGTTTCAGAAACTCAAGAAAAATGGGAATCAACAAAAGGAGAAGGTGGCCTGCTATATGCAGTTTTATGAATACATGAAATAGAGAGAAAATTGGTTACCTTTAGTGTATATTAATGTCAAAATGAGCTACCTTTGGCACTTCACCGATTCAGTACTACGTCAGGAAAGAAATCAATCTATTAGGGCAACTAAGAAAAGCCCAAAAACTTAAGAGTCAGATGAGACAGAGCCCTAAGAATACAGAATAGAAGAAGGGGTGAACAAGGGTCTTGGACAGCCTTGCTGCTATGACAGCTGTGAATTCAAGTTTTGTCAGATTAGAAGGAGCATATATTAGGAAAAATGTTTGATGTTCAGCCTTATCAGATCGCTTGGAAAATATTTGGGACAATACTATCGTATATTATAAAAATAGATATTGAAAAGATAAATTTTAGAAACACAGATTTAAAAATATATATATTTAAAGATACTATTTTTTGTAAGAAAAAGTGCAAGACAGTATCTAGTTTTGTACTGCAGGATGGCACCAACAGAACTCAAAGCACTGCTAAATCCATCTTTCTGATCTGTGAATCTTTTCAGTACTGAGTTCCTGTGCCTTCAGTTGCCCATTTCTGTTCGTTTTTACCTGGACTCTAAGGACATCCATGGGTTCTGTTTTTACATGTAAACATCTCTCTTAGAAAATGGAGTTAGGGCCAAACACTAAAGCATACTAGGAATTTTTATGAAAGCCAAGAATTCATCAGTTGTGATACTGCACTGAGTTAACTCCAGTTAACTTATTTTTGTTTTATACCATTAAAGCGAGAGCTGACTTTTCTCCCAACTTGCAACACACAGGTTTTCTTATTACAAAATTAAGAACTTCACCGGTGAGAGAAGGGGAGAAGAGGTTGCTGATGCAGTTATTGCCCCGAATGCTGCCATTATAGCAAGGTGATTTCAGGCAACCTGCTGCTAAGGTTGGGTGAGGGCAGACAACCAGAGGTGTCACCTTTTAGTCACCCCAAGCCAAGCTGTCCTCACTGGTCATTCATTTGTCCTGAAAATCACTACAAATATATGTAAACTCAGTAATAATCTTAGCACATCATCCATCTTAAGATTTAAACTATGACATTTCCTATTACGGAATACCATTATATGCAGAAGAGATAGCTTAGGTCAAATTTTTAAGGTTCTGACATTAGTCGGTTTATATTTTAGGTCATACTGTTTTCTGAGGATCACGGCACTGTAATATAGTCAGCATTACTAAGGAGTCAGTTATGAATAAACTGCTCCTTTCCTAAGCCACAGAGAAATGTGCTAGAATTCCTATTAGGATAATCAGAGAATCATAGAATAACAGGTTGGAAGGGACCTCAAGGATCATTTGGTCCAACCTTTCTCGGCAAAAAACATGGTGTGGACAAGATGGTCCAGCTGAATCTTAAAAGTGTCCAATGTTGGGGAATCCAGCAGTTCCCTGGGGAGATTATTCCAATGGTGGATTGTTCTTAATGTGAAAATTTTTCCTCTTGTATCCAATCGGAATATCCCCAGAAGTAACTTGTACCCGTTACCCCTCATCTTTTCCATGTGACTTCTTGTAAAAAGTTAATAATCTTCTTCTTTAGTCTTTAAATACTGGAGCCACCCTTTAAACACTGGAACATGGTGATAAGGTCTCCCTTAATTAGGCCTACTTCTCAAGGCTGAACAAACCCAGTTCTCTCAGCCTTTCCTCACATGGCAGGCTTCCCACTCCTTTGATCATCTTTGTGGCCCTTCTCCAGCCTCTCTCCAGCCCGTCTGCATCTTTTTTGTATAGCGGGTCCAAAACCAAACACCGTATTCCAGGTGTGACTTGGCAAGCGCTGAGTAGAGTGGGATAATGACTTCTTTATCTCTGCTGGTGATGCCCTTGTTGATGCAACCCAGCATCCTGTTGGCTTGCTTTGCCGCAGCAGCACAGGCACTGCTCACTCACATGGAGCTTGCTGTCCACCAGGGCCCCCGGGTCCCTTTCCACAGAGCTGCTCCCCAGCCGGGTAGATCCCAGCCCGTGCTGCACTCATGGATTATGTTTTCCCAGGTGCAAGTCCTTATACTTGTCTTTGTTGAACTTCATAATGTTCTTGTTAGCCCACTCGTTCAGCCTATCCAGGTCTTCCTCCAGGGTGGCTCTGCCTTCCAGGTGTTCACTTCCCACTCAGTTTGGTATCGCTGGCAAACTTCATCAGGGTACGCTTGATCCCATCATCCAGATCACTTATGACGATATTAAACAACGTTGGGCCCAATATCGATCCCTGGGGGACTTCTCACTTGCGGCAGGCTGCCAGTTTGGAAAGGAGCTATTTCCCACCACCCTCTGGGTGCAGCCAGTTCCCCTCCCACCACACAGGCTGCTTATCTAGACCGAAACGCAGCTCACGAACCTACGGACAATTTTGGTTTAGGCTTTACATGGGTTTAAGAAAGTTTGCTTAGGCCTCAAAGCAAAGCCATCCTACCTGCTCTAAAGATTCATTGCTGGAAGAGTTCAGCTTCTAACATTACCTTCATTGTGGCCAGCCTGCAGCAAGGGAACAAGTGTTATCCCTCTCCTTTTAAGATTAACTTTTTTAATTAACTTTAATGGTTTGGGAACTAGACTCAACATACATTTTTAACTAACAGAATTTAAATAAAAGCAACAAACCAGCTGCTTCTCTGGAATATGTCTATCCATTTGCAGGTAAACTGACATTTATCAAAACCTAAAAAATGGAATCCAAATCCAAGTTGAACATATTAGTTTTAATACATTTCAGGAATCAACTGAAAATTACATGTCTCCAGGAGGCACCTGAGTCCATGCAACTTTCTAAAATGGACACCTTAGAAAAAACAGTCTAAATACAAGATGCCAAATACAGGGAAAGAGCAAAGTCAGAGTCCTCGGTGTGTAAGACCACTTAGTATTCAGAAGTTATAGCACGATGGTACGTAAAAACTTCAGCCTCTCTAAGCTGTGCACAATCTATTTTACAGGCTCTCCACACCTCAGAGACCTTATTCTGATAAAGTGAGTGAACCGGTGAGATATACAGAGGCAGAATGACTGATGCCAGACCGGTACTACGTACAGAATAAGCAAAGGACAACAACACTAAAGTGAGGGTAGTTCTGCGATAGTGATAGTAGATCCAAATTCAGGAGTCTGTGGAGATCGGTTAGGAACTCAGAGAAGCTATTGCCTTTCTTTGCAGTCTCTCATACTGATATAGACCGAGATTTTTTTGCAAAGGCAAGTGCTTTTTCACGCTGTGGGAATACACAATACATAGTAGTATGGTGTCCCAACTCACCACTGTAAATCAAATGCTAGATGTATAGGCACTTCAGATACTATTGGCAGAAGTAAAATTTAATATAGCTTGCCAGCATGTGGAAAAAATTTAAGGTCCAGTTCAATGAAGTCAGTGTGATTTTGGCCTGACTCACCCATCTGCTACCTATATTAAGTAGTATAATAATCTCTATATAAATAAAATATATTCAATTTTGATCATGTTTGACATTTCTTACAGTGCTAAAATTTTTGTCATTTGTCAACCTGTATTTTTAGAGCTCTCTTGGACTGACTGCCAGGGCCCCACCTGGAAAAATTAGAAGTGTTCCCAGGCCAAAGCATTTCAAAGCAATTCTTCCACATTAGTTAAAAAAAATCAAATTAAACTGATTGCAGATGATTGTAAAAAGATGGATTTTAATTTGCTTTAAAAACACGAACAATGAAATAGAAACTTAAAAAAACCCTTTAGATTACTAAACCAGCTACCAATACTTTGTAGGAGGTAGCTGCATTCAGAGTGACTATATATTGCGCCTGGTGTAATATTTTAAAGGACTTACCATAATTTATTGTACCATATTTTCTTAAACTAATCACTGAATTACCTATAAATGTGATTGTAATCTAAAAAACACAGACCCTAAAGACAGTACAGACAACTAAGGTATCTAATATGGTAAATACATTTTTTCTTTTTCCTGGGTGAGGTAAATTTGAGAGACTTGGTCTCAGATGCAAGTCTCACTCCCAGGAAGATTTGTGTTTGTATTCTTTATTACTGAAGAAAGCGTACTAGCAACTTCAGAGCCACAGACAGATCACCGGCTTCCCACAAAGTCTCTCTTTCCTCCCTTGGATAATCAAAGAGGTGTCAACCTTAAAGACTCGCTGCACGTACAAGTTACAGTAAAGTCTTCCCTAGACTTTGAAAGGGCAGAAAGCTCATCTGTCATGTCCCGAGCTACATGTCATCTCTTCCAGAACAATTATCAAATACCCTGCCCAAGTGGGTAAATACCCCAGCATGGATCATCCATGGAAATGAAGCTCTACAACTTCTAAAGCCAGGACCACGTCACTTCATGGAAGAAGCACTAGCCAGTGCCAGCGGTAGGGCTCTTACCCTCCAGATTCACTACGCGATGCCAGTGCAAGGGAGGACCTCAGCAAATAGTTAATGGAAATTAGGGTATTCTAGGCTCATCAGCCTCCCTTGGGACTCGGCAATCACCGGCAACTCTTAGGTGCTCAGTAGGATGTCATTGTCCTTGTTAAGATTTCGTGGAGTGGAACAGGATCCCACCTCTCCTCGCTTGCACCTAGTAGCCTGTAAAAACTTAATTATTAATATTTAATTGTTTCTCTCATGAGTTCTCTGGGGATAGGGTAATGCACAGCCTCATCAGCCTTCAACTGTCACTGGAACCAATTCCTATTCTCTTCCACTCCCCAGGAGTTATATGGGTTTGGATTTTAAAGTCTATGCATGAATTGACAGAGATGCTGCACACACACAAAAGTGGTGCTATATACATAAATATTAAACTTGGCTATTTCAATGATGACTCCTTGTCCAGCTAAGTGATTTGGAAAGAACAGAGCAGTTAGCAGGGAGAAAATGGCAAAGTCACAAAAGGCGAATACAAGAGTGATACTCTTCGCTAGCCATGTACATTAGCTCATTTTAATCTTTTCTAGGAGTATATTACATCACAACTCCTTATCTGCCCCATATCAGCCTTTAAGAACATATAAACCTCAATGAAAATACAACATTAATCTTTATCGCTTACCTCACCATTATAAAGGCAGTTATTAATATAAGCAGTCAGAAGGGGTTTCCTTACACAGAATGCAGTTGTGAAAAGCTGGCTTAGAAAAAACCTCGATTTTGAGTTCACCAGTTCAAAATGTCCTATGTTCTGTAGATGCATTAGCTGGGGACCTTCCCCAAGGCCCATGTCTCTCCGTGAACGACAGCTGATGTGACAGGTACTACATAAGCATTACACACTGCTCTGGCAAGGTCTGACCGCAGGTCAGTTAAACTATCATAACATTGTTTTCATTTCAGGCACGATTTATTGCTTAGCGTGTTACACACAACCCTCACAGAAATGGCACTCAGGCAGGTGCGGTGGTCAGGAAGAGAGATGGACCATAGCAACAGCAACAGCACAGTTTGTTTCTTACCCCTTTTCGTTTCTTTAGATTGCTAGCACTGCAAGTCTTAGCTCTTTATAATTAATGGCCTCTACAGTGCACAGAAAATCCTCGAAGTAGAAACAGTCTGGCTCTAAACTGAGTTATGAGTCTTAAAAGGACTAAAAGTGAGTTTTATTTTCTATCTAAGAAAGAATGCTACTCTTCTGAAACCATGTAAAACCATTTTAGCTTTTTCTGTAGAGCTCACCCTCTTATTCTGTTCCAGACGCTGGGATATACAAGCACTAACATCACTACTCCCAGAGAAACCAAAGTGGTTTGTCATACGATACTGATCTTCCACATCCCTTCAACATGAACATTAGAACAGAAAAAGCCAGGCTTTTCCTCCAGTGGTTCATAACACACCAAGTACATGATACCACATCGGCCCGTGAAATCCACCTTCCGTTCTTTGTGTAAAGTAACTCAACATCATCAGCGTAACCAAGTGATTAAATGAAGAGAGATTTGTCATTAAGGTGCATATCAATTCTGATATACTACACAGTTCCAGCTCTCAAATCCGCTCTCCCTGAATGATGAGACTGCCAAGTATTCTCATGACCAAACCATAGCTGTCATTGGGCTAATCTCTGTAGTTACACACATAGAATGTCTGAAAACCAATGTCTTGGTTACGTGGTTTAGTTCAGTATTTGTAACTACACCATGGAACTTCTCTAAGAAAACTCAGAGCACAATATTTTAATTTATGTATTTGAGCCTTTTGAATTGATTTAATCTGATACTATTGACAATAAGTCTAGAACATGTGCATTAACTATGCCTTTCTCCACAGTAGATTTACTTTTAATTTCCATACTTTGTGGGAGAAAGTTCAGTATTGCAAGGCACTTCATGCCCGATTTTGTAACTCCCGATTACATATGTATACGTCATACACATGAATTATACTTTTCTTGTCATCACTGAGAAGTAAATAATGTTCACTTACTATTGCTTCCACCTGTATCCTCTGGTATTGAATGGTGAGACTGTACAGTAACTGCCAGAAAAGGCAGTTTAAATCTTTTACTGCACTATATACACAGATATGCAACAACGGCAGTGCAAGTGCTGTTGACCTCCAAGACCTTTTCTTGGATAAAGGGTTAAAAATATTCCCAAAACAGGCTACCCTGCAGAGCTGGCCTTTCAGACAATCCCGAGTGAACCCAGTTATAGTCCTGCCGCTGTTTCAAGGCGCACGCAAGCCTGCCAAGGCAGCAGCAGGACAAAGGTAAATGACGTACTGAGAAAATGTGGCAATCTCCATCCGCCCCAAACGTTACCAATCTTGCAAGCCCTGGCTTCAGAACAGGGAGAGTCTCCTCGCTACGCTTTATTTCTTGAGATGCTTTATAAGAAGAATTAAAATTCTAATGCCCTGGGACAAAAACTAAATTAAGCATAATCCAGTTTAAGAGTTACAGCAAAAAAAAAAAAGCCAAACAACATTCTGGAAAACATCAGGTTTTACTACATGTAATGGCTTTATGAAATGTATAAATGTTACTGTTCTATAAAATACATTTTTCATTCCAAAATGCAAATCATAATTCATATTTATCCAGGACTTTCCTTTTTAGTGTTTTAAACTTATTTTTAAAAGAAAAACACAGGATTGCCAAATGAAAGATTTATTATAGTGTTTTTATTAACAAACTTTCATTGGAAAGCTCTGGGCGCATTAACATAGGAGGCACATTGGCTTCGATGTTTGGCATTTGACAGTCAACAGAATTGCACTTCACTGTGATAGCCTTGCTACAACAGTGTGAATTTTCGCGGCAACACTCATAGCGAGCCTCTCTCACTGACCTATTCAGCAGATGTTTTTTATCATTTTGGTCAGGCTTCAAAACCCGGTCATGCTGCAAAGAACGCTGATCTATCTTGCTCTCAGCTTTCTTTTTCTGCTTTGACAGAGAGGCTTTCTTGCTTTCAACCCCGTTCGCTTCTGTACCACCCATTTCAACACACTTGTCTGTCTGCTGACAGAATCCCTTTTGGTTATTTGATACACTGTTCTCATATTCAGAGCAATGCACTAGGAGAGGTCCTGCGTTTCGGCAGAGAAACTGTGAGGAGCTCATCATCTTTGGAACAGTTCTTACGTTTTCCTCTGGGTTTTGATGAGCATGTGGATCTGTCCTATTTATTCTCTGATGTGCCTGAAACTGCTGCACTGACTGGAGGAAAAAATTTTTAGGCAGAGTGTTCTGCGTCATCGTTCTTTTGAGCCTTCCTTGAAGGCAACTGCAGTGGAGGACATGCTGGACTGGGTGCACGTAACCGTCGGCGGTCTGCTGTAAAGCATTTATAGGAGCTACAGAGCTTTGGATCTGTACAGTTCCTGGTGAAGGGGAACACTGGTAACAGAAGGTATCACTTAACTGTTGACATGAGTGTGGACTCCACTTCACTGCCACTTGCTTATATGCATCGGGACAGCTACACTGCCTGTTCTGAGAGAAAACTGGGCACATGGTATGTTGGTCAACAGACGTCTGTAGCATAGCTGAACTAGCAACGTTTTTTATGCTTTTACTCACCTCACTATTATAGGCTGAATGCATAGGCATGCATGTGTTTTGGGGCCTGCTGCTGAAGAGCTCTGAGCAGATATGAGTTTCTTCATAAGTCACTTTCTCTGCAGGGTTACAGATACCGGTTTGTGATGCCAGAGGCTCAAGCTCATAGTGCTCATGCTCCATTTCTGGTTTTTGACTTCGGGAGTCCAGCTGATATTTGCTAACAGGATGCGATTTATTTTGACCTCTGCCTCCTTGGGCTCCTGAAAAGGTCTGAGCAAAGGCAGTACACTGCAATTTTTTTGGTAGCGGGATCTGGCCACAAGTGCCCTGGGGTCCAAGGCATCGGCACATGCACTGGAAGAAGAACGTTGCAAAAGCCCAACTAATGCACATTATAAGCATCATAAAAGTGCCAAGCTGCGTGTATGCCAACACTGTAGAGGGCATCATCATTGCTCCAGCTACAAAAGTAGTCAATGCAGCCATTGCAATAGCAGAACCCATACGGCTTAAAGAAAAAATGACTTTTCCCTCTCGGTCAGGGTCAGGCGCTAAGCGATAAGCCACTCCATAATGAACAGCAAAGTCTACAGATAAGCCAACAGCCACTGAAATAGTGACAGATTCTAACACATTTAGCTCCCATCCAAGAAGAACCAGAGAACCTACAGTGACGAAAATAGTTCCAGCTATTGAAACTATTGCATAAAGGCTTATAATTATATTCCAAGTTGTAAGAAGCATTACGCTAAATGCAACAGCAACTGAAAGACCCATGGCAATCAGAGTACCATCAGAAAGACTGTCCTGAAGATCATAAAATTCAAGGTTACTCACAAACCAACCATTGCTAAGACCTTCAGGAGCAGAACTAAGCTCACTTGATATCCACGAGTCCACCTCTTTGTAGAACTGATGCATTTTCTCATAAGCCAGTGTGAAGAGGTAGGTGCTTTGGAACTCCAACACCACTGCCCTGATGGTGTCATTTAGATCAAAGCGAGGCCCTGGGGTTTTACTGTCTAAATGATACCCTGTGCTTCTTTCTAGCTCCATTATAGCTCTCTTGATACACAATTCAAAAACTTCTTGTTTGTATGGAAAGCTCCAGTGGCTGCAGCAGGGATAAAGAGATGGCTCATCACAGTCTTGATTTTCCATCCACTGCTTAAATGTTTCAATAAAGCAGCTCGTGAAATCTTGTTCTTCAGTCTGATAATAAAACGTTTGATTTCTTAACTTCTGACAGAAACGTAAAATCCAAACCTGTGAAGCTGGGCTAGCGATATTAAAACTGCTATCTAGTTGTAGCTTTCCTTTACTTTTAGGATTTAAAGGGTCACCATTATCCTCAGGTGTGACACCCCAGATTACTGTAATTGGCATGTGGAGCTCCTCTCCATGGTGGACACGTTCAAACATAAAAAGCTTTTTGTATTCTGCATCGTATCGTTCAAATGGGTGAGAAGACCTAAAGACCTGAAACTCAGAGAGCTCCAATGATGGCAATTTCATCTTTGGATTTACACACACAATATACGCTCCACCAATTGTTAAGGCAAGGAACCAGAAAAGCCAAATATATCGAAATTTGATAACAATACATGGCAAAACTTTTTCAAAAAATATCCTGGATGCTTCTGAGACTGCAAAAATAATCTTGTGGAACATTTGGCACAACACTGTCCAGCAGTTTTTGTTGCTGTATACCCTCTGCTGAGGTTTCTTAAAGCAACTGAAAATATTGAGAAGATATCGTTCATGTAATACAACTACAGCAGGTAGCCATGTAACCATTAAAACATAGTTCACCAAAATGGCAGTGCCAGCATAAACACCGAAACACCTGATCGCTGTGATATTGCTGACATAATTAGCATAGAAGGCAGCAGCGGTAGTAAAACTTGTGACAAACATGGAAAGAGCAGCATGCTGCAATGTGATGCTCACTGTCTCAGAGGTTCCAGCATGAGGTTTATCAAATTTTGTGTAGTTCCATACGTCACATAAGACAAAAGCATCATCTGCTCCAATCCCAACAAGAATAATCAATGCAGTGAGATTCATGAATGGAAAGAACTCAAAATTAAATACTACCCGATAGAGAAAATAAGAAATAATCAAAGAACTAATTATTGCAAACATAGTCATCAGTGTGATAAACATGGACTTTGTGTATACACACATAACTAATAAAACAATTACGATGGCTATGGCAGGATACACAGTATCCATCAACAGGTAATCTTGAAACAATCTATGTTTTATTCCAAACTCAATCCCTGTGATGGTTGTTACACCATCAGAAGCGTTCCAGTTTTCAAAGTTATCTAGGTAAATACTCATCATGCTTTCCCCTTTCTCGGTCGGAGAGAAGAGCATGCTGTATTTTAAAGCTGGTAAGACATAGTCAGCTGTCTTTGGGCTTAGAAAATCCTTGTCCACTAGGTAGTGAAGGATCTGGTAAACAGCGTTGTACTTGGTACATTTGCGAGGCACGTTTGTACACTTGAGTTGGTCCTTCCTTTTGGCATTCATATCCCAGCAGTCCGGCCCCAGGGTTCCGTTGTAGTAGTATTTGGCACATGTGCGAAGCAGCTTTAGGGTGTGAGAGACATCGCGTTCCACAATTTTTTGACATGATGACCTGTTGTTTAGAATAGCAATATAGTTGCCCAGTGTCCAGCTGGGACAGCACGAAGCAGCAGTGGCTCTCTGGCAGAGATCGCCAAACTGAGAATGGGATCTGATCTGTATAAAGACAGGCAGGGCAAAAAATCCAGTTTAAAGTAGTAGTCTGAATTAGTAGAAACACTCACCCACAAAAAAAATCCCAAAGTGATGAAAATTCAGCTTACAGTCCTTTCTGTGTTAACGTTTTAAACCCTTATTTCCACAAACTTTGTTTTTGATCAGCATCCTCTTACATGCAGCAGACTAAACCAGCAGTAACTCAGTATACTGACTTGTAACAGTGGCATGAAAGTGGCAGCAGCGTTAAGAATATTGTAATTCTATTGTCTGAAGATGCACTGAGGAGGTTTGTTCCCCCCCCCCCCCCAGAGTGAGGACTGTTCACTCTCTTCTATTATCTCATGCTGTACTCCTGAAAATAAACAATCATCCACACATCAACGAAGTTTCATTCTGCTTGGAATCAGGTACTGAAGTTCCTAGGAGAGGCAGGGACTTACCATGCAGAAAGGAAGGATGTGACAGCCTTACAACAACTTCCATCATCTGACCTCTCTTCTACAACCCTCACTGCATGAGTCTTTTTTAGGCACTCCTACAGCGAATGGACATTTCCCCCAGCCAGGTCAGCCTGCCACCCAGACCCTGCGTGCCCCCGAGTCATGCCGGCTTTCCAAGGCACAAGCGCAAGATGGTTCCACTGGGGCATGAAGCACCCCAAATTAAGTCCTCCTGCAGAGAGACAGCAGTCGTGCCGCCCAACGCTGCACCCACCGTGGGACGAAGTCCCAAGAGTTGACTTGGGAGCGGAGTGGAGGAAGATGCAGCGACAGCCAAGGCCAGAGAAGTCACGGGGACAAGGAGACGCCAGTGGCGAGGGCAGAGAGGGCACAGGGCTGGGTCACGGGGGAGGACTGCTGTTGTGGGCTCAAGTCACTGCCCAAAACCTAGGAACTCCTACCAGAGCTTTACAAAAATGATAGCAATTTTAACCATTTTGGTTGAGGAATCTCCTCAGCTAAGTAAGTGTTAACCCTTTGCGTGGATACTCTTCTTTCACTTCAAGAATATTCCAGATTTAGTTGAAGCCAGTAAGAGCACGACTTAGCTAAACTGCCATAATCGCCATAGGCAAAATTGAAAGTTATCTATTAAATAGAACTCAAGCTCTTAAGTAACAAGGTTAGATCAGGGAAATTTTCTCAAGCTGGGAAAACTCAATCTTGATAGAGCACAGGGAATATAAGTCTTAAAAGCCAGAACTTCTGGCTTGTTATATGTGACAAAATAGAATTAATCCTTCAAATATATAGATACATGTAAAATTTCAGTTACACAGAACAAACACATATTAATACACTCACATTAATAAAGCCATATGATTAAGAGTTTACAGGATTCCACCATGAAACCATTATCCATGTATGTTTTAAATTTAGGTGGTCTGAAATATTCCACTTTGCCTTTTTTTTTTTTTAACAAAATTGCACAGGTTTATTATTAGCAATCCTTTATAATGCAGACGAAAACCCCTGCACTTGGGGATTCTCATGGCAGTTATAAAAGCTTTAATATGGACTTAATTTTGTCAACCAGTTTCTGAACAATAACAAACTGGCATTCCAAAAAACCAGGATAATTCACATTTGATTGTTTCCAGATAAAAACACTCACACATGCAGGCTCAGGAAAAACTGAACAACCTGCTAAATAAAAGGAAGCACTGGAATAGCATATCTGTATTTTTCATGGCACATCTCCAGGTTAATCCTATGAGGAAATAATAGGCAAATTGGGAGGAAAGGATTGTATTGAGTTCTCTACGTATTCAAGTTCGGGATGGGACAATGAGGTTTATATGCTGTTCTTCAACACTTGCTGCAGGCCATAAACATTCACTGGTGAAGGAACTGCTGCCAAAGATAAAGTAACATGAGCTGGCAGCTGGAAATCAGAAATTAAAACACAAAATTCAGTTCTGGATGGCTCATTAAAATACTACGTAAAATGTTAACATATCGTAGCATTGGGCTTTGTTGGTGATCCAAAGGAACTGAAAAGGCCATTTTGCTGTTGCCAGACTCGGTCTGCCACTGGCAACATTTTCATTTATTTTGGAACAAGCCAGGGAACTAAGCTGTGCGACCCGCGCACACGCTGCGCCGGTGGGCAGATCTGCCCAAAGAGGATCTAGGCAGCGACTGAGGACCACAAATACACGGTTTTGGGGAAGCGGTCTGAGGAGATCACGTACAGTCTTTGAAGTTCATAAAATAACCCTTTATGGTTTACAGGGAAAGCATTCTGCAATTAACAGGGGAAAGAAAGGGCTATTCTTATCCAAGCCGTAAAAAATTAGAACACCTCCTATAGTTATTCTCTATATAATGTTTCCAGAAAGGTTATAGGATTAGCATATGCTGAGCAGCTGCAGGATGGAGCCCCTAAGTGTCAGTAAAACATATAGTTAAAGTAGTTACAAGCAAATGGGAATAAATTAACACATAGGGGATATATTGTTAGCTCATACTAAAGCAAATACTAGTTGGTGCTGAAATCCTGCTTATCATCATCAAAATACGTAAATTCCAAGATTTGCATTTCCAGAAGATAGCGTCTGATTTTCCTGTCTTTGAATACAGAAAGCTTTGCCGCTTACTTCAACAGAATTGTGGCCCTAAAACAAGCATGAATTCAACAACAAAAATAACCGCAGCCAGAAGAGAAGGTCACCGAAGGCATCAATTCCTTCCGATAGCTGCGGCGCAAGTCAGCATTCTCTAGGGACTGGCTGCCAGCAGAAAGTAGCACTCAGAAGTGGGGCATATCGCAGCACTTACATGAGTTCTAAGAAGTGTTAGAAGTGCTTAGAAATTGTTAGAAAGTGTTAAAATGGTTTAGACACGTTACTTGTAAGTAACAAGAATTGAAAAAAATTATAATTAATGAACATTCATTTCACTCAGCCCTTTCTGAGCCCTGACTATCTAATTTTTATTGTAAGTTTATATATAGAGACCAGCAATAATTGCAAAACCTAACGATATCAGTTTGTTTCATCTACTAACATGTGCTATCACAATGCACTGTCGTTCTGCTCAACTGAGATGTTTGATTACTATATTCTTAAGTAAATACCTGAATTACAAAAAAATCCATAGAAACACTACCTGCAACAATATCCTTTATAAATATCTACACAACTGTGGGTGTAGCTGAAGTAGCCAACATTTAATTTTCTAAGTGTTCTTATTTCAAAGAGCAGCTATTTTTATGGATAAAAGATGTGTGGTGCTTGTTTTTTTGAAGTAGTTTCATCCTCACTCAGAAAGTAAAGCAATATTTGAAAAAATGCATTATTATCAAAGTGTGCATACAGGGAAGAAAAAAAAGAAAAATGCCTCAGGAATAATGAAGCTATTACAAAGATTATTCTTCAGGGGTAATTAAAAGTGTCTCTATTCTGTGATACAGAAATATTTTTCTTTTTTTATTCAGACTTCATTGCTTTGCAATGATCTATACTACCTGGGATTTACCTGCATTAGCTGTCTGTGTGACTAAGCTTCTACAGTTAAATGCACAGATTAGCATCTCCTCTCTAATTCTCAATTTTTACCCTTGTAAAAGGTGATTCTCCACTGTATCTCCTGACTGAACTGGTGATACGATTATTCCCTAACTCAGTTCATTCAAAACTGAGCTGGGTTAGTTTAAATACTGTACTTAGCTCACCTAGCTCATTCTCATTGAAAAAGATCACAGAATCATTAAGGTTGGAAAAGACCTTTAAGATCATCACGTCCAACCACCAACCCAACACCACCATGCCCACTAAACCATGTCCCGAAGTGCCATGTCTACACAGTTTTTGAACAGCTTCCAGTGACGGTGACTCCACCACCTCCCTGGGCAGCCTGTTCCAATGTTTGACCAAAAAAATAGTATATATGATAATTATATAAGATACAAGATTTAACTATAAGAGAATTATAATAATTATAGAATTATAAATATATACTAGATGAAGAATACAAATAAATAATATGGCCAAATATATAAATAATATGAATATATAACACATTCATTATATATTAAATAATTCTATAATAATGCGATGTAATTATATAATATATAAGATAAAGGGTAATCACATGAGCCATCCTGTTGGTGCAATAATCTCTGATGGGGAAGTAAGGAACGTTTCATGAGCACATGAGAACAAAAACCACTTACACCAACAGAGGTCAACAAGGACAAAATGCAGCCTGCCAAAGGAGATTCATTACACAGTGTTTCACTACTCAATGTTTTAAGCAAGCAAATGCCAGCTGTTTAGGGAAAACAGTTTGGGAATTCGCTAAATTCATACAGTTGTCTAAAAGGCAATGATAAACAAATCTAATAATGAAAATATTCCTCATGAAATAAATGTGGTGTAGTATGATGTTGATTATTTATGATTATTTTTGTTTTGGAGGAGAAAAATTTGTAAATAAATGGATTATTATTCATAGAAGAAAAACATACTGCTTTATTTTCATACAAAGTCACCAGTACACAAAAAATTACGGCTACTCAGCAGTTCAAAGGAAAAAATGTATTCATGTCCAGCAAGTGACAAGCTTATATTTTACAAATGTACCACCTGAATGCCTACTTTATTTTAGCCTTTGTCAGTTAACTTCCATCAGCTAAAAGCGGACATTGATTTCCGAGTGCTAAATTATCTTCTAACACATGTAAAAGAAGCTATGGCAGCCTCTGAAGCTGGCTATTGCAATGGTTATTTTGACTATGCAAGGTATTGAGTAGAAGGAAAGCCAAGAAAAATTACAAAGGGGCCAGACAGACAAGGCCAAAATGTCTCCTTTCATTTTCCCAGTTTTAAAGAGAATATTAATATTACTCTGACCGTCTTATTAATTGGGGTCTATTTCTACCTACTGTAACTATGTTCCTTTGATGTCCATCTGCCAACCTATTCTCTTATGACAAAAAAAAAAAGATTAAAAAAATAAAATATCTGAGTGACCCACTGACTGTCAGAGAAAACTGCATGCGCTATGAGGATGCAGCCAGTTCACCTAAAGGTGAAAAAGCAAAAAGAAAAGTAATTATTTGGTAGAAAACAAGAACAAAAATCCATGGAATAAGATCCTAAGAGGAAACACACAGCAAAAGCTAAGATAGTCCTTTCTGTGAAAAAACTTCTGAAGCAACCCTCCTCCACCCCATTCTGGCCAGTATTAGTAGCAAAACCAAATTCCTCTATATAATCTAATTGTACAAACTGAAAGTTGTTTTTTAACTTCGTCTGCATGCTGACTATTTGAAAAGGATGCGACCAATGTGAGTCCTCTCACATGCTACTGGATGGCAACGGGCAGCAAAACAAAGTTTCAAATACATGCTTCATATACGCAAGTTAAAAAATTAAATGCCATCTTTACTTACCCTCAAGTTATCTACATTGCACATTGACTTAATTGCATTCAAATTCCATAAATTCTCTCCTTCTGTTGATGTAAACACCACTCGTGAATAGCGATCACCTGAAATTACAGGAGGGGAGTTTATGGATTATTTGGGTGTGTCTGGTATCAAAGACTGAGACAAAATCCCACCATTCCAATGATGCAGATGAAATCTTTGTCAGGTCATGGGAATCCACCTCCCTTTTCAAGATGAGCTGTTTATCTGTAAGATTCAGTCCACATTAAAGTTTCAGTTTCCTTAAACTGCTTATAGTAAATACAGCATCTTCAATATTATATACCACTTAGAAGCTCTACACACTTCTATTCAAGCAAACTATCTTCTGAAATATGACAAACAAATAAAAATCAAAAGATCTAATCAGCAAACTATTAAATTCTTGGCACAGCATAATGGCAGTGCACACATAACAGTAATCAAAGGCTGATTTAGTAAGTCATTTGGGAATATAAATAATAATTATAAAGCTGTTTCTACAAGAATGTTTTTGCTTTAGAAGCAAATGACTGCAGTGGAAATTGTTGTGATATCCTTGAGGCCATTTTTAAGAATTCTTTATGCATAGCTAACAAGGGAAACATATATACCAGCACAAATATATGGTACTGCGTATTGCCATATGGTACTTCGGGTTATGAAACATTATGACGTTAATTACAATATTCCAAAGCCCAAAAGGCTGCACTTTTCCCACTGCTGTGAACGGGCAGAGTTTTTGCCTTTCACAAGACTGTAATGAAAAGACTCAGGGGCAGCGCTTTACGATCTCTGACCGTGCCTTAGGATCAAAGAAACTGAAATCTGTTGATCCTGAAGCAGACAAAGAAAGAGACCAGGAATGACAAATGTGGCTCAAGAGGAAATCAGCTGTTTTCTCTACATAACGGACTGGCAAACTTTCCCATAGAAGCACAATTCCTTCATGACTGCCACAAGTGAGACTATGCAGAAACAGCAGTGGAAAGAATGAGACTACGCAGAAACAGCGGGTAGGATAAGAGGAGTTAATTCTGCTTCAAGCTGCAGTTAATGCTCAGTAGAGTTTCGAGTACATTTCCTCGTCCTTATGCGAGATCTGCTCAGTCTAATTTGGTTCTGCTCCTAGGAACAGAAATGACGACCTTGCTCACATCCTCTCACTTAGATGTAAGACCATACTGTAATAAAAAAAAAAAAAAAGCTGTCTTCCACCCTGGTTTTTACTGGTCATTGCATTCTCAGATCAAGTAATATAAACAAATAATTTCACAATTATGTTTTTGTGCTCTGTTATCAGTCCTCACATATTGAAGTGGCTGCAAAAGAGCCCAGGTCATTATATGAATAAAGGCGAGATCTACATCTGCTAATGCACGCTCTCTGCCAGAACAGGACTTATCACAGTTTTGCAGTGTGCCTTGTAAAAAGTCAGTAAAGACTTCTTTGTCTTTTCTGTCCTCTAGTTTAACTTAGACAGCTTTGTAAGTCTTCAGTACTTCAAGGTGGGTTTTGATTTTGGTTTTATTTATTTATTTATTTTTGTTTCTTTGAGGGGTGTGTTTTGTGTGGGTTTTGTGTATGTAGTTTTTGTGGCGGGTTTTTTTTTTTTACCTCCGAAACAAACCCCTAAATTCTGGACAAGGTATGACCTGTGTATGTCTTTTAGGACATATACAGGAAAAGCATTTTGATTTACATTTTTTTTACAGGTACGTTAGTGGCACAGATAAAACACAACTCTTCCCTAGGGTGAATTAAGTGTTACCTCTATAGTCATACACAAAACACTGCTTTTACAATGATCAGCATTTCCAATAACTAATACAAATCTGTACAGGAAGCGGCACCACTTAAAGGAAGCACTTTAAGTAAACACAGTTGCTTCTGAGGAAGAGCCAATAGAACACAGCATTTCAGCCCAATTTCTTCAAAGACTTCTGCATGCAGAGAGAAGGTGCTTATTGTGAATATACCAAGCAAAAAATATTTTGCTAATAAAGCATACAGAAGAGCTCAGAAATCATTCAACTGGCAGAAGTTTTTAGCCTTCCTTGCAGCATTTCTCCGCTTACTTGGAATATCACAGAAAAAGGTATCCTTGTGGAAGTTCCAGTCCGCTTGCCTCTTCTCTCTTTCGTAGTGATCATCTGACCATCTGTCATCTTGATGACTAAAACACAGTAAACAGTTTTACCTTACCTTAAAAAAGGAGATTGTTAAAAGGAGTATCCAAACAAGCCACACATCTTAATAGCTCTTACATATTAAAAAACCACATATTTTTACCAACTTGACTTTGGTATTAAAAAAATGAAACATTTGTTGAATTTTTTGTTATTATAGACTTCAAAGGAAACTACACTGAGACCAGTACTGAAACCACCCACAATTCAAAGAGATAACTAACATGATACATTCTTTTAAAGAGCTTGTGGTGGGAAATACGTAGTTCTATGTGAAAGTCCTTAAGAACTGTACAAGACCAGATTAAATATTTATATGAAATCGGTGGCAGTATATACATTAACTTTGGAGGGTATTAGAATAAGTGCTATGTACACACATAAAAAACCCAATAAAATAAAATGTATTTTTAATACATACCTTTTAGCTTGCTCATCTGCATATTTGAAAGGATAGTTTGCTAGCGTGGCTTTGTACCCCGTGTTTTTCACCATGTTGTTCCACGTGACCAATCTCTGTCCTATGGCCGTCCCTCTTGGTTCAAAACCCTAAGACAGAGCATTACAAAATTCCATTAATACTTTTCATTCTTTAGCTCAAACAGGAAAGTGGAAACATGATCAAAGTGATGGATAGTTTTCATTATGAAGCACAGTTTCCCCAGGTATCTACTTTTAAAGGTAAAATGCTTTATGACAGGTCAGACAAAATAATGACCAACTGTATAGAGTGACAAGGGATTAAGAATTCTTGCATGTACTACTTCTCTCCCTGAGAAGTGATGATGATTTAGTCTATCAAGTGTTCAACACTTCATTTTCAGAGCAAGGGTGTTCTACAAAGTCCTTTTCTGTATCTCAATTATCACTCTTTACTGATTAAATATGATTAAAAAACAGTCAAGTATATCTTCTCTGTTTCTCCAAGAATAAGGCAAATCTTTAAATAATCTTGAAAGTGACTGAAACAATTTTAATAACTTGGCTATTTTCAAGAAATGTCCAATTCATATGGGTATGTACAGGTATATGCTACTATAATATAAATAACAATAACTTACAGGAACTTATAGTATCTTTTTATTTGAGGATAATAACTAAATACAAAATTTTCAATAGAAGTCATGAAAGCTACTCATGGCGAAGACAGCTCATGAAAAGTAAGAAATGAGCACAGTATTTAATAGAATCTGATAAAAATTACTTTCAGTCTTTCAATATGGATATCATTTCATCCCCAGAAGGCACTTAGAATCCCCTTTCCTTTAATAGATCCTGGCCCTCACTCTTTGAAACCTGATGTAGAACGTATGGTCTGTGTTGTACTCTGCTGTACATCTAAAACCGGGATGAATTTACATTATTCAATGTACAGCAGTTCTGTTAAAGGACATATGAGCTGTCAATAGCAAAATGCAGAAGGAATTTCAACTAGTGGATAACACTCTCTG
Organism: Phaethon aethereus; assembly: GCF_964289735.1. Classification (NCBI taxonomy): domain Eukaryota; kingdom Metazoa; phylum Chordata; class Aves; order Phaethontiformes; family Phaethontidae; genus Phaethon; species Phaethon aethereus. Next base: position 108,966,888 of record NC_138576.1, on the reverse strand, counting down.
ATGGAAACAGCATCTTTCTATCACCGTTAGCTGCTCTAATGTCAAGATTTATTTATTTTTTTTTTTAATTAGAGGAATTACAAGGCTCTTTACCACCTCATTCCTTTTGTGAAGTCATTAGACACAACTTGCTTCTGCAAGCTTACTCCCAATTGAATCTCTCTGGAAACTGATGCCCTAACAGATTCATAGTTCAGGGAACCTTTCTAGGCACATTCAGAGTCAGTTTTTCCTCTGGGCAGATCTCAATTTACGAGGAATATATCAATTGCTGTACTTGCATCACTGAAAAACCAGCAAACCAAAAATACTTATTTGACAGTACAATTAATTAATGATTAATATTTACCTACCAGCAATGGATCAGAGAAATCTGGAAGATCTGGAACTAATATTCCAACCAGCGCACACACCACTATTAACACAGTACACATGCCCAGGACCACCACAGGCCAGTCGGCTATCAGCGCAGCATAGCTACATGGACGGGAGCAGAGAAAAAGATGTTACAGAAAAAAAAGTTACACACAAAATTAATCCATACTTCTCTAAAGAACCATGTTGAAACACTGACCTGTTTTCTTTCTTTTATGTGAAATTAAGTTAGCTATCACACATAGGTGGAAACCCACTCGGAAACATTTTATTTCCACACTTTTTTTTTTTTTTAAAGTAAGAAAACAAAAAACACCCCCGCTTTCTATCAAATCTCCCTACTGAAACTTTCTATTCTTATATAGAAAGGCTTTTCATATCAGACTATTATTTTTTCCCCCAGGATTCTGACAAAAACGCAGGCTGTATCTTAGATTCTCTTTGTGCCGCTACAGAGGAGATTAACTATGGGCTACTGAAATAGATACTTTGGTTGTTTAGTACATATTCAGTATTTAAAACTGTCATAGCAATAATTTACATGAAATGCTTTTACATTAAAAAAATGCAATATAAAAGCATATGTGAAGTGAAAACTGTTGTTTAAGACTAAACACTATTTTTTTAATATAAATACTTTCTTCTTAACTTTATACTTAACTTTTGGCATGGATATTATCCATGGTTGGGGACCACTAGAAAAACAGATGTTTTGTTAAAAATTTAATGATAGAAAACATCACGGTTTCTGCCTTGAAAGCTTAATTTTTTTAAAGAAAAGTATCAGGGAGGAGAAATCAATTTTGAAGTAGAACCCAAAAGAGAACATTTCCTCTACATTTAAAAAGAAATACTCAAACCCTATATACTAATGATTCATAAAATTCGTTGTAAAATCAAAGGTGCAAGGGAGTTGCAACATGATACATAAAATAATCAGCATTAATTGTTTAGTCTTCCACTGTAACACTTATCCTTGGAACTCCTAGTTCATTCTACATTTTAAAAGTGCAAGAATTTTTATACGCAAATCTAATTTTCATCATTCTAATAAATTATTTTTGTTAAATAGGCAGAAAAGTATGAGAAAAGAAAACGAAACACAGAAATCATCTTAATAATTTTTCTCACAGTATACACTTGAATTCATAGAGTTTATGTTTCAAGGGCAACATTGTCTAATCTTGGGAGCACTGAGAGTACAGAAAGTTCCATAAAGTTTAAAAGGCATTAGAAAAAAAAATGAAACACTATGAATCATTCTGTACCAATTGTCTCTGTACACGCTAAATATTGATCAAGAAGGTCTATACTCTTATTTCCTCCTTAACATGCAACGGAAGATGAAAGTTGATAGCAGAGTGCTCTCTTTACATATTTATATTGTCTTAAAAAATTATGGTTCTTTTTCGTTTTCAGGGCAACTCATGATCTAATCACAACTCAATTACTGGCTCCACAGAAATTTTCTGTCCCATGGCTAGAGAAGGGAGGTATTGCCCAGCTCCTCACCCCAGCAACAGCTTCCCAGTTTTCCAACTGTAAAATCAACAGCAGTGAGCAAGCTTATTGCTGACTTTCCGTAGCATGTGGAAATAGGTATGGTCAGGGGTCTAAGTACAGCTTTAAGGAGCAAGGAAGTCCAAAGCGCTGGGCGTATCTCAATTTCCCATTAGGTAAATGTGGAATAATTCTTACATTCTCACACAAGAGGTTAATTAGCAAAAGCTTGAAAAGCAATCTGAAGTGCAAGTTTTTATTAAAGTGAATCACAAAGGGGCAGCTTGCCAAATGACCAATTGTACAAAGTAGAAGTGAAGGGAAGTAAATGACTTAATAGAATTTTCCTATTTATAGGACTAAGTGTTTTCATAAACACCAAGCTAGATTGACTGGCTATTATAGGCATTTGCTCTGAAGTCATAAAAATGATACCCAAAAGTTTTATTTTCCAATTCATCACTAGTGCCAGGTTTACCGCTTTGACACGTAAAAAAAAAACACTTCCATTCTCACTTGAGCAGCTCTTAAAATGGTTAAATTCTTCAGTCACCAGCTCTAAAAGAAACGGTGTCCTAGGTGAAGTGTTTAACAAGTTAATAAGCCATGTACAGCAAGCAGTGCTTGTTTACACCTGCAAATTTGTCCTGTTTCTTGTATCACATACTGAAATTCAGATAAGCAAAGCTGCCCTGGGCTAGAAGATCACAAAGGACTAAGCAAGCTATGTTTTAATTTTATTTATCTGAGCATCATTTGCTGCTGCTGAGGGCTCTGTCTCCAACCAAGTTGCCTAGAGCCAGCCCCGATCCCAACCCACCATAAGTGGCTAAACAGATGGCAGTTATTTTATTTTTCACCCGTTAAAAAGCCACTAAAAGAGTTTAGTTACTTTTTATTCTCTCTGTGAAAAGCAAGCCACTGCCCTCACTTAGATTCTATGTAAATGACCACTTGCCTGAAAATGCTGTAAAAATATCTGACAAGGAACACTGAAATCTGCACAGATTTTAAAATTCTGGCCCCGTGTTTATGGAGAGACTACTCGTCTCTCCATGAACAGAGCACGTGGCTTTGGCCACTTTCCATGGTCTATCCCATTCCTGCTCCCCCAGGATTCACAGGTGTGTGATTAGGGATGTTAAAGAGCATGTCCCTGGCTCCCTCCTTCAGTGTTTACTTAGAGACCCACTGCAGATCAATTCTTCTAAAGGTCGTTTCAACTTGCTGAGGCTATCTGCCTCCACAATCTCCCGTGGCAATTTCAGAAATTCACCACCTACTGCGTAAAAAAAACAACCTTTTTTTTTTTTTAAAATCTGTTTTAATTTGATTGCCTACTATTTTCCTTGAACATCCCTTACTCTTGCATTGTGTCGGGAATAAAAGCTTTGCCATCACCTCATCTAGTGCCTTTATGATTCTGCAAACCTCACATGTGACAGTATCAGACCTTACCTTTTTGGTAACTTGAATGGTCTGGCTGGCCTGGAAGGACAGAAAAAGAGAGTAATTGAAAATATATGAAATATACATACATGTGCCAATTTGTTTAATTCTTCCCATACATGGATAAGCAAATAAATAGCAAAAATCAACTATTTAGAATATGAATAATTTTAAAAGGCATACAATCATATTCAACTGAGTCTTTGCAAACAAGTCATTCAGAGAATAATTACAGCTACAAAGACAGATGGGTTTTCAAAAGTAGAATTTTGGGGATTTGGGGGATTACTCTTCATCTTCATTCATGATGTGTCTCAAGCAATACAGCACATAAATGTAATTACGATGGAATATTGCATCAAGAAATATAAAGCTTATATATTTATTTCCTCAAGAAATATAAATCCATTTCAATTTAACTGTTATAAGAAGTAAAAATTGTATAAAACAAATTTGTATCAGCTGTAATTCACTGCTGCCTGGAAACGCTCCAACCCTACAAAGCAGTAGAGCTGCTAACTGGGACATGCCCGTAGGTTGCACATAGTAGTAAAAATTGCTCCTAGCAGCCATGAGGAAGCTGGAGGAGAAAAGCATAATAACCAATCTGCAGTTGCAGCAACTCAAGGATTGAGGAAACACAGAGACAAGGATTTTCTGTTAAATCCAGCCACAAAAAGTTATGAAAAGTCATCAACCTTCTGACTGTAGTCCAAAATGCACAAATCTGACTGTTGGAGGTACTGACCATACTCAATTTTACATGTAATGCAAAAAACTTCTAGTACGACCACAAGAACAACAGACTCAGCAGCAGCTAAAAAGTACAGAAACCCAAATAAACTCATTTCTGAAATGATTTTGCAACAGTAAGTTGCCCGAGGCTGAAAAGAAGTTGTGGCAGGCTCAGGGGACTTCTTGCCATCCTATCTACAGCCTCAACCACAAAACCAACTTTTCTCAGCTAAGGCTAGACAGAAAGAAGAAAGTAGGCACTGAAGACAGAACTCACTAAACTTGAATCTGAAATTAGTAGTAACAGGACTCCGTGTTAAGAGAAATGCTTAAACAGACAAGTCTTTTTATCAACTAACTCAGCACCAACGGAGAGTGCAAACTGAATGCGTGCTTCCGCGCCTGTATGAAAACGGGGACAAAGCTACACAGGTGACAGATTTTTGTAATTGCAGCATTGACTCTTGGCTTTACAGATTAGAGAACATAAATCCACACGTGTTAAATGTTAATATGGTGATTCAAACATGTATTCCTAGCTTTTTTTGGCAAAGATTTGCATTTCTGAATGTTCAGTCACTTGTGAAAGCGAGTTCCATTCTTGTCTGTGCCATAATGCACCTCACCATGAGCAACAATACCATACAACTACTTGGCACAACCAACAGCCACCCAAGGACAACAACTAGTACAGGCTATTGTAATTCAGGTTTATACTGATTAACATATAATGACATTATATTAATATAACGACATTATATTAATATAACGACATTATATTAATATAACGACATTATATTAATATAACGACAATTCAGGTTTACATTGGCAGATAAAATTGCCTTCTGTATCCTCAGACGATCCTTACTGTGATCTCCACGACTCTACAAAGGGTTAGCCGGTTCATCCAGCGAGCCATGTCCACATCACTACACAAGCCCCCAAATACAAGGGTTTGCTCGGACAGTGAGGTACAGAGCTGCCACAGAATCATCTGTCCTCAAAAAGGTGAGACAAACATTTGTTGGGAAGGACCACCATGTAACTGATATCGTTCTGGGCGCCTTCTCGGTGTATCTTCTTGTATATTCACCCCTTCCACAGCTGTCTCAGCCTCTTCTGCATGCAAAATCTTAGTAGACGTGCACATTTTAAATCTCTCTTCAAACTTTAACCCGTCTTTCATTTATGTCTCTGTAACCATATGTCAAAACAGATTTTCTTAACAGAACATAAAATTTGCTTAGATAGAACTTTCAAAAATTAACTGAAGCTAATTTGGTTTACACAAAAGAGGTAAAAATACCAACACGACCCTTCCTCATCCTCCCCCTTTCCCATCAAACCCAAACTACATTTCCCTCTGTTTCCTCCACCTGCAAAATATATTCAGTGCTGAACAAATGATGATGATTAAGTTCTTCAAAGTTAGGGAGGGTTAAAGGTCACACCTGCTATCAAACTGTTTTGTTTCGAAAAGCATGCATTAAAAAAACCTGTGTACGCCCGGCTGAATTCCAGCAGTGTAACCAATCCCTTGCAGCTGTTGTGATGACTCTATTATATCAGTCAATAGGAAAAGTTATCCCTGAAAACTATGCCCCCAAAATTCTTTAGTTATGCTCTAAAATACAGAAATGCATGGCAAAAGCAGATATTTCCCACTTAATTAACACTGCTGTGTCTAATTTTTGAACTATTATACTTCCATTTAGCCAGTTTAAATAACGCCACTAAGCTCAAAAAAAAAAAAGTCTAGACAGGAAAAAAAAAATCCTCATCAGTTTTCATGAGAAAGAAACGGTGAATTCCATAATTGTGCTGGGACAAAAGCCAAACTGATCTGTGTATTAAATTACCTCTGTACTTAGTTCTCACAAGTTTGATAGTGGAAAGTGACAATCACAGTTGTTTGTGACGGAACTAGCACAACCAAGTTATTACATAAATTACAGTCACTGATTAAAATCTAATACATACCGTGCACCAAGGGGGAAGAAGGGAAGGGGGAAGAAAAGGACAGGCTTTATTCTACCACCATTTACTGCAAGTCTCAGCCCCTATTCAACAGATGCTTTGCTTCATCCTGTCCTTTCCTAATGGCGTAAACTGAGCACCACGCAATTAGGAACCACATAAAGGAAGGATAGCTAGAGCGGTTAAAAACCCTAAAGGTTTCTCAACATCAAACGTATTTGTTTGACCAGCATCCTTCTGTGCAACACAGTGAAACGGGGGAATGGTGTTTTTAAAAAGCATTGCAATAACATCCAGGAGTTTACTGTAGGAACTAACAAGAGCATCAGGAGGACAGATCAGGGCACCAGTTTGGACTGGACTACTACAGCTCTAATATTCACCTCTCCAGATAAATAAGCACTTACCCTCAGCATTTCCACCCATATTTTGAACAGTGAGGTAACACAAAACATTTGTACCTTTGTGTACATACCAACCTGAATAGGGGCGGTTCACATGTGTTAAAAAAATACTATTGTTTTACATTTTTCTCAATCCGAGAAAGACGACGACTAGTGCCCTCGCTTTGCGAAGGGGAACACACTGTGCCACTCGGGCACGTCCTGCCGTCGGGTTCTCAACGAAGCCAAAGGTGCCTTTCAGTTACAGCACTGAATGAGTTCTCTCATGGAAGTTAACAGGCTGGCCATGAGTATAACAGAGAGGGGAGTTTGGTCCTCGTTTCAAGAACCACAATGAAGAGCAAGCTTTTGGAAATCATAAAATCTTACTAAATCTAGTTCTATAACCTTCATGTTACCGGACCATTACGTGGCACAAAGCAATGTCTCACAAGCGTGTTCCTCAGCATGGGACCCTTCCAAATGAATTTAACACTTAATAATAAAATTATGGATGGTTTACTGTTTTTGTAGTGCATTTGTTTTATTAATCTAATGCATTTCAGGGGAATACAAACCCGAACGTGTCAGAGGACAATAAAAGTACCTAGATATACCACGATATTCTTTTGCGATCTTTTTCTTCACAAACCTCAGTTGTGAGAAAGGTATCAATTTAAGTAACCACCTTTGCCTCACACCACGAGGAAGCAATGCTAGCTGCTTCCTCAGCAGGTGCAAGAAACCCTGCAGAAGGTAGCCATGAAATCAAAAATTAGCAAAATGGGCTGTGTTTTGAAGCATATTTTGAAGAGTTTTTTCTACCTGTCGTGGAGCAACCAGCATTTAAAAAAAGTCTTAGCATCTATCAATAACCTAAAAGGTTGAAAGAGATATTAGTATGATTTTGAACAGGAACATTGCTGCCTACATTGATAATAACTGGTTTTTTAATACCAACTAAAAAGCATCAATACATTCCAAAACATACGTTTGTACTAACTTATCCAAACAATACCTTTCTAAAACATTTTAAAGTCCTATTATAATTCTGGATATTGCCCCGGCTAAACATCTGATTTCTGATTTATTTCAGGCCACTTAGATGCAATTAATCTCTGTTTCACAGTGTGCAGATGTAGAGATCAGAGCTGAGATGCAGAAGGGCTTTTCCCCTTTTTTCCTTGAAGGAACAACAAAACAGTTAGACTTTGAGCTAAAATTAATGCCTGTGGGGCTACCACCCTGGCGTGGGGCACAGAGGCAGTGCCTGGGATTGTCACGCCCCTTCTAAGGTGTAAGGAAACAACAAAGAGCATCACGGATAAATCCCAAACTGCCAGTACGGGTGCTTCTCCTCTGTTTCGTTCCTGGGAGAGAGCGGCTAAGGGAAGCAGAAAGCTGCGCTCCCGGCAGCAATATCCAGCTGATTCTGGTGCTTTGCTGTAGCAAAGGCAGCTTCCAGCCTTGGCTGAAAGGTACCACCTCCCAGCTGGAACCGGCACTCGCCGAGGAAGCATCGCTCTTCTTCAGACCATCGCCTGCCACCAAGCTGTTCATTACGAACCCCCAGCTGAATGGAGTAGAAGCGTTGCAGAAAGACGCACCAGTCTGTGCCACCACTCTTCCTACTTCACCGCAGAAACTGGTCTCAGATGAACAAGTACTGACTTCTGATAAATGACTTCAGCAAATCCGGCAAGTCCCCCATGCCCGGGGACGTCTGAATACGAACAGTGACAGCCAACGCTAATTTCAAGGCTCAAACCCAGGCGCGAGTGTAGCACAGAAATGGTCAGAATGACAGAAACTTGACAGATTAGGAAACGCCCTATTTTCCAAACAATCGTTCAGAGAAAACTAATTGGTCAAGAGGCTGGTCTCCTTCATTTTGGTGCTGAATGGCACAGAATTTTGAAAATAAGTGTATAGCTTATGGCTTTTTTTCACAAAGTAGTTGTTCCAGGGCTGTAAATGATCACTAATAGTACTGCAGACAGCAGCAGCAGGAGCAATCACACAACTGCTCCAGCAGAACGGGATCCAGAATAAATGAAAATTGTAGACATTGCGGTAGATCTGTAACACCTTCAGTTTCTGGCAGTATGGACAGACACTGACTGCTTCACATGATATTAATTCTACTTCCTCATGTGGGTATTCATAAAAAGGATGCATTATTTCTCTTGATACAAATAACATCACATCCATAAAAGTGCATAGCGTATTTGTGATACAGTGTACTCTTCGGGGCACAAACTATATCTTCTTTCTGAAGCACGTTGTAAACTACAGGTGTCTAAACACAGCAATACCAAAAAATTAATCATTAAAAAGCCAATAGCAGAAAAGCTAATTTTGCACTCTTGCCTTTTGCTTAAAGATTCACTTGAGTAAAAAATGTTAAGTTACAATAAATAGCTGAACTTACTGGAAAAAAAAAAAACACCTCCAAACAACAACATAAAGACTCCCCTGTCCAAGGATTATGAGGTGTTTAACCTCAATCCTTTAGTTTGCCAGAGGGAAGCTATTCCCTTTGTTGGTAGATCTGGTTACAAGAAGCGATAAAACATAGCTTTTTGTCATTATTACACTCAAGGATAAGCTAAATCCCTGCAGGATAGAATGAAATATGCATCATATCGTACACCTTCCATTAGAACATAAAATACAAACTAAATCCCAGCAGAGGAAGAAAATCCTTGTGTTTTCAGAACGTTATTGACCCATGAGAACAACGTGAATTGCTCTTAAATACCAAGCTAGCTCTTGCTGCTATATCAAATGCAACACCTACGTGCTTTATCATTTTAACAATCACTACAATCACTCAGGCAACAAATCCAACAGATTAAGTTGCCAAAAAACTTTCTACAAGCCGCCCAATTTAGTTTTTTGCTATGATGTGTAGAGCTTTCCTTGATTCTAATAATGAACTCTATCTAGATGTTTTTTACATATGTAGTGTTTATTGTATTTGTCTGCACTTAGCTTTACTTATTTACATCTATAAAGGAAGAACAGGACAACCCACAGCAGAAGGATGTTGTAAGGATGACATTCAGTTTTCTGAAAAGTTGCTTTTTTTAAGGTTTTACCGGAAGCAAGAAAAACACAAAGAATTTTCTTGTTCTCTCCCACATCAAATGTCAAGGAACAATCTAAAAGGATTTTATTTTTTTATCTCTAGATTATCAGGGTGAGATGATCTGAAACTAACTGCTATTTCATCCCATTAAAAACTGTGAAATCTCAATGTTGCAGCTTTGCTTAACCTTATACTTATGAATTATTTCCGCTAAGACTATTCTTATGCATGAAATTAAGCAAAATGAAAGTCTTCGTAGTAGTTATTTGGTGTTTCTATTATAGATGTCAATTCACATGTTTATAGTTGAGATACCAAGCTTTATACAGGTTCTTGTCTGCTCTTCCTGTATTCTTAGCTACCTCTTTGGTTCCAGATGAGGATCTGCTCTATGTTCACAGCAAGTATGAGCAAATACAATTGCTTTCCTTCCAGAAGGGCAATGTTAAGGAAGGTGTTAACAACAATAAAATCAGTGTCTCAGTGATTCTTGCTCTACCTGATTTAAATTTAGCATAAAAGTGTATGCCTTATTGACCTACTGCACACTGGGTAAAACAAGATTCCTTAAACATCAGTGGCAAACCCTATACACTTAACTAAGCCAAGGTTTTGCTCAGTTCCTTTCTGCTATGAAATCAATATTAAACGTTATTAACCTACTTGGAAAAAGGATCAGGTAGTTTTGACATCCCCCAATCACAAACATCTGGCTCACGCCAACATAGGCAGGAAAATATGTTTCCATCAAGTCAACAGAGATGGGAAAAGACCAATGCAATAATATTGACATCCTATACATATATCTATATATATTAATTTGGAAGTTATTTTGATAAGTTTAGTATCCCAATACGATTCATTATATGCTAAAATTAAAACTTCTATTAATTTATAGCATACAGATTACTTGAAACTGAAATGCTCCTATAAACATCTTCAAGGTTTGGGGTTTGGTTCCCCCTTGCCTTTTCCTCACTTCTCCATATAGATAGTATACATGCAGGTGCCCAGGATTTACTTATAGACTCTTCAGTTTACAGTTCCTTAGAACCTCGTTTTTGCAATGCTGACTTTTAATGCCTTCCCTCTTTCATCTTCAACAACTGACTAAATATTATCAACTGCTAGGAGAGCTGTCTCTTTTCCTTAATAGCATCTGCTTGGTTCACTTGTCTTGAACAGGAAGTAAATCAGCTTCTCTGTAGGAAAATCTGACAGCATATGAAGGAGCCAAGTAATATACACCATAAAAATATTTTTCTTATAGTCTTCTTTCCCTAAACTTAGCTCTAATGAGTGTAGCCACTCTTAAACACAGTTCTCAAACTGTCAATAAGAAAACTGCCATCAAACATAGTTAAACAGGATTGCCCCAGCTTTAAATGGCAAAGTTTATACATAACTTAAAGTATATGCTTCTTCAAAATGTTTAATTGAAGATATATATATATATTCCTTTAACTTCTGAAGCACTAAGGGCAGGACACATGTAGTACTGCTTGGCAAGTTAAACAGAAGTTCTGAACTATTCAAGACAATAAAAAAGGCTTAGTAAAATACCACCATGAATCATTATTTGAAAACAAGCCAACAGCTAATTTGGAGCAGACTAATATTATTTCAAGATCCTTCACAAGTCTAAAACCATTAGTCTTTCTTCTTTTCTCGGTAATTACAGTGAAATTAATAGATATGTTCTGGGATTTAAATGATGACTAGAGTGGTTTTCAGCATTTTTACTGGCAAAAAGTTCCTCCCTTAGAAATATTTTATTTCAAAGCTGTTTTTATTACACTTCCCAGTTGAATGGAGCAATGCAAGGTCATGGTCACACCTTGTCTTTCTCTGACAGACAGGAAATTAACATGACCCAAGAAATCACAACATACACACAAGAAAAACTCCATCCCATGATACCAAAGAGAATGAAAGAGATGTACAAGAACACCTATTTTTATCAAGTTATTTCTCCACGAAGGCTGAAATCCATGTTCTTATAGACATTAATGATTGACATTAAGCATATGTAAGTTTGACTTTGGAGTAGGAAGACTTCAGACTGTCATATATCACACTTCAGCTAGTATATACTTCAGCCTTCCTTCCTGTGCAGATGCAAGAATTTGTAAGTCATCAGGGGTTCAGTTTTGCTCTCAGAAAGCTTCCTTTGACCAGAGAGCATTTTTGAAGATAAGACTACAAGCCCTTACAGTTTCTCCAAATTGTTAGACTGACTATGGGGACAAGAGACAGTTTTTTATCTTTCTACATATTTAATCCCTTGCAGCAAATGAAAGCACTGTTACTTAAGCAATTTTGTTCTAAATTTAGCAAAGTATTTCACTTCGAACATACACTTCAGCATTGAGCTGCTGTTCCAATGTCTGTGAATTTAGTCACTTAGAATGTCATTTTAAAATGATACAAAACAAGTGTATATTCAACACAATTAAAAGATTTACAAGAATTTACTAGGTAATTACACAAAGAAGGCGCTTTAGCTTATGCTGACATAGATGAAAAACTATACATACATAATGCAACATCACCTTTTGTACCTCCGAGATTAAATTTCTTTTGTCTGTTCAGTGCGAAGCAAACAAAAACTGGAGTATTTACTGAACATTTAAAGGTTTTCAGTATTGTAGCTAAGATCCCCCAAAAGCACTGGAAGATTAAACAGACTATAAAACAAATTCAATATAATCAAAACTGTTCAGCAAAAAGTTAGCAAAAGTTCATCCACTTGACTGAATGAACTAAACATCCTACACACTGGAAATGTAACACAAGAATTTTGTGGAAAGACGTCCCATCAGCATCAAAGAAAATACTGGAAAAGAAGGAGAATCAATATACGTAAGCTTTTCTAGTCCAGCACATTCATCTATTTAGTATTTTATTTTAAAAAATACCCCACAACTAATTTACAAAGAGAGGGCCAGGCTTTCTGAAACGTGATCAGGATTTCCACCTGTAACTTCCCTTACCTGTACTGATCTCTCAGTGGTACCATCTCCTTTCTATTTTGCATTGATAGTCAAGGCTTTAAGAGATTTCTTTATTCAGCAGATATCCTGGGCAGAAATCTCATAGCAATCTGAGTGTAGCAAAATTAATGCCAAAGTCAGGGACCCTCTGTATTTCCCTCTTGCAATGTGCTTGGGTTTTTTTGTTTTGTTTTACTGTTCAAGCACCACTGACTACTTAAAAGCATGCACATCAATTATTACTTACTAGGAGATGAAGACAACATTGAAATATCATCAGAGAGGAAGGACAAGTGATTTTGGAAGAAGCTCAAGACGAAAATAATTACGGCAACTTACAAAGAGCTTTTCAAAGTCAATGTTCCTCATTCTGCACTTTCCCCCCACATAAGGAAGACTGAAAATTTTTAAGAAGTAGGAATACCGAAATCTTTCAAATCCCATCTCTTTAAGAGTGCTGAAAATCAGGTCACTGATTTAGTTTAGCCTTTTGCTCTCTGTTGTCTCGTGCTGTCTTGTTTCACACTTGAACCTGATCACAAGCTACTATTAAATTAAAAGTGGATGAGAACAACTATACACAATCAAAGCATTCCAACAAACTGCCGTCATTTTGGCTTTTCTGCCACGTGATTTTTTTTTTTTCCTAAATAGGTGTACACAAATGCTCAGTTTTAAAAGTCATCTCAAAAAACACACTGATGAGTCCTTTTCAAGAATGAACACAGCTGACGCTGTGGTTTTCCACTCAATTTAGTACAAAAGAAAGGGCTCATGTTTTTTACCATTTCCCTCACATTATCAGCTTTATGCCTTCTGAAGACTGCAGTTCGAAGTCCCAGCAGATTGCTAGTTAAGTACTAGCTCTTCTGTTGTTCAAGGAAAGGTGAGGGATACAGGGCACGGGAAATTCATCTTCAAGCACACACAGAACCTGGAGTCTGTAAGTGGCAGAGACAAAAGGTCAAAATACGGCCAGGGTGGTACTCAGCTGCACTCAGACCAGAGCGGGAACCTTCCAAGTCTCTCTTTCCTAATGCAAAAATGCTTGCTTCAAAGCAATCTGGAGTCTAGACAAATACTATTGCTTAATTAGTACAATTAAAAGCCTGCAAAAATCCCTTGGATTGCCTAATGAATGAGATTTTTTTTTTTTAAAAAAGTGCATTTACTATTTTTCTAGGCATGTTATTTTTAATTTGGTCAGCCATTGAATTATAAATGGCATTTTTTATTTGAATTCCTGTCTCTGTGTGTCAGCCCTTTGCTTTCAGCTCTGTGCAAGACTAATAGAAAGTGCAACATGTTTGCACAGCCACCAATGCACAATAATTATCATGCAAAGAGTAAATGAATTAATAAAACCAGAATAAACCTCTTAAGGTATCACACTCAGGAATAATGTAAGACTAAAAGTAAAAAATGAGTAAAATGAGCAAAAATGAGACAGCACAGCTCAAATTATTGACTGCCATGAAAAACTATTTCCAAGAAAGAAAAAGAACCAGTTCATTTGTTTGGTCACAGGGAGAGCTCTTCCTCCACACATGCACAACAGAGAATCCCACATTTGGGCTCAGATTCAGAAGGATGCACAAGAATGCTACACAGTCCCTTTCCGTTCCTCAACTGCATTAAAATCCCCAAGTATGCCACCAGGCTGTTAACGCTGCGACATGAAAGGCAGCATGGAGTTTGTGGTTCCCATGTGCCTCCAGCCTCTTCGTTCTGGGAAAGCACTGGATAAAGAATTCCTATTTTAGCATGGAATAAATGGCTTAAATGAGAATAGAGCCAGAATTTGTATTTTTTCCATACAAATTAGCAACACACAGGAACTCCTGATCTACAGCACAAATCAAGATATTTGCAAGGCTGAATGAACTGATGGTAGCAGCTTTGGCTTTGCAGTTGCTAAAGGTTGACAAAAAGTTGCAGAAACAACCCTCAAAAATTTGGCCTAAAGGATTATTTTTAAAGAGGTCTATTTTTAATCTTCCGAGGGGAAGGGAATAAGTCTGTTATTAATCTATAACACAGGATATGTATTTTGTACAAAAGACTTTAGTACACATTTCATATAAAAAGGGAAAACAAAAGTATCTTTTAATCCATCAAATACAGCAGAAGCTAGCAATCTTCAAAACGGAAAATGTTTTAGATAGGTGGAAAATACTTAAAAACACTCCATGCAGGAGTTCTTGTGAACAGTTCATGTTGCTGAAATGAGAGTATTTGAAAATATTGTATATACATGTATACATATAATCAGCTCTGCAAGCCACACAGAATGCAGTAGATAACAATTATGCTTTTCCTGGAATCAAGCAGGGAGCTGTTTCATAACAAAGTCTTGTTATTAAGATTGGTATTTGGCAAACACTCCCTCGCTTTTTCAAAAAACAAGAGCTTTTTATTTCTTTCTCCTTCTAATCTTTATACCAAGTAACTAGAAGGAAAATATAAAATGAGTAAGAGGCAGCTATGATGTTCCATCCTCACTTCACAGCTTTTTAATTTTTATAGATCTCCTTTTTAAAGGATTAATTACAGTGTAAGCATTCAAATATGTCTGCAATACTGTTAAAACTGTGTGGCACAGAACTCTCTGAGATACAGCAGAACTTGGAATCCCAGAACCGTCACATAAATCTGCAATGGCAAAACAGTTCAAAAGAAGGCTTAAATCTAACGGGAAGGAAGAGGTACACTAAGTCTAAAGACATTAATGCTTTACCAGTTTCCTGACTCTGAAGTACTATGTTTTTTGCCTTGTTTAGAATATAAATTGGTATAGCAAGCAAAAACTTTGAATCCAGCAATTCAAACTAACTAAGCTTTGGGAGCTAAAGCCTCCAAAACTAGGCTGGTGGGGGATGTGGAGCGATTTGCATACATCCCAAAGTCTTAAATCTTAGCCAAACTAATGATTCTGTGAGGCTTGAAACTGATGTTATTTTCCTGTTCTAGCTTGAGACGACTGCATGATCATAGAGAGATCATCCCACATGACCTTTTAGCCTGTTTTTTTGTTTTTGTTTTTTTTTACCAGACATAATTCAGATACTTTTCAGAACAGTTCTCTTTACTGTTAATGCTTTTGGCTAAAGCAGATACGTAGAGTCTTGAAATGTAAGCAATCACAGAATCATTAAGGTTGGAAAAGACCTTTGAGATCATCAAGTCCAACCATTAATCCACACCACCATGCCCACTAAACCATATCCCAAAGTGCCATGTCCACACATTTTTTGAACGCTTCCAGTCATGGTGACTCCACCACCTCCCTGGGCAGCCTGTTCCAATGCCTGACCAGCCTCTCAGTGAAGAAATTTTTCCTAATATCCAATCTAAACCTTCCCTGGCGCAACTTGAGGCCATTTCCTCTCGTCCTATACCTGGTTACTTGGGAGAAGACACCAACACCCTCGTCACCACAACTCCCTTTCAGGCAGTTGTAGAGAGCGAGAAGGTCTCCCCTCAGCCTCCTCTTCTCCAGACTAAACCCCAGTTCCCTCAGCCGCTCTTCATAAGGACTTGTGCTCCAGACCCCTCACCAGCTTCGTTGCCCTTCTCTGGACACGCTCCAGCACCTCAGTGTCCTTCTTATAGTGAGGGGCCCAAAACTGAACACAGTATTCAAGGTGCGGCCTCACCAGTGCCGAGTCCAGGGGCACAATCACTTCCCTGCTCCTGCTGGCCATACTATTGCTGATACAGACCAGGACGCTGTTGGCCTCTTGGCCACCTGGGCACACTGCCGGCTCATGTTCAGCCGGCTGTCAACCAGCACCCCCAGGTCCCTTTCCGCCAGGCAGCTCTCCAGCCACTCCTCCCCAAGCCTGTAGCGTTGCGTGGGGTTGTTGTGACTCAAGTGCAGGACCCTGCACTTGGCCTTATTAAACCTCATACAGTTGACCTCTGCCCATCGATCCAGCCTGTCCAGGTCCCTCTGCAGAGCCCTCCTACCCTCCAGCAGATCAACACTCCCACCCAACTTGGTGTTGTCTGCAAATTTACTGAGGGAGCACTCAATCCCCTCATCCAGATCAATAAGATACCGAAGACCGGCCCCAGAACCGAGCCCTGGGGAACACCACTTGTAACCAGCCGCCAGCTGGATTTAATACCATTCATCACAACTCTCTGAGCTCAGCTGTCCAGCCAGTTCTTTACCCAGCGAAGAGTAAACCTGTCTAAGCCACGAGCCGACAGTTTCTCCAGGAGAATGCTGTGGGAGACGCTGTCAAAGGCTTTACTAAAGCCCAGGTAGACAACATCCACAGCCTTCCCCTCATCCACTAGACAGATCACCCCTGGTCATAGAAGGAGATCAAGTTGGTCAAGCAGGACCTGCCTTTCATGAACCTGTGCTGGCTGGGCCTGATCCCTTGGTTGTCCTGCACATGCCCTGTGAGCACTCTCAAGATGAACCGCTCCATGACCTTCCCTGGAACAGAGGTCAGGCTGACAGGCCTGTAGTTCCCAGGATCCTCCTTCTGGCCTTTCTTGTAGATGGGTGTCACACTGGCAAGCCTCCAGTCTTCTGGGACCTCCCCTGTTAACCAGGACTGCTGATAAATGATGGAGAGTGGCTTGGCAAGCTCCTCCGCCAGCTCTCTCAGTACTCTTGGGTGGATTCCATCAGGCCCCATAGACTTGTGGGTGTCCAGGTGGCTTAACATGTCCTTGACTGCTTCCTGCTGGATTATGCGGAGTTTATTGTGCTCTCCATCCCTGTCTTCCAGCTCAGGGGGCTGAATGCCCTGCAGATACCTGGTCTGGCTAGGTAGGTAGTGATGGTAGGTGATATACAGCAGGTGTACTCCAAGCAAAGAGTACTTGTATGAATTTATCGGTACAATATTGCAGAACAGCAAGTACTACAGGCACTGGCATTTGGAGCAGTTTTCTTATCAGCATTGCCATCAGTTCTTTCGCAGCTCCCCAACCTCTTCTCCCCTACCTTGTTGTCTCTGAGTCCATAGACCTAAGTTTTTTAAATTGTAGATAACAAGAAGAGAGATAATGCCACAAGAGTTGGCATCAAGATTAGCAAGCATACAGGTAGTTTTCAACTGGTGTTTTCCCATTAAAAAGTTCACATACAAATTTGAGGGAAGCAATTCAATTTGGTACCGGAGACAACAGCCATACACAGCACTGTTACCAGATGCTTTCCACAGCCCTGAGATGACATACTGAATAATCTTTGCATATTCTTCCTCTTCTGCTCCTATTTTACATGCACATGCTCCTATATAAATAATAGATTTTGAAAAATACCGGAAACAATTTTAAGAGTTTTCTGGTTTTCCATTTCTTTACTGCAGTGTTTGGTTCTGCTCGAATACGCAACCCTTCGTTATTTATTTTACCCTCCTCTCATCCCACTAAGCATGCTGCTGGGCTGCATAGGTTTACTCTTCCCTAGTGACTCCTAACTCGGTGCTTCCAGCTGTCAAGCATCAGTCTTCATGCTTCTTCCACTTCTTCAGATTAACAGCCTTGCTTGGTTCCTCTCCCTCATTTCTACTGCCTACTCGCTGAAGGCTGCTGATGATTACAGAAGCAGATGGTAGCAAAGGAGGGGCAATAACCACCCACCTTCCAGTGGCTCTAAGCCCCACAGGTTTTGTGAGATACATAAGTGCATTCAGACTAAAAGCGTTACTTCAACACAAGCCCTCCAAAGGGGCAGGGTGGAGAAAATATCTGGCAATAGTTCCGGAAAAGAAGAACTAATCATACCATGCTCCACACGGTTTAAGTTTAGAAACCGTTTTGTCAGAAAGTAAATCAGGTCCCTGAACAATTGCATTCTCATGTGGAGAGACAGCTGGAATTTCCCAGGGAGTGTTTGTGCAGTCAAGATATTATGCCCACTAAAAAACGAGGTATGAACGCATTTGAATGAATTACATCTTAAATATGTGCACAAAATAACACAAAAAAACTTTGCTCAAGATCTTCCAACCTCAGAAAAATATCTAAAAAATCATCAGTATCATCACAAACAACAGTTGACCTATTTTACCTACTTTTACAATAGAATCTTTTGCCACAATCACATTGTAAACCACCAACCACTAAAAATATTTTCTTTTATGCTAAAAGTCTTTTTCAGTGATCTAAAAAAAAATCACTAGTTGCACAAACATTCAAGTTATGGTGTAGAGATGACATTTCCACGTAATTTAGTTTAAACTTCAAAGCTGAATACACTACAAAATTCCAGATCCATCCAGCTTTAAGAGGATAGGACAAATGTGGCATTATTTCAATCTGTCTTCTTTATACACTCCAATCTGCAATGATATACCAGAGCCACATTCCTTTAATATTAGGTCACTGACAAATGTTAAGCCTTGGGCTTCAAAACCTGACAAAACCTGTGCCGAAACAATTGGTTACCTGCCCAGAGCTGTAAGCCTTAGCGATACAGTTTGCAAAGAGTGTTCACCTTCCTCTACCTAATCACATTTTTCCGCTGCTTAAACTTAAAAATATAATATTTGAAAGCAATTTTTAAAAATACAAAGAATCAAAATGAAAGCTAGTTGGACTACACACTGAATTTAATTAATGTAACGTATGAGAAACTGCATTTTAAATAACTCTGTTAAAATATGCATATATTATAAAGCTGGATGATTTCCAATTATCCTTCTAAGAAAAATATCTGGAGAAGAAGCTATTGTGCAGATTATAGGCTCAAAATATAACAAAATTAGAGCATGGAACAAAGATCGCCTAGAGATATCACACACATAAGCGTGTTACTCGCCTGCGTACGGAACGTTACCTGAGCATGTCAAAACTGAACACACAGTTATCCTCCATTCTCTTTAGCACTGCAAAGTAATTACCAACAAGCCAGCCTGCTTCTTCCTGAGCATGTAACCATTCACCTGCAAGGCTGCATCCAGTTGCTCCCTGTTTTTACGGACTACCAGCATGTCTTGATCGGCAACGGCCTCACAGTACGAAAAACTAGATTCACAATGCAACAGGAGGCTGTAACGTTAAACACACCTTGTAGACTATTCAAAGAGAAAAGAAGTCTTTAGTTCCATGCCAGTAACACAAGTGATAACTGTTAAATGTGAGCATTGTCCATTAATGCAGCCATGGCCAGTTTAAGGAGTTAAAATGTATACAAAAGAGGTCCAGTTCCCCAGCGTGGCATGGGACCCAAGTCCTATTAACCACATATTTAGAGCTAAAAGGCCAGGTAACAGCATCCAGAAGGTAGGTGGCTTTTAGAAGATAGACTCATTTAATTTGCTGAGCTATGAGGTACATTGCAAGCATATTCTTACTGAGAAAATTCAATTACCTTAGCTATAAGTCCAGAAACAAAACCAGTAACTGTTTCATAGGGATATGTAGAGTATGCTAATGTAGATAGTTGAGTTAATAACTACAGATGCTTTAAAGGTCAGATTGTATCCTTACTTTCATAGAATCATGAAATGGTTTGGGTTGGAAGGGACCTCTATAGGTCATCCAGTCCAACCCCCCTGCAGTGAGCAGGGACATCTTCAACTACATAAGGTTGCTCAGAGCCCCGTCCAGCCTGACCTTGAACGTTGCCAGGGATGGGGCATCTCCCACCTCTCTGGGCAACCTGAGCCAGTGTTTCACCACCCTCATTGTGAAAACTTTCTTCCTTAGAGCTAACCTGAATCTGCCCTCTTTTGGTTTAAAACCATTAACCCTTGTCCTATCACAACAGGCCCCGCTAAAACGTCTGTCCCCATCTTTCTTAGAAGCCTCCTTTAAGTACTGGAAGGCCGCAAATAAGGTCTCCCCAGAGCCTTCTCTTCTCCAGGCTGAACAAACTCAACTCTCTCAGCCTTTCTTCATAGGAGAGGTGTTCCATCCCTCTGAGCATTTTGGAGGCGTTCCTCTGGACCCGCTCCAACAGGTCCATGTCTTTCCTGTGCTGAATGCTCCAGAGCTGGACACAGGACTCCAGGTGGGGTCTCACCAGAGCGGAGCAGAGGGGCAGAATCCCCTCCCTCGACCTGCTGGCCACACTGCTGTTGATGCAGCCCAGGATAGGGTTGGCCTTCTGGGCTGTGAGTGCACGTTGCCAGCTCATGTCCAGCTTTTCATCCACCAGTACCCTCAAGTCCTTCTCGGCAGGGCTGCTCTCGATTCATTCATCCTCCAGCCTGTATCAATACTGGGGGTTGCCCCGACACAGGTGCAGGGCTCTGCAATTGGCCTTGTTGAATCTCATGAGGTTCACAGGGGCCCATTCCTCGAGCTCGTTCAGGTCCCCCTGACTGGCAGCCTGTCCCTCAGGCGTGTCAGCCTCATCACTCAGCTTGGTGTCATCTGCAAACTTGCTGAGGATGCACTCTTGATCCCACTGTCTATGTCATTGATGAAGATATTAAACAGTACTGGTCCCAACATGGACCCCTGAGGGACACCAATCTTCATCTGGACATTCAGCCATTGACCGCTACCATGCGACCATTCAACCAACTGGTTGGGTGCAACCATCCCACCAACTCCTCATCTACTGAACAGTCCACCCATCAAATCCATATCTCTCCAATTTAGACTTTGACTGCTAACAGTAAGATGAACATTTACCATAAATCATTATTTATAGGTTACGTACATTTATGTACAAATGTACACCATAGTGAGGAAATGCAAGATGAAAAAAAGCATCTTAGCACAAGATCCTCATTAAAGCAGTTCAAACAAAGTCTTTTTATTTGTGAAGTGCTATGGAAAATGTTATTATACCATATCTGGAAGAACTTTGCACTGTTCTTTTTTCTAGAGTAAGAACAAAGACCCACATTTGTTCCTTCCCTCAAGACTATGGAATACAGATGAAATTTAACAGTCCTGCTGCACAGCAAAAAAACCCCCAGTGAAATTAGTGCACCCATTTTGACAGTTTGAAAAGTATGACTGACTGATTCTGTAATTGCTCAACCTCTTGCATACCTTTGCATACAAAATTACATGAAAGTTTTCATCTTTACTTAACATTTAAACAAGTATGGGGTGGAAAAAACATGTCTGGTTGTAAGCAGTTCCAACAACTAAGATTTTTTTCCATTTGTAAGAGGAATAACTGGCATGGGAAAGCTGAATTGCACTTTGTATTATTATCTTTATTTTCATCTGCTTTCACCTTAAGGAAAAAAATCTTTATTCACTTTGACTTTTTCCACATTACATATTTGTCCCACCCTGATACGCTCAGAAGTTTACAATTAGTTTGTCATAGTTTGTCATCTTCCTTTTTGATTTTCTGCTTTTCTAAGAAAATGAAATAATTATGGAAAAGGTTACTCATACTGAGAACCAACAATGCAATCCACTTACCTTATCCTGGCTATATGTTGCTGCACAGGCTGATGCTGAAAATGGTCAGGCCACTGATGGTGAAGGCAGAAGGATGGGGAGGGCTGAAGACAGCAGGCAGGCTGATATATGGGGGTGTGTTTTTGGCAAATAGATGCTGAATACTCAGTATGCGGCTGCATGCAGCACGAAGTCATAGGAGATGGTGCTGAGCTGCCAACCACTGAATGACATTCTTGCTTGTTATTATGGCTACTTAAGGAATGATGGTATGGACAAAGGTGGCAGCATTGCGACAACATCTGCTGAGTTCTTTGGTTGTCTAAAGGCAGAAAGGATGGTTTGATTGTACCATTAAGTTGCAGGCAGCCATTTGGACTCGCTTTTGTTCTTGGCGTTTCCTTCACTGGGAGTTGTTGGACCGCAACATCTCCTTCATTAGCTGCAACGATAGCTGGGCCAGTAGCATTTGACAAGATGCTGCCATTGCTCAGAACCACAGAGTCACTGACGTTGCTCATAGCCATGCTCCACGTTCTTGATGGATACGCGATGTTCCTGAAGAAACAAATAAAGCAAAGTTTACAGAGCTGCGGTGTTTTCAGATGCTCATAAATAACTATAGATAAAAATGAGTAAAGCTCCTCTCTCATCTTCATCTTTCACAACACAGGGAAATGGAAAGGAGTCACACACAGTGTCAGGAGTGTTTTGAAGGACTTTCACTTGTTCAACAAGAAGAGTGAAGTTACATAAACTCTCAGTGATTAAACCAAAATATAAGTCAAATGAATAGACATTTGACAGCCTCTGGGGCACAGCTAACAAGTAATGGTTGAGATGGACAGGAAGAAGATAATTTTGCATGAGACTAAGTAATAGCCACTGTTTATGAAAAGAGATTTCGGTATAAACTGTATACCATTCACACCTTGCACTGCAATCTGCTGTGTGCTTTGAAATCCAGCAGGAGACAGGACCACGCAGTAGAGATTGTTTAATAATCATTAATGTGCTGGTTTCAGTAATCTCCTATCTCCAATTTCTACTGATAATTAGGCATATTTTTATTTTTTAATAAATTCTTTTAAAATGCCTTACTTAAATAGATCAAGACACTTCAGCAGACATCTGTCAACATTTCTGGATGGTAGACTAGGTCTTTAGCAAAAGCTCAAAATGAACCGTTATGCATACTAAAAAGATACCCTGGAGGTATTTAAAAGACATGTACATGTGGTGCTTAGGGACATGGTTTAGCGGTGGACTTGGCAGTGCTAGATTAATGGTTGGACTCAATGATCTTACAGGTCTTTTCCAACCTAAATGATTCTATGATTCTGATTCTAAGATAGAATACAACCACATGTTTTTCCCAAGCTTAAAAAAAAAAGATAATCCCAGGATTCAATTAATGCTGATTGAGAAGATCATGCTTCCGAGTAACATGTATTCCAAAGGCAGTTAAGAAATGCACTGTGCTGTAAGTAAAGGATGTTAAAGGTTTTCTTCTAAAGTCTTATCTTTTTCAAGCAAAATGTAAATAAGTGAAAACTATTAACACTGAAAAGGTGACTGAGGAGCTTGGCTCAAAATCAAAACTTGTCCGAGATGCTTGCAGCAGCCAGTTTCTCCCATGTTAACTATAATCGTGTTTTAATAAGCTTTGAAAATAAGTTGGAGATGATTATTTTGGTAAATAACAGGAAAGGTCAAACATCACACTTAGATAAGAATTTGTTTCCCAAATTACATGGGGAGGAGGGAGGAGGAGAAAGGAGAACGAGGAAGAACACACACTAATTATGTAGTATTTAGAAGAATAAATCAACACTAGCTTGAAAAACAGAATCAGTTAATTACAACTGCTTTGGCTAACTTCATGTTACCTTTTTAATACTGAATTTCATCAACAACATTCCAAGTCCAAATTGCAAGGCTTGCATTACAGACGCTGAACTTTGCACAAAGACAAAACATCCAGATTAAGACAGATAAGCAAGGAAGTTTCTGACTCCTTTTCTTCCCCAATACCTTTGCTGAGTGCTCAGACAGCTAAGCCTACCCAGCCAGCTGAGCTATTTAATTGCCTGAATGCTAATTCTGAGCAAAAAGTGCTTTGCAGAGTGGAATGCTACCCCCGGCAGCCCCCCCACGCAGCATCTCCCCTAGACATAGCTAAATCTTTCACTTCTGAAACGAAAATTAATCCTCTGCTATTTGTTCTAGATCATGTGCACAGCCAGATGCCCTGGGAAGTCACTTTCATTTAGATAACCGCTCAGAACCGGAGAATATGCTGCTTGATGAGGATATTTTTTCCAGCCTCCAATTCCACACATTCCTGCCGGGTACCCCTCCCCTAGCCCAGGCAAGTCGAGCCCATGGAGGACTTTCCACTGAGCACCGAGAGTAACTTCAAGTGGTTGGCTAAACTTCGTTTCGGTCTGAAGAGATATATTAGTTATGTGAAATACCACTGTGTTTGAACAGTCAGGTTAAGCAGCTTCAAAGCCTGCTGAAGTGGACAGAGCGAGAGCTGGGCATCAAGGTGAAGAAAGCTCTTCTCGAGTCGTCTGGCAGCATTTTAGGAATTTCTGGCTGCTTATTTTCACATTCACTCACATAAGATATAGGCCGCACAGTGATGCCGTTACATTTCTGTTTCTAAGTTAGACTGAGAGATCCATATCATCACCTGAGGCTGCCGTACACTGATCGAAGTCACAGTTCTGCAGACTACCATTATAATTAAAAATAAGGTATGGAGATACTGCAAATATCCAGCTCTTAAAGACAGATGCACCATCCTTTTGCTTTAAACCCACGACATCTGCAGCATGCAGCAATTGAGATAACACGACATAGTTTTCAGTAGCTGTTTCAAATCACTTTTATAAAGGAAAGCAAGCATTTATGCGCAAGGCACACACGTGCCAGACAGAGATGCAAGCCAGCTCACACCCACGGAAGCCGGGCAAGCCCAGCACAGACACACACGCTTGGGACCTTCAGTGGATCCGTGCCTCTTGTGAACACCAAGATGGGAGTTATAAATTTTGTTCCAGACAGCTCAACAGCCTCTGTTTAATATGATCAAAGATAAAATGCTTTATTTTCAACAGATGTAATATCTACCTGCATGTCCCTCAGTTTAAACACAATCTTCAGAAGGACTCTTTGAGAAACTAGTGAGTTCAAAGAAAAGCCAAAGAACATACTCATCGGTACCACAACATGTAATTGTGTCTTTGTTCTCCTGATGAACAGGCTATTCATGAACTATTTCGAGCTATAAAAATGTTAACAGTTCAAGCTGATTCTTTCTTTCTTCCTAAGACTTGAGAAACTATTGGGTTCTGTCCATTTTCACAGAGTCTTTGAGCAAGGCAATGGAAGCACCTGCTTACCTTGAAGTTCTTTCAATGCCATATTAAAGTAAGCAAAACTACTCTGCATGCTTAAGGTAGCCGTCTGATTAAGCATTTGATCCAGTCACAGCTAAGAAGAACTGGGACTCAAACCAATTCTCTAGAGTATGAGTCGGGCTGTACATTTTCATTTGGTTTGGTACCTTTTCTTTTTTTAAACAAACCTAAGATGGTTGATATCAAGTCTAATGTTAACCGAGTTCTGTTTCACTCATGTTTGAGGGTATTAAAAATCATGTACTATAGTACTTGATCTGTGTCATGCTCTATACAAGCCACTGCAACTCCATTGACAGCAAAACTTCACCTGCAGCTGCCACACCAAAACACGTTCTTAGATTATACTCCTATCTCTCTGCTGCATTTTGTCTCCTCTGCCACAACTGCAGTGACTGGGAACTCACTGAGAAATACAGTAATGGCCCAAGGAGACAGTTAACTGAGAATCTCTCCTTTAGAGGATGCACAAGTAAGCCAGTTAAAATGCAACCAGTAAAAGCACAGTAAGATTTTAACAACACATGGACATGGGAAATCAAAGAACCTGTTCGTCATGGAAAAAAAAAAAAATCTAAAAATAAGCATTTTTTAAAACGCAATCTTTGAGAATTCTGAATTCTTTCAATGCTGAAAGTTTATTTTTGCTGCATTCCTCAGAACGCTTTAGGATTTGGTATTCTCCAACACAGTGGGGTTCTCAGACTTACTCCAATTTACATCTGACATCTTTGAAGCAGTGGACAGGTATTCTGAATAATGAGATGGTAGATAACACAGGTTTTAACACAGAGAGCCCTACTTAACAGAAGATTAAATACAATTAGAAAAAGTATTAACCTACACATCTAATACATCGCACTTGGGTATCCCACTTCTCTAGCTGGACACATGGTATTTTAAACATTAACATCTATTTAGAAATTATGCTGGCTGGACTGCTAAGGAAAGAAAACTAGAATTATCTTTAATTACTGCACACCTGATAACAGTAACTGCTAAGAAAACACTTTAGCCATGCAGCTCAAAACAACAGCTTGCAAGAGTGTCATATCTGGAAAGTACCACGGTCTGCAAGAGGCGATGTTACTTAGTGACAGTTTTATGGAGTAATCCCTCTATTATTTGTGGAGCTAACAATGAACACAGCTTACCCAGCAGACATCTGCCATCTGCATTGCAAGCCCTTCAGGAAATAAAGCAATGCTGTACCACACTGAAATTATGTAGGATTTGGTGTTCCCCAACTAGCGTGTTCTTTCTAGACTTGGATTAAGTTCACCTGTTCCTTTGGCTGCAACTGAAAGAATTTTTCTTTGCTTTAAAGTTTCTTTAAAAAAAGAAAAAAAACAACAAACCAAACAGACTTAAAAAAACATTGGTTCAACAAATCCCATCTGGACTCATAATGCTTGCAATGGAGAATGATAGAAGTGCAAATTCAAGAGGGAATGATGTAGTGGAAATTTAGTATAACCTAGTATATTAGTATAGATAATTTATAGATCTTTAGAAGACGACAGCTAACTGTTGAGGGTTGTTTTAACCATATAAGAAAAAAAAAAAAATCACAAAAATCTGTACCTTGCACTAAAACTAAAAGCTGGTTATAAACTAAGCGGGTTATAAGACTTTACATTTTTCATTTAAGGTAGGACAAAACTCAGGTTTCATTTAAAAATTATCGAAAGCCTTTCAGCTGTAGTCAGCCTCACGCCACTCAGCCAGCTGAACCAGTCCAGGTTTTCTGGACCTTGCAGACCTGTAAGCTACAAAGCATCATGGTTCTGAGATGAACATGATGTCTGAAGTAACAAAAAATGTCTTTTCTTGTCAAAAGTTCATCTAAAACAGTTGAATTTGAAAAGTAGCGCATTCTTGAAATAAGCAACATTTAACAATCCCAGTGCTACCCATTAAGTCTCCTTCCAGATGAAATATTATAATGGTCTTGTAGTCCCTTAAGACACTAAAGTTTTTCAATGTGGCAAATGGGTTACATGGTCTCAAACTCAGTTAATTCCCCTCCAGACTTCGTTTGCTGTGCCAGCCAGTGCACAGCCGCTCTTAAGGAGGGTTTTCTCCTCCTTCACATCACCAAAATTCTTTGCATCTTTGCTTTTTCTCAGTGCTTACAGGGGTAACAGGTGGTGCCTGGTGTTTGATACCAGGTTTTATGGGAGACTTCTACTTATCTATCATTGCAATGGTCTTTAGCAAGTCAAACAGCTTTTTAATGTTTCATGGTGGCTGATCTCCATTTTGGCTCTCAGCTAGACATTTTTCAAATTCTCTAGCTCTTACTCCTATGCGTTCATATGCAGTGCTTGGTTTCTCTCAATACCCCGATTCTTGCTTTTCCATTTCAGCTGTTAACCACTAGGTCTTCCCTGAAAAGCTTTCACTATACGAAATATAGACACTTACTAGAACAAGCCTTCCCTGTCCTTTCCAATTCTTTTTCAGGTATTTAATGTATATTTTAAATATATATATTTCATCTTCAGGAAGATTCGCTAATTCTTATTTTATCAGCACACCGGTTTAGGTGATATACTTGTTAGTGTAACTGCTTCACTTTGAGCATTGGTACAACGTAGCTCCTATTTTTGAGAAATTCCATTACAATCAGTTTATTTTCTGCACAGTCTATAAATACCCATTTTCTCAATTAATGTCTTCCTGTTAACGAGCAGATTTTCAGCAATCTAAGTACTTCTACCATACAGTAGTAGTTAGAAGACAATTATGAAGCAGAAGAGATTTTCAGATGGGAAATTTTCCCCTCCTCCATTTTGTAGCTCCTCCATCACTCTCCACAGCCCCAGAGGCTGAGAAGCTGTCCCGTCCTGAACGTGAAGCACCATGACTTCATTTCCTGCGTCGCAGGCTGGCTCGGGAATTGCAATTCCTGTGACAGGGATTTTCCAGATCTCACCGTGCCAGGACCACAGCTCATGCCACAGACGGGCACTAGCGAGCCAGGGTTGCCAAGCTGGCACATGAACTGACCCACCAGCAGCAGCTGTGGGGTGAGGGACCTGGGAAAGACTGCAAAGGGTGGGAAAAAAGAGTATTCTCCAGACCTTCAGAAACAGATTTTGGTTTGCTTTTAAGCTAAAGTTACTTCTGCTGGCACAAACAGTAAAACAACAGCAGTCCATTTGCAGAAATCATTTGCAGGGCTTTGACTGAAGAAATCAATTGCAGTGCTTTAACTACATAGTCTTTTTAGAGTCAGAATTCATAATAAATATAATTAAACTATAGACAAACAACAAGGAGCCCTGAAAATTCTCTTGCAGAAGTTTTGTATGATCCTAACATTTTATTTTAAAAAATAGATAAGCATACATATGTAGGGGAAATGGAAAAAAAAAGTATCAAGAAAAGCCAAAAAAACTTCAAATACTCAGAGTTTTGGAAAGAGCTAGAGCTACAAACAGAAATGATGAGAATAGAACATATTCCTTCAAGAAAAAAAAAAAAAAAAGGGCATCGTTCTGGAAAGCAGGTATAGCTCAGCACAGTTTAAAAGCATAGAAAGCTGTTAAAAAAAAACCCAAACGCTGCTTACAACCGGGACACTGTCATCACACTAAATCTTATTTACACAACTTACTGACTTTCCATTACCATATGAAAGACATTTAAGGTTTTGTAATTTAAATACTCTGATCCACAATAGCTCTAATCCTGCTTACACGGAGTGGGGAAAACCAAAATATGTCTCTTTCTGGATGTAAAAGGAATTACCTGCATTGAAAGTTCTACAGGTCTTTACTTCATTGTCCTGTGGAATTAAGATTTAAATTACTTCAGCTGTAAAGAGACACAAAAGCAACACTTTTAGGACACACCTCCAGCTATTCCTACCATCATCCTAACTATGTTAGTGTCATGTAAGACGTTAAGAAACCTCTCGGCCATCTGTTTAAAAGCAGTTTTTTTGTTTTCTGTCCAAACTTAAAAGCTGTATTTGAACATCTTTAAAGGATCTATTTCTAATAATAGCATTTTTTCTTCATATTTTAATAGAAACACTAACATAATTTTATACCTACTGTATATTAAGCAAGCAAAACACCCGGTGAGAATGCCAGGGCACATCGAGCAGGTATAGACCAGCGGTCGCACCAATTCGATAAACGCAGAGCATTCTTTGCATTTAGCTACAGAAAATATAGCAAAGCAGTTTTACACCAGCAGTCCAACAATAATTGTCTTTGAAAGCTAAATATGCAAGAACCGATTTTTTTTTTCTGCTTCATTTCTGAAGCGTACATCAGTTTTAAGTCTCCCATTTGCTGAGCTGCGCTTACAAAGGCCAAAGGAGAAGACACATATACCATTTTTATAACAGCACATCTGTTGAAATAGCTGGCAGTCGAGTCGGGGGGGGGGGGGGTGTTTTCCTTTCTCACCAGGCTCTTCAGCGGTAGCAGGGTCCTGTTTTAAGCTCTCCGGCATTTCTACCCAGCTGTAGTCTTTTACAAGCCCAGGAGTCTACTTGCATTACAAAGCGGCGTTTTCGTGTAAATAAACTGAAGGTACACACTAGTCTGTTAAACCTACGTCCTCCCGCTTTCTGAACGCCTGAGTTGCTTCAGCTGTAACCTAAGATACACAACGGGAACGCGCGGCCAGATTTAGCCACGATCCAACCTAAGACGCTTCTAAACGCTTACCAGCCGCAAGCCGGAGGAGATTCGCAAGAAGGAGAAAGCAGCCCTCTCTTCGTCCAGGTACCCCGCGCCCCTCCCGCAGCCAGCCGGGCCCGCTTGGCCGCTCGCTGCAGCAACAGCCCCGAGCCGAGCCGCCGCTCCGCCACCGGGTAGACGGTGCCGCTGCCGCCCCTCCCCGCGGCAGGTCGGGGAGCTGGCAGCGACCCGTCGGCTCCTCCCTGGCTGCTCCCCCGCCCTCGGTTCCAGCCCCGCTTTGATCGGGGTCGGTGAAGGCCGATCCGGAGATTAGAGCCGCGCTCTGCAGCTCCTGGAGCCCTGGGACCCGGAGACGCGGGGCGCCTCGCCCCTCCGCCAGCGTCGACACGCGTTGCTTACGTGGGAAGGGACAAGGGGCAGCACCTTGGCCCCTGCCTTTGACATGGGAAGAGCCGAGGAAGGCGGGACGCTAAAAATAGAGACCGAGGGGCACAGCTGGAGTGTTTTTCAAACTCACTTCAGTCCTCGTTAGTTCCTGGCGGCATGTCTTGTCCCACAGACCCAAGCTCTTACTTCATCGTTCTGTTGTCAGGCATTTCTTACAAAAATCTCTCTGCGTGGCTACAGATCTCTGATGCTTCTCCAACAACAAAAAAATGACTTGGAAAAAACAGGGCTTTCCCCCCACCAGATTTGAAGATATTTGTACCTAAAATGCCTTTTCTTGAGCTTCCTTAACGCCTGGATGGGGTAGTCCAAGAGTGAACATCTCCACATACTCATCATACTTTTTTTTTTTAAAGACTTTATAGATACAAACTGAATTATTCTTGACTATTAATGCAAAAACCTGAAAACTCCATGAACAGAGAAGACAGCTTGGTCACAAATCAAAATTAAAAAAAAAAAAGAGATTGCCAAATTCTGGGGATACTTAGACCCTCAATTCTAAGACCTCAAGAATAAAGCTGCAGGTTATGTTTAGAAAGAGCTCAGTATTAAGGTGGGAAACACTGTACTCACTCAATTTGCAGAGCTGTATCATGAGGAACTTTTAAAACTCCTGCTATGGGAAATGCCAGAATTTGGCAATCTCTTTGGTCTCAACCTGCTCAACCAGGGTAATGCTCAAACTAACAACTGAGCCTCACATGCTCGCAAGCCTCACTTTTTGGGAGGGGACTCCTCGGTCTTTTCCTCAGCTCTGGGCACCTCAGATGCAAACCTCAGAACTGGCATCCTCCTGGGGCAGATCTTACTGACCAGTCCCCCGCCGCTCTGTCTGATTGGGGCCCCGCAGGCCACAATCCACCTGGGACTGGCTTTTTCAAAGAGCCCTGTTTCCCCTCTGCTGAAATACAGAAGCTCTGATTTCAAGGTCAAGTTTAGCTGGTTGTAGTAAAAAGATCTTCTCACCCACAAGCATCTTTGCTCTTTATAAAGTAAAAAAATCTTACTAAAGGCAACACTGGAGCTCAATTTCCCTCAGTGTGACCTTAGAATTATGCATCCTAACTCTGGTCCAAGTATTTATGCAAGGCAGCTCCTCCTGCTCATTGGGTCTGGTCTTTAACAGGTGGCGAGAAACTGTGCTTCTTCCCCACTTCTAAGGGGAACCTTTTTTTTTTTAAAAAAAAAAACCAAACAACCCAGTGTTCCTTGCCTTTCTCACTTAGCTTCAACTGGAAAATTTCACTGGCATCAGCTGCCCTGTCTCTACCTCCCACACACCATCAGCATCCTAGCTAGAATATAATTTTTCTAACATTAATGGATTCTCCAACAGAAAACTTGCTTTCCATCTGATGTAGAGCTATTCAGTGCTAATGATCCAGGACAGTTCTTATACAAGAAACTCAGATATTTTTATTGAACAAAATAGCCATACTACAAAGCAGACAACTTCAAACAATAATTCAAAATGGAAGTTGGACTACAGTACGGTAGGCTGTATATTTTCTGCGTATCTGAAACACATAATATATGCTCAGAAGTGTCACAAGAATACTCCCAAAGCTACTTTTCCAAAGTCACAAAACTCTGTATTTTTGAAAAAAATATCTACTAATGAAAGTATTTCTTAAATGTGTAAATACTACTGTACATCAGTTCACTGCAGATACTTTATCACTTATATTTACTAACCTCAAAGTGACAAAAGGCACATAATATTTGATCACTGCTTTGATATCTAGGAGGAAAAGTACTATAAAAATCTTAAGTACTACACACTATTAGAGCTCTTAGATTATATGTACTGCACAAAACAGTGTTACTATATCTTAGCACATCAACTTACTGCAGCTTTGTTCCCAAAGACGATAGCAAAATCAATGTATAATATGCTTAATAAAATGATTCCTGTGGAAATTGGATTTAAATACTGTATCATATATTTGAATTACAGACTTGTAGTCAATTATTGCCTTCACTGTATCTGAAAAGCAAATTCAGCACTGTGAGTGCCGAGAAACCTTTCCCCCATGCTATGCTCTATCTCCACAGAGCCTTAATTGTCCAATGTCCCCCGGCACACTCCTAGTTTTGACACCTCCATTATATACCCTTTAACATCCCCTCCTGCATTACATTCAGCTTTTAATGTTGCTACTTATCCCACTGTTCATCTCCAGCGGTATCATCAAATGCTGACTTCTTAATTTGAAAGTGATTAGCAGAGACAACAGAGTTCTGCAGCATATGGAATGCAGGTACAGGGAAATTGGGGGAAGGTGGAAATTAGCGACATTGATTTTTTTTTTTTTATTACAGTTCCTGACAAGTGTTTTTTCTCTTGGACACAATACTCTCTATTGCATACCAGATGCTATAGCACAGCAGTGGCATTAAGCAATTTACCTAACACCATTTAAAACAAACAGTGCAGTAGGAGACACATGGTAGGGAACCAACCATTTATTTACTACTTTTCATACTAAAGCATATTTTCATGTAACACTTGAGGTAATACTGTGATAGTGGCAGCTACTTTAATAACTCAGAGGCACATATTGGGATCTTCCAGGTTATAGCAGTACATGGGACATGCCAGGAGCACAGTACTGAGAAAACTAAATAGGATTTAGTCAGCTTGATCCATTGGAAGTTACTAGATCTAGACCGCTGCTGAGCCACACCTGACAATTTTGCAGGAATATCTGAGTGTCTGCACACTGCTTCCAAGTGCTCTTGGGTTCAGAGCTACAAGTTGAAGAAATAAACTGACTTACCTGAGACTGCAGCCACACAAATGTGAGTTGTCTGCTCCTAGACCTAAACTGAGCCTGAAAACAGAACAGCTGTGTTCACCAGGCATCACCCCCGAGATGGAAACCCTCAGTACTGGCATTCTAGAGCCTCTGAACAGAGAGTGGACTTAATTCACAACCTGTGTTACCCTTCCAGAGATGAAAGGGAATATTGTAAGAGATAAAAACAAAAGCACCCAGCAATGAAAACAACCTGTACGTAGATCTGTGAGTTTATTTCTTTGAGATAGAGGATGAAGAAAATGAAGTGAATGACATACAAGGTATTAAACATGAAAACTCACATCCTCTTACACTGGCATTCTTCTATACACTTTTCCCCCCCGCAGTGGGTGGAAGAGGCAAACCTTCATATAAATATAGGTAACAACAGAAGCAAAACTCATTCAGTGTCATCATATATCTATAGCTGAAGCCTTAAGTATTAAGCGTTGCATCTTCAGACTGCTAGCTCCATGAGGATGAAATGTCTGATCAATAGATGCTGTAAATTGGCTGTCCTTCTCCAGTCTCCACTTACCCAGACTTCATCACAAAATCTTTCATAATTGATATCCTCAAGAAAGGCTGAGAATCAAGGGCATACAGAAGCTGAAAAAATCTTTAAGCCTTGCAAAGCAGTCTCCTCTAGCACTAGTGACAGGAGAAATGTTAAGACAGGATTGCTGACTATGCTCAATTTGGTTTTTTTAGATAAACAAAGGACTTCTGGCTTGTAATTGGGAAATTCAAACTCTACACACTACATTCAGTAAAACAGATACCAAACACATCCTTTTAATATTCTGGAAACTGGACGTTTTAGTTCACATCATCTTAAATAACACTGAAAGTCAAAGCACAGAAATAAATTTCCGGGGGCAAAGAGGGTCTTTCATTGTCCCTGAAGTGCCTAGAACAATGTGCTCTCAGTCTCTAGTGTAATTAAAGAGTCAGTTCAGCATGATATTGCAAACAAATACAGCAGGATTCTAAACTATTTCCTTCATTGATTTTTTTTTAAAAAAAGCTCTCAAAGTATGATAGTTACATTTTACAGTCATCTTTTTTTAACTCCAACTGAAACAAGACAGTCCAGCAGTATTTCTCCAACTTTTTTTTTATTGAGATCCCAAGGTTTTAAACCAGGCCATGTGAAGTTTGAGTTTTATTAAATATAAGACTGCCTTGTTTCATCTACTTACAGAACAACATGAATTTAATGATTTTTCAGTGAAGACCTAATAGAGATAGATATTTTATTTTGCATGTTTCCTTATCACATGTACTATGAATTGAAACGCGTATCTGGGGCTCCACAGTAACTCAAGTTACTCAATATCACACAAGTCTTGAGAAGTTATGAAGTTAAAAAAATTCCCCACATTGGAAGCAATTATTTACGTTACTAAAATAAAAAGACAAAGTTGTGTATTAATCATGAAAAACAGAAA
Source organism: Phaethon aethereus (assembly GCF_964289735.1). Lineage (NCBI taxonomy): Eukaryota > Metazoa > Chordata > Aves > Phaethontiformes > Phaethontidae > Phaethon > Phaethon aethereus. The sequence continues at coordinate 108,932,255 of NC_138576.1, read as the reverse complement.
AAAATCAGATTTAATACTCTGCAAAAATGCTTTAATATGGAAAGTTTGTAAGACAGTTTTATTAGCATCTCAAATAGTTTTCAGATACTAATATGAAGAAAACTTGTTAAAAGTACCAATAAATCTGGAAGCAGAATTGAAGATCTATACTTTTGATTTATCTACAACTCACAACGTTTTGAAAGAATTTTTCATAGCTTGTCTTCAGTTGTAACAGTTTTATTCTCTAAACAGAGTGCTCTAATAAGTTACATTAAAATGCAGCTGCATAAACATGTTTACACACAGTTACATTTTCTCATTCACATTCCTTTCTCACAGGTGTACCTTTTCCACTATGAACTAACTACACTTACGTGTATCTTATGTAAGCGCAGATGTATAATGTCACTTGTAAAATAGTCCAGACTGACCAGAGGGGAAAACTAACAGAATGGTTTTTCTGAACATAAAGTAAACAAGTGACAGAAAAAGCAGTAATTCCATCCCTTGTTCGACAAGAACATTTAAATTACAACCACTACCCTGATGTTACAGTGAAAGCAACTACTGCAGTACAATTTTTTACCAAGTGATAGGAGAAATGCACTTTACCAACATTGTTGAAGTAATTACCATATTAAGATTAACTTGCCTATAATCAAAGAAATAACAAAGAACTGCATTTCACCCATGGAGGCATTCATACAGCAACAGTCCAGAAAACACAGCCACCACTACTTCTATTTCACCGAGAGAAGCAAAGGAAAAGTCACATTTTCAGATTCATATTCTTATATCAGGGAAACAGCAAAGTCTTGAAATGTAAGGGACTCTTAGAACCTAAGGCATCAATTACTTTTAAGACAGGGACCATTGTTTTGCAATTAATTTCAGGGAAATTAAAGAAGTAACATCAATATTTATTGCAACTGCATAAATATTGCCACATAATAGGTATGCAGTATAAACACTTAGGTGCAAAATAAACATTTATGCTGCAGATATAAGAATATTACTCATTTTGTTGTTCATTGCATTCACCTTCACAGCTAAAGTACGTTTTTGCTATTCATTTAAGAGCAAATTAGGTGACAACTGTAGTTCTGAAACATTTCTTCTACCTACTGCAAGTTCAACCTTCACCCTAGCAAGCTGTTCCTTTGGCTTAGTGAAAGTAACAGGACAGAAAACCCCTACCAGCTTCTGAATTATTCATTTTTTCTAAAGGATTTTCAAGATTCACTGCCTAAACCTTCAACTAATGCATGAAAGAGCTCTCCATTTTGTGCACAAGCCACATCACACCTTCACCTTTCCTCATTAGGAAAGTGAAATGAGCACCAAAGTTATCTTCTTTTCTTCAGGGGAAAAAAAAAGATTTAAGTGTTTGGAGTAAACAAGCATTGCTAGAGCCCATAGAGGAGCTTTTGTGTGTTGTGAGCTTTACTGACACACTAACGAAGGCCTGACAGGCAAGGCAAGAGAAAATGCTATTTGAGCGCAAACTCAATGTTTGCTCACCAGGCTGCCTGCCTGCCAGAGGGCTACCCAAACACAACTCCTGCAATGGGAAGTCAATCTTCTCTAGTTGTCTCTTAGCAAACAGATGTGAGCCTGGGAATTTCTCAAACATTCAGATAAATCAAGAAAAAGACCTTTCAGAGCACCAAACCTCCATAGCTTTAGAAGGAGATGTCAGATTTCTCTGGGACCCTCTGATTTCACACTGTTTAGACTAGTCTAAACTACAGTTACTGCCTATCATATGCAAGTCACAATTTCCAAAGCAGTTCACTAAAGTGAGTTTGATACGTGTCTGTTTTACCTGCTACTCAAAGTCAAAATCCTTGAGACAAGTCTAAACTATGAAACATCTATGGAACATTCACCTACATGGGTTTGTTTCAGTGGTTTGTTTTGGTTTTTTTTTAATGCTATCTCCATTCCTTTTACATTATCCCTAGGGATACTGAGGTATATCTTCTCAAAAACCTGATTTGGCATTTTCTGCAGTGCACACAGATTCCCCTGGAGCCACATAGTTAGGAGCTGTATTCTTGTCAGTACAAAACTGCAACTGTATACCTTCCTGATCAATTCTCAAACCAGAAAGCCCTTTGGAAAAGCACAGGGTATATGGAAATTGCATTACAGTTGTACTACAAACCCAGATATATCATTTGTCTGCACGAGGTCCATTTAACAAACCAAATTTTTATATTGAAGATGTCCAGTATTGACCAAATGTCTAAGATGATGTACTTGAAGGCTTTTCAAACCTGATGGTACCTCTTGAGATTTACATTCAATAAGTACAGTTGGATAGCTATTTAAAGATCAAATTCAAGATCAGACTTCAATTAGATTACTTCTACTACAGCCTCTGTGATGTATGTAGCCAATTCAGTTAGACAATATTGCTTTTTTCAATTACTACAGGCTATCCATTTTATATGCACTGTTTCTAAGAGATCTGGCGGAATAGGATTTGGTTTTCTACTGGTTACACGAATTGCAGTATCAGATTAATTCTCTTCACCTAAGAATTAGAGAATCTGAAAAGGATCAGGTGCTGAAATGTGTTTAGGAGTACAGTTTCTTTCTGTACCCAGGAATTGAGGATCACGAAGCACTCCAGGACACTAAAGCAGCAGGACTACTATCAGTCTTCTGCACAGGAAACCAGGGTATGGGGACAGAGAACACTAGTCGCTTTGGGTCATTACAGAGTACAATCGTGGAGAAGTTTTTGGTTTTTTTTTTACATCCTGGCAAAGAAGAGTGACTGGGTGTATGCCAGCAGTACCACAGCTGTACAAAGTCAGCACCAGTAAACCACCTCCGTATCAGACACCGAGACAGGCATACAGCAGCTGCTGATGTCTTCGGGCAGCCCCAGGCAGCAGCAGCTGCACAGCCGTCCCGTGGTTAGGAGAGAAGTTTGGGCCCTTTGCAACTCCCTCCCTTTCAGCTCACTTAATTGGGCTGTGTACTGTTCCAGGGCACGGGTACTGCTAATTTTAATAAAGCTAAGAAATTGGTTTACTACCAAGCCATTGAACCTTTATAGCAGTGTTCAGATACTAAAACCTGAATGTTCTTTTTACAGTTCTAAATCTTATTTAACAGAACAGCCTTGTTTAGTCTACAGTGTTTAACAGTCACCAGCCAGATACTATTTTAGTATGAGCAATGCATGCATAAGACACTGACCTTCCCAGCAAGAACTCGGGGCCTGATCAACTATTGAAAGCAAGAGCAGCCACAGAAAGATTGCTTGATTTGTCAGAAGATACTCATCTTCACACATACCCTTTCCAAAGCAACTTATGTATAACTCTACCAGCAAAAAAAATCTTTCCCAAAGAGTTTGCTTTGAAGACAAAGATAAGAAAAAAATAATCTAACCTTGAGGAAAGCATCCAAATCAATTTTCAATTACTTGTTCTTCCTGCCTGCATGACATATCCACTACATATTTTTCCCTCACTGTGAACAAAAAGATATCACATGGATCTGGTCAAAGTACTCACAGCGAAATGCATACAGAGTTATTGCTAGGCATTAGAAGAGACTAATATCCACCAGTGTTCTTCCCACCTTTTCAGTACAACCGAGCATGAGAATGTCAGGCAGGACCAGCAGTGTTTGTGCATGGCGAGTGGAAACAGGTGACCCTGAGCTCCTTGGTTACTAGCATATTTTAAGCAGGGGTAAGAGCAAGCTGCACCTTTCAAGGGGAAGGGAGCAGGGAAGAAGGAAGAAAAAGGAACCTGGAATGCTTGGCCTGAGGTCAGAGGACAAGGAATTTCAAAGCTAGGCGATAATTTTAAGAGGCAGGTGCCTATCATGCAAACCTGTGCCAAGATGCTCACCCATACACTTCCTCCTTACAGATTAGTTTTAATCCAAATAAATTTTCTAAATTCAACTCACCGTATACCTGCACAAGCTTGTTTGCTGGCGTAAGGATGGCAACCATCACAGGCAAGAACAACCAGCAGCACTGGGGAGATGCGCTTCTTTCAGTGGCACTGGTGATTTAGGTCCACTTCGGAGATGTATGCATATAATGTGTATATTATAGGACATACTCTAAAAGCAACAGGCTTTACAGTTGATAGTTAGCACTAAATAGAAGCTTTTAAAAAATTTTGCTTAAGAAAAAACATGTAGTACACAATAGAAGAACTGCAAATGGAAGGGATAAGCATGATGCATAATTTCTGGTTGTAAGTTTTCTAGAAAACAAGTTGTTGCTGAACTAAGTTTTGAATTCTCACAAAATAACAAAGCAGAAACAAAAGGCTGTGTTTGAAACACTTAAAAACTGAAATTCCAGTCCCGTACATGCAGGAATTTCTTTCATTAGGACAAAATGGAGAACTCTGATTAGCATTCTAATTCACTCCTAAAAATAGTTGGGTACAATCAGTAAAGCCATTGAAGGCATTTTCCCAGGTTTCTTGCTTTCTTGTTGAATGACTGTGCTGCTTCGTTCGGAACTAAACAAGTCAACAGTTCAACAACATCATTATCTTCTATGACTTTCTTCGCAAGTGCTGCATTACTATCCTACTTGCACAGCTACTGTACGCACTGAGCAGAAGCATCCATGCTCTCTAGATTATCAATCAGAGCATGACTGAAGTGGTCAGGCTTCTTGTGCACAGAACACATCTAAAAGATACCAGCCATCATGAGCTAGTTTGCAAGGCCACAGGTAAACACATGAGTGACAGCAAACAAAGCTGTATTCCATTAAACAGGATAATGAAACATGTGTGCCTTCAGATGGAGGCAATTCAAGAAAAATTGTGCTGTGTATTACTGAATTCTGTATAGTACTTAGCAAAAGCCTCACAGACTTCAAAAATAAAAGAACAGCCAGGTCCTGTTAAATTTACTGTGCTCACCCCCCCTTACATTTAAAGATGGAAAGAAATACTTCCCTGGGGGAAGGGGGCCCCAACTCATAATTTCTGGATTAAACCCATTACTATTAGCTGCAGAACAAAATTATTAGTGACAGGTTCACTGAAATTACCTCTTTACAGAGGTCACTAGAGCTTCCTAGAAACCTAAAACTGCCATTGTAAATTTAGCTAATAACAAGTGAGTTTTTTAAACCATCAAAATTAGAAGTAAACATAATAAAGAACCTGTTTTAGTACCCTAATTTAGTCATGCACTGAAGTACAATACATTTGCATTTTCTTCACTTCGAAGTTATAAACTGAGAAATACATGAGTGCTGGCATGCACTGCTATTACATCAATATTTTATATCCACAGATGTGGATGTAGAATTTCTATCTATTTTCAATATACTAATTTCTCTTAAAACCATAATACAAATAAAGAATAATTTCTCTGGCAAGTAAACAAGCCATCATTTGATCAGCACATTTAAACTAAGATTAAACAGAGGCTTAAAATAGGATTAAACATAAGCTTTCACCATGCAAAATTCTGTTATGAAATGAATCAATTTTGCAAATACCAAGAATCTGGAAAAAACAAGAAGCCACATGCACAAGTATCTTACTTTCATTCTGTATTTATTACTGCCATTTTAAAGCTTTGCTCAATTATTTACAAAGGACCTTAAACAGAAATTGTTCAGTCCACCACTTTATAGGCTATGCTTAGTTCTGTTTAAACTTCCAAGACTGCTAATAAACTGTGTACTGTTTCATGTAAAATACATATACAGTCCTCAAAGTACAGTCTGTTTCCCCGCTCCCAGGTAAGTGATCTCATCATTGCATTACAAAGTCCTGTTTCTCTTGCTTGTGCTCTACCTCACACTGGTCCCGTAAATTTTGTGTTCTAGTTGTACAAAGGATGGCCCTTGATCCCAGTCTAGTAAACAGCTGGGTAACTAAGTAGTTAAGTCTCAGCTACTTGGTCAAAAACCTGAGCTTGAAATCCTTCCGGTGGAGCTCGGCATAAAATCCACATCTTTTTCTTGGAGTCATCATACAGTTGCCCAGCAGTTACCGCAAAGCACTGCAAGGCATTCAGAGACACATCTTCATTGCTGTCACAACGGAACTTAGGCACTGGAGCATCCATAGTAAGAGCACCAGGCATAGCCTCTGCTCTACAACACATCAGTATACCTTGGTGGTCGGACTGCAAGGGGTCAGGAGCCTTACACCTATTAAGACCAAGCTCCCCACTCCTCCCCCATGCAACAAGGGCCTTCATCCCTGTTGTCCCTCCTACATTCTGATATACTTTGTCAGAAGAACTTCTAGAAGTAATGACACTATCCTAGCTGAAAGCATTTTGGAATCCCCATTTTTAAACAGGGTAAAATAAACATTTTAAATAACTGCTGGTTCATAAGGAACCGACAGGTAAAATGGTGCTATAGCTGAATTACTGGGGAAGAAATGCAGCACCCCCCAAAACGGTCATGGTAAATGGCACGCTACAATGAATGTCACTTCACTGTCACAATTATGCACATTCATATGTTCAATTATTGAACAGAAACTTAAGGTTCTCATAGTTCCATAAGCCTTAAATCAATTAAAAACATACTCTGTTATTATTTATTTTACCAGTAGAAAGCTATTATGCAAAGATACTTGAATCCCACTGACCCTCACCACAAGTTCTGTGGAACTATGACCAAAATTCAACAGTTGTCATATAGACTCTGAATCTGAACTAAACTGATACTAACTTGCAATCGAGACTAAACTACTAGAGAGTGCAGATTTTATGGTCTAAATTCAGTTTACTATAAGAACAGTTCCTTTTGTAATTTCTTTTTTCTGCTTAATATTTTAAAGGGTTTCGTTTCAACAACTAGCACAACTCATACAATAACTAGAGATACTTAGTAACAGACAATGATGCAAAAGGCTGGAAAAGTACTTGATTATCACCTTTTGTGCAGGTAACATCTGCTTCTGAACAAAGCAAGCAAACCACCTCTTCTCTGCCGTGCTAGTTTCTCTATCAGTGATGTACAGAGGAAGATCACATTGTTCAATTACCTCCTGGCACTGGGTTTGGCTCTTCAGATGTCTAGGTTAACCAAATGAACTTACTGAAATAAGAAAGTCTTTGAATTGCTCCACTTTGTACAATTTGCAGAGCACTCTCACTAAGATTCAGCCAAGACGGGACAGGCACTTAAATACTGAAGTGTTTTGTCATCCTGCAAATAAAACTTCAAGATAACAAATACCCATATAAGTAGGTAACCAAAACACGGAGAAATTTGTAAGAAAACTCAGGCACTGAAGTCCCAGAGTGGTCTAAACTACTCTCTCTCCAAATACTGGTACACTGTATCTCATTGTAATTCCCAAGTTCTGTGGGTCTAGCTCCCCTTCCAGCAACTGGCACCTAAGTCTGAAGAGCAATTTCTGCTAATCTTCAAGAGACTACATGATCCTAAATTCAACAAACTCTGTCAGGGACTGCACTGAATTATCTACCATCTGGAAACCATAAAAATCAAAATTATATGAAGGGTAACAAAAAAAGATTATTAAAACATGATGGTGATGGTAAAGTTTGACAATCTTCCAACAGAATTAACTGGAAACCTGCCTTTTCTGATGACCCATACAACTCAGAGCAAGCTGAGTAAGAGCTAAGAGCCCTGAGGCATTAGATGAGGCTACCCAACAGGGTCTCCCACCTGTGGGGACAAACACCCTGGAGATTTTCCTTCTACAAAGAAACTCAGAATTTTTTGTTTTAACTTTTAAATTGGATCAAAAAAAATCAAGTTTCAAAACACTAAAATCCTTTGCAGAAGTACAGTTCCCTTTCTCCAGCCAACTCTATATGGTCTCTTTCTGAAAAACGCAGCACTGTTCAAAATTAAATTAAAGGATTATTTGGAGTTGTCTTGCATAAACACAAGCCAAGTATCAGCTTAAGTTACTATAATGGTCTTTATATAGGCTCATAAGTCACACAGCAAATTTTGGCAGAAAGAGACTTCAGTCTTTAGAACATACACATTTAGGTATTTGAACACAGTGCCAAAAAATTTCCCAAAGATAAGTCACACACACCAGGAAAACTGGTTTTAATATCCGAAGAGTTGCTCAACCTGAACTGAATTTATCAAGATAAAAAATAAATTTTTCTTGCTATTCTGAGGACAGACAAATCTTTCTGCTCAATATGTAACAGCTGTTGCAAACAACAGATGCTGGAAATTCTTGAAGAGATTCTACAAAAAAATCTTTTATAGAGCAGAATACTTTGCAGGGTTTCTATAATGAAATCAATTTCTATGCCACAGTCTTAATTTCAGTCTACTTCATATATTCATTCAACCTACAGCCTCTAAGCTGTACGTTCAAGAAGTTCTTATACCAGCAGTCGTCTTCCATAAAAAGACTTGTTCACTTAACAGTGCTAGCCTTTGCCTAGAGAAATATTAGTTCCTGCAACCTGTCAGAAAGTAACTCACTGCGAAACAACGTACTCCAGTCTGACAGAAAAAGCAAACCACATAAAAAAGAACTAAAAAGGCCACCTTTTCAAAACTGAGGCTTCTTGTCTGTGAAGCTGGGTAGTTCCTTCTACATAGAAGAGTTCTGCTTATTCCTTATTCAGAAAATGAAAGTCACAACCTTTAAGTAACCAATTTACTGAAAAGCTTTTTCTTGTTACACCTACAGTTTAAGCCTAATGTGTCGCAGCACTGTATCCCAAACTTTAATTTCCTTCTACTTCTGCTATTGTTATGCCAGCACTTCTAAATATTTACCCTTCCCAGATTCCTAAAATGGAAGGAGCTGGGGTTCTTTTGTAGTGCAGATGATTTGCACAGACCTCAAGTAGTGGAGAAATTCTCACGCTTTCATGGGAGGGAACTGGATTTAGGGGACACTGCTCATGACAGGGTAAAGTAATCTTTAATAAATTTAAATTGAAGGGTCTTTCTTATGCATAGGGATTATGTATACTTTCCTCGTGTACAATGATAAACATTAAAGGAATTAATAAACATTCCTTAGAGAACTGCAGATTTACATTTTTCATAAAGTGTAGATGGAATTAAATTGCATCTATATCTGGAAACATTTAGCACTAACCCGTTGAAAAAGTTATTTTACTCTATACACTACCTCAATTTATCTTCCAAAAAATTAATCTGTCATTATTGATAAGGATTCAGTAAAAGCTTAATCAAAAAAAACCCAAGGAAAAAGACAGGCAACATCCAAGCATTAAACAACATGAAAAAGGAAAACAAGTGCCAGTTTTACAGCCAGTGAATGTTCTGGAGTCTCCACAGGGACAGCTTAGCCACTGCTGTCAAAGGGAGAAGCCAGCTTGGTCTTTGCTGGCATCACACACATTCAGCAAAGAGAAGTGCTCCATATCCTATTTATTTATTAAATCAAACCTATAGTCTAACAAGTTAAGCTACAGTAAATCTAAAGGAGATATACTCCACAGTATCTTCTATGTTTAATCTGAGACAAACACAGTTTTCCTTTGCTTCTTTTTGTAAGCACAGAGTTAAATTCTCCTACTTAACAGAAATTTGTTGCTAAGGCATTTATTCCTCCTGTTGCAACAGAACAGGCAGAAGGCTAATTAAAACCTGCTAAAGCCATTGATTATGCCATCTTAGCTGAAGCTGTGATTAAAAGTATCAATACATTATAGTATTCTTTATTTTAAAATTATTAAATTACACACTAAGTAGGAGGAAATCCTTCCAGAAAATCTTTATGAGCACTGAACCTCTTTTGTTACCAAAGCAAACATTTCTTTGTGCGTGTATTCCATCTGAGAAAGTTGGATTCCCCCCCTTATGGCTGCTGAAAACTTGGGGGCTAAGAATCTCAATGAAATCATCATCCCCATATATTCCAGAAGTCCTTAAGAATCTGTACAAGTGTATGTAGTGACTGACAGAGGAATATAATGAAACTTAAAATAAAAACAGTTTTCTGCACAGTGGGGAGCTACAGTTCTTCAATATCCAACTCAGAACATCACATGAGCAAATCGGGAAAGAGAAAAGCAAGCAGAGGCTGCCAAAATCTGCTTTTCAGTCTAAGGCAGCAAAATAATTATGAACAAGCCATAATTTCTATAACACCAGAAAAAAATACTTCAAAGGTATAGTTGTTACTACCAAACCCATTTCACACAGCTCCACCAGCCTATCAATAACATCTCTCCTCATGCTCCAGATACAGCACCATTTACTCTCTTGTATAGAGTCCTTTGCTTCTTTCTCATCTCCTGCTTCTATTTTTATATTTATCTCCTCTGTTTCCGAATTCTCCCTATTACAAAATCTTCTGAATCAGCAGAACCAAGAAACTCAGAAGATTAATTTCTAGAAGCAGCAGTCCTAGATAAGATAGGAGAAATCTCTGCATATGTCCTTGTCCAGTAGGCAATCTTACTCTGTAGAATACCTATCTGCATAAACGCTATTTATCATTGCAAGAAGTTTATATGTGCAGGACAGTTTTAACATATAACCAAGAAGTTTCCGTGGGCACACAGGTTCTGCAGACTCCATTAACCAGTTGCACCTTTTAATCATTGCAGTGACCTGCACTGCATTTGCACCTTCCACAACACTGAAGTGTCAGGCACTGTAAAGCTCATTGATGGGGCCTGTCTTGAGTTTTCCAGTTTAGGGTAAGATTATTTCAAAGCAATTTATCCTCTTAAGGGAAACAGCTGGAAGACTAAATCAAAAAAGTTTTGTTCATGAGATTAGTGAGAAACTGTAATATTCAAAGTCATCACAAATTTTTTTTTTTATACATACTGACTTCAAGAAAGTATTTCAGAAAACCCTTTCTAAATGATTCTTACTCAACTGTTAAGCTACAACACAGTTACATTTCACCAATTTCAGATCAACCCAGTCAACTACTTTAACTGTCTTTAAATGCTTTAAACTAACCTTTAAACTTCTCTTTTAAATGCTTTAAACTACTTTAAACACTTGAAAACAGGTATTTAAAAATAACAGTGGATACTGGCAAATTGTAGGCACTTATTTCTCAAACATTTTTCATACTTACAAAAGCTGCTTTAGAAGTCATAAGAAGGGGGGGGAAAAAAAAAACCACACACACAAAAGAACAATTCTTTACCTCTACCATTTAAAAATCAGAGCTGAACAGTTAGAAGCCTGCCCTATTGGCTTACTGAAGGGCTAGAGGCACATTACCCAACACCATCTGCAATAGATCTGCGATCAGTCAATAGTACCAGAATTCAAAACTCCTGATAATTGTGAAACACTTCAGATGCTCTACCTCCTCTGATTATCTAAACCCTGCAAGTGTCACAAATCTGATTTACGAAGCAGGTAAGGCGTGTCATATGTCACTAACTATAATTTGGAAGTACTTCTCACACACTTTAACATGTTTCTAACAGTATTTAAGAAACTATTTTATAAGATTGACCTTATAGTCTTCTAACTAGAAAAAAGTGAGAAACAGAAAAGAGAACAAGCCTAAATGCTGTCAACAGCCGTACCATATATAATAATGTGATATGTTTCCTATGGCCTGGTCCTGGGATGTAAATACAACACATGGGTCAATTTGTATTTAACTTTTCCTGAAATCAGAAATGAAGACACCATCATTATCTTTCAGTCTCTGAAGAACAATGACAGATAAGTGAAAAAAACTAGTAGAAAAAAAAATCAAATACAAACTCTCAATTTGCCTAGTTCATTAGCAAGCTATAGAAGGCAGCTTTTCTTATCAAAACTATCTGGAGAAAACAAACATGCCTCCTAATAGAAAAAAAAATCCAGTAATGCTAAGTTGATAAATAAAAATAATACTAACCAGCTATAATGAATATTGTGACTTCTCAGGGTTATAATGTGACTTTGCTATTAAGCTTAACAGATGCTGAACAATGGAAAGGATTTCCACAGATAAATTTAATCACAATAATATTATCTACTTGTTTGATGCATCAAGTAACACAGCTGCTGGCTTCAAAACTAGTAACTATCAGAAAAAATTTTTAAAGTTGAAAAAATCTGAACCTTTCATAAACTAACTGTAGTAACCAAAGGTTAAATACTACCGAAGACTGGGTCAAACTTTTAAAAACTCTTTATTGTACCAAATTATGTGCTTTCCCATAAAGGAAAGGGTATACTTCAACCAAATCTGCCTTAAAAGCAGAGAGATAAGGCAGGTAGCTAAACTGGCAAAGTACAATAGTGTTAAAGTAGTATGTTGCTAACACTGAATAGCAAGGTAAGCTGAAAAAGCAGTTTTAAAAAGCAGCAGTTTTAAAGAAGAGCCAAGGTTAATTTGCATAGTAAGGAGTAGTCTTAAAATGGGAAATGTTTATATATAGTTAACAGTCTGTATCTATTGTAAGTAATATCTAAACACCATGCCACAGTTATGAGCCTTTCAAAAGAGTTAATGTCTGATATTCTCAGGAATCTTGCCCTCTCCAACACAGACTGCATGATGTCAGTTCTGGGGAGCAGAAGGCACCTGGAAAGAGAGCGCCCAGTTCTAGACAGGATGATGCCACTGTGAAAGGCACTGCATAAGGAAAAAAAGCAATTTGATATAGCTCTTTGTGCTACTCTTCAAGATTTTAATGATACTGAAAATAATTCTCAAAGGAAAACTGAAAAAAATAAACTTCAGGCTAGATAAAAAAGAGAATTGTGTTCACAAGAAAACATGCAAATGCTTCTTGCACTTTTCCATCCGTCACCACAAAACATGACACTTGTCCAGATTTCCTATAGTCTAAATTTTAATCACTGCTTTAACTGTCACTAACAGCTAGAAAAGATGCCACTTTCTGGTGCTGGATTAGCTACCCTGAACACAAATGAGCTCACAGCTGTAACAGAAGCCTTCCCAATACAGAAGAATTAAAACCATGACCCCCCCCAGAGCCTGCACAAAGCAACCCTTTCCTTCCTTACCCAGCCAACGGTGTGGCTCATGAGAAACAGCTGACCGCACACAGAATGAAGTCTCTGCTGGAAACCGGGCTCATGTGTTACATTTGATGTACTTCAGGCAAGTGAAAAACTTCATTATTACATTCCAAACAGGTTTCCAGGAACAGGGGCACACTGAGTTAAGGGCTAAAGGAAGAGGAGTTGTCAGTTGTAACTGCATCAGAAAGAAAAACAGCAAACACATTTCCTGGGGTTTTTTAAATTGCACTTCAAGAGCTATTGTTACTAATAGCTGCTCCAAGCTGTAAAACCTGCAACCTTGGAGGGCAAAAGTCAACGAAACCCTACTGATTTTCCCCAGATTACTCACAGAATTAATGAGATCATTTGGGAGCCAGCCTTGAGGTTATCAGAAATCTCTCGTCACATGCCCACAGTATAGTTTTGCAGCATTTCTGCTTACAACTCTTCAACGAACTGCAGCACCGGATCGGAAATCCTCTCGCCTGCTAGCAGGTCATGCTGGAATGCAATCTGTGTATCCACATATTTTGTGTTTCCAATAGCAGAGTCAGGAAAAAATGAAGCAGGTAAGTCTTTAGCAGCTTTTCAGCACACTGCTCTAAAATATCTTTATAAAGGTGTATTCACCACAGAAGAAATAAGTGTCAAAACTTACATTATCGATGATAATATTGGTATACAAGAAAAATCTTAATTATTCATGACATAATCAAACAGAATATTGTCTTAGTGTGCCACAGAAAGTGTTCCTTTTAAAAATATTTTTAAAAACAGTAAAGTCTCAGGCAGGTAGAAAAAATCCAAACAATGAGAGTTGCATAGCTGAATTGAGCACTGCTGTTTTGACACATGAAAAACCCTATATATCAAGAGAACTGAATGGAGGCTATGCTGCCTCTTGCCAAGGAAGGAATCATAGGGTTTTAAACTACAAGCATGTTTTCACTACACCATGGTTAGTCACTTAGATGGTTTTAACCCAACCACTGCCACTAGTTGTGCAGAAGTATCTCATTCTGAGCACCTGGTTCCATGCAGTTCCCCACATTACTACTTATGCAGAACAAAATAGACACAGAATCACAGAATCACTAGGTTGGAAAGGACCTTTAAGATCATCAAGTCCAACCATTAATCCAGAACCACCATGTCCCCTAAACCATGTCCTGAAGCGCCACATCCACACGTTTTTTGAACGCTTCCAGGGATGGCGACTCAACCACCTCCCTGGGCAGCCTGTTCCAATGCCTGACCACCCTCTCAGTGAAGAAATTTTTCCTAATATCCAATCTAAACCTCCCCTGGCGCAACTTGAGGCCATTTCCTCTTGTCCTATCACTAGTTACTTGGGAGAAGAGACCAACACCCTCGTCGCCACAACCCCCTTTCAGGTAGTTGCAGAGAGCGATAAGGTCTCCCCTCAGCCTCCTCTTCTCCAGACTAAACAACCCCAGTTCCCTCAGCCGCTCCTCATAAGACTTGTGCTCCAGACCCCTCACCAGCTTCGTTGCCCTTCTCTGGACACGCTCCAGCACCTCAACATCCTTCTTGTAGTGAGGGGCCCAAAACTGAACACAGTATTCAAGGTGCGGCCTCACCAGTGCCGAGTACAGGGGCACAATCACTTCCCTACTCCTGCTGGCCACACTATTCCTGATACAGGCCAGGACGCTGTTGGCCTTCTTGGCCACCTGGGCACACTGCCGGCTCATATTCAGCCGGCTGTCAACCAGCACCCCCAGGTCCCTTTCCGCCGGGCTGCTCTCCAGCCACTCCTCCCCAAGCCTGTAGCATTGCATGGGGTTGTTGTGGCCAAAGTGCAGGACCCTGCACTTGGCCTTATTAAACCTCATACAGTTGGCCTCTGCCCATCGATCCAGCCTGTCCAGATCCCTCTGCAGAGCCCTCCTACCCTCCAGCAGATCAACACTCCCACTCAGCTTGGTGTCATCTGCAAACTTACTGAGGGAGCACTCAATTCCCTCATCCAGATCATCAATAAAGATGTTGAACAAGACTGGTCCCAGAACCGAGCCCTGGGGAACACCACTCGTGACCGGCCACCAGCCAGATTTAACGCCATTCACCACGACTCTCTGGGCTCGGCCATCCAGCCAGTTCCTCACCCAGCGAAGAGTAAACCCGTCTAAGCCACGAGCTGCCAGTTTCTCCAGGAGAATGCTGTGGGAGACACTGTCAAAGGCTTTACTAAAGTCCAGGTAGACAACGTCCACTGCCTTTCCCTCATCCACTAGGCGGGTCACCTGGTCATAGAAGGAGATCAGGTTGGTCAAGCAGGACCTGCCTTTCATGAACCCATGCTGGCTGGGCCTGATCCTTTGGCTGTTCTGCAGATGCCCTGTGAGCACTCTCAAAACCAACCGCTCCATAATCTTCCCTGGAACAGAGGTCAGGCTGACAGGCCTGTAGTTCCCAGGATCCTCCTTCCAGCCTTTCTTGTAGACGGGCGTCACATTGGCAAGCCTCCAGTCTTCTGGGACCTCCCCTGTTAACCAGGACTGCTGATAAACGATGGAGAGTGGCTTGGCAAGCTCCTCCGCCAGCTCTCTCAGTACTCTTGGGTGGATCCCATCAGGCCCCATAGACTTGTGGGTGTCCAGGTGGCTTAGCATGTCCTTGACTGCTTCCTCCTGGATTATGAGGAGTACATTGTGCTCTCCATCCCCGTCTTCCAGCTCAGGGGGCTGAATATCCTGTGGATACCTGGAGTGGCTATTAAAGACTGAGGCGAAGAAGGCATTAAGTACCTCAGCCTTGTCCTCGTCCTTGGAGACAATGTTCCCCGCCATATCCAGTAAGGGATGGAGATTCTCCTTGCCTCTCTTTTTGTTGTTAATATATTTGTAAAAACATTTTTTATTATCCTTTACGACTGTGGCCAGACTGAGCTCTAGCTGGGCTTTTGCCTTTCTAATTTTGTCCCTGCTTGACCTAACGAGATCCTTGTACTCTTCATGAGTTGCCTTCCCCTTCTTCCAGAGGTGATAAACTCTCCTCTTTTCCCTGAGTCCCAGCAAAATCTCCCTGTTCAGCCAGGCCGGTCGCCTTCCCCGTCAGCTCTTCTTACGGCACATGGGGACCGCCTGCTCCTGCGCCTTTAAGATTTCCTTCTTGAAGACTGTCCAGCCGCCTTCCTGGACCCCTTTGTCCTTCAGGACTGTCTCCCAAGGGACTCTCTCAACCAGTGACCTGAACAGGCCAAAGTCTGCCCTCCGGAAGTCCATGATAGCAGTTTTGCTGAGTCCTCTCCTTACTTCACTCACAACTGAGAATTCTATCATGTCGTGGTCGCTAAGCCCAAGACAGCCTCCGACCACCACATCTCTCACCAGTCCTTCTCTGTTTGTAAACAGCAGGTCCAGCAAGGCACCTCCCCTGGTGGGCTCACTCACCAGCTGCATCAGGAAGTTATCCTCCACACACTCCAGGAACCTCCTAGACTGTTTCCTCTCTGCCGTGTTATACTTCCAGCAGATGTCCGGTAGGTTGAAGTCCCCCACAAGAACAAGGGCCAGCGAATGCGAGACCTCCGCCAGTCGCTTATAGAATGTCTCATCCGTCTCTTCATCCTGGTTGGGTGGCCTGTAACAGACTCCCAGCAGGATGTCTGCCTCATTGGCCTTCCCCCTCATCCTTACCCACAAGCACTCTACTTGGTCTTCATAATCTTCGATTTCTATGCAATCAAAACACTCCCTAACATACAGAGCCACCCCACCGCCTCTCCTTCCCATTCTATCCCTTCGGAAGAGCTTATAGCCATCCATTGCAGCACTCCAGTCATGAGAAGCATCCCACCATGTTTCTGTGATGGCAACTACGTCATAGCTGTCGCGCTGCACAATGGCTTCCAGCTCCTCCTGTTTGGTGCCCATGCTGCGTGCATTGGTGTAGATGCACCTGAGCCGGGCTATAGATTTCAACTCTGGCACGTTGAACCTACCCCTAGGTTCAACTCTAGTGAGCCCGGTTTTAGCCCCTCCCCCCTCCAATTCTAGTTTAAAGCTCTCTCAATGAGGCCTGCCAGCTGATGAGCAAGAATCCTTTTTCCCCTCGGCGTCAGTTGCACTCCATCATTTGCGAGGAGACCTGGTGCCGTGTAAACCGCCCCGTGGTCAAAAAACCCAAAATTCTGACGACGGCACCAGCCCCTGAGCCATGTGTTGATCAGGTGTGCTTTCCTGTTCCTTTCAGCGTTCTTCCCCGTCACTGAAGGAATTGACGAAAATACTACCTGTGCTCCCGCTCCATTGACCAGTCACCCCAGTGCTCTCAAGTCCTTTTTGACACCAAGTTGGATATCACCTTTCAGCATCCAACATGTGGCTTGCCAGCCAGAAGTTCAGATATCTGCTGTGAATTCTCCCCAAGTACAGGATAGCCTCTTAATAAAATCACAAGGGCAAGTCGGGACCGGGTAGAGATTCAGATCAGACAAATAAAACCTAAAGACATGACAAAGCAGGACCTCAACCTGCCCTCAATATGAAAGGCTACAGTCAAACATCCAACGTTGCTGGAAATGTTGTGCATTTGAAAGCAAATTCTTTCTTTTGGCCTTTTGAATTAAAAGGACTTGAAGAGGGCAAATCAGCCTAGGAACCAAGAGAGCAGTGAGGCTGAGGAATCCAAGGAACTGGCCAAGATATGGGCTGGGAATAAAAACAATAAAAAACCTACCTCCTAACCTCCTCCTCTCCTTTAAAGGAAAAAAGGAAAAAGAGGTGAAAATCCCCAAAGCAGCCTGTCACAGGTAAAAAGTTGACTTAACTTAGTAATCTATTTGAGAGGAATCGCAATATTTGTGGAAGGATTTTGCTAGTTCAACCAGTACAATCATTAGAGAGTGTTAAGATTATCAAGCATTCACTGTCACAGCTTGCTGTGCAATACTTGACCTCCCTTCCTTCCTACATTCCAGGCAATCAAAAATGGATTCAAGCAAGCAGAAAAATTAAGAGTCTTTAGCCAGTTACAGCTGTTTTACTTAAAAGCTAAGCGCAGAACAACTTCAACACATCAAGAAGTAGAGGTAGCACAGATACACACGCAAATACACATACATTTAGTTTCAAAAATGGAAAGTTAAGTCTGAATACGGAGCAAGATTGGGTCTCAACTGCTGTACATGGAAGTCCATTGTCCTGAGAAGAGTTAGCATGGCAAACATTGACTGTTTCACCATGCAAACCAGTGCATGTTTTCTGCACACTGGAAACAGCCTTAAAACACTGTCATCCTAAGTCATAAATCTTCCTGTGTGACATGAAGTTTTAAGAAATCACATGACACTGCTGTTGCCAGCCATCTAGGCACTGCTGATTCACTGTTTGCGTGCATGTGTTGAAAAGACTGCTGTCACATGCAACATTCTGCATCCCACATCAGCATCTTGTTTGTGTTAGCATGAACTTTTGCCCACTCTTGACTGATTATGCTTCTTCCACAGGAAAAGCTTAAGATGAGTTTTAGAAATTCCTTTGTCAGGGCAGATTCTCCCTCCCCTTCCTCTCATATAATCCACTGTACTTGGTGGGGGCGGTGGGGAGAAGAGAAGAGAAACAAAGCTTTTAACTCCCAGAACAACACAGAAACATGGGCGCATATAATTTTGGCAAGTCAAATTACCATTATCTATGCATTTTGTCCCCCAGAACGTAGAAACAAAAGCTATCTGTTGCTCCCCCCGTACTGCTACACCAGCCAGCTAGGATAGCTGCATGTCCTGGCTTGGATGACTTCAGTCCACTCCCAACAGCAGCTCTTGGCCCCATTCTCCTATTCGTAATACATTCTCTCTATCTTCAGTAACAAACTTAAATTGCCATCTGAACAGGCTAGCAGCAGCACAGTTTGCCTGCCTGCTGAACATTGCTGCCTTCAGCTACCTTCAACTTTCTACAACTGTTCAGTACAGATGTCTTTGTATCTGGATATTGCTTCATGAGTGAGAGCAGCAAAGCGTTGGCTGCATCCCCTAACTAATGGGATAGATGTACACTGGCTGGTGATACTGATGGCAGTAGGGATTAAGCAATTGGTTTTAAATCATGTAGGTTACAAAAGAAAATTGCTGCCTTGAAGTCACCTAAAATGATAAAATGCAAGGATAATTTTGATTACCTGGAGTTGAGAGTCACATCAATTTCCTCATCTACCAATCTTGAGAAACGGACAGAAGGTTCCTACACTAAGAAGGTAGGAATGGACATTTCCCTTTCCTGAAAGCCTTATGGCTGGTAGCACCTGGAGGCATCTATTAGTTTTCTTAGAGAGCTTTTGTAGACTTGAATTGTCACTTGAGTAGTCACTACCTGGGTACCCAAAAATGGCATGGCTTTTTTCTTGAACGGAAGAGAGTTTAGGGCTGTAGTCATTCTCTTCACATACTTCGTTGATTATTCACCCAAACCAATCATATCACTGGAGTTTCAACAGAAAAGTCCCATATTCATTTGCTATTTTTGAGCCAGCCACAGAACCACAAGTAACTTCACCCTGCTGTTATCCATGGAGTCCAACTATTAGCTCAGGATCCTCGTAAGTCCTTAAAATTTTCCTGCAAACATCTCCATCAAAACAGGTTGACACAGATTTTTTCTTTTTGTACTGTTTCACTGGTAACCCTCTTTTACTTTGTATAATACAATTAAAATCTAACTTCTACTTCTCCCTTCTGACTTCTTGTCAGAACTACGTTTAACTTGGGGCTTTTAGACCAAGACGCAATTTTTACATAACAAGATTAGTAAGCATATCATCACACCCCCCTTCTCTCTAAAAAGGTAACTGGGATGGATTTATTATTTCACCTACAGTATCTTCAAGAAAAAATTTTCAAGTCTCATTAAAAAAGTGAAAGAGGATGGCATCTACTCTCTGTATTTAAGTTTAGACATTACCAACAAGACAGATAAATCATCAAGTAGCTATTTAAATATTTATAATTATAATTGAGTATTAAAAATACGGAAGGCTTTAAATGGCTTTTTAACCTGGAAACAAGGATCAAGAACTTATGAGGTACCAAAACACTAAATATACTACATGCAGAATGGTTCACAAAGTAAATATTTACAGATTAGGAGTAAGAAATGAAGTTCTCTAACATGCTAGTTGATAGCCAGCTTCAGTTAGTATCCACTAAAAAATAATTATCACACCTTTTCACTGCTCATGCAAATTGAATGGATGGCTTAATTTCAGAACTGACTGTCGCAGAGACCAGAATTTCTAGGCACACAGGAGCCTGTTTCCATTGCAGTAAACCATGATGGTGTGGGTTTTTTGTGTTGGGGTTTTTGGGTTTGTTTTTTTTTTTAATATAGAAATCTCATTTCCCCGCAGTAAAAAGCTCTTGGTAGAGGCCTCAGAAGTGATGGCAACAGCAGACTTGCTTTCAAGAATGGCCTGAAGTTATATTAGCACACCTTGAAGATTACCACTGGGTCAGGAAACTCCCAAGCATATTCCAATCAAGGCCTCTACTATTCATTTTGTGCTGTCTACAGAAAGCTACCATGAATTAGCAGTCAGAGAAACTATAAGCATCATGCTGATCTTGCCTACTATATGAACATAAAGTACCTTAGTACCCAAACTGTAATCAAATCTGTATAATTTAATCACAAGGTAAATATTTGTGTTTTGCAAGTTGATGGCAGATCTCTAATACTCTTAAAACCTGATTTATGTCAGGAATATGATGTCATGTTTACATGTTCTTTACTTAAGGCAGAAAATTAACTAGTACAAACTATTTGTGCTCAATTTGCCAAGATCACATCTCTGCAAAAGATACTTGAGAGAGAGATCAGAACAAAGTTTCTCATTATCAGTATCAGAGGGTCATGCCAATTAACACTTTCTAAATATTTTTTCCAGGAAATCTAATTTTTCTTAAAGTTCGGAAGGGAGTTAAAAAGCAATAGTTGTACCTGGCTTGCAAATAAACAAAGTCTGAACCAATTAGCCTCACGAGGGCAGGAAGGAATCTAAGTGTAAATTTCTAAGCAGAGCTCTGCTTGGAATTTCAACAAGGTAATGAAGTATAGACCACTTCAAAGTGAGACATGTCTATACTGATCACTGGAACATACATTATTGCAAGGGGGGAAAGCCAGTACTTCAAACAGCATTTAAATAAAATACAGTGGTTTTTTTGTTTTTTTTTTTAAATCTGTACTCTACAAGAAACATAGCAACAACAGATTGGCAGAATACTGAAGCAGGCTTGACTTTTATTTTTTCAGTTAACATTATTTATGCCCATATACAAATACTCCTTTCCAAGCAGCAGAACTTAGCTGTTGGCTCCAAATACCTTAACATAATTAGAATCGTTCTAAATATTAGTTATGCCATGGTTTCTAATCTTTCTGTGCAGGCTGCAGGGTACTGCAAATCCAGTTTGTCTTCTCTCTAGCTGACCTTAGGTAGTACTGCACCTGAACTTGTCCTGTCTGAGTTCAGAAGCATGTGTCTAATGTCTCTCCTCCAGCTCACACCATGCATGATACTACTTTTGCTGATATATCATGTGTGCCAGCATCTCAGCTTCTTTCTTCTGTCTGCTGATTTTCTACTTTCAAGCTCCAAGCTTCTGTAGACAATCAAGAGAAAACACTGCTCTGTGCCATACATATATTACACTGCCTGGATTGCCCAAAACATTGATTATTCTTAATAAACCCTTCCTTCATGCTCTCTGACTCCCTCAAAAGCTTTCCAAGTCACAACTCCTCTCCACAAAAGCTAAGCTGTCAATATATTAATTTTATCCAGTTTGTCTGATGCAGAAGTTGGACTTATACCATTCCTTCCCTTTAGCCTGCAAGCACAAGTGAAACAAGCGTTTAAATCACAGTATCAGCGAAAAGAATTGGCTACTTGGGCTTCAAGCTAGCTGATGTTGCAAAACAGTAGCTAACATAAGCAGTAGGGCAACTGCCCACTATTTTGGCAAATAAGGAGTTACAGTTATTATACAAGATCTAGATTTTTTAGAAGGGGAAATTCACTTGTCTTTATCCTAAAATAGAATTCTCACTCTTCAGTTTGTTGTTCATTTTTTTTTATAAAAAAATCTGCAATTCAAAATTTGTGACTACTACATCCCAATGCCCAAACATAGATTTACATTGAAAACACAGTTTGTGGGCTAAGGTACAGGGCCCAGTGAATTGAAACTTTGCCTGAGATGATGTCAGACAGCTGAGAATAGATTCTAGGTGTGCTGTCAGAACTGGGAGTACAAGCCAAAAGCTCTGGCTCCTTCTCTGGAGACTTAGACAGAAGGCAGTATTTCACTTGTAGGATGGAATACACAGAAAGGAAAATAACATACCTGTCTTTTACAACAGAAAGTAATTTTGATAGATGACCAAGTAGGTTATGTCTTCAAATTACCACAACAAGAATCAGGGTGGTTTTCTGGGTTTGTTTGTTTTTAAGATACAAATATGTACACTCTTCAGCCATATTTTGTTCAATGAGGTTCAAAAAAAATATGCATATTCTGCAGATTTGCAAACTGAGAACATATGCTAGCATTATGCATACCACAACAAAAAAGAGAATGCCGCCTGTTCAGCTGAACATCTCTTCCTGCACATGTACACAGATGGAAGCAGCTGTTGCAACTAAGTGTCTCGCAGAGCTGAAATACATTTGAGAAACGCTGCTCCATTCCCCAGGCAGGCCATGCTCTTACAGTCTGCAGCAAAGCTGGATGGGGTAGAAAGTAAATGCAAATACCAAGTCTGTCATTCTCCCTCACAACAAACTATGAAAAGATACTCATACAGCTTTGAGAAAATAAGAGATTAATACACATATCACTTTCTCCTGTAATTAAGCTAAGCAGCAACATTGTAAGTGCACACTTTCAATTTGCAGCTCAAGCGAAAACTAGGCTTTTTGCACTACACCATTAAAACATGCGATTTCCCCATCAGGTCACTATAAGAGTAGGCAAAAAAAGTAGTGTTTGCAGCACTGGCTTATACTAAAGAAAAAAAAAGGAGGTGGAAGGATGAGGTAATGGAAAGAAGGAAAGCAGTTTATCACTCTAATCACTCTCCCCTTGTAGAGGGCTTTGAGCACTCAGGAACAGCAGAGGAGTATGTTCCTACTCATGCCTTTTCTTTGAAAGAGTGCAGTACAAACTATGAAAAAGTAACAGCAAAGTCAGGGTGGAGGCAGAAGTCTGGCATTCCAGCACTCCTACTCCCAGCTTAAAACTTCAAGGCAGAAAGATTGCTATTTCAGAGTCTGCTGATTTGCTTTACTTTCCATGAAACACGAATGCTTAAAGAAATTTTAACTTAATCTCTGCACAGTGCCTCAGGTTAATCATGTTAAAATTTTGTTTCTGTAATCTTCAATGTCAATGGCAGTAGTGGGCCATTGAAAGTGAATGTTCAATAAGAAAAAGACAACTAAGAATCTGCTTTCTCCAGAAGATAGAAAGAAGTCCTGTCTCCCGAGGATTTTAGAGACAGGTTAGGTTTGGTTTGTAGGTTTTTAGACAGGTGTGTACCTGTAGTAAGAGAAATTACACGTAAATCAGTACAGAAAAGACACACTTCTCCCCAACATTTATGAAGTTATGAGAAACTATTAGCAATGATACTGAAGCACATTTATGTATTAGAAAAGGCATTACTGCTTTCTGTAGCTCATGAAGTCATTTCTCTTGTAGAAACTACCTACAGTATTATACACCACTGTACATACAACTGTAGGTATTTACATTTCTGTGGTTGAAATACAGGAACAATTGTGCTGAATCAATCCACAAGACAATGGATTTCACAATCCTCAAAAATTACCACATATCTGATTCTTCAGAGAAAAGTATGACTGCCACAAGATGGACAACTCTATGGGGAATGTTTTCCCTATAAGTTGAGCCATACATTCATAACTACGAAAGTTTTTTTTACTGTTTGAGTAAAGTTTCATATTTGGAGTCCATGATATATTTTTAAGATAAGTTTCAGATATTGCATAGGCCTTATCTCTACAACATCAATCCTGCAACCATATAGACAAATTTTCTGATTTCCAAACAAACTCTGCCTCTTATAATCCATGTTATACTACCAAGAACTGCAATTTTTGCATTAATATAAAGTGAGTAAGTTTGTATTAGTTGTTAGTGTTGGACACTGTTTTCCCTATCATAGAACTGCTTTGCAATTAAATGATTAAAACGGCCATGGCATACACAAAGAACACATGGTATATCAAAACAGACGGGTACAGACAGTCAGGCTCTCTGGGCAACCTGTTCCAGTGTTCAGTCATCCTCACAGTAAAAGAACTTTCTTTTTCTTATGTTTAAATTGAATTTCTTGTATTTTAATTGGTGCCCATTGTCTCTTGTCTTTTTACAGTACTGGGATGCAAACAGCAAGAGAGCCACAAATGAAAACTTCTACTCAGAAAGAGCTGTCAAACACAAACAGCCATCACACCAGTGACAGAAAAGATTTCTAACCTGTAGATTCTACTGTACTGTTTTGCTTGAAAATGTAGAAGGTAAATATATCAAGCCTTCTATTCAGTCACTGTCCCTTCAAAGATGTTGACTGGGCAATGGGATACAGGAAAGCACATACATGCAAGTTTCATTTGCAAGTTTTACTCCATGGTCTGTCACCGGAAAACCCCATATGTTTTCCATTTCTATAGAGAACTGTGCCAGTATCTTTACCCAGACAGCCGTATTTTTCCTTTTGTCAAATAAAAAAAGGTTTAATTCTAAATTTCAAGTAAATGTTCTACAGTCACCTCCAGACTTCACTCCATTACATATCCAAGCAATGAAGCAACAGAAGGAAAAACACCCAAGTCAACAAATCCATGAATCACATGGAAATTATTTTGCTTCCAAGGACATGATCAATGCTTAAGCATTCATACAACCTTAAAGGCACACCCTCCCCTACTGCAGGACCTCATCCTCCACAGCTTCCACCCAACTTCCATCCCGCTCATCAAGGTACAAGGCCATTCATTAAGTTTTCACCTCTGCAGCAGGTTGCACTTATCTTTGCAATATGTTTTAATTCATTCTACATGCTTTGCAACAAGAGTCATTACCTGATCAGATATGATAATCATTAAAAGAAAATAAGGAAAATAACAAAGAGATTCAGTAAAAAGAATCCTCATTTACCTAATTGCCTTTTAAATCTAATTCATTCAACTTTTCTGCTTCCAGTTTTTTAGAGATACTAATGGTTCATTTGATCAGCTCTTACTTAGAGAGTCAATCACTGTTCTGGTAAAATGCATCTTTAATGCAACTGCCACCTGAGGCCTCTTCATCACTGTTCCCAATTGATTCCTTAAGTCCTTCTCTCAAAAGAAAGTTCTTCAGTGTTGCATAATCTTTCTCTAACCCCCTGCTTTTATTCTTCTCTGCCAGCATAAAGAAACTGATTCCCAATCACAGAATTCCCATCTAACCTCCATCCTAGCTCTCCCTAGTGAAACAACACTCTTGTCATTCTGACCATAATACTTTGCCAGAAGGCAAGGAGGGAAAAAACCCATCTATATCAACAGACACTGAAGTTACAGAAATTATTTACCTTGCAAAGAAAAGGAGTATACCATACTAAAAACTATATGGAGAATAACGGCACAGAGAAGTCAGCCAGAATTAGGCATTTTTGTTCTTATTGTCTCAAAGAGTTAAGAAGTCTCACATATTTGAGACTTGCATGTTATATTCCCACTTTACATTGTTTCCCCCTCAGCTGCCTCCATCTCATGCATTTGCATACAGCACCTTCATTTTCTTCCCCACACCTCATGTCCTATGAGGAAGATGCAGCTGGATGAAGCCACCAAGCATTTGGCATGTGGAAGTCACAAAGCAGGAGAAAGAGAGCAAAGCCTTATTACAGCCAGATGCTGTTGCTCTAACTGGAGCTCTACACTCAGGAGTCTCATTAGAAAGAATATTGTTCCCAGTTGCATTCTAACAGTGGAGAGAAATACAACAGTAGTAAAGCAAGTTGTTCGCTCATGACAAGAGAACATTCAATAAAAATCTAAATTTGGCACCTTGATAGCTTTGAAATAAATCAGCCTTTAGAATTCACTGCCACATGATGCTAAACATGGAATACAGCAAGATTTAGCGCACTGCAAATTTATGGTTGACAAGAACATTTAGCTGCTCATTAATATGCCAATGGAAAGACTATTGGAGAAGAGATAAGAATCTGATGTTTAAGACATTAAGCTTTTCATGTTTCTGGTTCAAACCACAACAAATAACTTCATCCTCTCTAAGGTGGTAAGATTCTTTACAATAAAGATTCCAGCCCCATCCCTGCCCCACCAGCCCTGGCACTCTTCAGTCTCTGAACTGAGCTGCTTCTACTGGCAAAGACCACAGAAAACCATTCTCCCCCGCACCCTCTCACACTAGGTTATATTTCTCCCTGGTTAGCAAGCTGAGCTTACTCCAAGGCAGACCTGACGCATGCCAGAGCTGGTGCAGAGACAAGGCTATTGCACTGGCTTAGCTGCAGTGTGCAACTTCATCCCCAGAACAGGGACCGTTAAACTGCTTGCTGAAACATTTGTTTTAATGCTGCCTTTGAAAACGGTATTTTAAAGGTGCAAATCTCTCTTCATTTAGTCTAGAGGGAGCCTGGATGACTAGCACTGACTAGGTCCTTAACCATTTACACAGCTAAACTTATCCACGACAAGCTCTCTCCTCAACTACTGAGCCGAGACTGCCCCAGTAGACAGATTCTCCCAACCACCCACCACAGCACCTTCTGCAGTCCCTGGCAGTAGCTGACATCAGAGACAACACGGTAAGCAGCCAGGTGGAATAAGTCAAATTCAAACAGACATTTCTATATTCTTTAAATGCCTCTCCCCATCAAGGGCATATCTTATTTTCTCTCACTACTTCTCCCCAGACATTTCATACACTTTCTTCTTCCTCACCTTGCCTTTTTTCAGCTTTTTAATGGTGCACTGTCTTCCTGCTTATTCAGTTCCTCTATGCTTGCAAGAGCACCGTTCCTCCTATACATAGCAACAGGTCTTATTAAAATCAAGACTTCACTTTCTAGCTTGCTCACTACTATTAATGCTCACTCCTCTGCCACCTTTATCTCCTCTCTACTCAAACTACCAGAACATTAAAACAACATAGTGAATAAATCAGTATAGCAAAGGGATACTGGACAGCTCTCCCCTTATTAATAAGTCTTTAAGGATAGATCTGATGTTTCTTTTCATGTTAGTACCAGCACCAAGTTAGTATCTACTTTCAGTATCAGATTATGATGCTACCAAACAGTAACAAGTCTAAATATTTTCAAGTTCTAAAATTAATCTTTTAAAGATAGGGTTTTTTTTAAACCTCTAATGACTATTAGAATGGGGGAAGATACTAAGAAAGTCTGGTTGAAGTAGTTTCAAAGCACAGTATCAATTAT
Organism: Phaethon aethereus; assembly: GCF_964289735.1. NCBI lineage: Eukaryota > Metazoa > Chordata > Aves > Phaethontiformes > Phaethontidae > Phaethon > Phaethon aethereus. The sequence continues at coordinate 108,904,823 of NC_138576.1, read as the reverse complement.
ATACAAATTTCTAGCATTTCCTGATCACAAAACAAAGTTATCTTCCTTACACGGAACTATGACAAGCTATGCAGTCCTTCAGAATTCAAATTCTTCTCATGTGTTGAACACCACACAACACGCACTATTAAAAATCTTCAGCTCAGGTAAGGTATCTTCAGTTTAAACACAGAGAGAGAGTAAAAATCTGTATCTCTATTATGATCTTGTGGTCAGATAACTATTACATGTCCCAGCAAAAAGAACTTAAATAAATGTGAATATGGTGTTGGATTTCTAACCTGTGGCCAAAGGTACCAAAGAAAACATGCATTTGCATCTGTTCCATTATTTCCATTCGTAGAACACGAAGGTGTAAGTGCACAATGTTTGAAGCACTGCACATGTAAGAAATGAGCCAATCCTTTAATTCAGTCTCAGAATTGCAGCTATTCCCTATCAGCTTTAGTAGGCAGAACAATTCAGCTAGAACATTCCAATAGTGAAACGACAAAAGAAAGATCCCAGAGACAGAATACGGGAGAAAATGAAAGGCATACTGCTTCTCAGACTCTTCCTAGAGGAGCAGCAACTTTGCATTATTTCACGTTTGTAAACGTGAATTCAGGCATTCAAATAAAACTTCCATGATATACACTGAACACAGTCTCCTAAAAAGACAGAGGACCACTTTACTGCTTTGGGTAAAACTTATGTTGTAAAATGCTCTATTTCTGCTCAGAATTTAAAGGAAGTTACAGAATCCTTAGAAAGCCAGTGAAAAAAGTATATATTGTACATGAGATAACAGTAAATTGAAATACAACAAACACACAACAATGTAATAGTTGCAAAAGATATAATAATTTACTTAAGTTCAGCATGGCTATACACACTGTACACATCCTGTAAGAACATTATTCCTAAAAGACCAAGATATAATATCAATATTGATATAATATCAATAATATTATATATATATAATAATATATATTATTCCTAAAAGACCAAGATATAATATCATAATATGATATGTTGATGAACATATCAACTGCAAAAAAAAAAATCAAGATGAAACTCTCAGAAGCTACCCAGACTTTCAGCCACTCTCGAATCACTGCTTCTTGCTTATGGCAGGTAGATTTCTGTAGGAACACCTTGTTTTCATCAGTCAATTACAGTTAAATCACTGTATAACTAAGGTTATACTGTGCAGATGAACCCATCAAAATCTGCACCTGTTCAGACAGACAATTTGGTAATTTCATTTGAGCGGAGTTTTTTTGCCAGAAAAGCTAGTTTGTCCAAGCTCAAATCACTGTAAATTTCTAAGAGCACAAATGAAGTAATCTGGCCTTTTTCTAATTGTCACTTAACCCCAAATCACCTACAAGGAAAAAAAAATAATACAAACACCAAAACCTAAGATTAGTCTGGGAAACACCACTATTGGCTCTGTGTACCCAGGCCAAGAAGCAACCACAAGAATCCAGTTTGGACACAATCAAGCCCTGGATATCCAGTCCCTGAATCCCCGACTGATCCCTGATCACCCAGAACGCTTCAACAACTTCAGAAGGTTTTTCATGAGACATTATTGTGACTACAGAATAAGCAATCCTCATCTTGCAGCACTTTAATAGTTTCCAGCTTCTCCCATGAATGTAAAGCCATGGATTAGTCTTTTATTTGTCAAAGAGCAAGTCGACACACTAATTTTTATCAGTTTTTATTGCCATCCTCCCCCAAACGCCACACAAATATTCTTCCCCAAAACTATTTTTAAAATGAGATCTTGTAAGCAACATATAAGTTCTTTCCCTTAAAAGCAGGATCCCATTCAGTGCAAATTCAAGATACTAAAAACCCATCTAAAAAGCACACTGATTCCTTGGGTAGTTGATTCTTTATTAACATAAATATTAAAGCCCAAAATTGTATCCCTCCTCAAATAACTGTAGTACAGCATGAATATTGTCACTGTCTCCTTTTAGCAGACGATTTCATTTCACCAGTGCAAATTTTACCGTAACTACCCTCCACTGCTTCTCCCCTCTCAAAGTTTTCCTGTTTTGTAACACTCTGGAAACCCCACATCTTGCTTTGAAACAGCTTCGAAAAACTGGCCCATGGCCAACTTGCAATTGATACTACAGTTTAAATACCTTCCCAGCAAAGTTGTACAAACTTCAAAATACTCAGGGATCAGTCATTAAAGTGTTTTTGTTTCAGTTACAACACTAATGAAAACCAAATGTCTACATTTATTTTATCTAGCTTAATGGTCTAGGGACTTTGCTTAAGAGAAAGGTCTGAATCAACCCTCATTTACCCAACTGAATAGATTAGTCAGTACAACGTTGTACAGAGATATGGATAATACTTCAAAAAAGATTTAATTATAAGAGTGTTTCAGCCACAGATTTAATTAAGGAGGCCCAATTAATTGCTTCAATTCAATTCTTCTCTAAAGTTTTCAGTTACAGTGCACCCAGAACTATGCACTTGTAGCTGCAAGTTTACAAGGTTCAATTTGCAAACAGATTTAAGACCCAAAACTAATGCTACACTACAGAATAAGCTATTGCAAACTGGATGTTTTTACTACCAAATCAGGTACACAATAACAGATCCTGCCTGAAGTTTAAGCCTTCCCAAAGTGTCTGCTTGTAAAAGATTTCCCTGTGTTCTGCAAGCGTATTTCTAAGTTAATACACATGCCACATTCAGTGAAATAGGAACATTACGGGTGGGAATTGTAGAATACTAAATGAAATGCTTCATACAAAGCTGTCTTTCAGCTAAGAGTCATGACATTCTGCTGCTGGTTTAATCCATACCCTCTACAATTATGCCAGTGAATTCTATACTGGTTTTCTACAGGCTTAGCAATCTATAATGAACTGATGTTTCAGCCACATTTTACCCCTAAACACTTTGTACATACTTCTCTGCAGCAAAGAATATTAAAGTTCTTCTAAAACAAAAATCCACACAGGCTGACTACATTTTCAATGACAACATTGTTGACCATCATCTGTATCCCAAGATATTTAGAGCATGCACCACCTGTTTCCAACCAGCATTCAAACCGTTCAACTGCACGATTAATGACAACTGCTAAAAAGTCTAAAATATCAGGGAAAAGAAATGAGTTTAACAACAGCTATGTAGGATTGAGGCAAGCCAGAGCCTTTTGCTAAGTAGAGTCATTAGAATACATACAATACTCCAATAACATATATTCGCATTTCACAGCATTCTCTTCAAGACCATTATAACTCAAAAGTTAACAGTTTCTCTGTCTGCAAGAATGCCAGCGTCTGCATGTAACAACTGTTCCTAGGACAGGAGAGGAAGTTGCCTGTGCACTTCCAGAGTTGTAAATACTTAAGAAACTCTAGCAGACACTTTCCAGTACTCATCCCTAGCATATACCTCTGCGCTATTTAGCCAGGAATGTATAAAACAGAGCAAGTAACCTGCTCGAGAGGCGATACCAAGTGCACAAATTCCAACCCAAAAAGAAAAGTTGAGATTCAGTCATTCACCAATCAATTGTTTATTCCCTAAATAGTAAAAAAAAAAAAAAAAATTAAAGCAAGAAATTAAAGGCTATAGATCATTGATCACCCAAGAAGTAGGCTTTGTAAAATCAATTATAAACACAATGCCAGTTTATTTGAAAGTGCAAAGTTTACTTAGGAACACAGGCATTCTTGGCATGTTTTCAAAAGTATGTAGAACTTCCCCTGTGTAGACATCCTTCTTTCTACCATGTCAAGACATTGAAGAGAGTAACTTTTTATATGCTTATTTCAGAGTTTCAAAAACATCACATGCTTACAGTATTCCCATTAATTTCACATATTTAAGAGGTTCCTTTCACAGAAATTAGAAGACAGAATCCTAGTACCAGATAGCTGATAAATGTTTTTCTGTTAATCCCCAAAAGAGGCAGAAGGAAAGAGGGATACTTTAGACTACTACACTACATTTACATTTCAAAAAAAGCCAACATAAAAGACACCCAAGGATCCATCTTAAGTCTCTGCGTTGGTCATGAATTTGAGGTTTATAGGTGATGGCATCACATCAAGAGCACAACGAGCAAAGAATTCTTTCTCAAAGTTTCAGCTACAATACCTCTAAAAGCAACAGCCAACATGATGAAATAGTTCAGCTATTTAAATGTGAATGAAAAAGTATTTTAAGAATAATATCTTATTCCTCTTTCTTTTGTAAATTCACACACCTGCTCTTCATCACTTTGAGAGAATCAAGATACAACATTTATCCACATAAGAGAAATAACTATATAAAAGAGAAAAGATTGAGCAGTATGAATTCAACTACACCCTTCAAGAAGCTAACTATAAAAATATGAATTTTCTCAAAATCTGGCAGCCTTACAGAACACTCACATACTCAGCTCTAGCCACTAAAGAGGTCCTCTTTTGAAATTTCAAATAGATACAAGAATGCCTTCATTTATTAAACTGAGCATACCTACCCATCTTAATTTATCTCAGGCATTCAGCACAGAAGATTAATAAAGAGCACATGCATCAAACAAGCAATACCCCCAGAGATCAAGAACAACACATCTCTGCAACAACATGGTGTTGTTGAATGGGAGAGAATTTCCCACTACCAAGTACTGTTTGCACAAAGCAGCACAGAAATGCAAATCATGAGCTCTCAGGAGACTCCCACATCCCATCTGCACACAACGGGAACTTTAAGTTTTAAACCTAACCTACGGTTTGGGACAAACTTGTCAAAAGTGGATCTACTAAAGAGTAATACACATTCATTCCTCTCATAGGAAAACAATCACATCAAAAGTAGATTATGGAGAAACAACAATACTTAAGGATTAAGTCTCAAATTCAGAACATTAAGACTGATTTTTATGGCTCCAAGAACAAGCTTCAATTTCTTGCATGAGGTAGAGAATCTTTCATGTGAACACACTGTGAGGAAAAAATGGATAGATATTAAGTCTTCCCCAGTGAAGCAGAACCTTTCCATAGATTGAGCATTCTCTATTTAATGCCTCATCTACTTGGTTGTTTATTTCAAAATATACTTCATATCAAATGAGCTGTTCCAAAACAGTAATATGGAGGCAAGTATAGCTTAAGAACAAGGTGGCTGCTCAGCTTCCTTTGTATCAACACATTCAGAAAAGCAGTTGCCCCTTTTGGAACAAGAGAACTTTTGAGGGTTTTGTTGGTTGTTCCCCCCACCCCGACACTCTGCATCTGCAGCATTTTCTCACCGTGCATTAAGGGTTAATCTGAAAACATTTAATAGAGATTGCTCCATGAGTATTTAGGATCTTGATGGCTGGTAGCATCAGCTTTAGAAGGTAGCTGTTGGATCAGGCCAAGAGGATTGATGGAAAACGAGGTAATCTAGCAGATGTATATAGTGCTTTTGGTTTTCAGGAAGCGATTGGTACACAGCACTTGCTACACAGATATAAGGTCTTCAGATAGAAGATCATGACCCAGCTCCCTCCAACTCAAAAAACCTGCCTTTGATTATGAACTGGAAGGGGACAGAGCCGTTGTGGCTGTAGAGTTCCAAAATTAAGTTTACCTCAGCATGTACACAAGGCTCAATTTTACCAAGAAAACTGCTGCTAATTGTTTCTTTTGCCCCATTAAAAACGGTCATCTAGTTTTTACTGAGCTGCTTCTTTAATAAGTGTTTTTCTTCCTTACTCATCTTTCACTTTCCACAGGAAGACATTCACCTTTTTACTTTTTTCCACTTTTGCCTCTTGACTTTTGGCTTTTTTGGCTTATTTGACCAAAAAATTCACCACAAGTTCTGCAGCAGTCGTCCACCTTGTCCTTCATGACTGCACAGCTTAGAATGAGACAAACTGTATTTAGTCTACTTGTATCTTCCCTACAACGAAGACAGGGTTAATTTTCTTCAGCTTTCAAATGTACCTGCCCATTCCCCTTCCAGCATGACCTGGAAAAGGAGCAAGTTAATGTTTGACTTGTTTTAATTGTATATTTTTTCTAGTTGTAACTTAACAGCAGAGTCTGGTGTGCTGTGCAGATAGTTTGCAGGGGCTTGAGAGTCAGCAGCCTGTATTTCTGAATCAAGATTTTAGGGGTTACATAAACACATTCATCTTTGTGATCCTTATTTTGGAAGAGACGAAAAGTAAAGGAGTAGTTAGGAGGAGCAAAGCAGATGGTTTATAAGGCAGAGACCTGACCAGAAATATACTTCAGGTGTTATATAAGTAGTCTCTCCTGGGCATTTGATCAATGCATTCAGGAGTTTTATAGTTTAATTTCCTTGTTATGCCAGCTCTTAGCCAGACAAAATTCACCATCCCCTTTTCCACATCACAGGAAGTCTAGGACCTTTCCTTGCTTCATGAACATGCATGAAATACAACAAGTTTTGCAGTGGCAATGCTGCATTCCTCAGTTCCTGAGCACTGCAATAATGCATGTACATTGTCTACTTATTTAAATGCTGATTGACAGGACTCCAAAACACTGCAGGCACACAACATCAACAGGCTCATTTTACTGCAGAGGTAAAAAAGGAACCTGAACAACTGACAAAGCTAGTCCAAAGTAAAGATATACACATGAACACTTCTGCATTAACTCATTCCAAAGTGAACTTAATCCATTTTCAAAGCAGACAGCAGAAATTACATTCACTGGCCCATTAATTCCCAATGAGAACAGCATCATTTGGATGCAGAACATTCATTTGAAAATAGCTAGCATGAACCTTCTCTACCTCATTCCTCTGTAAACAAACATTAAGAACCTGACATATCCATGGCAACTTGTGCTGTGGAAACCAGAATTCAACATAACCTTTTAAAAAATTATGCCAGTTCTTTCACAAAGAATTCACTGAGGGAACTATAAACCCTGTAGGGTGATACTGTAATAATAAATTTAAATGTAAATGTCAGTGGAGGCCTAGCTTAAAACCCACACCTGCAGAAAAGCCTGCAGGGATTTCAGTCTGATGCTACCAGTTTTAAAAAAGGTATTTCATTGCCCTAAAGACCCCACATGCCCTCTCACTCTTCAACACTGCTGGTTTGTTGAACCAGAATGACATCATACCAGCATGGCGCCCAGCCTCTGAAGGAACTGAACTTGAAAAAGAAATCCATAGGATACTTGAACTGCTGTAACAATGCTAAAAGACAAATGAGTTTATACTGATGCAGCCTCCTCACTTTGAAAAGCTGGGTAGTAAACAGAACTGGTTTTCCAATAAAATTTAAATTCTGCAAGCTTTCTGTGCCCTTATAAATTGTGAACAGAGCCAAACGACTATACCATACGTCTGAAGCCTTTGAGAATGGAGCTTTCTTCAACAGTAGTGGGGAAGAAAAAAAAAAGCAAGGAAAGAAAATAAGAGGCTGCATTTTCCATATACGAAGACTAGGGAAAATACCACAGTAAAGTCTGTGATAGGTATTTTTAACCTACCAAAATTTTAAACAGTTTTCTTTAACCTGAAGTTACTGTAGCAGAAGTAGTCAAACACAACCTAAGAATCCATAAATGAAAACCTGGGGCTTACATACTAACTTTTAATGCAGAAGGAGATACATGTCTCAGTTTTTGTCTCTACAGCTACAGACAAAAATTAATCCTTACAGCATTATGTTCTGTCTGTGGGAAGCAGGGCCAGGAATTAAACATACCCTTCAGCAAATCATAATTCAACATCATATCTAAGATTAAGATGCTGACAGTTCTGTCTCCCAGGCCTAAGTTCCTGCTACCAGACTACACTGCCTCTTATTCATACATCTTAATTACCAGTTTTAGGAAAAAGGGCATGCAGGATAAAGGCTGGTATCTGCTAATGAGGGAATGTTTCATTTTACATCTTAATTCTAACTCAGACTGATGAGCAAACCAGTCTGAAATCTCAGAATCTGATATCAAACTTACCATGGGGTTTGAAGAGTCCAATTTCTCCCTTGTCCCTAGAGCAATTTTATATAAAGCTGGGGAAGAAAGAGTATCCTGGAAGTTTGCAGCCACCAGTATACACTTAGTGTATCAACTGGAAGATATTTACCACCATGAAATGGAAGTGAGCCACATGATTTATAAGTCTTTTCCCCTCTCTCCCCCAGTGCAATACTACTTTTCTTTGAAGAGCTGGGACTGGAACTGAGGGAGTACAGGTGTGCATTTTGATAGTAAGACCCATTAGCACAAAATAACAAAGTGATTAATATGGGCCCAGTGCTATTAACCACTTTGATATCTTTTTAATTTGTATGCCCCTCCTTTCCAGAAACTCTTCTAGGAGCTTCTAATACTATAAAATAATGGTTGGAAAGGAGGTCAATAGATCAGCTAATACCACCTCTCAGGACTGGAGGAGAAAAGCATGGTCTAGACATAGTTAATCTGTGCCTTACAAGGCACTCTAAAAATGGAAGTTCCACAGTCTTCCCAAGCATCCTGTTCCAGTCATTCACAATTTTTTTTCTAGTATCCATTTACACCATCTTTGTTGCAGTTTGTCAGAGTGGCTAGAGTGAAAAATGCTCTCCTCTCTTCTTGTTTATATCTCATCTGAAGACAACTTTTCCTTCTCCCTGTAGTCTTCTGTTCTTTAAGGAAGAGAGTTCTAAATCTTTCTGTGAATAAATTAATTACATTTTCAAGACTTTGTTCTCTTTACTTTCCTCTATACATTCTCAAAGCGCTCTAGCTTTTCCTGAGCTGAAAAGCTTAAGCCTAGAATGAAGGTCTGTCACATGATTTATGGAAAGTTATCCTGCTCATGTATCACAGTATATCTGACTTGCCTGCAACACCTATGTTAACAGAACCACATCCAGTTTGTTAACTGCAACATCCCCAAATCCTCTGCATAAAACTCATTCTGCTTTCCCATTGCCTACTTGTACAGACGCAATGGGAGATCAATGAACGGAGTAACTTGAGTCTTGTCCTTATCCAAAAGGCATATTCTTCCCCAGACTGCTTCTCCACATTCTTCAAATCATTCTGAACCCTAACCATGTTTTCCAATGCGCTTGCAGCAATTCCTAGCTTGGTACCATCTGCTGCTAATACTGCATAGCCTTAACGTTTCACTTAAATTGAAATTAGTGACAGGACCCTGCAGAGACCATTCAGTCTAAACATCCTCTGGTCTGACAGTGATCCACAAAACCAAGGTTTTTCACCAACTTTATAGTAGTTAGAGAAACATTTCCTTGGTTTTCATACGGACAAAATCATTGGACTAGCTCATTAAACTAAGAACATATTTGTTCCTCCCAAACAAGGCTGGATACCATGTCATGAAAGCAAATTTAACTGCTCGTGAATTTTGTTTTGAGAAAATCCACGTTTATGTTTATTTAACACCTTTGTACTTTCTCCTTGAAGAGCTTACCAAATACTTCATATTTGTTGCAATGCTTTTGCAAGTGGTCTCCAGTCCTCTAGAGGTTCTTTTCCACCTGCCCCTCTCAGATACAGGTACTGGCTTGGCTTCTCCCCCTCTTTAAAGAACTTTATCTGTCTACATGAAAACTGATAATGGTTCTGAGACCAGGAACCAGATAAAGCAAAATAACCTTGTTTGAATTTCAACTGCTTTTCAAATTAGCACTTTTATAAGTGTTCTTCATTATTTTCCTTATCTAAGGAAAGTTCCTATACTTCTGTTGCTGGGGTCAGGTATAATTGCAGCTTATCCTGCAATAAAGATAAATCTGAAGAAACAAGTGCACTAAACATACAATTTTCTCATCATCATGTTACATTTCTTTACTCAGTAGCAGGCCAACCCCTTATTCTTCTTATCACCACATAAGCTCTCCTAGAAGTACACCATCTTAATTGTAGTAAGCATAAGAGGATGCCCTCAGTATCAAACATGCCAGAACAGATACAGAGGAAAAGCTGGCCCTGTAGAAAAACCTCTGTAGGGACAGGAACACACTCATGCATTTCTGTTATTTAACCGTATTTATCTTTTAATCTTTACTCTGAAGTTGTTTAACATAACTTTGTCTCATTGTCAGAACTCTGAGCTGGTATGTGCTCTTAACCAAATGTATAGAAAGAAATCCATACTTTAATGAAAGTATGAAACCAGAAATTTTAAATATTTTTCTGAAAAAAGGTTCATCCAAACCTTTTCCAAAAACACTGCAACCAACTGCCACCAATGGTCAAGAAGGTCAGCAGCGTCCTGGCCTGTATCAGCAATAGTGTGGCCAGCAGGAGCAGGGAAGTGATCGTGCCCCTGTACTGGGCAATGGTGAGGCTGCACCTCAAATACTGTGTTCAGGTTTGGGCCCCTCACTACAAGAAGGACATTGAGATGCTGGAGCGTGTCCAGAGAAGGGCAACGAAGCTGGTGAGGGGTCTGGAGCACAAGTCCTGTGAGGAGCGTCTGAGGGAACTGGAGTTGTTTAGCCTGCAGAAAAGAAGGCTCAGAGAGGACCTTGCTCTCTACAACTACCTGAAAGGAGGTTGTAGCAAGGTGGGTGTTGGTCTCTTCTCCCAAGTAACAAGCAATAGGACAAGAGGAAACAGCCTCAAAGTTGCACCAGGGGAGGTTTAGATTGGATATTAGGAAAAATTTCTTCACCAAAAGGGTTGTCAAGCACTGGAACAGGCTGCCCAGTTTGAGTCACCATCCCTGGAGGTATTTAAAAGACGTGTAGACATGGTGCTTAAGGAGATGGTTTAGTGATGGACTTAGCAGTGTTAGGTTTACAGTTGGACTCGATCTTAAGTCTTTTCCAACCTAAATGGCTATATAGTTCTAATCGACTTCATTCATCACAGCTCTTTTATTAGTTGTCTGCACCCTAATCTAGTAAACACCCAGCAGCATCTCACGTTCAAGTTACCAGCAGACCAGTTTGGTAAACTGGGAAAACCAAGTCTTATGTTACAGATGGAAATGATCTAACTGATCACCAAATACCTCATTAGTGCAAAATGAGGTCTCTTGCCTCCTGTTCTGGTTGAGCTGTACCAATCATGCTGCTGTACACCTGCCCATGCGTGGAACTCATTCAACTTACTAACCAGAAAGCTAACCTAAGCCAGTAGTTTTCTGCAGATTGTATAGTTTTACGCCATGAGCACATAAGACCATGTTACTGGGCCTGCATGCTGTAGGCATATATATTTCCCAACGAGTGCTGTCATCCCAACCTAGAACATTACCAACAGTAAGAGCACAGCTGCTGCACATGACAGCCACATCTATAACTAAAACTACTTGATAATGTTAATTACAGATAGACTCTCAGGAAGCTAGTCTATACAAGTCTAACTTCACTAAAAGAAGGTAACTGTGAGAAAGAAAAAATTAAGCAGTGGAACAGAATTGCTGCATCAGTTCCTACTACCCCCACCTGCCCTTCTCCATGCAATAACCAAAAGTGCTCACTTCTGCCCATGTTTTATTACAGTAAATAGTAAATCATGGAAGACTAGCCAGAAGCAGCTCACATTTAAGAAAACTACATCTTATTAAGAACTACCAAAGTATTTACTTTGTTCAATCTTTTCACTGACTGTATTTCTGTTTTCTACTCTGCCCGAGTCATTCTGCTTAGAGCTGTAATGCAATAGAGAAAATTCGTAATGCAAACATGAACACAAGTTTCCAGTAAGGGCAAACAAGATACCACAGGACATCCTCTTAAGAAGGTTGACAAAAGAGCTGGCATTAAGCCTTGAAGAGCAAAGCTGTATAGTAATTTTGTGATATCATTCAGACCCACTGTTGCCAGTTTACTAAATTTTAACTTGTAGCCTCTGACACTAAGGCAGTGACTACTTGACCCTTCCCTGAAACAGAGGCGCCAATACTGAAAGGTAGGGTAGACAAGAAGGAGCTCTGTTAATTACTGTTGGACCTAAAAAGTAGGAAGAAGCCTCAAGTCTCATAATCCCATTATTACAGCTTCAGTTTGTGGATTTTACAGATTTAGTAGCCCAAGTTCCAAATGCAGCAAGGAACTCTGAACAGTATATTCAAATCACCTTTGGGGATTAGAGGAAAACATGACAATTTAAGGAAAAACAAAAACATGTTTGGCACAAGTAAACAAATGCTAGTTTCTCCTGCCTTGATAGTAAAAAATTAGAATTTCATATATTTCTGAAAGTCAATAACTTCTTTATTGTACATGTTATTGGTAAAGCTGTGACAAAGAAAAGTTAGAGAGCTTTGCAAAGTAACAGATTTTGAAAAGCTAAGAAGAGAGGGAGCCTCCCCCCCAATCCACCTACCATCACACATCAATGATCAAAACCTATTTGCAGTTTGGTTTGTAGAACTCAACCATATCCAAGGCAATAACAAACAGCCATGTGATCCTCTCCTGGAAAGGCCATGAAAAAAAAAAATCTGTCTGGAGTTTGTGTTGGCCAGGCAAATCAATATACTTAGTCATAATTCAAACAGCACTACTTACAAAGCAAGTAATTGTTTTCCCACTAATGCCATCTCTACCATTTTTTAACGGAGAACAAATCGCCGAAGTACTGAGTTTCCAGTGGATCTTAATCTGGCTTTGCTTGACAGCACATTAAGCAGAGAAAAACAGTTTACTGATGCAACAGTTAAGCAGCTACACATTTAAAAAGCCAGTTAGAGTTCACCATCAATCATAACAATACTTTCTTCAGCTGTCTTAATGTATAAACATTATTACACAATGATACATTTGCAAATACTATACTCCAAAACCCTTCATACAAGTTTTGCTTTTTCACTTCATAAAGTTACACCATCAAAGAAAATATATGATGGCTAAGTCAGGCACAAAAAATTTCTAGGACTGCTCAGGATCTTAGACTTTACTGTCACAGAAGTAAATTCTAAACTATATTAATGATCTTTAGTTTTAATAATGATTTTGGTTTTAATTCCATCATGGTTTTATAAAGGTATGCATGACATACATTTCACATGATTTAATTTCAAAGGGTTAAGATTAAGTTACTGAATTCTTGCAATACCTGCTGGAGTTTTTTATGATATTAAAGAAGCTAACAACAATAAGTGAGAACATATGTTTAAGAGTAGGGTAAAGTTTATTCCAAGAGGCAAAAATTCCCCTCAGCTTTATATGATTATTTTAAACAGCATACATATTAAAGAAAATATTTTAACTTACTTACATATTCAAACTATGTGGCATAGTACTCTGTAATTTCCTAAGCCCAAAACATCATAACTGCAGCGATCTTTAATTAATCACTTAGTTCTCAAAATCCCCCTTTTCCTTCCTCCCACCCAAAGATATCACCACATCACCCAGTTTTTATGCAACTTCAAGAACTGCTGCCCAACAAGGGTGTTTCAATATTAAATATTTTTACCTTTATAAATGGATCCTATCAGCTGTATTGCTGAGCATAGCAACTACTTTCAGCAAACAAAAAGGGGAGAAAATGCAAAGTCTTTTAAGTTCAAATCAAGTCTAGAAGCACTTTCAGTCCAAGTCTATAGGTATCAAGCACTCACCAAGTCTAACAACTAATAGGAAAGTGCAAAACTCTGAAGACCACATATGAGGCCTCACAAAAAAACCCCAAACCCTGAAAACCCCAGCTTTAATTCCTGCACTACCCTGAAGCACAAGTGTAATCTGAGCTGTATCATTCCACTCACATTCCAGGTAGAAAGCATTTTGTGCTTACAAAATGTGTCTTCTCAAACCTCACTACTGATGCTCTACACTGTGTAAAAATATTTAATCACAGACACGCACTTCACAAAAGGCAGCTTGAACACATATCGATGGCAAATTCACCTTCCCTAAGCTAAAACATAGGAAAAAAATTATGTTATACCTACAAGTAAATATCACATTTAATAAAGAAGTCTTGAAGAGATGTGCATTGAAAGAACCAATTTCTTAAGTTAGTCACTTTGTGTCTAAAATATTTTTAAAGCATACTCATTGATCAGACAGGTACAAGCCACAGGAAGATGATGATGCTGTACTTAAAACGTTCAAACCTGAAACAACGCTTATCAATACTCTCTTCAAACACTGAGAAAACAGCAATGTGATACTTTTGAAAAGCAAGCCACAAGCACAGTATTAGCTGTGGCAATAAACCTTCCTGCCGTTGAGATTTATTCCTTGGTACAGCTCCAACAAGCATGTCTTATCACATGCAAGGATGACAACAGCATAGAGAAATACCAGGAGGTCTAAACCAAGGCTGTTTACCGCCCTTGAGCAACCTTTGTTACATGAAGACAGAAGAGAAAGAATTAAAGCTCTAGGGGGGGGGGCAGAGATTCTTGACAATCCAGGAATAATAATAGTTTAATTTCTAAATGCTATGGCTCTGCACAAGAAAGCACTACTGCTGGGCATGCACGCTTCACCAGGGAACATAAGTGTTTTCAGATGACACGGGAAACACTTCCTCCTATTAAAGCCAGAGCTATCTCCTTCCCATTTTATCTGCATGTCAAGTTCATTAACAAGGAGAGACTATACAAGACTAAAACACAGTACCCATCTGCTAATAGTTACGGCATAATTTAGTCATTTTTATTAATTTGTGCTACATAGCACAAGAGTTATGTTGTACTATAGACAGCACAAGAATGTTTTTATCATGCTGTGTTTGTCTGTTTCTACAAAAACAACAATGCTATAGATTAAGATACACAGCAGGACCTTTCTTCAGAGTCTTGAATGCAGAAAGTTAACATTATTTCCAGTCATACGTTGACTATACCAGTCCACCAGAAATCACGTTTTTCACCTCTCCCATAGAGGATAAAGATGGGGGGAGGAATAACAACCAGGAGGGCAGAAAGAATGTTTCATTCACAGCTTTTCTAAGCCGAGCACACTGAGACCACCATTCTGGGCTCTGTACTGAGGACATCCAGCATGGCACCCTACCACGTCCCTCTTGAGGATACCTGTACAGCTCCTCTCATTTTGGGCTGCATGCCTTAAGCTGTCTCCATACTACAAGTCCCCCAGTTTCCCACCTCAGCATTCAGGCTTCCCCTCACAGGGATGGGCTCCACATGCCCCTATTCTCATTTCCATCAACACAATCCAAGACCAGGCACCCTACAGTCACTAGTTCTTCTTCTGGTGTCTGTCATCCCTTTCAGATGTATTTCTACTTAATTTCAAGTGGTACTTTCCTGCCTTTATACCAATAAGTTCCTCCCTCTGTCTCTCCTCAATGCCACCTTCCCTACCCAGAAAATTTCATTCTTCCAAGGTCTATGCTACCCTACATCACTACCCTTCAGTCTCCCATGACCCCGGCTTCACGCCACTTCGCTTCCCAACACGTCTTCCCTTGCTTTTCTTTGCCCCACTCACCCAGCCTGATTTCTTCCACTTTTAGATCTTTTCCTTCCTGATTCACTATCTAACACTGGTTCTCCCCACAGCTCTCCCAGACAGATTTATTTCTGTTAATATTGCATGCTGGAGAATCTCCCACCGAGCAATTTAAACTGCTATAATAAGCAGAGGGTAAAGGTCAGCTTAAAAAAAACAACCCACCTTCCACCTTTATAAAATTGTTTCACACCCCACTCAGGGCTTTCCAACCAAGGAATCCTCTCTGTTATTCTAGCTTTCACCAACTCAGTCGGACTGTGCTCCTTGATGCCCAGAACGTTTCTCAAAAGCTCCTGACTTGTTGTATTTGGTGTTCCAAAAATTATGTGACAGCTAAAATTCACGCTTTGACTACTGCAAGCCTCAAAAGTCAGAATTCAGATGGAAATTTCATGTGTGTGTTCCATTAATGTCAAGACACATGCAACATCAGCATTAGTGTATCACACCTCAAGAAGACGTCCCCTTAAAAGGTTCAGTTACTGTAACAGGAGTCTCATTTTTACTGTAAAGCTAGAAGGTATTTTGTTTACAAGAAAACATTGATCTGTTAATAGGTATTTGTATTAAAAACTTTAGTGTCAAAAAAGCAGTAGTCACAGGTTTTGACTATTTTAGCATTAATGTCTCACTGAATGTATTATTTAGAGGTTACGATTTACTCACACCGAAATGAAAGCAACCCGCTTTTTATCTTTTTTTTTTTTAATATAAGAACATTTTCACACCTTCTCATAGTGTTTAATTTTTGCTGCACTTCACACCAAAGCCCAGCTGACTTTGTAAAAACTGCTCACAGGAAGTCACACTAAACTCAGAAATAACATATGGTCACTGAACAAGAAAATAACCATGGTTACCAAGCCAAATTAATGCCATTGATCACTTTAAAGAGAGATAGTTGTAGGCTTGCTAATTATCTGAGGTGCTTATTATGTATTTCAAAGTTTGAAGGTAATTCTACACTTCTATCAAAGCTAATAAATCAATCATCTCTGATTAAGGCTTAGAGGAAAAGTAAAACTTACTGCTCAAATCTATGGTCAACATATGAGAAACATTACTATGAAAGACATTCAAAAAGCCTCCTCATGGGAAAGGGTAACATTATGAGAACTAAGTGTTTTCACATGTTCTTTTTACCTTTGTTCTTTTATAGTCTTATTTTTCACCTCTTCTACAGCAAGATTTTTTTGGAGGCTACTAATCTGAATTCCATCTCTTTCTTCTCAAGGCCCCTTGGGACTGCTCTCCCCCCATCAATGTCTTTTGTTCCTGCTACAGTAATTCTCTGATCAGTCAAAAATAGCTTCACATGGCATTCTCCAACAGAGCTGGGGATCTGCAATGGTAGCAGATTTGGAAAGGAGTGAGAAAAATAAAATCATCTGAAGGGAAAAATCCTACTTTCTCAGCAATGTTGTAAGCCTGTCTGCTAAAAAAGAGAACATGCTTCATCCTGAAGTTATGTGTCTCATGTATTACTGAGCAAGAGAAGGCAAGCAAACAGAAGCAAAGGTACTGCTCTCTATATAGGAAAGCCTAGCCACCAAAACTGCTCGCTCCCAGGTTCCATGAAGGCAAAGTCACCACTGCAGCCTTATTTATTGCATTATACAATCTGCAAACAACCTTAACTCCGCTACAATGAGTTCAAAAGCAAGTTAGAAAAAAAAAAAAGAAATCCAATCCTTGTGTTTTATTCCCTACATGCAGACAACGACTCCCAAAAGGAAAAAAAACCTCAGCCCTACTGAGTTATGCTACAAAGTCTCAAATCCTAATATAGTCTTCTGTATTTTGCACTACTTTAGTATCAGGTCCCTATTTCAATATCCATCTGCTTTTAACTGATGTACACATTTAAACTTCTAATCTCAAAATAACTGTGTCCTCAAACTAGGCTATTATATTGCTACAGGATATTACTCACTTTGCTGTAAAGGAGGAAATAAATCTTTCTGCAGAATTTTATTTCCCTTTCTATTTAATGACTTCCAAATTATCTTACAGTACAATCATGGTGTAGTTAAACCATTCCATTCCTAATTAGAATACTAGTGTCAAAGGCTGTTGTGTTTTTTACTTCAAGCTTAATGTTTAAAGATAATTACTTAAACAAAAAAAGCACCTGGATGTTTGCTTGCCTCTAATTTGTATCTCAGTTCACTTGTACATTCAGCAGTCAGCACAGCAGCATCCCAATACTAATTGCAGCTTCTGGGAGCTAAAGCAGCACAGGTCATATTTATTTTACATTTAAAGTAAAATGTAAATATATGTAAAATAGATACAACTTGTGAATGTTTATAAGGATTGTTATTTGTTAAAGTCAACAATATAGCAATTAAACCTAAGTATTTGCCTCAAGAGTCTATAAATGTTGACTTTTAAACTATTTATATTTTCCTAATACATTTCCTCACTCCAAAAATTGTTACCCCACCTTGGCTGTGTCGCACTAGATCTCTTCCACCTGCATCTCTGCAGGCTGTTTTCTTCAGGCTCTTATCCCTTTGCTCAGTTAAGAAATGCCATCTTCCTCCCAGTCCCTATCTGTCCCAACTGCTTTCTTGCACCTTTAGTCCCCTGCAATTCCACCAGTCAACACTTTTAAAGCTGAGCACATTTATAAGCACACTGACAATTCGGATGCCTTATCCTAAGTTTGTTACTATTTTATAAGTATGTTTACGCCAGATATTCTATAACAAGCTACTTCGCAATTCTGATCAGATATTTATTCATTTAAAATACACACACACTACAGACACACTTTGAGTAACTACAGCTGTTCATCCCTCTTCTGAAAAGGGCTGGCTCTCATTTGCCGACATACAACGTGAACCATCATCCATTCTGCAAAATCATATTTTTCAATCTTATCCAGAGGCTGAGAAAACAGCTGGAGTCTAGTGCCTTCCTCTCAGAAGTGTTTTCAATTAAGCTTCTAATATCCGCTCCTCCTCTACTAGGAAAAAGATGGGAAGAAGCCACCAGGTGAGCTGTCCTTCACGTAGGAGCTAACCCACTCTGTGAGCGGGGTACAGCGACAGCTAGTTGCAACGGCTGCAGATATCAGCACTAGTAATGGGGTAACTGGTTACTTGCACTGAATCCAGAAACCGAAGAGGCTTGTGCGCTACTCATAATGTGCATATACCTCTGGACAGACCTCTGCTGTAACGGTCTCTCCAATACACCTCCTGCGTTCGCCACCACCATTGAAAGCAATGCTTAAGCAGCTTATCAGAATACTGGTTGTGTGCAGGCAGAAGTCAGGAGTTACCCTATCTTAAGTTCCCCAAGCCAAAGGGTGCCCTACGAGCACTTTTTAGAAACCACTGCCTGCAGACCTTATGTTCTCACGGAGTCTTTGCTCCTAACAAATAAACTAGGCAACTACAAGCAGCGTACGTCTGAACAAAGACCAGAAGCACACATCATATTTCAGGCCATAATGAACAAAAAAAGTTAGGTGCCTGATCACCTTTTAAAAGAAAAAAAAAAAAAAAAAGCCCCAGATCGCACTAAAACAAACACAAAAATTCAGAAGCGAAGGCAAACAAATAATTCACCTTTACATAATGTTTAAGAATAAGGCTCAGAAGACACAAGGGCAAGGCTGGCTGCCCAGCGGCTGGGAGGGCAACCGCGACCGCCTGCACACCTCCGCCCCAACGAGCGCTCCCCCTCCGCCGCTGAGGCGACGCCGGTATTCCGCGGGTACGGCTCCCCGGGGCGCGCCGCACCGGCGGCGGGACCGCCCTCAGGGGCGCTACCCCCAAGGCCAGGGGGCTACTCCCCCACCGCCGCCTCCCCCGAGCCACTGGCCCGACCTACTCTAAAGCGCAGGCGGGGGGGAGCCGCCTCCCGCACGGAGGGCCCGCCAGCCTTGAGACGCTGGCGGCGGGGGGAGCCATCCCGGCAACGAGCCCGGCGGACGCGAGGCGGGAGGGCTACCCGCTGCCCCGCGTCGCGCTGAGGGGCCCCGCCGTCGCCCGCGCCGGGCTGCCCGACGGAGCCGGCTGAGGCGGCCGGTACCGCCCTCCCGCCGCGGGGGCCGCACACCTCAGCGGCGGCAGCGCGGAGAGACCGCCCCGCGGGGCCCGCCCGCCCCCGGCGAGCTCCTCTCACCTCACGACCGGGGGCGGGCGGGGAAAGCGGCTGGCCCGCCCGGCGGTGCGTACCTGGTGACTGCCGACAGCGGCAGAGCCCTGGGGGGGGGGCTGCCCGTTGTTGCGGCCCGGGAGGCAGCAGGAAGCGAACAGCCCCCGCGACGGCGGCGTCTCTACCGTGGCGCAGTTACCATGGGACGGACGCCCTCTCCCTCCGGAAGTCACCACCGGGGGGGCGGGGAAGGGGGCGGGGAGAGGCGCCATCTTGAGCGCGGCTGCCGGACGGGCGCCTGCCTTTCGCCATCTTGAGCGTGGCGCGGCTGTAGGGAAGGTCGGGGCGCAGAGCTCGCCCGAGGGCCTGTCCCAGTCCCTGTCTTCCCCCTAGGGTGGGTCCGTGGGCCCAACCCCCCTGAGCTGGCAAAGGTTGTGTCGGGGAGGTGCGGTAATGGAGGTTTTCTAAAACTCTCCAAAGAACGACAGCTTCATACGGGTGTTTTTAAAAAGTAATCTAAACAGAGGGAAAGTCCTGTCTGGGGCTGAAACGACTCTCTTCAGTATAAAAAAAATTACAATAAGGAAAAGAAAACCAACATAATGATACCAGTGGAAAACCTGTGGGCTTTTTTCTGGAGAAACTAGGAAACTAAACTTGGCTCACTCAGCAGCCGCCCTGTAACTTGAGGTGGTCACAGAGGGTCTCCGGCGCCAGGGCAAGGCAGGGAACATGGCAGAAAGGCCAAGAACAGCAGGGAGGAGAGGAGCGTGACCAGGGGCCCAGGCTAGCTCCTCAACCTCGTCCATGGCTCCAGCAGCCAGGTCCACTCAGGGTACGGTGTAGGCCACAGTGGTCCGGGGACAGTTTCATCCCAGGCTGTAACAGAGGTCCCTTCTCTGGCCCCTGCAGCGGGGCCTGCAGGGTCCCCATGCACACAATGGGCCATCCTTGATCTTTTAAAAAAAAGTTAGTGTTGAATATAAAATTATATCTAGAAAAGAATATTATCTAGATGGGTAAATCCAGTGCTGAAATGCTAGAAAAAGCTTGCTACAGCCGTAATTGTGCTGCCTTGTGCATATGCTTTAGCTTTTAATTACATGATTGCATACCATTTTGTCCCAAAGGACCTCTGCCTCATTTAGTGCCCAGAATGGGCTGGAATAGAGTTGTGAGACAGACTTTCCTAACCTTTGAATGTTTGCTTTTACAGTTGCAATAAAAATAAGTCTTCGTAATTTTTAAGACCAGAATAAAACATCGGATAATCTGCAGTGATCCCCTGCACATGACAGGCTGTTACACTTTCATCCCATCGCGAGGGTAATTGGCTCTCTAAAAGTCGCTCTGAAGCATGTGAAACACCCTGGGTCAGGCAGTCAATGGTTTGAGAGTCAGAGTTTGCAGCTTGAGTCAGAGATACCAGCTTCATTCTTCCTCTGGAGTTCACTCAACACGGTTTTTATTAAAGGCTCGTTATAATCTTGACTTGTGACACAGATCTCGTCCTAAAGGCCAGCAGCGTGTCTCCTGCATCAGCCCAAGAGGTTGTGTTTGATCAGGATCAGAGGATGAAACGCTGTGGAAGTTGATATTTTTAACACTGTCAAGTCTGGCACTAGAGCTGTGCTCAAGGAGCACAACAGTGAATGGGAGAGAGCATGCAAATTTTAAAAGAAACTTCTTTTCTGCAAAACAGCATGAACAAGTGGAAGAGGAAAAGCTCCAGCCCCTCCAGCTGCAGAGGGACTTTGCTTCCAGGTCTGGTCACTTAATATGTTCTGCCACTTCATCTTTAGTTGTGCTGAATTCTTCTATAAGCTTAAGCAACTACTGAATCATGTAATATAGCTTCTGTAATTGGTGTGAAACCTTCTCTTCTTTTTTTTTTCCCGCAAAAATGTATCTACAGGATATCATTTATGCTTCAGTGATCTTCCACTGAAATACACTAACTCAAGAAATTTAAAATACCTGGGGTTTCGACGCCACAACTCCTGTCCTTCAGTGCCATCTAGTGTTCACACGTGGAAGAGATGCTGTAACTAATGGTACTTCTCCTTGTAGGATCAATTTGCCATAATTAACACATTTTGGACATTGATAGATGGCACTGATAGAAGGTAGCTTTGTAAATTAAGAAAATATTTCTATATATAAAATCTAAAGAGATATCAATTTTTTTTATTTTATGGCATTAAATTCTGACACAGATCTCACATACATTAAAATCAATAACACTCACAAATCAAACATATATATATCTCAGTTATTTATTTCTGGCTACGCTGTTCTCTGTAACTAATTAGATTGCTTCAGAAAATAGTGGGCACAAAAAAAGAAAAAAAAGAAAAAACCCCACAACTGAAATAATCTATCACCCTGCTTCATTTTCAGCTCTCTTGAAAAGGAGTAGCCATCCAGATCAGAGAAAAATCAAAATTTTACTTGCCAAGTAAAACTGCAAAGCTTGGAGTGACACATCTTTTGTCCTTCTACAAAAAGGAGCGAGGTGGTTTTTGAAACAAGGAGGAGACAAAAAATGAGGGATTATCCAGAGATCATGTGTCTTCCGTTTCTTATCTTTTCTCCCTTGATGTCTTTCTTTCCAGTGACTTCTTGTTCTCATCCCCAGTCCATGATCAGCTGTTAAATAGTTCATAACCATTGAAACACTCTTGTCTGTCCTTTACTATTAACGCATCAACTTACTTAAGAGACAAACATGAGGGACTTCCAAAATCTTCCCATATCTCTATGAAGAAAGTGCTTAGCAGCCAGTAGAGATAATTCCTCCTTGAAGATCTCAGATCCTAAATTAAGATACAAATCCTGAGTAGCAAATACAATAAAAGGAATATGAGTACAGAATTTCATACAATAGTTTTCTGTGTACTCAGATCCTTATAGACATATAACAAACCTTAGTCTCCTCTCTGGTCATGAAAGAATTGGAAAGTCATTACACTCTGAATTAGTCCAGCTAAAAAGGAATCAAAGCAAGGTGCTCAGCTGCTTACATTCCAGTGAAAATTTAATTTAATTAGAGCAATTTCAGATCACACTTCTGGCAGCTGTGTTTATCACACTTTCTTCAAAGAATAGGAATTAGCATTGACTGACATTAGCATCCAAGCTCATTTATTCACCCACCCACATCCTACCAGCCCTTCTGAGTTTGGCTGTTTATTTAGCTCTTTAATAACACCACAGTAAATAAGATTTCATTTTGGAGGATGTGTGGTTTTTGTCAAAGCATTTAGTGCAGGCTTCTTATACTGTCATGGTAGAACCCCTCTTTGCAGGTTTGATGAAAGTGTTCTCCACTTTCTGGTGGAGAAAGGTGTTCTCTAGAAGAGATGTCTTAAATGCTTAACAAGGACATAGACTGGCATCCAGAACCTCTTTTTCTTTCTTTTTTTGTCAACAACTAGAAAATATCTGGCTTTCAGTGGGGCCGGGGGGGGGGGTGAAGTGCCAGAAATGACCCATCATCCTTCAAGCTGCAGAAGACTACCTGAGACCAAAGCCAGATAGCTGACAAGGGTTTTGAACTTTGGGATTTGCGGAAGCCGCGTGGTACAGAAGACTCAGTTCTCTGTTTCACAGCTGCTTTGTCCTTGCCAGCTCATACGGAGGCATGGGTGCTGCCCGTTCACTTGCGGCACACAACCTGCTATCATCTCTTGTGAACTAAAAGTAGGTTCTCGCTGGTAAAGACCATCTTTTATTTCATATTTCTGTAGCACCTGTCAAAACAGGACTTGATGCTTAATTAGAGCTGCTGGAGCACAGGAATGAGGTGGACTGATCAGAGCTTGGCTGTCCCTTTTGGAGGTACATATAGAACTGCTGTCACATCAGACCAGACACCAGAGGCGTCGGCAACAAGAATCTGCTGCCTACACTGCAACCTCAAGCCCTGGGGTGACAGAGAGAAGCAGTTAGGCTGGGACCCCATGGGTTTGTTCTTCAATTATCAGCGGTAGTTTGCATATATTCATGATTACTCAGGGATGACAAAATACAAGAGAACGATGCCACAGGAAGAGAAAAAGCTCCTTTCAATTGCTTTCCAAAAAGAGCTAAAGCAAACAACTCCACTTGATTTTTCAACACATGGAAGCCAACTAAGCTGATAGAGCTGGTTCACAGCAGGTACCCTTCACCAAAACATTCCCTCCAGATATCACCTTTACCCCCAACTTGACAAGAAAGCTATCATCAGGTACAAACTAGAAACAGTGAAGAAAGGCAACCTGCCAAAAGCTGAGTAGGGTGGAAATGGAGCCTCCTGTGTATCTGACCCAGACAGAAATGGCTGATCGCAAGCCTCCTCTGTTGTGCTTCACTTACTTATGGAATCAGGAGAAAGCCAGTAAGAGCAGCTCTGAAGCAAAGGGACAGTTGTGGGCATTTTCTGCCTTGCAGCGAAACGTCAAAAGTGATGATGGAACTGGTTGTTCCTTACCAAAGGTTTATCATGCTACATGGAGAACAGCAGCCTCCCCTAGTTAGTGTTACTGGCATTGGCACCATCTGAAAGAAAAAAAAAAAATCAGACCCCTCACTTAAAGATGTAATTCAGAATGTGAACAAGGAACAGCTTAGCTGTAAGTTGTCTCTCCAGGGCATATGATTCTGAAGCAAAGATAAAAAAAAAAAAAAACCCCACACAAAAAACAACACAAAGAAAACAGATGGGAGAATGACTAATGAGAATAAATTCCACTGCTTTGACCACAGCATTACTTTATCAAATCCTGGGACTTAATATGCAGCAGAATTATCATAAGACAACGGTTCTGTGTAATGGAAATAATTCAAGTTTCAATGTTTCATCCAGCAATGCAGACAGGCCTGTGGAGTGTGCCATCTTAGCTGGAACATTTATTGATGCTGACCACTGGTTTACACAGCAGGAGTTGAAAGGTGAAGAATTCAACTCTCCAGTTTTGAGATTAGGAAGAAAGGGGAATGCCAAGGAAATGAGACACTCGGCAGCCTCTGAGAAAGTGATGGAAAATTCATGGCTTTCAATCACTTACAGCACTTGTTATGCAGAAATAGGCTGAGCTCCCAGTTTTGCGTGGAGGTTGTGTCACTTCCAATCTTCCCTGTAAGACTCAAGGATGAATGAAACGTCTGCTTTCAGTGATTTTATTTCTGAAACTTGGTTTTCACTAGTTCAGAAAGAAAACAGCTTTTTGGGGGGGGAAGATTACTCTTGTAAAAAATCCTCACGCTCTAAACCACTGCAATCTGTTTAACCTTTTTTTCTTAAAAAAGTTAGCACATGCCACAGAGCAGCACTGATTTGCATTTTCAGCTGACAAGCCGACGACTGGAGAATTTTGTTTATTCCGTTTAGCCAGCCAGAAACCACACAGGCCCATGCAAAACCAAATTTTGGACATGCTTTTTCTCAACTACCACAAAACTGTCAGCAAATAGCATAATTTAGACATCTTTTCAAAAGTATTGTCCAGAAAACTTGTCTTGCATAGTACTTTCCGTAATCCACTCTTCCAGATGTTCTTCTCACTTTCTTCATGCGTACAAGCAATCAAAAAAGTGCAACGAAGAGTAGCTTAGGACAATACGCAGTATCTCCTAAGGAGATTACTGAAGCAGCACATCAGCTAGGATAAGTGTATTGTTTTATTAGCTTGGCTGATCTATAAAGCAAATTTACCTTCTTATGAATACTGACCAACATTTTAGTTTGCAAAAAAAATACCAAATCTGGAGAGCAAGAATTAATAAAATCATGATGATTAGTGTTCAGCCGCTTGCTTTGCTGAATATTTTAAAAAGTAAATTCTACATATTTTCAGTCAGCTGAAGTTTGGTGTGTTTTTTTTTTCATTTTGCTATTCTGATGAATAAGAAAAAAATCGGCAGCTGCCCAAAACAAAAGAGGTCTTTGCAGGCTGATTTAGGTGTACCAGGGTATTGAATTGCACTGTACTGCCCCAAGCAGTAAGCTTTCCGTACTCAGAATTGATCAGCTAACAACAGATCCAAGATCCACACATCAGAAAATAAGAGTTTCAGTTAAATGGGAACCAGATGACAGAAGCTCCAACTATCTCCTTAGCTTAAATAAAGCAGTAGATGCCACAAAGGCCATGTTCTTCCTCACAAAACTCCTTTTTCTCTTTAATAATTGTGTTGCTTTTTTTTTTCTCTGCTGAACATTAAAATCGTGCTGCACTGGGCAAAGGGAGGAGACGTTTAATGCTGTGGTTGCTGCTAATGATTCATTCATAACCTATAAGTTACTTTAATCAGAGATATATTGCAACGGCAACATTCAGCATTTAGTAGTTGAGACACTTTTTGGTTCATGTTCTGAAACTTCATTAATATTTGCAAAAGCACTTTGGGAGAAACCCACTGTATCCTTAACTGGTCCGTCCTCAACACCTGCAGCCCAAGGTGGCTTTTTTCAGTCAAAGAGTCCACAACATTTCTCTCAGAGCTCTCTCCACCATCTCCATGTTCCTGAAGATGAAACAGTAAAACATTAATTAGATAAAACGTAACTAATTTTGATATCTTCTGTTAGGAACCCTTAAAAATGATAGTTGTCCCAGTGCTTCTAGTTACCTTGAGCGTAGAAGCTTCATCACATATGGCTGATTTATGGTAGCTTTGTATATAGCTTACGTGATGAAGTAATAACAAGACATTTGCAATACCAGAAGCCACAAAACATAGTTAAAATAGATCTTGAAAAGCAACGATATGGAAACACCAGCTGCAAATCTGCTGTTATGTTTTAGAAATGGATTGGTTCTGCTTTAGCAGCAAAAAGCTGCAAGAAGTTTGTGTTAGAACAGGATGGGTGAGCTGCGTTCATCTCTGGCTCATGTTTCAAGCAGGGTCTCAACTGCGAAGTCTCCTCTGCTACCCTTTTACTCTCAAGTTACTCCCTGCCCTACGCAAGCCCGATAAAATGTGATGAAATAGGTTTGTGTATTGAAGGCTCAAATTTAAGACCGTTACAAAGAAAGATGAATAGCATTTGATGAATGAGAATCAAGCTCAAGTGGAACAACTCAGAATATGCAAAGGTGCTGAGGGCCCCTTTAAAAATTCAGTTATAACATGCCTAAAATTTGGAAACCCTGACTACTACTTTTACAGATCCCCTTTTTCAAAGTAGACATTCACTTTAAAGAACAAACTCACAAGCTGGGACTTCAGGCCTTTGGGGTAGTTGTGTCACGCCTAAATTGCAAGAGCTTAGGCCTCATTCATCTCTAATATTAAACTTCTGTGTAAAACTATCACACTAGAACTTGAAATACAGACTCAGACAGTTTCAACAACTTTTGGGGGCCCTTAATTTATAGGCAGTCCTCAGCAATGCAAAGTGAGCTTAAAATGACGAAGTTCGTAATCTTCTATCCCCACGTTTAAAAAAAACCCATCTTCTCAGTAGAATTTTATTGCTAGAAAAACCCAACTTCACCACAATTTTCATCCGTCCTTAGTTACAAAATTTCATCTGGCTGATCATCCATGCAGTGTTTCCTCAAGAAGCACTAGGACATACCAGTAATAGGCTAAACGTCCAGTAAAATAATCATTGTTGCAGCCGTCAATAACCAGTCTCGCAGCATAACAAAGCAGGGCAGGTTATTTTCTTCCTGGCAGGAATTAGTAAAGGATAATTGGAGTTAGGTTACATTATTCAGCTGGATTACCCAACAGCCAACAACACTAATAAAAACCGGAATGTTGCAACAGAGCGATGCGCTGTAGAGACTTTCAGTGAGCTGACGACAGAAAAACATTTTAGAATTTGTTTTTTTGGGAGAGGTTTTGCGTCGCCCATGTTCCCAAGAGTCCTTTGTGGTTAGACAAAGTTTTCTAAGGTGCTCCTCTGTTTCTTGACCTTATCATTGACCTTATCAATGTCTATAAATATCTGAAGGGTGGCTGTCAAGAAGATGGAGCCAGTCTCTTTTCAGTAGTGCTCAGTGATAGGACAAGGGGCAATGGGCATAAACTGCAGCACAGGAAGTTCCACCTCAACATGAGGAAAAACTTCTTTACTGTGAGGGTGACAGAGCACTGTAACAGGCTGCCCAGAGAGGCTGTGGAGTCTCCTTCTCTGGAGACCTTCAAAACCCGACTTGTTGCGTTCCTGTGCAACCTGCCCTAGGTGATCCTGCCTTGGCAGGGAGGTTGGACCAGATGACCTTCAGAAGTCCCTTCCAACCCTCACCATCCTGTGATTCTGTGATTCTTGAGATTTTTCCTCAGGAGGTACTGCTAACACAATACCCTGACTTTGTCCCCAAAACTGGGGCCAATATTTGTCCTCAAGGCCTAGACCAATGTTGATTTCTGATTCTGCTACCAGAACTGATGCTGAAGTGAACAATCTGGCCATGCATCCACATGACCTTTGCTGTGCACCTCCACCTCATCAGTTTGGGAAATAAATCCCCTAAAGTTACCTTGACTTCTTGTTTGTTCACTTTCAAATATCAATTACAATCCAAATCCAGCTTAAATGCAGTAACTTCAGAACGTACAGTACAGGAGGACTGGTGCATGTAATAGGACACATAAACTAATAATCACACTCAAAGCTCTACTAAAGCTTTCAAATAGCTTTAAGTAAAACAGTGAAAAAAAGTATTACAGAGACAAATTTGGTCTAACAGTAGATTGTTCAAGGCTGAAATCAGTTTTTAACACCTTTTGTGGCATAAAGCATAATAGCAGAGTGAAAGCCTAATGAAGCACATCCCCTCCATTCTCGCAAGCAAGACACAGAACCTATTTACCTGGTTCTGTGTCCTGTAGTATTCCTCTGCTGCGTATTTGTATCTGGGATTGTTGAGTCCAAACAGCGTGGCAAGTTTTGCTCCAAGGGATTCACAAGCTGAAAACACACAAAAGACAAATAATAGCTGGAACATCCTCCTTCTGCTAAAGGACTTTTTGCAATAGGCATTTTACATGATGGCAGAAAATTATATGGAGCGATCATACATATAAACATAAAGGATCAGCAGACAAGATGAGACAGGGCACAATTAATTTACTTAGTGAAAATCTCCTCCTTGCTTGAGAAAGCTCCTTCATAATCCAGCCTTTACAACTTTTTCCAAAGGTCGGGCCAGCATTTCTGGAATAGCCATACCTCACTTACTCCATTCCCTGACTAAAAAATTTCTTACAGGCTATGTTTCAATTAAACAAATTCACCTTGGTTTAATTTGTTATGTGACCTCATTACTAGCTGAGAACAATTACCATTTCCACTCCCTTATGTATGTCTGCCTTGTTCTGCTTAGGGGATAAGAAATGGAACTGGTATCTCTTACATTTTAGGCAGTTGCTAAAGAAAATGAACTCACTGCAACTACTTCCAGGCCCCACCTTTTCAGACGCAGCACTGCCCTGCCTATGGCAAACCGACAGACATCGCCGGGAGTAAACCTCGGCCAGCACAGCCCTGCTGTCAGCTTTCTGAGACAATGCTCTTCCAGCTATTGCTATCACCCTTTTTCTTTTTCTTTATGGCCTCAGGTCCTGCCTCTGGGCCGGTTTCTCCTGCTACACCTTACACCCTCTCTACATGTGCACCATGCTCTCCCTTTAGTTATGCCAGTCCGATTTCAGATGTGCAACTGCTTTTCATAAAACTGCAGTAGATTTAGCTCAAAACCAACATACTTGCTGCCTACTAATTAGTATACCATATTGTAGGTCACACTGATTGCAATACAGTAATAAAAGTCACTTATCAGAAACTTACTTTTCAGCTGCTGATATTCTGTTGTTAGCACTGTAGTATTTTATTCCATGCGGGGAAGAAAGGGACTTCCAAATATTTGAAAACATGGGTAGGAGTAAAATAATGTTTTTTCTCTAATTCATGTCACAACAATTTTTTGCCTGCTTCACTGCTGTAAATCACAGAGGCACTAGACATTTCAGAGTCCTGAGATTTCACAGTGATAGTCACTGGTTCAGCTTTTGCTATTCCTCTGAACATTTGCCCAGGATCCAAATATACAAGCTGGAGAAAGATTCATGTGTAGAAGGGACACAGGGCAAGCCACGGAATTCTTTTTTTCCCTAGCATGCTTAGATTTTTTGAAGAGACTACCTGAAAGTGAACTTAGTTAAAAGAAAGCCGAGTGGCAGAGCCATCTGTTCAAAGTTAGGACATACACTTTGGAGGTTTTTTCATTACATTTTTTCATTAAATTCCCTACTTATGTTTAATAATGGAAAAGGGATGGTGTATACTGTGATCATATATCATTTTCCCCCTATGACTCACGCCTCCTTATCAGTTGGAGACGGAGGAATTTGGATCACTGCCTTTGGTTGGGATTGCAGGGCGAGGAAAGCTGTTGTCTATAGGACCCCACCCTCCGTCATGGACAGCTTGGAATATGTGGATGAAACAGAAGACTGCGAAGGAAGAAAAGATGGTTTTATAACTAAAGCAGCTGACACGGGGAGTCAGACACTAGGGCAGCCTCTGCCCTACAGCTCCCATCCGATCCCTGTGTGAATTTTGGCAGTTCGTAGCTGCGTGATGTGTGCTGGCCGAGCTCAGGTTCGAAAACGCTTCCCATGCTTTGGCAGAAGTGTTGACCATTCATAGTCACTACAGATAGACACAATAGGAACACTCTCCACAGTGTAACATGCTAAATGTCCCGTGACATTTCTAGCTGGATACTCTCAGTTAGTTGTCTGCTGACAATCTTGACTCTTCTCTTTGTATTGTAAAAAATTTTATTTGCAGAGCATTCAAGTACTTACCTGACACCACTCCTCAAGAGTCGGGGAGGAGATGAACAAGTCCCCATTCTGTACTACATTTCCATGTTGCACAGCAAATAAAGGAGGACAGACTGCATGGATATATAAAATACACTGAAAATAGGCCATGCTCTCTTGAATGAGTAACTGTTTCATGGATGAAGTCCTCTGTAAAAAGTCGTGCGTGACCTTGTAATTAAAGCCTATCATGCTGCATAAGGACAGAGGACTGAACTGAGATTTCATATAGATTTTCATATTTTTTTGCTTAACTAATTTTGCCATCTTAAGTTGCTTTTTGATGTTTAATTGCAAGGTAATAATTTTTATTTATAATTAATACATGACACCGTAATAACCAAAAATTAATTTAAGCATCTGCTATAATGCTGTATATGGAGATGTGATGTTTATTTAAAAAAAATCACTGGCAGCAAAAAGCACATTTGATGTGAGAGGATGGGATGGCAGCCAGTAGCTTCATGTTGCTTGAAATAAAGAAGGTCAGCCACAGGTCTGATTTTTCTTACAAAAGTTACCAATATTTCACTGTCAGAACAGAGGGATAGACAGAGCAGGGCTCTGCCTTGGACGTTTATACTTAGTGTTTTCATTAGCGAATGGGTTGATGCAATAGATATATCTGTAAATATATTTTTGTAAACAACTGAGAGTAACATGGAAAAGAAGAATACAATTCAAAAGAATGTCTAAAAAAGAAATATTCTGAAAAAAACCCCAGGATGTAAG
This sequence comes from Phaethon aethereus, assembly GCF_964289735.1. Taxonomy (NCBI): domain Eukaryota; kingdom Metazoa; phylum Chordata; class Aves; order Phaethontiformes; family Phaethontidae; genus Phaethon; species Phaethon aethereus. The sequence goes on along the minus strand of NC_138576.1, from coordinate 108,873,766 downwards.
GAAATAATTTCAGGGTTCTGCACTTAAACAAGATGGGAAACAGCTGCTTAGGTAGCAGATACGCACTATTCTCTCTTGGTGTGCCCCAGCTGGAGGCTTGTGTTCTGTTTTGGACATGACAACATTTGAAAAGCATGTGGACAAATGAGAGAAAGTCCAGAGGACAGCAGTAAGAACGAGTAAATATCTCAGGAACTAAGACTAAGGCAGAAAGATGCCAAGGGATGGTGGTGGTTAGTCTACAGACAGAAAAACTACAGGGAGGCACGGTAACATTCAAATACAGGAAAAGATCATGAAAGACAAGAGGATAATTTGTTGATGAGCCAACAGAGGAACTTGAAATGCAGACAGCATGATCTACGTGAAATAAAGAAAACTCTATTAGTGAAAGGATTCAAAAACACTACAACTGATTACCTGGGGACCTGGTGCAGTAACCATTCCTAGAAGTCTTTAAGAAGAAATTTGACAAGCCTGTCAAGACTTGACTTACCTATCAAGCCCCATCTCTCTTGGGGCAAGAAGCCAGACAAAATGGTCCATCCTTAATTAGAATCGTCCTATTCTGATTCTCCTGCGAGTGCTTTCTGCCACACTGGTCTAACCGTGAAGGTTGCACAAAATTCATAACATACCTAACATGCTGCACCCTGGTCGTTACCTACCTGCGTGATAATAAGTATTTTCTATTCTTTTCAAATTCCTCTTTTGCTCTGGCTGCCTCTAGAGATAGAAAAGCAAAGAACGCTCCTTTCTGGGTATTGTAAAATGTGTCCTTTGGAAAAGAACGATAGGCTGATACCAAGCAATCTGGTCTGAATTATTTAATTATTGATAGTGTTTATATCGTCTGACTGAAAGAAAATACCTAATTTTAAAAATTATCAGGTGTTTTAAATCCTGGTGGTAATCACTTGAGACAATGCCACTAAGTATTAAAAGGAGAAAAAACAGCACAGTACCAGCTTTGTTCCTTGAATAGCGATTGCATCCCAGTTAATCCATCCCTAAAGTGAGCTAATCAATCAAATTAAAAAAAAAAAAAGAAACCTTAATTTACTAAGAAATTAAGTGGTTGCAATTCAAACTGCCCAAAACCAAAGATACAGCCTCCAAGGGGAGTGTGGACTACAGAGCAGAAACAAGAAGAAAGCTCTACTTTTGAACGTAAAGACAAGCTTAGCCACAAAGTTGCACTAAACACAGTCCTGCACCATTCTGCTTGCAATATGAAGTGATCTGTCAGTTTGCAAAGAAAGCCTGTAGCCTGTTTTAATTGATCTCCTCACACTGGCCAGATTCAGCTAATACATTATTTGCTTTAAATAATCCCACCATGACGGGCAGATTTTGCTAGGACAGTTAGTGTATGCAGCAGCTATACAGAGATCTCAATTTGGAAAGATACAAGTCTTGGAGATACATCACCTGTATCCTGTTTGCCAGTTCGCCAAACCAAACGAGACAAAAAGGACGAACTTGCACATTTTCTTCTGAGAATTCATAATTACGTGCCTGAGGTCTCCGGATGGAGGGTTCACGTTAACCTCATTTGTGTCATATTTAATGTGGCTATTGGAAGATTCACTTTGCTGTCTTTGTAAATACCACACCTTTTATATTATTGACTTTCTCCATTTTTAATACTGATGTTTTTCTGCATGGAGATTTCTTGTCATACTCGTGATTTCTTCTAAACACCCATTGGCAAATCCTCCTGTATGCTGCTGCACTCCTAATCTGCAGACGCTCGGTGGATGCTGGTTGTGTCCCGTCCTTCAGATGTTGCGTGCACGGTGCACTACTGGTACGATTTACTGAGGACTGTCATGGTTTATCCTTGGTCGGCAGCTAAGCACCACACAGCCGCTCGCTCATTCCCCAGCCCTGTGGGATGGGGGAGAGAATTGGAAGGGTAGAAGTGCAAAAACCTGTGGCTTGAGATAAAGACAGTTTAATTACATAAAAAAAAAACAACCCTAAAAAGAAAAAAAAAAAACACAAAGAGGCTAAAACCCCAAAACCAAGAAAAACAAGTGATGCAAAAAACCCCAATTGCTCACCACCAACCAACCAACCGACCGATTCCCAGCCAGCCCCTGAGCAAGGGCAGCCCCGACCAGCTTCCCTCCCTGAGCACAGCCTGGTATACTGTGGGATATCCTTTTGGTCAGTTGGGGTCAGCTGTCCCACCTGTGTCCCAACTTCTTGTGTACCCCTACCCCGCTCGCTGGCAGGGCAGTCAGAGGAGCAGAAAAGCGTTTGGTTTACTTTTCGAGCTGCAGAATGCCTCATTTTCCCACCTCACGGCCTTGTACCCCCCACCCTGCCCCTTCCCCGTGGCCATGAGGACACCATCTGATGGCCTCAGCTTTGGCTAGTGGTTGGTCTATCTTGAGGCCAGCTGGAACAGGATCTGTCCAATATGGGGGCAACTTCTGGTGTTTTCTCATAGAAGCCATCCCTGAAGCCTCCCCACTCTCAAATCCTTGCCACATAAACCTGACACGTGACCTCAGAGAAGTCCTACACGAGTGTACACAACATTACACCACTTTCTTTCCAAAGGGCAGATTCCTTGAAGAGGCTGCCAGGCCCTGGGACAGGGCAGCCACGGGGACAGAGGGCAAGAGATTGTCAGAGTTTGTCAGTGTTCCTGCTCCATGGGCTTGGCAGTGACATTTATGGAAGAGTAGCTGCTTACCTGGTCACAGAGCATGCACGGGCTCCTGGACATCACCACGTAATTAAAAGATGTCCTTTTCAGTGTAACTTGACATAAAGGATGTAACTTGTTACACCTCTTTCCGTGACACTTCGGGACATGGTTTAGTGGGCATGGTGGTATTGGGTTGATGGTTGGACTTGATGATCTTAAAGGTCTTTTCCAACCTTAATGATTCTGTGATTTTAAAGCTCCAATACCGCTCCTGTGTGCACCCTGTTTGTGCTATGCAGCCATCAGAGGGCCTGCTGCCTGTACCGACTTCATGCTGTTGACCAGACACCACAAAACTGCAGGAAAATATAAGCTCTGCTGACCCTTTGTGGCCATAACTCCGCTGTGGTACTGTGGGAATTTTATAAATTCGAGAGTGCTGTTGTTCTGGTGCTGTTATGCACTGTGTTACATTTTTCTGGGGGGGAAGGTACTGACTAACTTGATGAGGGCAAAAATTGGGGAAGTACCATCAGCAGAGAAGAGGATCTGGGTATCACAGAGAAGGTACCTGACCTTAAGATTTTACAGCAATTCAACAGTGCAAATGCAATCTTCCATCTAGGGGCTATCAAAATTGACACTGTAAACTGAAGGCGAGTCATTCTTTGGGAAAGACAGGCAGAAAGATTGGGGGCATGAAGCAAAATGATTAGAGACCACCATGTGGCTCTGACAGACAGATGTGATTCTTGGAGACACCAGGACATGCATGTCTGGTTCAGATACAGAAGACTTTAACATGTTGTACTAGTGAAGCTTCATCTAGAATAATAGACAGATGCCTGGCTTTCAAGGATCAGGAAACATGAATTTGAATATGCAAATAAGGACTCAGGGTGATCAGGGGAACCGAAACCTTATTTTATGAGAGGAACTTAAAGATTGACGGGAGCTGCCACAAAGGCGACCCAGTAAACATACTGAGAAAGGATATCTCCTTAGCCAGAGTCCTGAGGCATCCCTGATAAGCTCAGCAGAAACCACTATGATGGGGAGTAGTTGGCCAGACAGAAGAAACCCTGATGGGTACAGGACAAAGAAACTGTGATCATGAACCGACCTTCCAGGAAACAGGAGTCAGCAACAACTATTCCGGGATCTGATGCTCTGCACCCACTTACATATCGACACCAAAAAGGTATAAAAAGTAACTCAATACTGACCCAAAATGAACTTCTCTGCACGCAATCCCCCAGACAGACCAGACCGCAGTCAGATAATGACAAATGCTACAGAAACACAGACCAGAATGAGACCTTCCTACCCAAATGGCTCACGCTCTCAATATAAGCCAACTGACAGTAAAGAGGCGTTCCCCACCGCAGCAGAAGACAAGCAGAGCCGACCCTTTCAGGCTGACTGCACTACAAGGACGCTGCTTCCGTAGCTCTCGCAAAAGCACAGGCACATTGTGTAAGTTCCCGACACTCCTCACATCATTCCAGCAGCAACAGCGGATCTCTCTGCCGGTCACTGCACTGAGTTGCTTTGCCCTCTGCCAGTACACCAGTAGCTCTGCCCTAACTGGACTTCCGCTGCCCTAAGATCCCACCACTTGTCTCCATCTGAACCTCAGAGCTACCCTGCACTTCACAACTGGGCCTCTGCATTACCTGATCATTAAGCAATGAACAGGAGACCACTTTTGATATCCTCATGCTTCTTCAAGCTGTTCCTTCACTGACAGAAAAGAGCAACCTCTATGAACTGTACTTAATCTGACTTTTCTAAAATGCTAAATACTAGGCATGTCTAATGTAGCAGAAAGTAGAGCTGCATGAGAGATGATCTCTTTTTTTACGTTGAATTTATACACCAGCTGCCTGTGAGAACTAGGGTAAAACTGTAAAGTTTGCTATGTTTTCAAAAAGGCAAATAATTTAAGAAAGAAGGTCTGTGCTGTCAGAGGAGTTCCCACACCATACACACAAGAAAAAAAACCACAAGAGTGCCAACTTGCATCAGTCTCCAGAAAGAGTACTGTGGCATAAAATTTGTGATGGAGTTACAAATCTGACCAAAATCATCAGCCTAGATGACATGAATTTGCTAGTTGCAAAAGCATGAGACAAACGATTTATTTAGGCTTCCCATCAGCCTTGATCTGATCTGAAGTCACAGTTTAGAGAAAAATCCAGCAGATTTTTCCATTTTGCCCAGGATAACAACATTCAACCTTGCATTTTCCAAAGCTATTGAAAACAAATGAGTATAGGACTTGCCCCTCAGATGCCCACCAGAATCTCAGCTTTCAGTTTTGTAAAGCCAAGTCTCTATTTGTTATGGCTTCAACAGAAAATTTCAAAATATAAACAGAAGCAAGCAATGTGTAGACATCTATATATAATCTGAAAAGGCAGTTTTGTGGGTTGAATAGTCCACTCATCCACTTTATCCCAGTGATGTTAGCAATAAGCATCAAAGCATGGAAATCTAATGGCTTTTTTTTTTTTTTTCTTTTTTTTTTCCCCTCCGTCACTTAGAAGTGGGCATGAAAAGCAGCTTGCAAAGGTACTAAGAAAAGCCCACAGTAAGATAGGGTCTTTCACATCCAAGGAGCTGCTCAGCTTTCTGAAGTCTGAAGAAAAGCATTCCAAGTAACTCATCATCTCTTTTCAAACCAACGTGAGGGAAATTGTGGACTCTTCAGGAGTTCCCAACACAAACCAGTGGCTTCTTGTAACTTGGAAAACCGTTTCAGAGTTAGCAGCAGACTGCTGCTCGAAAGATTACTTTCCTGAAGCTGAAAAGATTTCCTTGTGGGAGAAGAAAACAAAAATTCAGTCCAGTACCTACATGCTACAATTATGAACATTCTCCAAATGTAAGGACCTCTTTGGTTAGCTCCCTGATTGAATGGATGAATCTGACGTCAGACAGCAAAAATCCTGTAAAGTAGAAAAATGTTAGTTTCTAAACTGGGGAGGAAGGTTTGTCTTAAACTTGATATCCAGGACATTGTCAAGTTCCCAATGCTACGCTCAAAACAGTCCAGTCTTCACATTCCTACAACATTATTTGGTATTATCAAAATTAAGTAAAAGATAGTTTTAGACAGCCAAACATTTCTTATTCTCTAAGGACTACATAGACATTGAAATCCTCTAAGTCACTGGGAAGCAGGAAAAATATTATAGAATTAGTTAGACTTTTACTCAAGTCACAACATGCATTAATGAAACCACTTTTTCTGTAGGTTTTTCCAAAGTACCTTGTTGAGGGACAAAAATTTATTTCAGAGGGAAATAGACACTGGAGTCCGACAGAGACTATTTTTTTCTTCTAGAAACTGTGCTTTTAGCCTGAGAGGCTAAAAGGTGTTAGTGTGTATTTACACTAAAAACTGAAAGAGCCAACCATGGCTCTGAAAATGAAAAAACACGCTTCCTACAAATCTACTTGCCACCTACTGGTGGCCAGCAACCTGCACTTCCCAAATAACCCCTTCACATAGTATATAGAATATCGCACAATGTCACAGACCTTTGCAAGCACTAGGATTTTGTACAGGCATATCAAATCATACCTAATTACTTTTTTTTTTTAAACGTAAGTTTGGAAATTCCACTTCCTCTTTGTCTGCAACATGACTTGAAGTGCTTCACTGTAGCTACTACTTCCATAGGCGCCCAATTCACGTATCTTGCCCATTTAAGTCCTCCTTTGGGCACGGATAAAGTATTCTCTATAATTATTACATTTTCATTAAATCGGAGAAAGTAACATTCAAGACAGACTCTGTTTCTTGTTACTATACTTAAAATTTTAAATGATGCAACAGAACCTGATGCATTAAGATTGTTTATTTTAGATGGTATTCTGAAACTCGTGGTTATATACAAATTTTCAAACTATGAAGCTTAAGATTGCGTGGTGACTGTCTTCACAAAATAAGGCTGCTTGGTCAATCTCATCAGAGCCAGTTTCTACTGATTATTCAGAGTACAGGACGGCTTCAAGAAGGTTGTAATCCATGCAGGCACCAACACCCAAGGAGGCAGGCCTTCCTCTACAAAAAGCTGATTAAGGGCCCCCTCAGTTACCATGTGACATCTGTTGAATTTGAGCATCACCAGCGGGGAAAGAGCTGAGCAAATCCAATGGTTGCTGTGGAAAGGCCATTATGCTGCACTCACAATCTGGAGACAGGTACCCACTACAGGGGCTTTTCCAGGCCAGTGATGCTTGCTGTGCTTGATTCCTCACTCAGCTGGGCCAGATCAGGGAAAAAGGAGAGAAGAGAGGGGGGAGGGGGAGAGGGGAGAGAGGGAGGGAAGAGGAGGGAGAAAGGGGAGATAAAAGCAGCTTATGCTGCTGATAATTTGGCAACAACCTTTAGAGCCATCTTTTTAAAATTTTTTTTTTAGGGATCATTAATAGGCATGAACAGGATTTATGTGAATGCTGAAACTTCAGTTTAGATACTAGGTGCAGGGATGGGGTGAAATGTATTGTCCCAGAGCCAACAGACAGAAACTTTTTGTTGCTCTGAACTGACATGGAAAGCAGAGGAATTGCTGCCTCCTCTCATGTTCCCCCAACACTAACGGTAGCGATATGCTTCATGAGTTTATTTTATACACAGACAATTAAAAAGATATTTTAGTGTTGCTTCCCATAAAAATCTTACCAATAGCACAGTACTGAAATCAGTGCAACAAAATTAAAATGACAGGAAGGGATATTTACAACCATATTGTGTTGTACCGAAATGGCAAGATCAGAAATTTCTAAAGTGCAAAGTTGGCTATATTCTACGCAGATACAGGAATCTGTGTTCTTGCTTATACTATGAACCAATACCATCATCACAGATGCACCACATATTCATGCTGAACATTTAAGTGACCAAACATCACCCTTAGGCTGACAGGCAAAACTCCTCTACCGAATCCAGTGGGAGGCAGACATCAGCACCCCAGGGCCAGATTTAGTCCCTCAATTTCTAGGAGTGTCACATGCCGGATGGAGATTAACTACTGTAAACCCAGGAACATGAAACATGGAGGACGTGTATTTAAATACATGGAGGAAGGTATTTAAATAAAAATCTTACAAAGAGCTTAACAGTTTGTTTTATAGTTGATTAAAGACAATCATTGCACTTTTAAAAGCACAAAATAGAGGGCCTGGCACTCCATATTTTATTTAGCTGCAGTTTTGTCCTAGTTCAGACTGGGCATAAATTTTTAAAGACTATTTACACCAACAAGATTTGCAGGTTTAGCCATGAAAGCCTCTAAAACCAGAGAGAGGCCACAAAAACAGGCTCTTGCAGCATTAGAGTATTAAAAAGTCACCATTCAAAATACTTCAATTCTTAAAAATTACTGAAGGAAATCATAATAGAAGGAACCTGGCTGCTAGGTTTCCAGATTAACTGAAACTCCCAGTCAATTCGCCCATATTCTTAAGCATATTGGACAGTTAATCTACATACTATTTACAACGATTCTTGCTACTACCCAACAAAACCAAAGTGAAAACTGCTTGTTGACTCACAGCTCTCTATATACTTTGCAAACTAAACTGTCTCCAGTTTCTTATTTTGGGGCAAAACTATCCAATGTTTGCCATAGGATTCTAACTACGAGTAAACAAAGTTTGTCTTGAAAAGCAACACGTTAAGTGAATTGGTTTGTTCCACTAGTCTATTTTTAAACTACTACATCATATTTACTGAAACAGCTACAGCATAAGAGGTTACACAGCTAGGCTGAAGTTATGCCATAATCTGATTCAATCCACTTGGTTATGCCCCAGACTATTTACAGTGAACTTGATTCAAACAAACCACTTGGTTTGAGAAAGCATACAAAGAATTAATAATTGGAAGTCCATAAAATAATCTTTCCTAAGAAGTTGGTTGGGAATGATTTATTTGTGATCTGTTAATTTTATTTTAAGATACTCATATACTGAAACACACCTCATTGGAAGTGAGTCCCAGCACCCACACATGCATTAGCAAACAAGGGTAAGTCTGTGCCACAGCGTGTAGCAGATGGAAGGGAAAATGAGGGGAGGAGGGAAAATGGAATCTAGTCTACATAGAAAGAAAATTAATTAGATTGAGATGTGTACATCTTAACACACACAGGCATCTGAAAAGCAATGAGTAACTAAAAAAAAATCATGGTTATGAAACTGAGTTAACTGTATCTTGATCCTTAAAAGGGGCAGGCTAAGCAAATGTAAATGATTACAGCTGTAATAAGTTTTTACGAGAATTAAAACTGTATTGGCAAAGTAGCTCCACACTCCATTCTGGCAAAACCTAACTTGGTCTTTTTAATAATGGAATTAGTCTACTAAGTCAGCTGATCAAGTTATGAACAGAGCTGAGTAACTCTTCATAAAGCATACCCCAAGCCCCTGTGGAGCATCAGAAGAAACAGACCGATTTTAGATATAAATTCTTCTCGATACTTACTATCTTCTACCTACCTATGCCCTTGCAGAACAGAAACTTCCTCCAATGCAATTCAGCTGATTTTACACTTATTTTTGTATGCAGAATTGGCTGAACAAAAAAATCATCACTGGAAGCAATGAGTTCTGCATCTGAACCATCCACAACAGCCAACATAAGATTCTCTCTGCCTTTTGCAGCAACGAATCATGTAGTTTGGTCTAGTACCTCAGGAAGAGTCTCGAGTTTCCTATTAACCTCTTCAACAGCTTTTGTTCCACAGATCTTCAGGAAGCTACACATCCGCCCTCTAAGCTAAGTTACTCTAAGTCCTATGAAAGATTTCAAACAGAAGCACTGAACTACACCACAGTGGAAGATAAACTGATCCACACAGTATGAAGCAAGGAACGTGTTTACAGTATACGTCATGGTAAGTGCGTATGCCATCGTGTTTTGTTGAAACGGGAACAGTTTCTTTCTCAGGTAAAGTGAAGTGCAGTAACAGGTATCCAGAGATTGCCAGGCCCTTACTTCAACACATACATCATGTTCTTTTGCATTTGCAGCGAATCAGAAAGCTATGTTTTTGTTGACACGGGTGTTTTGGAGTGGTCAGCACTAAAGAATGTTATCACATTTTCCACAGTAGGCAGAAATGGAAGAAGCACGTTTTACAAAATACTTTCTTTTTCGGTCTTGACTGGGCTTGGCTTTTGGCAAGTTCTCACCATAAAGAGCCGATTCCAGTGCAATACTGCAAAAGCTGAGAAATAGCACTGTTGACATATGGCATAAAGGAAATCCAGAGCTTGGTTTCCCTCCCAGTTGTGCCATCATCTTTCCTCCCTGTTCTCCTAACAGCTTCTCATAGACACTACTCAGATGGAAACACAGCATCTGAGTTATAATTCCATTACCTTATGCATGACAACTTCATGAATTCAAATGGAGCTTTTCTAGTGCCAGGAGATTTTAACTGTCTGCAGCTTTCAAACTTACTAAATCTGTCAAGATTCAAAAACACTGAATGAATGACACCGTGATGCATTACTTTTAAGCACCTTCATATTACTTGCTGCATCACTGTCACATACACTTTGATATTAAGGTTTTTAATTTAAGGACAGACTAGATAAAGTACTTTACTATAAATTCTAATGCAAGAACCCTAATCTATAGAGGAAAGAACAGAGGCTGATCATTTCAGAAGAATATAAATAATGCTCCAGTTATGCAGAACTTAAGGTTTTCCAAGTTCTGTGAAATACCACTAGGGTGTTACAAACCAAACCCAGATTTTCTTCGCTCACTACAATTAAGTGAATCAGAACACAACAGGGTGTTAAGCCTTAATGACAAAACTGAATAAATATAACTGTTCATGCAAACTTTTGTTTGCAGAATTTGACATTATATAGCATATAATTTAATGGAAAAATCCTCAATCGTTACAATCATGATACTTCCTTTGCTATTTGCGGGTAGAAACTAAACCCACAAGAAGAAACTCTCTGGAGGCACAATAGGAACATTTAAGCCCAGTCATTCTATGATATCCCACTAAAACCAAAAAAAAGTCAGATATAAATAAACTCCTAGAAATTTACCACATTCTCAAGCAAGATAGATGCATACTAACAAAGTAAATTAAATTAGGTTTCTGAATTAAAAAGGAAGGATCAGAAAATGGGAGATAAAGACTTAAGCCCCAGAGTCCAATTAATACAGTTTCAAAGTGAATTCAAAGCACTTATGGCACTTAAGAAATCTGGCATCCACTGTCTTTTTGAGGCTTTATATCTGGTTCCTTCAGAGGTTTTACTTCTTCATCTGGTTTTGGTTTAGCCTGCAAACAAGAAGAAAAAAAGCCCTAAAAACCACAAGTACAAACCACTGTGTCTGCACAGTATTTAGTCACGGCTAGCTTTACATATTCTAATCTAACCGTCCTCTCTCTTTTCAAGGCTGAAGGCTTTGAGCAAGCCTCAAGCAAGGGCGAAAAGCCAAATATTCTCTATTTCAGCATCCTTAAATAATCCTTTTCTAAAAGAGAATCCTTCTGTAGCATTCACTCCTGTAACATTTCACCACCTTCTACACATTAAAGAACTTCCTCCTATTCGGGTCTTCAAAAAAATGACTCCTAACTTCCAGATGCTGACAGTATGGCAGAGAGGTTAACTGACTTGCCTCCTGGCACAGTGGAAATGCGAGCTCAGGTGGCAGCCTTGTGTCTATGTCCTGCACTGAGCTGGGGTGCATTACAGAAGAGCACAATAGTAACTCTGTATTATACACCAGAATAAATCTAACGGGAAAGAATAGTACGTAAGATTATCTTACAGTGTCATCCTTTGGCCTCTGGGTAAGATCAAATGCCGCAAGTGTTTCAGGAGTCCAGTGTGCGTTCAGGGCAGGAAATTCAAAAGGAACAGGCTCTACTAAGCCATAGTTTGCTTTCAGTTCCAGCTGGGGAGCCTCTGCTGGCACCTTCTGAAAATAGCTGTAAAAGAACATAGCAACATATTTAAACCACAATGCACTATCTCTGCAAGTCTCGTTTGCAATTCTAAAGGAAACCAATCTGTTTCAGGTTGTTGGTTGTTTTTTTGTTTGTTTGTTTGTTTTATTTACAGGGGCAATCATGGCTGCTCCCTTCCATTTCATTAAAGCACTATCAAACATGCATTCTGTCAGCAAGATTCAGAACAAAAGCAATTCCTTCTTGCTATTCATCCCCTTAATAGCTAGGTGGGGTTTTTTCCCTACTTGATAGTGCTCCAATGAGAAGAGCACCTTTTGTCCAAAAAGACCTTCAAAATCTGAACGAGGACTTAAAAGACTTCCCAAGAAAGATGAAGAGGACAGTTCTTTTCCTAAATCAGTCTTAATGTGCCACAGTGCACACCAGCAACCACATTGCAACACCCACAAAGACTTGCTGCAACACAAATCCTGAATGAGGGTGTAAATCTACCCTTGGCAAACCAACAAGAGCTGAAAACTGATAAATACTGACACATGCTACCTTACTTCCTGCGCTGCAGCAGAGCTCTGTGGCAGGCATACCTCCCAAAACAGTCACTGGTTACCTGGTTTCTCTTTCTAAGTTTGTTTCTAGAGGGATATGGATTTGCTGAAATCTCCTGTATGCTGTTGTTGTAAGCTATGACAACAGTTATTGGAACCAAAGCAGAGCAGAGAATTTCTTTCCCTATTTGCAGTTCAGCTTGATGTACTTGATAATACTTTTTGTTTAGTCAATTCCCCTATTATTCAGGTCTTTAAATATCATAAAGTGACATAATAAACCTGTTATGGAATACGAAATCAAAAGAGGAGAGGAAGGGAGAAAGAAATGTGCAAAAGAATTCTAAAGTCAAATTAATTTTGCTATTTTAAACTGCTTCCAAACTCTTTTTGGAAGGGGCCATTAACTAACAGAAAGCCCTGTTCACCATATTAATTGTACTTAGATTGGTAAAGCTCCTAGCACCCTAAGCATATTCTTCACTGAAGGCATGACTGTGTTTTGACTTCCCTGCTAACAAAGCAGAACCAGCTACACATCTTCTCCATTTTCTCTCTCTTGCCTTTTGTCTACTAGATGCCAGCAGCTGGGAAGAGGGCATTAGAGAAACACATCAGCCTCTGAAGGACTTTCTCTTGTGCAGAAGGAAAAGAAACAAAGTGGCTGAGGAATGAAGGAAGAAAACTGCTTAACCTCTCCAGCATGTCAGTCCAACCTACCCTGCTGAACTGGAACAGAACACAGAGAGGGTGGTAGCACAGACCCACAGCAAATCTGCTAAAAGAAAATTACAGAATTGCAAATTTATCTTTAAATTCCGTGCCATGCCTTAAAGGAATACAAGAACTGGAGTGTAAAATTTACCATACCAATTTGAAATAAAGGCAAATGAGGTAGTAACATTTCATATAGAGTACTGTACCAACCACAAATTACTTACATGAATCCATTCTCTCTCTGGCATTTTTCTAGTGTGTTCTTAATCAAACTTCCTAATTTCCTAAAGAATAGATGTCCAGAAGGTTTGGCAGTAGTCCCGGGCCCTTTGGTTTCTCCATATTCTTTGCACAATGCTTCAGCCTTGGCAAAAACTTTGCAAAAAAGAAATGTAATAAAAATCATTTACATGAGTCTATTAAACCACAGTTCTGATCTACAGTGCTTCAGTTTTAGGAGATACCAGAACCCATTCAGGCATCTTGCTTCTTAGAAACAAAAATAAACTAGCTTAAAGGCAGCACTTCCAGCCAAGATCTACTGCATCCAGAAAGTGACTAGGAACAGAGAGGAGGGGGAAAAAAAAAAAGATAGCTTTTTGGGTAGGAAGATGCAGGAAAGCATTCTTACATGTGGGGCAAAATGCAACAATAAGTCTGAGAAATGTGCCACGTAGGAGTGAAAAGGAGAGGGTATGAAGGTGTCCACACACAGTTGATGCCCCAAAATAAGCAACATTTAATATGGAGTGGGAAAAGAAGCACTCTTCTCTGAACAGCAGGCACAGTAGAAAACACAGTATTTGTTTTACTGCAGGTAATCCAACTTAGTTTGTTCTTAATAAATTCTTATTTATTTTTCAAATTTCATATTAAAAGTTTATAGTTTAATGATTTGAGCATTTTTTTGATACACTGTGGTAAAGCTATGCAGTGCAGGCCATGGGGGTAGCAATAGCTTTGAAGAGAGGATGGACAGAAGACCCTGAACTTCTCTTATTCTACCTTTCAAATGAACAGAAAGGAAATAAGTTACTGAAACCTGTTTAAAAAAACCAAACAAACACAGTCTAGCTTTACTGTTTAATGTAAGACAGAGCAGCCTCCCAAGCAGAAAAGGCTGCAGTAACTTAACATCCAGACCAGAAAACGTGATGACTAGACAATTGATTTTTACACTGTATTGCAGACAGTTCAAAGCCAGACTTTGACAGGCTGAGAATTGAAAACCGAGTTTTCTGCAGCACTGTTATGAAAGACAGTCTTTGGTAAGACAAAAAAAAAAAAAAAAATACTGTCTCTATTCAAAAGCGTGCTGGGTTTTCATCAGGTGACAGATAAAATCTTAAGTTTATGGGAGACCAAATAAACACAATACAGCAAAATAAAACAGACAGGTCATCATCAGACCCTGTAAGCCAGTCTCAATCATACTTACATTTTTCTGATTCCTGCAGAGATCTGATTGCTTCTCCACATTTATCACTCGCCAGTAAAGTTTGACCATGGTAACAGTATGCCTAGCGGGAGAGGACAAAGCCATTACCAACGTCATTGGGCACTTCCTGCACCAAGTCACTTCTGCTCTTCCTTACATCAGAGTTGCATCTCTTTGCAGCTGACATTCCCTGCAGATGGCTGACAGCTTGGGAATGCAAGTCAAAGCGGCATTCACTGAACAATGCAGTTCCACACAGACATCGTGAGGTAGGTATGAAGCAAGCTGTCTCAAGTCTAGCCAAGAGTAACCTGGAGCTTCATGAGGGCTTTTTTACCAAAAGCACTTAGCATATAGTGTAGTTCAAACCTCTCTCTCACTGTACCAACATGCAGCATTAAGCCCCATCACAGAACGAGGATGAACCCCAGTCAAGTTTACAAAGACTCTAAAAACTAAAGCTACCTGAACACTCGAAAACTGAATCTGCAACAAACACCACTGAATCCAGAAGCAACGAGGTGTTCTGCTGCTTGAGATATTTTGCCACAGTACAAATATCTTTTCCGCCCAAAAAGTCCCATTCCTTCATGATCATGCTTGAAGATAGTACTTTAATCCGGTAAGAACTGCATCGCCTCTTTTCTATTATCAGGAGTTGTTGAGTTTAAATACTAAATACCACAGGTAGAGGAACAATCCCCTGAACTAATGCCTACCTTGCATACCTCCCTTTAATGTTTGTTCTCACAGTACAGCAAGTTTTACCTAAATCTACCATTGCCCATATTACAAAAAAAAAAAAAAAAAAGGTACCACAGCTCTGACCCTCCCTCACCTCTCAAACTTGCTAAATAAGGCAAGCAGCTTTTAGCTACAGGCTTAACGTAAGAGAAAGACAACTGTTTAGTTTGGGCCTTTTTTTACAGTATTAAAGAGTGAGATTACAGGCTGTGGCAGGCTACAAGAAATAAACCGTGAATTGAGCAGCTGATGACCCCAAGAGCACCACTGCACTTGCTAAGCTAGTCACACAACAATGGACAAAAAGGACAGCACTTGGAATGGTACCTAACATTACTTGAGACAGTTTCATTCAGGGCCTTCAAAAAGATGGTCAGCTCTGAATTATGCCTAGAATCAGATTGTGATGCAGATAATGGAAGTATTACGCTCAATCTGAATTGCTTCAGTTAACGATAGGTGATCACAAGAAAGTCCACGCTGCAGTAATTCCACTTGGTTCAACAAAACTACTTCAAATGCCACTAACACTGCCTAGTCTCTCCTCACAGCATGGAAAGAAAGTCGAGGCAATACTTTGCCTCCATCCCCTATCCAGCCCTCAGACAACATTAAAAACTGTGACTGCTGTCAACTGAAGTACTTACATAGGCCATATAGAAAGAGGTCTTCAAGTTTAAGTACTTCCTCCATTTACCTACATAGGTTGGATCCAAACTGGATAATGTTTGATCTATGAACACATATGTAAAGTTATTCTTTAAGACATTTCCAAAAAGAAGAATCCCACACACACTCAAAGACCAGAATTCTTAAACCTAGCAACAGATCTTAACTATAAAGTAGCGAGAAACAAGTGACAAGATTACTCCTGCAAAGGCACAGAGAAGCTACGAGGAAAAAAAAGAAAAATATGCAGTTTATTGAACTGCCATGCAGTTGTCCCTAGAAACCCTGAAACTGCTGTCCACTAAGTTTGGAAGGCTAATTCTCCTAAGTATTTTTAGGCAGCATTTCAAAGCTTGTTCCTAGTTTAAGTATTGACCTATAAAAGCTGACATATGTTGCAATATCCCACCTCTTAAGCATTGATTCCCATATTTTTGCACTTTTCTCATTTGCCTCAGTAAGCCCACAGATCAGCTTACTCATCTGGAAGGATGTACATAATTAACCTGCTACACGCTTTACGGTATCGTAACCTGCTGCCCAAAGGCAGCTGAAACACATGCCATTTACATCAAGCTATTTGTGCTAGTTAATTTTCTAGTAGCTAGTATGGGGCTGTGTTTTGGATTTGTGCTGAAAACGGTGTTGATATAGGGATGATTTCGTTACTGCTGAGCAGTGCTTGACAGAGTCAAGGCCTTTTCTGCCTCTCACCCCACCCCATCAGTGAGCAGGCTGGAGGTGCACAAGAAGCTGGGAGGGGACACGGCCGGGACAGCTGACCCCAACTGACCAAAGGGACATCCCATACCATATGGCATCGTGCTCCGCATATAAACCTGGGGGAAGAAGGAGGAAAGGGGGGACATTTGGAACTATGGAGTTTGTCTTCCCAAGTCACCATTATGGGTGATGGAGCCCTGCTTCCCTGGAGATGGCTGAACACCTGCCTGCCCACGGGGAGTGGTGAATGAATGCCTTGTTTTGCTTTGCTTGTGCATGTGGCTTTTGCTTTACCAATTAAACTGTCTTTATCTTGACCCACAAGTTTTCTCACTTTTACTCTTCCAATTCTCTCCCTCATCTTGCTGGCGGAGAGCAAGCGAGCAGCTGTGCGGTGCTTAGTTGCTGACTGGGGTTAAACCACACCACCATTTGTTTGGTGCTATTACATATTCTCAAGACATTACTGTATTCTGTCTCCCCTCACTAGCATTTCCTACTATTAACTACAGAAAAAGATTGCCATAAACACAAAAGGCCTTATCAAAACAGATCTGTTATGCTGATAACTCAAGCCTTAAACACACTAAACAGAAGCTAAATACACAAAGCATATCCACTGAGAAACAGTGTTAATATCGCAATTTATGGGCAGGTGAAATATGTCTGCTGGCAAGAATGCATAAACCAGGTCACTAAGTATACAAAACAAGACACTTACCAGCTTTTTGGTAGAAGTTAGCTGTTTCATAAGCAAGAGCGGCTATTAGTCCTGGATTGTGTTTCAGCTCAATAGCTCGAGCAATTGTCACTGAAAAGAACCCAAACACCATTCCATACCACAGTATTAAAGTTTAATTGAAAATGTCACATCAAATCAGCAGAGGCATTTAGCATTTTAAAACCTCTTTCTGAACAGAAAACAAGTATTGTGCAGTCAAGCAAACTACAGAATAAAGACAGATTGCTTCTTGGGTAGAATGATTCCAAATTAATAGATAAGCTGAAGGAAGGTTAGTCTTTAGACTAGCTAGTAAACAGAAGCAAAGGAACTGGAAATTTATGTTAGGCAAGCATGGTGGTGAAGAGACTGCATGAAAGGAAAAGAGAAGAGGGGAGGAATGTCACACACAAGTTCTTCCAAAGTGGTTGCATTTGTAATATCAGACTGATTTTTGGCATTTTCCTCCTATAATTGTAACTTAAGTTTCTTTAAAAGCAACTCACCCCACTAAGCCACAGTACCTCATCAGAAGGAGAAAAAAAAAAAAAAAAAAAAAAAGACACCGCTGCCAAGCAGACTTCATGAGACATCAAAGTAACCCGCAAAGGCTGTCATTTCCCATCCCCAACAAACGTATATTTGCAGGTACCTTCTTGAGCTTCAGCTTGGCACTGTATGATGTAAGAGTCTATAAGTCGAGCTTCTAAATCTCTTCCCTTTTCTACAGGCGTAATCAATTTTGGAATGTGACTTTCCTAAGTACAAAGCAAGTCTCAAAGTTAGTTTAGGCTTAACAGCATTGCTGCCAATGCAAAGAAAGTCCCTTATTCCTAAATGGATGGGACAACTGAGTGAAGGTCCCAAGATGGTTGGCTGCACTGTTGCATGGGCTACTGGGCAGACAGATGGATTACTCTTCCACCGCCACGGGAAAGAGCAGCAGGGAATGAGTGGTAGCACAATATATTAATACCCTTCTTTTTCTTGTATCATTCAGACAGTCTGAGGTATTTGTTTACTCTGTAATCTCGTCAGAGAAGCAAAGGCATTTCTAAAACAAAAAGTCAAGTATTTGGGGGCAACTTAAAGAACAGACAGCAAAGACAGGTTTTTCTACCTTCAAATGTTTAAAAATCCCAGCTGCTATCTTCAGGCTTCTGTGAACATCTTTTGCTTCATCTTCTGTTATACTAAGAATATAGAACAAATCAATGAAATTTTTGTTAGAAATAACAACCTCTAGGTGTCATTTAGTTCCACCTCCTGCTTTGGAGCAGGACTATCAACAACAGTAGATCAGGTCAGTTATGGCTTTGTCTAGATGAATCTTGAACCCTTCATGAATCAAGAGTCCACTCACTCTGTGTAACCTGTCCCACTGCTGTGCCACCTTCATGGTAAAAAGCTTTCTTACAGTGTCCAATAATTAAATAATCAAACAGAACTCACTTGAAAAAAGAAATGTAAGACCTTGTAATGACTTTCAAGTAAAAGGTAACCTCAGTGTTAAAAGGCAAAGCTTTAGAAATCTGTAGATTTCTAAAGAGCTGTGATTTTGAGAATCTCAACTTTGTACCTGGACATTTAGAGCAGGACTGATGAAGGGTTTATTCACAACCGACACTTTCTCTACACCACAGTCACATGGTACTAGTACACTTTGTTCACAGATGGAAGAAGGGACTGAAGTACACTTGGACATTACAGCACATGAATGAAGGCCAACTCCCTCTTTGAACTCCTGCTGTCTCAGCTGGACATGCACTACAGCAGTCAAAACTCAGAACCTGCTAAATTTTTTGGTGGAATATTGCTGCACTGGAATTACTAAGAAAAGAAAAACACTTACTCTTCTTTTCCAGCGAGTCTTGATGCATATTTTGTGTACCACAGAGCTACATTAAATCCCATGGAAACCAGTTCAAACACTGCATCCTGCTGGGCACTAAAGACAGACAGACAAAAACCCCCCAAACAATTTAATGCTTTCCATTTTGTTCTGACAAGCTCTCTCTGATGATAGTTCACAGAGCATGAATTGCCATTTCTCTCCATAAAGTATTTTTCATTTAAGAAGTCACCAATTTCTAATTCAGGACCTCCTACTTGCTGAACTGCCTAAAAGAAACTTCAGTTTTTACTTATTCCCTTTAAGAGCTCATAATTATAATTTCCCACATTCAGATGCCTACCCTTCCCATTTGGGAACTCTTATTTTAAAACAGTAACTTGAGATTTGTTTAGCTTTGGGTGTGGCTGACATTTTTCCATCCTTTTTTTTTTTTTTTTTTTTTTTTTAAGTTGCACATTTTGTGGAAAGCCTTGCTCTGGAATGTCTACTTTAAAATTGTAGCTGCTAAGTTAATAAGTCAGTCTATTACATCTCCCTCAGATGAATGTTATTGCAAGTATTTATGTAACTGCAGTCAAACGGCACGTGCAAACAACAGGAAATTTCAGAAGCTAAAAACATGGCCTTTGAAAAGAGTGAACTTGCAATCACAAGCTCAGTATAGCTTAGGAACTAGTAAACTTTAAAAAGAAAGGTGTGGGAGTAGGAAGAATAATGCTGGCACAAGTACAAGCATGTACGAACATGAGAAAATTAGAAGAGAGTCCTAATCAACAGATTGTCTTCCAAGGGGAACAAAAAAGCTTTGAGGAAGTCAAGCACTTCTTCTAGATAAAGCTTGACAAATTTGTAAGTGTGTTATACAACACATTTACCTACAATAGCAAGATACAACTGAATAATCCAGAAGGTTACAGATCTGTATTCCTACTTAAAACAGAAGCTTTGTTTGTTTGTACCAGGAGCACACGTACTAGGAGCTTCAGAGGACAAGAACGAAATCAGATCTTCAGCAACTTTTGTACTTCAAAACACTCAGAAGATACCGGTCAGGCATTAGTGCCAAATGAATCTATGTTATCATATTCAATTCACCAATACTCTCAAGGTTCTTCTTTGTACTGCTCTAGCCAACTGTAGATATAGTTTGTTGATCAACTAAGACACAATGGATCCTTCTACCATGATCATGTATTATTGCGCCTTTACATAAAGGCAACACATGATTCAGAACACCTAATGCAGTACGGCAATTATCAAAACCACAAAGCAACAAGTTTTTGGAAACTACTTTGGGTTCAACATTTTGCTACACCTCTAAGTTTTCCTTCACACTTGTGCTGGCACACGTGCATATACATAACAGACCAGAAGAAAGCAGCTGCATACCCTGTAATCATAAAAGCATATGTACCTTGGAACTTGCCCTTGTAATGTGTCTGTCCACTTGAAATTCTGAATATACCTCAACTTGCATTCTTGGGAAGAGTCATCCAGTGAAAGGATAAAACCTATGGAATAAAAAAATGTACCGACAGGCAGTCTCAAAGTAAGAAACACAAACAAGTAATAAGAAATGTGGATCAATGAGAATATGGATATAGACAAAGAAATGTTTCCTGCTGTACCACTCAAAAACCTGTGTTACTTCCTGAGGCTTTTATTCCTCAATATCTTGAGAACAAGATGTACAAAAAACCCAAACTGGCTACTACAAGAAACTGCTTGCCCAGCAGCTTACCAACACAACCCTGCGAGTCTTGATTGCTCAAGGAAAACCTTGCAGATGTCTGCAAGTCCTGTATGGTGACTAGCTGGAAGTTAGACTGACCCACGTATAGGATGGCTGAGGTTGCTCAAGGAGAGTGAGTGACTGTCCCTACCATCATAGTGGCCACCAGGAAACTCCAGGAAAAGCTGCCTGGTTAACAGGGAGAGGGAAAAGCACTTATAAGCATGGACTCACCTAGTCATGATCTCTTTTGTCTCCAGGGCTACAGGAAATTGGTTCTTTATGTCCAGCAGCCCAGAAAGCAGCAGTCAGTGGGATGAAGCTCATGCTATGGGATGTTCAAATCCTAGCATATGCAGACCCAAGAAATTTTTCAGGGAGGAGTAAGATGGACCTTGGTCTGATCAGGTCTTACAGACTTCAAGAACTCAAGACTTGCAACTGCAGCTATTGGGGCTATAGTTCTAGGTGCTGTCACATGATTATAAAGACAGAAAATACTTGTTCCTTTCACATGCAGAAGATTTTAGTGACCAAGCATAATGTTTTCCTGAAGAAACTCTCCAAATCTTGTCTGCAGCAACATTGACTGTAATCTTACCTGCATCTAGAATGTTGCATTAGCTGGGACTGAGTTCCCAGGGACTGAGGAAACTAAACCAACTTGAGCTGCTTCACTTCCCACAGACTGAAAGATCAGAGTTTCTATGAATCAGCTGATTCCTGAAAACTTGGGCCTAAGAAACTTGTCTGAGCACCTGACTGCTAAGAGAAAGTTATCAAAATATTGGCAGGAGGAAGGTTTCAAGGGAATGCATCATCATAGGTGACCATCTGCTGAAAATGTAGATTACTAAAATGAAAGTCCAATATCTACATTACTGAAAATGTAGATACAACGCTAATGAGTGCCCATATATACACCTAAGACAAGCAGCAGCAGAAGTGTAAACCTGCAACAAGTCTATTATCTAGCATTAGACAAACCAGAAGTTTACACTGAAGAGCAACTCCTATCAACTAATTTATAGCCTCAATTTATACTTAAGAGCAATACACCACAATCTAAGAAATAAACATTTTCTCCTCCAGCAGGAAGAAGAATGAAGTTAAAAGCAAGAGGACAGGACTGCCAACACTAACTACTGGCAGGGTCTCAAAGGACATCAAAACTTGCAGAAAGGACCTGGTGAGTACCTATGACTGGTATTAAGCATAGAACCCATGAAGATACCCTCCTTCCCGAGAAGTGCAAAGCTTCTTCACAGAAGATTAGCACAATACAAATTCTGACAAGTGTCATTAAAACTGAAGTTATATACCTCTTGATGTATTAGCAGTA
Organism: Phaethon aethereus; assembly: GCF_964289735.1. Classification (NCBI taxonomy): domain Eukaryota; kingdom Metazoa; phylum Chordata; class Aves; order Phaethontiformes; family Phaethontidae; genus Phaethon; species Phaethon aethereus. The sequence goes on along the minus strand of NC_138576.1, from coordinate 108,851,655 downwards.
TTGCTAATAAATATTCCCACCTTGCAAGAGCGAAAAGTACAAGTCAGTTGCATTCTTCATCATTTCTGGATTACAACTCAAGTCTGTAAACAGCTCCAATAGTCGTGTTCGAGATAATCTCAAATCACTGCATGGATGGGGGAAAAAAAGAAAAAATAAACCTAAGAAATTCTACCCAAAAATGTGCTATTCAGAAAGTACCCACCCATGTATACCACCACCCTTTTGGCTAAGAAAGTGAAGCTAACCATTCAATTTAGCTATCTGAAGGCAAGGAAAGATATTTTGTGAGGAAGATGCCAATAAATACAGAAGAATGTTCCTTTCTCCTCCAGATACATACGACTGACTCCTTAGTTTAAAGTACAATCTATTTTGGACAGACAGCAATGGATAATCAGTAGTCATTATCAATCTCTTGTTCTAACACAAATTAAAATAACTATGCCTTTATCTACCAAGAGGTTGGGTGCAGGGGGAGAGAAGAGAAGCAACAAGCACAAACGTTCTTCAACATTAGAATGGGATGACCATATGAAGAGATAGGAATAGATCTGCAAAATAAGACAAGATCTCTTTTCATTATATTCCTATCTACAATAGAACATTCATGCCTTATTCACTTATGGAAATTACTTTAAGTAATCTTTTGCAGAAGAATGCAGCGTCATCAGAAAGACAATGAAATGTTTAGTCTTTTGCTTCTGCATTATTATAATAGCCCTTGCTATACACTCAGAGACTTGAAAACTGGATAATTCATTCTTTGTAACTAAATGTTCAGTGTTATCAGTGTCTTCTTGTCTCCCAACCTACGCATTTCTTGTCATCCTCAGAATAAAAACTGAAGAGTAACCATTACTTTCAAGGATGTCCTCTAAACTGTGAGAGACAGAGTGAAGTTAATCACAAGTACGCTTACTTGCAAACCTTCGTTGCAGCTGGAGTCGTTGCTACCCCATAAAAATTAAATGAAACGGGAGCTGTAGCCTTCAAAGGGTTGCGATGAAACCAGTGGGTCATCTTCTTTTTGTAGTGCTGTTTACGCCAAACCTGAAGTGTGGAAAGACATGAATAGCTCCAGGAAAAGGTACAACTGAGATGCTATATATGTTATGTTCCTCAGCTGACAAAAATATATTCCAAATGCAAACAATTATGAAAAATATTAATTTGGAAAGTTGTATATCATTACAGAGAAAAAAAATTAGATTTCTTTTTTTCCATTTGAAACGCTAAGCTTCCATATGCCTTGCCTTCATCATCCATGTACTTAGTTTAAGAATTTCACTCTGTTGAAATAAAACAGTCACCTCAGAAAGCGTATGTAAGTTAGGCAAAAAGCTATTACCTACTTTGCTCTATATTACTGCATACTTTCTTACTCAAAAACCCCGACATTCGTTACCTCCTCCATAAGGCTGAATATTTCCCATGTAATTTACAGGTATATTTCAATTCACTGAGATCATTATATTGTGTCTGGTGAATCTATTATTAGCTTTTGTTGCAGCACTGTTGATATAGATGCAACTGCAATTATGTAGTAACCCTTGCTCAAAACATGGATATATTTACATACATGTAACAGTACAGCTAAAACAGACCATCTTCTACCTCAATTTCAGCAAACATATCTAACATAAGCATTCCAATGAGCTTTCAACAGCAGTGCACGGTGGGAGAACAAAACATAACAGGCAAACGTTGAAACAAGGGAGGTCCGTACTGGATAACAGGAGAAACTTCTTCGCCATGAGGGCAGTAGAACTGAGGAACAAGTTGCCCAAAGAGCTTGTGTGCTTTCCATCCTCAAAGGCTCTCAAGACCTCACCGGATAAAGCCCTGAACCACCTGGTCTGACCTCTGAGCTGACCCTGCTCTGAGCAGGGTGTTGGAAGCTCTAAGACCTCCATCACCTTATCATCCCTTTTGTATCTTTTAAGTTCATCGTTATAAAACACTTTTCAGCTTTGCTGGGGGGGGAAAAAAAAAAAAAAAAAGATCTGCCAAGCAGCGACCCCCTGCCACCGTCCAGGCCTTCCTGGCCGAACAGGGGACTTGTCATGTCAGCACCTATCACGACACCTTCACCCACCTGCGCAGCGGTCTGCACAACGGGGATCCGCTGTCACACCGGCAGCCAAGGCACGGGGCACTTTGGCAGGCACTTAATAAAACATCTTCCGCGTCCAAACCGCCTTTACCCCCCGCACTCGACAGAGCACAGGGCGGGTTCCTCGGCGAGAGCCTGCCCGCTGCCGACCGCCTCAGGCCCGCGCCGTCGCCTGGCCAAAGTCCGCCGCGGGGCTGGGGGCACACACCGACCGACGACCGCCTCGGCGTGCGGCCCCTTTCACAGTAGTAGCCGCGGTGCCGCCCGGCCCCTCGAGCGCCGCCGCCACCAGCGAGACAGGCACAGGCGCCGGGACGCTGCCGGTAACCGCCCGCCGCCACTTCCGCCCGGCCCTGCCCCGGCGCCCGGCCGTGCGTCAAACACCCGCCGCCGCAGGCAGCGCCAGCGGAGAGCCGATGACATCGTCCCCCGCGGTCCGACCGCATCGATCCCGCCGGTTATCCCCCCGCCTCACCGGGTGTCACTGGCCCCGCCGCTGGGGTCTCCCTCCGGGACAGCCGACGGAGGCAGGCCAGGCCCCGCAGCCCTCCCCCGGTAGGGACCCCTCAACGCCACAAACAGAGGCGGGAGCGGAGGAGACGGCGGCCCGCGGCCGCAGTGACGCCCCTGCACAGGAGCGCCGCTGCTTACCTGGGGGGTGCCTTCCGCGGCGGCACGACCAGGAGGGGCGCGGAGGGGAGGAGCAGAGCGATCTCCGCCCGAACGCCGCCGCTAAGGCCCAGGCTGGGAGGGCGGGCTCCCTCAGGAGCCACGTGACCTCCGCCATGCCACATACCGAGGCGGAAGTGGCCGCTTCCTCCCCCCCCCCCCCCCGCCCCGCCCCCGTAGCTGGGGGCGCCTCCGCCTCGATAGCAATGGCGCGGGAAGGCGGGCGGGGCCGGCGCAGCCTACCTCGCTGGGCGGCGCTGGCGGGAGACACTCGCCGCGTTCGGTTGTCGCGGCGGCGGGGCTGGGCTGGGCTGGGCTGGGCCGGTGGCGGGCGCGGGGCTGGCGGGAGCGGCTGCCCGGCGCGGTGCCCCGGCCCGGGGTGAGCATGGTGCCCTAGTGCTGGGGCTATGTCGGAGGCGGCCCGGAGCCTCCTGCAGCGCTGGGGCGCCAGCTTTAGGAAAGGCACCGACTTCGACTCCTGGGGGCAGCTGGTGGAGGCGATCGACGAGTACCAGATGTGAGTGCGGAGGCCGGCGGCTCCCGCCGGTCCCCGGCACGGCCCCAGAGCCCCATGCGAGGGGCTGGGGGGAGGGAGCGGCCTCCGGGCGGGGCGGGGCGGGCCGGGGGGGGCCCTGCTGGGCCTAGGCCGCGGCCCCCCCATGCCCTTCAGGCCCCGCCGGCGGGTCCCCTGCCCTTGGCTGAGGCGCGGGGCCGTGGGTCAAGGCGTCCCCTGAGGCGGGGCGGGGTGCGGTGGGGGGGTCGCCCGAACCTGCCGGGAGCCGCCCCGTCGAGACCGGCAGTCGGTAGCGGGTGCGCGGCCGGGCGCAGCCTCCTCGCTGGGGGCGAGGCGGGAGCGGCCCGTCCTTTTGCGAGGGTGGCAGCCGGCTGGCGTGGAGCTGCTGGGCGCCCCGGGCGTGGGCCCTCGGGGAGGCCGTTGGTGGAGCCCCATGGCGACGGGCACCGGTGGGCAGGGGTACCCCCATCCCATCGCCCTCTCCCCCGGGCACCGTGCTTGTGGGGAAGGGGGGAGCCGGCAGAGGCAAATGGGCTGCCGAAGCATCAGCCTTCCCCCAAAAGACTGCAGAGGACCCATCAGGGTGAAGACCGGTCCATTGCACACTTGTGTGTTTTCAGCCCTGATGAAACCGGGGTGGGAGATTGGGGAACCTGGCAGCCCCGGTTGGATGGGCTGGCACTGGGCGGGACTGCACCATCCGTGAATCCTTTGGTGTCAGAGGAGTCCTGGCACTGTAGGGCACTGTTGATGGTATCCTTAGGAACACACCTGGTAGCTTTAGTCAAACGCTCTCCTCTACTACTCTGTTCACCATGAAGGTGAAAGTTATTTCCTTGCGCTCCCAAGTATTGCAGGCTAAGTTTTTTATGGTGAATTTTCTGGAAGAAGTCCAGAGGGTTTGCACTTGTTCCCCAAAAGAAAGTCAGCTGAAGACATGACCTGTGAGAGATCTTCTAGTGCTATTCAGGCCTATTCAAGTTACAGGCTGTAACTGCACTGGCTACCAATTCAGTTGCCGTTCAAAGTAACTAGCCTGCTGGCCACATACAGCATAGTCATGAGATGCTATAATCTCATCATTTCATTCACTCACCAGACAGGATGATGCAAGCTCAGTTACTTGCAGTTTGCTGATGGTTTTTAGAGCAGGGCAAGCTGTTACTAAAACCTTGGCACAGGGATGAAAAGAAGTTCTCTTCTAGATCTCTATCTCAGAAGAAAAAGAACAATCATTGGAAAGTAAAAGAAGATATTTTTAATAACTGCCCTTATGTGGACATCTACAAGGAGTCCAGTAGGATCCTAATGCTTTAAACTGTCTTGGCAGTCTCAGCAGGCAGTTTCACATAATGTTGTTTCTTCAGAATGAAAAGTCTTCAGGCTTCTCATTCTGAGCTCGCTTCATCGAGAAGTATGATTGCTAAACATTCGCAGACGGTCCAATTTGAGAGTCAAAGTATAACTTTTGTTCCCTTCCTCCCTGCATCACTTGTGTCTGACAAGAACTGAGGTGTTCCCTGTGCCCTTGCCTTATTCTGACTTTGGAGCAGTGTGATATCTTTGTCAGAAAGCTCCTCTTGGGTAGTTGTATTGTAAGCTGCTCTTACAAGCCTTATCAGTGAGTTTCTGCTGAATAGAGTAGTCATCAGTAGATGAACTCCGTGGTGCCAGGAGGGAGAAGAAATGGGAGAGAAGATCAAAGGATTACAGGGAGATATTTCCTAGGGAGGAGCAGAACCTTTTCAGTGTGCATAACTGCTTCTTGCAGATACAGCAGGTAAATTAATAACAATTTCAATCTATAGGGTAGAAGTTGCAAATGAGCACAGGGCAAGATACCTACATGTAGCTCTGGAGAGACCTAACAGCATGGCTTTATGCTGTTGCCTTCTCAAATGGCAAGCTGAGGTGGGATGAACAAGTGTGTTGCTGCAGTTGGCTGAGTGCTGCTAACGTTGGCAAGGTCTGTACTGATCAACACAGGGGAGGCTGGGGAGGAGCTGTGTGCGGTGACCTTGCTGACATTGAGAAACATTTTCCTGAATCTAAGCTAGTTCAGTCCATGGATTTAATGGCTGCTGATGTAAAACACAGTTATTTGCCTCCCGTGTCCAGGGGGACCTACATCTGCTCAGGTCTTCATGTTACTCCTGGAAGTGCAGGAAGCTTGGTGCAAAGATTGGCCCTTGTTCATTCAGGCGCTTACTCATGCAGGAGCCCCCCTGAGCTGCCAGCAGTGCCTTCCCTGTTGTGAATGTCCCTGTGTGTGGAACTTGGTCTGATCCAACTTTGAACAAGCTTCAAGTGGGATGCCAGATGCGTTTATTTGGATTAGGGTGTGTTTTTTTTATTAGTGACGAATGGAAAGAGGGTTGTGTTACTGATGCTTGCAGAAATGTTAATACTGTGATGGTGCCTGTTGCGGGTGGCATATTGCTGCCATGGTGGTATGTTTTAAATCATTACTTTTAAATGCCCTTTCTACATGTCCAGTGTATCATATCAGTGGGATGGTAGGGCAGGAGTGTCCATTTGGGTTCAAGCGTATTTGTGCTTTTTGTCTTTTCCCAGGCACCATCTTTCCCCCTTTATGAAGGGGGACAATGCCACCGAGTTGTGCAGTTACCTTGTCCTGTTTGGTTGCCTTTTTGCTGGTGCTAGTTAAAATCTACAGTGGCCTCAATCCTTGTTTCTTTTTTTAAGAGTGCCTATTTTTAGGAAAAGCAAAGAAATAATTAAGTTCTGATTTTTGTGTTTGTTTGATTCTGACACAGGCTTTGATGGTAATCTGTTTTGGTGTTTGCATCTTGGTGTATGTATTTTAAGCTCTCCCAGGCTAATCCCCACCGCAGTGGTGGCGAGAAGCTGAATCCCTTTAACAGTGCAAACTTGTGAGGTTCCAGACGGAAGTGTGTCACGATGCCCCAGTACTGCTGTCCCTGGGCCTCCCCTCAGCCCCCAGTCCCCCCTCCCCCCTCTGCTTTTAAAAATAAAAATTATTTACAGGGGATGGCAACAATTGCCCAGAGGGTTTTTCTTCTTTAATGTTCCCCTTCCTCCCCGGACGGAAACTGTTAACTCTTCCCATAGCTTCCCTCTCTAGCTTCCTTTCGCTTTCTGGAGCTGTTTGCTTGCAAGTTACTTTGCAAACCCCTTGGTACTCCCGTCTCCGTGGTGACCAGGGGTGGGGTCTCTGCTCCGCATGGGATGCTGACAAATGTGCGCGGATCCACCCCGGCAGCCTGGGCCAAGCCGCCCTGTGCCTGGCTTGCAGCGCTGGGAGAGCGTGCCGCCGTCGCCTGGGGTGCCCGGACCCGCGCCTCCTGGCAATCCGACGCGCCTCAGACCCTCCCCGTGAAATTTATGTGGGCTTCTAGCGCAGTGGGGATTGTTTGTCATTGTAAAGTAAGGGGATGGGGAGAGGAAAAAGGTCCGTGCTTATAAAGGGGCTCTTGGCTAGAAGGACCTTCTTAGCAGTTCTTCCTTCATGATACGTTATATATGTAGTCTTTCCTGCCTCATGTAGTTGCCTGCTTTGTCCACCTTCTAGGTTTTTTCAAGTATGGCCTGCCATGGTTATAGAAATCTTTATTAAAAAAAACTCGAAAGCTATGTGGAGCAGCAGTCTGTGAACGTTTTGGCTGACATGTTTTCTGGAGACTGGGGGTGTGTGTGTGATTCTGTGTTGTGTTCCCACTCTACAATTTTCTTTCCCCCCATCCAGATTAGCAAGGCATCTACAAAAAGAGGCACAGTCTCAGCACAACAACTCAGAATTCACAGAAGATCAAAAGGTGAGTATTGCTGTTTGCTCAGTCAAGGAGCTTGACTCGTAGATGTTGATGTGTATTGTGTGGTTTGGTTTTTTGTCTTGCAGACCAAAGCATTATGAGACCTTTTTTCCTCCTTCAATACACGCAAAGAGAAACAGAGCGCAGCATGGCTAAAACAGTTGCTGTCATTAGATGTGACAGATGCTCTGCTGTGTAATACTGAATGTCACGCATGCTGGCCAGAGTCCTTCATAACCTGGGTGTTTCTTCATTTGCATGACCTTTTGATAACTTGCTTATACAACATTAGCACAACTTAATGTTGTGAAGTCTGAATACAAAATGTCTTGAACTGCAAACATTGAGGTTGTTAGCTTAACATGTAACACCTGACTGGGAAGGGTCCTGGCAGAATACTCCCTAGTAGTACCTTAGAATGTTATTTGTTTATAATCTTCCAAAATACTGAAATTACTTTTCTTCTGCCTCTCTCCCCTCAGTTGAAAAGGCTGTTTCTTGTCTCAGCATCATATTAATGCAATTCTGTGACAGGATTTAAGAGGAAGATGCTACCTGAGGTCTCATACACTCAAGCAAAAGCAAAATAAAATCTTTTGAGATATGAGGCCCTGCTAAATTTTCATGTCTTGTATAAAGGCGTGTTTTTCTTAGGAACACCAAATTAGAGAGCCCCTGTATTTCCAGATTTCCAAGTCATAAGATCACTTGTTTGAGCAATGGCGTTGCCTGAAAATTAACATTTGCTAGCCCAGAATCTCACCTATGGTAATAGAGTGCTAGAGTAATGGGATCTGTATTTGGAAATGTTGGTCCTGAAAACAGGTCCTGGCTACAGAAATTGGAGATTAACTTGATGTGTTTAAAGAAACTCATTACAAAGAAATACAGCTTTACGTAGAGTCTGACAGAGGTTTGTAACTGCTGCGTTGACATGTACCGGTAAGAAAGCAAAGAGCCAGTCTTCCATGTTCTGTTTACCTTCTGTAAAGAAGGTAAGGCTCATGATTGTCGTAAAAAGAGTCACATTCTTGGAGAAGGATTTGGTCAACCTTTCCTGAACGGAAGGCTTGGCAGCCTTGTTAATGTCAGACAGCTGCTTACTCTTTGATTGCTTCTGCTTTCTGCCCCTTGCTGGTAGCTTTCTCCATCATTGTTGGCTAGAGTCATCTTTACTGCATGCTTCCCCTCTGTGGCTACTTTTGAAAATATGGTTACTTCATGAAGGCGAAGCTGTTAATCTCATTTCTGGAGGCATCATCTCCTGTGAGTATGGGAACCAGAACCACACAGGGCTTTGCTTCCAGATGTTCCCTGAATCTTGTGAAAAGGACCTTGGACCAGATTGTGGAAGTGAGTGAGGTCAGCTATGAGAGGAGGCCTGGGGGTCTCAGGAAGCAGAGATAACTGACCTCAGATGTTAGATGCACAACTGCGATCATGTCTTAAGGTGACAGTCTTCTGAAAAGAGGAGTGGCTGTTTTGAATCCTTGCAGAGGGATACCTGTTTCTAAAGCTGATATAACTTACCAAAGAGGTTGACATTTATATCACTTGCGGTTTTTGCTGATCAGTAAGGGGCTGATGCACTGAAACTTTGAGCCTGGTTATCAAATAGTGATGCCTGTTTCATTAACCACATACACAGCTGAATTCCCCAACATTTTGTTGAGAGAACATTCTCTTTCCCTCCTCTACCATGAGGAATGCTAGTTGCAACAAAAATAAGAGCCTTGCTATTGCTTTGAAAGAAGCACTTAAAACTCTGTACAGCAAAATCTTTTAGTCTGATGTCAAGCTCCTTGCTGTTCTCGTCTCTATTTCTGCAGGAGCTCAGCCAGCATAATCTAGTGATCATGACCAATTACTGTCATCGCTAGTATCATCCACTTGGCATGTAGGAGTAGAGTTTAGCACGCTTCTGGGTTTTCAAGCAGTTTGGTTAAACAGAAGTGTATCTTCTCTCTAGCCACCCTTCAAAAAATCTACGTACCAAAACAGCTACTTTTGCTCAGCTAAGTTCCTGATGGTGCATTCACCGGCATGCTATTTCCTCCTGGTTCCACAAAATCTCTTTCCCTAATATCTTGTCTTTCTGAGGTTCTGTATGTCATATGAGAGCCACTTCTTGATTTTTCTGAGTGTAGAAGAATGCGTAAACATCAGGGTTTGCTTATCTGATATTACTGGCCAAGGCTGTGCACAGAATTTCATGTATTGGAGTGAAGCTAATTATGATTTCCAGTTGCTTGATCTTACCCTCATTCCAGTCTTTGCATAGATTTACAGTTAGATGTTTTCCAAAGGAGCATGCGTACTGCTGAGAGTTGCTGTGAGGCGGCTGTTTCTTACTTGACATACTCTGTGGGAAAGATGGATTTCAGCAGTGATTCCTCTGTACCAAGGGAAAACTGCTATCTGTATAGCTAAGGGGAAAGGACAAGACTAGGTTCAAATCCTCATCCCCATCTGTCTGTATAAACTTTTACCATGTTTGGGTTTATTTCATGCATCACAGGTGGTGTTACAGTGCAGATATGGCCACACCATAATTGATGGTGTGTTACTTGCTAATGTAATCATACAATCTGTTAATCTAACAACACTTGACGGATACCACTGACTTCTTTGCGAGGCATACTGTGAGCCAGTTATCATTTATCTTATAATAAATGTATTGTTTATGGTAAGAATTCAGACTTTTAAATATTAATATCTTACCTTTTTGCTCTTGATCTGAAGAGACTTTTAAAACACTGTATGCCATTTCCCTTGGTGGAGCAGACTAGTCTCCAGAATCTGCCGTTTATTCCTGGATTTTCAGCTTCTGGGGGGTTGTTGTCTTATGTCTACTGCTGGACATAATTCTGGCATTTTAGACCTTAGGGAAGGCTCTGTCTTGACTTGGGTAATTGACAGTGCTGGAATCATCATTCGTGATTGTGAATTTTGTTGAAGAATTTCTCTGCAGATAAATACTATAAACAGCAAATAGTCATCCTGCAACAGCTTTAAGGAGGCTGTGCAACAATTTCGTCCCCGAGAAGCTGTATGTATGGAATATGAACAGATACAGTTAGTGGTGGATTTACCTCAGTCTTAACGTCTGCATCCTGCTGTTCTTTATTTTACCTTTGTTCTCTAAAAAAATCCCGTCTTCATTCATGATCGACCACTGTGTTGTGCTACATGAATTGTTCCAGTTAGGTTTGGCCATGGCTGTCAGCTTGCCTCCAGCTATAGTTACTCTCACCCAGTTCTCTGTGCAATAAATTTGACCTTTAAAGCCCTCTTCTAACCGCAGTTGTTGCTTCTCGTGTAACTGCTTTTGTGCTAGGCTGAGTTTTCGTCAGTGTTAGAAAATCATGCTTTTTATGCAATGGTAACTTGCTGAAATAAGAGCACTGTTGAATGGTCTTAGCATGATTCATTAAACTACTGGTCTCCTAACAGCCTAGACCTCTCTTCAAAGCCAAATTCTGCTTTGGCTCTGTATTTATGCAAACATCTTTGACTGCATTACAGTTAGCACAGTCATTACTCACACAACTGCTCTGAAGAAACCTTGACTACGAGATCAACTGACTTGCTCTCTTTTCAGTTTACATAAAACTGAATCTTAACTATTTTGAACTAGCAAAGTTAATTATGGCTTCCGTCTTTCTAATGAGATGCAGAATGTTTTCCCTGCTGCAAAAAGGAGCCTTTGCATGGGATAGTTGCAGCTGAAAATGATAGCAGTGTTTAGCTGCATTTTTAACTTTTGGATTGGGTGTGGTCCCTTAAAAAAATAGTTATGAATAATGCTTGCTGGGAGCTTGCCATATTTCAATAGATTCCATATAAAACCTATTCTTTACTATTTTAAGACTCCCAAACTTTCTTCAATTAATCTCTTTCTAGAGCTATTATTGCCCTTCAGCCCCCAGGAGGCTGAGGACACAAATTTTGTATTGTTGTTTGACCAGTTAGGAGATACCTAGTTCAGGCGGTTTTGAGCATACACAGTTAAGGATCTGCAGGATAGGGAACAGGGGTGTTGCTGAGCTTGTCGGTGAATTCACAAAGGAGCTAGGGGTTGAGCAGTGCTTCTTGAGACCTCATGTATGGTATGGACTTAATGCTCTGCGAGTGAGACCAGGAAGGGAAGAGCCACGTGAAAATCTGTTTACATCTTCTGATTCTGTGGTGGGGCACAGGGACTGTGTGCTGGCACCCTGCAAACTTGTAGCCCTCTTTCTGTGGTGCAGTCAGAAGCATTTTGATCTAAGACGGAATGGGCATGTTCTTTCGCTCGGCAGTCAACACCCAAAGCATCAGAACAGCTGGGTTTTTGCAAACGTTAGAGCTGTAGTAAAACCTCAGAGATTTCCCCTCCCTTCCCGAGGGAACCTCTAGATTCCTTTCTTTTACCCATTACTTCACACCTTCCTCTTTAAGATTCTACCTTCGCAAATGCATCTTTCCAGATGTTTTAAAATAGAAAAAGGAATTCCTTTTGTTACGCTGCAGCTGATTAGATGGATGTAGTGCATTCTCACCCTAGGGACTGAGAATCTGCTTCTCTAGTACTACCTGGTGTCCTTCCATCCAGCCTGAAGGTACCTGTAAATCCACAACACCTATGTGCGGACCGTGGGTGTGAAAGTGTCAAAATGAATCGCGGACTGTACGTACTCCTTTCTTTTCCAAAAATCTGTGTTTTTCAAAGCTATGCTGGAGATCCAGCTATGGATCTCTGTTATGTGGCGGAATTTATTTTGGGGAGGTAGTAGTTTGTTGACTGAACGTAGACTACAAAATGAACATCCACAGAAATGGAGCTGTAATATTTTTACTCTGCCATGTTTCATGCAAGCATACAGTCATGTTGCTCTATATTAAAATCCCCAGACAGTACACTGCTGCACATGCTACATCCTAGGCAGAGGAGAGAACAGTATGTGTCCTGTGCTAATAGGCATCACTTGCTACTTTCCTGGAAAGTGCTCAAAAGAACTAAATTTTTTGTAAGGCCTCCATACAACGGGCAGTAATATAAACTACGAGGATGTAAAGTCTAGGTTAATGTCGCGTTGTAGCAGGGTGTTTAAGACAAAATGAGACGCCAGTTGGGGAGAAATGGCTTTGAAAGCTTTGATGAGCCTGTGATGGCAGATGAAAATGGGGTATCTGAGGCTTTTACACACAGCTGTTGGCTCTGCCCTGGGGGTATTGATGTCTGATCTGCTTATGATTTGGCTCCTGAACTCTTTCAGTTTTCAGTGTGGTGTGAGGTGAACTGAAACTGGAGCTGCTTAGCTTTTAGCCCAGCTTGTTAAAACTGGTGGTGGCCCAGGAGCTGATGGAGAAGGAGGTGTGACACCCCTTTGCAGGAGAGTCAGGGCAGATGGCTGGGGAAGGTAGCTGTGAAAGCATGCCTAGTTTTTATCTGCTGCAACAAACATCTTGGGGCCCTAAAATGTAACCGTCCTTTAAAGGGAAGTTTTGGCTTTTGACTGATGCCACATAACTTGCCAGATGCCCATACTCTTGAAGTTCTTTGATGCTAGGGTTGTGCTCTAGGGAATTTTTTCCTCCCCTTGCATCCAGCTTGGGGGGAGCTGTTTTAATACTGCCTGATTTAAAAGGAGAGAATGAGTTACAGGTGCATATTTCAACTTCAATCTTCCTTTGGGGGGGGGGAAAGTTACTTTGAAAGTAAACCGCTTTTCTTTGTAGCTTCATTGTTGCTGTTTTTCTCACCCTATAAATGTTCCACAAAGCATTTTGAATTATGTTTGGTCCTTATCTCTGCAGATAGTCTTAGTTTTTCTTCACTAAAACCTTTTAGTTAACAAACTTGTGATGGTCAGGCAAGGTAAAGTATACCATGCAGTTGTGTCCACTCGATGTCGGTTATGGAAGTCTTAAATCCTCCTTTCAGCTGGTAGTAATAGAAACAAATGTGACTGTTGCTGGAGCCTCTCACTTTGTGAGACATAAAAGCTTAAGTAGCGCTTTCTTCAAAGTAAGACTGCTAGCAATGGGGTATTTTGAAGCCCTTCCCTCTCTTCTACATTTTTAAATGAAAATGAGAAATTACTTCACAGTTCTGCGCAGGGCTATTTTAAGTAGCTGACAGGTTTGAATCAAAGAATATATTTTATGCTTCACTCAGTTTAAGTGTCTTAAAATTACAAAAATAGAAAGCTAGAAAAATAATCCGCCTTTATACTTCCTCTCCCGCCAAAACCCATAAAAGCAGACTCTTTTTTCAGCGCTGAGATACTGGGCTTCTGTAACTTCTGAGGAGGGTTGACTTGGTCTGCTGAGATTGTAAACCTAATAGAGGAGCTGTAGGCATTTGCCCCTACAAGGGCAAATTAGAACAAACCCCTCAAGTTCTCAGAAGGTAATACACTGGTTGTTTTGGAATTTTTTTTTTTGGCTCTCCCCTATCACTTCAGAACAGTTGGGTTTATAAAAAAGTTTATGATGTGGTAGGCATTATTACAGTTTCTGCTGAGTGAATGGCCCCCATTTCTGTTGATGAGCTGTGGGAGGGGTGTTAAATGACAGATATCTGTTTCATCTATTGCACTTTCAGAAAATCTTGCTTGTGTATAAAAAAAGCTTTTGATGCTGAATGATCTGGTACTGAACAATAGATCTAAGATCTTTGCAAGAAAAAGCAATTGTTTGTATTTATATTTTAAAAACATGTAAATATGGAAGAATACAGCTTCAGTACTGAATTAAGTATTTTTTTTTTTCTCCTTTCAGAAAACCATAGCTAAAATTGCAACATGCTTGGAACTGAGAAGTGCAGCTTTACAGGTATAGCTCTTTTTCCTATGTGACTTCATACTTTAGTGATAGGTAACTTTAAAGCTTTTTAAAGCTAGTTTTGTGTCTTCAAACATCGCCAAAACTTCTCAAAACAGAGTGAACAAACCTTTGAAAACTTGGACTTTACAGGTTGTTAACATGATGCCCCAGGTGGCTGTCTTAAAAACTTTTAAGTGCTGATATGAGCATGTATTGGGGTTTGTACAGGAATTTAACTGCAGGCTTTGTGTCTTTGGTTCTTTGCTTCATTTTCCTCCTTCAGAACTGCTTAGTTTGTGTTCCTAACCGGCGTCAAGTGTAAAAAGATCCCCAGAGTGACCCTTGCACTAATTCAGCTGCTTCACAAATCATAGTAGAGCATGAGGAAGAATGTGTGTGTAGAACAAAAATGAGTTTGTAGTAGTCATGAAAACTGGCAGTGCTGTAGGGAAATGTATGAAAATACTGATTTAGATGCTACTCTTTGGGCTTTTTTCTGTATTGAAAGTAGATGTCATGGGAGTGAATTTCTTTTTCTCTCAGCACAATCTTATCTGCAAAACAAAAGGGAACTGAGAGAAATTTCCAAAAGAGTGTGGATGGAGAAGGGATGAAGCAAGTAAAGCAAAGTTTGAGTTACTGGATTACCTCTTTACTAGCAAAGAGTGGTGACAGGCAAATTTTGCATCAAGTTGCTCACAGCAGCACTCCTGAGTACTTCATGTTGCTGTACAAGGTGCAGCAGCTCCATTGTGCTGCCTTCAGTTGTCTGTGAGGCTGGGATATAGTGACAATTTAGGCAGCATGCTGGAGCTGGACTGATGAGGTAGGGGCTGACCAGTCTCGAGGCTGTACAGTGTTTGAAGAATTATTTTGTTTAGCTCTACCTGTCCTTCTATTTTGATCTAACCTGGGGTGTTTGAACAGCATTGCACTTGTTCTGAGTCACTGTGACTTTGTGATGAGGGCAAGGTGTGTTCCATTGTAGGACAACTTTGTGGGCCAGGTCACATCTCAGAGCAACAGCAAGAAGATGTAGCAATGTCATAAGTTGCCAAACTGAAGACATGATGTCTTGCAAGGACAGCCTTCCTTGCTGTTGGTTCCTCAGCAGTAACTCAAGGATTTTATAACCTCATGTGAGGGTACTAGAACTTCTCATCCACTTCACTTTGGGGAGTGTTTTACTTGCAGCAGTTCTGTTATGGTTTCTTAGCAGAGATGAAAGCAGTTAGTGAGTTTGGTCATCTTTTCCCATTCTTCTAACAGTATGGGTATAGCTGCTTTAATATCCTTCTGTAGTCTTGTAGAAGGTCCCTGTTGACATTTGGGCAAAATCAAGGAAAAAAACCCCAAACATGTTGGGCCTTAAAGAAGTGTTGAAAACATGGGTAATCTTAAGAGATGCAGAGGATCCAATGACACAGTAGGTAAGACCTGATCCTCTGCCTAAAAGAGGATGTCAAGTGTCGATCCTTTTATTTGCACCACTTTTCTTATGCCGGCTCTGCCACTCAGGATTTCAGAATAGGCGAGTTCAGCTTACCAAACTGTCGGTGAACTACCTCAGAAGAAAACATTAAAAACTTTTCATCTGAGTTTCTGTTCTGCTTACTGAGAAGCAGACATGTGCTACAGACAGATGAGGAAACTGCATCATCAGTGTTGGAGAAAGGAGAGATGGGAATCCCTCTTCCATTTGCAGTGAGCTCTTAGCCAAGTGTTTTGTCAAGCTCATGTTGTATACTGTAATTTCTGCCAGTGTTAACAATGTTGGACATGTGTCTTGAACTGTGAATGCTCCTGTTGGGGCATCGCTTTGCAGTAGGGCCTTACAGCTGATCTTGCTTCAGAACAAGTTGATTGGGGAAGAATTAAAATAAGTCCCTCTGTCTTAATGTTCCTGCGTGTAGTAAGCATGAAAGACCAACTAGTTGCTTTAAAAATATTTATCTTGCATTAGAGCTTGGAACATGGGATAAGTTTGTTCTCAATAAATGAGAAGTAATGTACTTTCCACCTCACCTGTGAATCTAATATCTGTTGTGGAGCTTTTGTTTGTTTTTTTTAGGGCATAGCTTGGAAGTAACCTGCTACACTTGAACCAAGAAAGTACCTTGCATGCTTGTTCGAAGATATGGTAGCTCTGTCTGAGGGGAAGGTGCATACTAAGATCTAACTCTTTATTTGTAATGTCCTAGTCCACCCAATCACAGGATGAATTTAAGCTTGAGGATCTGAAGAAGTTGGAACCAAGTAAGTAGTAGCTTTGTATTTTAAGTGAGTGACATTTATCATTACAGTGGAAAATATGACAGCAGCATGAATACTGACTGACCACAATGTGGTTTGACAGTAATGCTGGTTTTAGGTGGTTCTTCCAAATATCTGTTACCACATAGACAAAACCTGGTGTGTATTAAGGAATGTAATGTGGGTAACTTCAAAGTATAGTAGTCCTAATGTTTCAGATAATGGATTCATCTTTATTCTCAAGTAAGTAATACTTTGGGTGCTGCTAATTTTTGCACAAAATAGTAATTTAAGCTATCAGTAGTACAGTATATAATCAGCTGGAAAATTTACCTGCATATTTCTTTCTTGAAGTGAATTTCAACACTTTGTGGTTTTCCACCTTCCAGCATGAAATTTATTTTTTCTTCTGAAAATATTTAACTTGTGCTCATGGTAGCTAATCACCTGTTGCCTACCACTGTAATGCTACCATACAAACGAAGTTAAGAGTCAAAGTGAGGATGTGAGTCAGTCTTTGAAGTGTTTTGTGTGATGATGTTTTTTCCCAATGGATCCTGGGGTGATACTGGGTATGTCAATCCAGAAATAACTTTTTCATGTAGGAAGTATCTATTTATTTGCTACGTTTTCCTTCCCGTAACGCTGGCTGCTTTATTCCTAAAGCATCTTTATGATCAGGGCTTCCACATCTAAGCAATATTATCCTGAATGCTAACATTTATGCAATTCTTGGGGAACAGGAGGTGTGGAAGAGCTTTTTTCATGCTGGTGAAAGCTGGCTTTATTTTGCTTCTGTGTCATTAGGGGGGATGTTGGGGATAAAGACGATGGGCAGGCAAGTGTTTCCACTTCATGAATAAGCTGAGTTTCTCTGCACTCCCATTCTCTAAATAACTGGCACAGGATCCTACAGGGAAGCCTCTCAAGAAGCAGGGCATTAAATTGAGCTTCCTAATGTCTCCACCAAAACATAGAGTCCAAATGCTTTTAAACTGTTCCCTGAAAATGGAAAGTGAAGGTACATTACAAGACTGCTACATCTGTGAAACCCTAGCTCAGGAAAGGGTTTAACTATGTGTTAGAAGTATTAGGTCTTTCTCAATGTACATATTGCACGTCTGGCCTCTGCATCCTCTGATTGGGGATTATTTTGTACAGATACTCCTGCTGTCTGTTTACAAAATATTTGAAATGTTGTAATTATTTAATGACTGTGGATTTTAGACTCCATTGTGCAAATGCCCTGTGAGTGACTGAATAATGGAAGAGGGAGGGGAATCATGTTTTAATTGATAAAACTGTTCTACAAATCAAAAGAAGTGACTGTTGAAGGGTTTAATCAGAATTTACATTCTGCCAACAGGTGTAAAGCCTCCCTTGAAATGCCTCCTTTTCTTAAAAGCCAAAATTTCAATTACAGTGCAACAGTCCGATTGCTTATCTTGCCCTCCATCAGAGAATTTGATCTTTAGCTGTCAAAAAACTGTTCAACAGTGTGAAGTGCATTCAGCCCACACCTCATACAACAAGCAACTATATTAAAACCGAGGAAGAGTGTGTGGCCATCAGTTTTGAAAGACACTGAGTTATTTTCCTCGGAGGAGAATGGGTGCTTCTATGACAACAATGGAACATTGATGTTCTTAATGCTGCTGTCTGGCTTGGATTGTTCTGGCCTCTTTCTCTCCGAATCGTGCCTTTGTTTTGTGTTTTTTAAGTATATCTTGAATAGTAAATCTTAATCAGGCAAACACCAGCCATTTCATAAAACACACCATGAAGTGTTTTAACTTGCGTGTTGTAAATTTTCTCTTGCATTCAACCAGAAAAAGCTAAAAAAATCTGGGCTGGCACTGCAAATAAGTGATTCCTTTGTTAGGTCAAGCCACCCTTCTGTTAGGGTGGAATGAAAACAGCTACACACACAATTTGGCTTGTTTTAATTACTTTTGTGCCTGAAGCTGTCAAAATGGCTGAGAAATTTGGTTTTGGGTGTTGTAACAACCAGGGCCCTTAGATTTAACGTTGTTTTTTTTTTTTTAATCTTGTGTTGTCAAGTTCTAATTTTTCCTACGTAAGCTTGCGTTTCACACTGCTTGGAAAGTGAAGTGGTTGGTCTTGTTTGTTTATAGGATTTGTCACTGAATCTTTTGTGCTAGAATAATGCTACAGGAGGGTCCATCCATGCAAACAGTTCTTTTGAGACTATGCTGTGTGAAGTCATTGCTAACACACTGGATCTCACAAATCCTTTTCTTGTGAAAGCTTATTCCAGTGTTATAGTATGCATTACAAATGGGTAGGGTGGGACATCCCGTGTGCCTGTGTGTGTGGTAATTCTAGCCACTAAGCAACTAGTTTCAAACTCAGTGTGTATGTATTAAACAAGAAGTAGATACTGAGTTGTACTGGGGAGCCTGGTATCTGAATTATTTTGTGTTATCTATTTGAAAAAAAGAAACCTGTAAAGGTATTGTAGGCTGTCACTAAACATCTAAATGGACAGTGGTCTTTGCCAAGTTAGTCTTACTGGTCTTATGGCTCACGTTGATAATTTCTTTTGAAATCTTTCAAGAAACCCAGCTGCTGATAAGATCGATGTGGTATTGTCCAACGTCACCAAAAAAAAAAGGCAGCTTCTGCATAAGAGCCTGCAGAACAGTATTTTTAAAAGATTTCTGTTGGAAAAGCAAGGTGAACGGAGGCCTCGATGCTGGGATCTACCCGTAGTTACACACGTGTAGAACTTTGTGACTCGTGTCCTCAGCAGCAGCATTACAGAGGGGAAGTGCTCTTTCTCTCAGAGGCAATGTGTGTTTCTAAAAACAAAACAAAAACTAAAAAAGCCCAAACCAACCTCTTAAAGCTTGGGTGCCTTACACAGTATTGCAAGGGGGATTCCTGTTCATTGTAACCTTATGTCTTTTTCTGTGATCCGGTTATTTTTATTTAAATCAACTGCAACTCGCACTTGTGATAGATGTAAAGAGGATTTTTCTTTTCTTCAAGGGATGATTGTTGCATTGCTGCTTTATTGCTTTGCTTTTTCTTAATGACTTGGAGTAAGTGTTTCACCAGGCTGAGGTGCTATAGATCCACTTCTTATCCTGATGGTGTTTAAAGGAGCACTGTAGTAAATCGCCATATTACAACTCTGCAAAATTATTTGCTATTGGTGATGAGGCAGAGTTGAAGCTCTTTAAAACTTGATCCACAGCTTTCTGCAGCAAAAGCCAAGAGTTTCTGTATGGTGTTTCCAGAAGTGTTTCTGAGCTAAACATTCAGCATTGCCTTTTTTACCAGCACCCCCGGGATGTCTGAAGGCAGCGTACTCCCATGGGCAGGTCTGGTACCAGTGCCCGTGTGCATGGCCACGGCTCTGTGGCGGGAGGGTGTACGCTCAGCTCTGCCTCCAGGCAGCATCAAGATTTTGGGCGCTGTAAAACTGTTTGCCCTTTTCCTGTGCTGATATTGGTGGAGTATTTTGTGAGTATTTTTGCCCTCTAGTGATGACTGAAATTAATTACTAAAAAGGTTTTTTCAGGTGATGTTCATTCACGTAGTGAGAGAAGCTCGTTACTGGGAAAAGAGAGGAATCTAGCTGGAAGTTGGAAGGAGAACGACTGTAATTTCCATTGCTCTGTATAACATGCCTATGATCTGTAAGAGAATCTCGCTTTACTGTGATTTTTCTGCCTGGGACAATTTCACTTTCTGTCTCTGGTATGATGTAGCTCTCCAAGAGCTGGGGAATTCTGAGTGTGGTAAAAATTCCCCTTCTTTTCCTGAACCTCAGCGGCGCTGGAAGGCGGCTGCTGCTAATCGGCTGCTTTTCTATTGGGAAGTGGCTGTGATTCTTTGCCAGGATGTTGAGAACTGCATTACTGACTGCTCGGAGCAGAAGTCTTTGGAGCGAATGAGAGCCTTGGCATCAGTTTTGTCTGTCACATCTCTCACTGAAGGCAACCTAAAGCTTTCTATATATTTATGTATTGTGTTCAGCTGTAATCAAGCAGTACCTAACCTCTCAGGTGGTGGTACAAAAATCATAAAAAAAAAAAATCAGAATGAGCGAAGACTGGAAGGGCTTTTTGGATTCTTTATAGTTTCCCTGAGGGATTCTTTATTCACTGTAGCATTCAGGTGGTGTCTGGTAAGTTAATGATGGAGCCCACGCTGAGTGATGCGAATATGAAGACAGACAGGAAAGCTCTCCTACACTGGCTGAATTGTAGTGTGCAGAGGCAGAGGGGCCTGGAACATAACTGGTTTTTAAGTACCTCTGGGTATTTGTGTAATCTTAACATTGTTTTAAAACAGTTTTGTTCTGATTCAGTAGTCCTAAAGGGAGATTTCCCGTGCTCTGAGAGGGTTTATTGCAAAGGGAGGCTCAGGGAGAGGACTCAGTTTTAATAGCTCCTTTCCCCCTGCCCAGTCTGGGATACTCACTGTCTGCTAGGAGAGTGCCTTTCCCCGCAGGCGTTCTCTTGTAAATTTTTAGGCCCTTCAGCCATCCTTGAATGCTTATTTCTTTCACATGCTTTTGGAATTTTTGCTTTTACTTGTAAATGCTTTTGGAAATAACAGCTAAAGTTGTGATTACTGAAATGTGAGTAAGTTTCCAATACAAATGGCAAAGCCATTCTCCACCATATGCTGGAGAGTGTAGTCTGTGTCTCTGGGGCTTGATGCTCAAATGTTGCACTGTATCTTTTCTGAGTTTTGCCAATCTGCCCAGATATCTGAGGGCAGAAAAAAAGAAAAAACAAACAAGCAAACACACACACAGACACGCCCCTGCAAAACCCCAAAACACATGCATGAAGAAGTGGGACATCTCAACTAAGCTATGTGTTACCAGCATGCTTGGACTCCCACAGAGCTGTCTGAATGTGCAGCATACATGTGTGCTGAAGTGTGTCAGTTCTGGAGACTTCAGTCTGTTTGGAGCTGATGCCAGTAACGGCACCACCCTGCTTTCAATAGCCACCAAAGATTGCTACCATTACCTCAGGGCCTGTAGCTGTTTCTCATGATGCTTTTGGTTATTGCTGTCTCTATCTTCCTGGGCTGTGTGAGTGTGGCGGTGATTTTACGCTGGAGTTGCAGTTAGCCTGGCTGAATGCTACAGTGATACAGCCCTGATCAGGACTGTACTGGTGTTTAAAACATAAGAGAAGGGTTGGGTTTTTTGTATGATCCGATTATTTTTAAAATATTACTATTACTTGTGTGTGTGAAGATGCTGTGAGAATGGACATAGCTGTGCAAAGTAGCAGCATTAATGCTTGTATATGGATATAGATTGTTATTTTTTTCCCCTCTCTGCAGTCTTAAAGAATATCCTCACTTACAATAAGGAGTTCCCCTTTGATGTTCAGCCTGTCCCACTCAGGTAAGAGAGAACTGGATCACTTTATGTACAGATACGTATCTGAAACAGAGCATAGCCTGGGACCTGGTGTACATCTGAAACACTAGAATTTCTAGAGCCACCTACTTGCTGTACTGCTTTGGGTAAACTGGCTAAGAGAACTTTTGAACTCTGTTTGTCTAGGTACCACTAAAAATCAAGCCCATGCTTTTGGTAAAATCAGGATTTGGTACATCCCTGCATCTCTTTGAAATTGCCAGTGTTGTCTCATGTTTTTAGACCCTGTGCTTTCTACTGGGCTGAGCTCCTGCAGTCTCTGTCAGAGTGTATAGATACAGGTAGTAATTAATAAGAAGTATGAAATGACATTAAAGCATGTTGCCCCTGCTCTATACTCAAGTGCTGACTTGTGAGTTGAAAGACAGATGATGAATGAACTTTGGTCTCATTCTTCTTTCTCATGTCTTACAGGAAGATTTTAGCACCTGGAGAAGAGGAACACTTGGAGTTTGAGGAGGATGATGAGGAAGGAGGAGCTGGAGCAGGGTCTCCAGACTCTTTTCCTGCTAGAGTTCCAGGTAGGGGCACTAGCCTTGCCATGCCAGCCTATGTAGCATGGGTAGGGGATTCTTAGAGACAAAACTTTTTTCCACCTGTGATTAGAAAAGTTTGGGAGAAGAGCAACAGGCTAATGTAAACGCTAATGCTGTATTGGAGAACCACAAAGGTGGACAGTGGATTTTTTTTTTTTCCTCAGCAAACAATATCTTATTGCAAAATAGTTTTATGGATAACCTGTGAGAGTGGTACCATCTACCTCAAATAATTAGCTTTTGTTCTTTGTTCAAACTCAGTATTTTCATTCTGTGCACTCTCTTACCTGTACTATGTGAAGTGTTTCAAATGTATTCAAATGTAAATTGTGGCAATGTTTCTCCTGCAAGGAGCATCCCATCCTGCTGGAGGTGTGATAAGTTGTTGCTGGTTATTTTTGTGTTGCATCGACTGGTGAGACAATGGCTTAGACTAAAGCTAAGCTCTGAGAGGATAAAGAGGGGGTAGCTTTGGTTTTGATAGCTTAAATCCTTGTCCATGTGAAAGCACTTGTAGAACTGGGTATACCTACAGATTCTAGAGAAGGTCTTCCTGTAAATTCAGCTTCTGAATTTACTGGGTGAAGGAGTAGGATGTTCCAACAGAGGTTCTTTTGGTTCCTGGTGTAGTTTCCTTGCAGAAGAATCAAGTTTCTATTTTCAGAGCAGGTTGGCAAACTTATCTTTCAGGAAGGAGGTAACAAGTAGGAAAACTAGTACTGGAATTATGGTCGAAAGAGCTGGCATGTTGCATTACTTATGCTTGGAGAAAACACGTGTCTCTCCTTAAATCTGAGCCAATGCATGCTGCTGAATATGATCCCTGCAGGCTATACCGATGTAGCTATGCACAGCCTACGGTTGTTTATGCTAAGCTCACAAATAGGCTAGAATATATTGTGATATTTTACTGCTGACATTTACTATCTTGATCCTTGTTATTCACCATGATAAATCCATTTAGGAAGATGCATTCCATCTGTCCAAAGTACAGCAGAGAGATCTTGAGTAGCTTTTGGTATGGTGGTGAATCAATAAGGGTGTGACCATTACCACAGTGCCAACAGCTCTGTGCAGTCCATTAGAGCTGTGTGCAGATAGTGGACATAGAAGCTGTGTATATGCTTAAGAAAGAGTCTAAGTTGATGATGATACAGAGATTTGAGTTTACAGTTAAATCATTTTCAAAGAAGTAGGGTAGCCAAATTGCAAAGAGGAGAGGTTTGGGGCATATACTTTCTTACAGAATTATTCCTCAGTAAGACCATACTTTTAAGAGGAGGCGAGAGCAACTCCTGAACTTACTGATATTTTACATTGTCATCTACTTAATAAACTGCATATCTGACTCTTCTGATTTTTTTTTTTTTTTTTTTTTTTGCAACAGTAAACTTCCCCCTATCTACAATAATCTAAACCCCTAAGGTGGTTTTGTACTACTTGAACACATATCTTGTATTCCCCATTGAATGTAAATTAGCGTGGTATTTCTTACCCGGTTGGAAGTTGGTCTGTTGCTCTTTCTCTGGGTGATGAGGCTTAAACAAAAGCAGTTTGCAGACTTCTGGGGTGAACCTTGTAAGTAAAGTCAACTTTTCATATTGAATTGATAGAACTGTGTTGCACTCTTTGCTTCTATATGCCTTTAATCCATAGTGCATAACTGTATTGTCTAACTGACCATGGTCTTGTCTTCTACATGCATGGCTTCATCGTTATCACATTGCACCATTCATCTAACCCAGGAGCCAATGAAGGTATGATAACCTTTTAGTATGTACAGTTATTTCTTTGATCCTATTCATGTAGCTGTGATGTTCTTCATTCAGCTCTTAGTTTCAACCCTCAAAATGCAGTCTTTGGTAACAGTCATAGTACTAGGCATCTGTGTGTTGATCTTCATTTGCCGTCAGTACTAGAAAAAGGGAAGGTCGTATTTGGTGATGCACCTTACATAGCTCTCTAGGAGTCCTACTCTGCTAATAAAGGCATTCTGACTTGCACTGTAGCCAAAGGTAGGTGTAGCTAGATTTTCTTTAGTGGAATGCACGTTTTTATGAGAAATCTTACACAAAGAGTACTTACGTAGCTCCGATTTCTGTGCTGTATGGAGCTGAACTGACCAATGGCTTGCTGCCTCTAACAGCAAATATTTCCTGCCTTTCTCCTGGTTATATACCTCTTTATTTGAGTGCTGTGCTAGCAATGGATTCTTCTGTGAACTCAGCAGGAGACTTGCCACTTTTTGCCCTTTCTCTGAATTGGGGTTTGGGAACGGAGAGACTGAATAGCTGTGCCTTGGTGGCAGTGGGCTGTTGGGTTGGCTCACCTTTGTGTATCTGAAATGCACTTGGAGGAGGACACTTAACTTCATCTGGAGATGCTCCCTTCCCCCTCTGGCAACGATGCCCTGCGGTTGTCTCTGGAATGGCTGGCAGTTTTCTCATGAAAAGCCTCAGTGTGAGCCTGCTGAAGGCTAATGGGCCCAAGCCATGGTGGCAGACTGGCAGTGCGATGCCCAGCCTCGGTAAAGTTATACCATAGAGAGGTTACTGTCAGCTAATGGCTCCTATGTGAAATGACTACAAGAGGCTTCAGTTTTGAAGGACCTGCTTGGGTGGTTGTGGCTCGCACGAGGCAGGTCACAGTCAGCTGCTTTAGTTCATTGCTGGCTTGGCTGCTCTCTGGCTGAGGCAGAAAGGAAACCACGTTCCTTGGAGACCCTCCGTCTTACTGGTCTCTTACCTGTGGGAAGTGAGCTTGACTTTTCTCTTCAGTTCAACTGTGCAATTTCTGGAAATTCACATCTGGAAAACATTTTTTCAAGAAGAGACTAATTTTTCTTAAGCCACTATTTTTATAATGAAAGCCAGTCTGATGCCTCTTTCAGGTGGTTTTTCTGTCAAGTATCCCATCACTTAGTCCCTTTGAGTGACGGATAGGACAACAGAAGGTTACAGTTGTCCTTGGCTCTCGGGGGCATGCTGCTTTTAGAAGACAACTGAAAAATGGCAGAACAAAGTTTTGTGCCAAAGAGAAGACCAGCTTGCTTCTACCTTCATTTAGATTGAAATAAAAAATCTGTCTTTGAACATCTGTTCAAGAGAGACAGTAGGATTAAGTGGAGCGTGTATGCTGCTTTGCAGAAATGGGCACTCTCTCCTAAGTTTGCTTTTTAACGTTTCTCATACTGCAGCCAGAAGCCTGTCCCATTACTTCAGAATGGTGGGTCAAATTCTGATGTGCTATGTTGTGAAGTGTCTGTAGATGCAGTACCTTGGAGGTCATGAGTCTGCTAGCAGCCAAGACAGGAAATACAGAAACGTGCTGCATCAGAGATGTGAATTCAAGTCTTGCTGATGATCCTGAAAGAGGGACTGGGTGTGGGAATGCTCATGAAATCTTGCTGAAGCTGTGGCTCTAGTTCTAAGAGCAGAGTACATGGTCCCCTCTTGCAAAGCCGGCCTCTATAGCAGGACAAAAACTCCTTGGTTCTCCAGCTCCTCAAGCAGATCAAGAGGAAAAAAAGTATCAAGGAGAACCCATATTGGACTTGCCAAAGGAAACTATTACTTTGTTTAGATCTCAAGCCTTGGGATAACATTTTTTTTGTTTGATTTAAAGTTTGGTTTTCTAATTAAAACAAACTTGCTCATGAGTCTAAGCATTTTCTGCCTTGGTGCTTATTCATCTAATACTGGAGAGAGGCTTGAAGCCTGCTAGTTTTCGCTAAAATCAGCATGAAGAAACCTACTCCAATGCTGATGACAGAATCTCATGGCTTTTAGCAAGTTTGAACAGTTTGGATTTCTTGCCAGCTGCACTGTCTTCCTCAGCACTGTGAGGATTCATTTACACTGACCACAAAGTTTTGATGTTAAATGTTCTTGATGCAGAGCTGGGAACTCCTTCCTTAAGCCAGAAGGGAACTTGGAGGATGCAAACACTACTCTTTTTTCTTTTTTTTTTTTTTTTTCCTTTCACCTTTCAGTAGAGGCCAGTAGAACTTAAATAATTAAGAATCTCCCTTCTGTTCAGTGGGATTTGCAACACTGCTGTTTTCCACCTTATTCTCCCAGTCTAAATGTTCAACATGAAGCCAAGTCATGTTCAATGGGGTGGGACTCCTGATTAAGTGTCTGAACTTCCTGCAACTGCAGATTGAATCCAGCCTCCCACATTTAATCCTTAAAAATTATATAAAGTGAGTGCCATAAGTGAGTTATTCTGCATGAGAGCAAGAATGAACACTTTAAACAAAGCTCCTCGCTATTCTTAGGGCATTACTTTTTTATGAATTCACTTGACTTGAGGCAGTCCTGGGATGTTTTAGTGTGGCCTTTGAAATCTGTCAAATTATGTTGCGTCTCTGTGCACACAGACTTTCCCATAGTGCTGTGTACTATTGGGATATGAATCCTTGGGGTTTGAACCCCCTGAGGAGAACAGCATCTTCCATGAGAGGTGAAGGGATAAACAAGGCCTTTGCTGTAAGATGACACAAAGGGTTAATAATATGTTTTACTCTTTCCAGGTACTTTATTACCCAGATTGCCATCTGAACCCGGGATGACATTACTCACCATCAACATAGAGAAAATTGGTCTGAAAGATGCTGGGCAGTGCATTGATCCTTACATCACAGTCAGTGTAAAGGGTAATGATTTCTGTTCCTGGCTCCTCATTTCTAGTTTGGAGAAAGTGTGTTTTCTGAAAGCTGTATTGATTTCTTTCAACCTGCTGGGAAAAATATTTGTTGGTACTTGCATTTTCTATTGTGGACTTTAAGGCTTCTGCTTTAATCAAGGGTGGAAAAATTCTGTATTTGAGCGATACTGGGAGGTGAATCACTGCCGGACACACGCTTATCTGTGCACTCTGGGGCGCCTTCCCCATGCTGGGAGCCGAGTAGCAGCGACTTGGCAGACTGTACTTTGCTATTCCAGCTTCTTCAGCTGACTCTTAAGTACGGATCTGTTTGGACTGCTTGTACTCTGGTCTCTGGGCTTTCTGGAGATGGTGAACCACAGCCTGCTGACCCCATTCTTGCCCTGTCATTAAACTAATTTTTTAGTAAAACAAGTATCATCTTACCAAGGCTTATGGTTTAGAGGAATGGGTATGAAGTTGGGAAGAAAAGCTTGCAAGTGAAATAAAATATGTTCTAGCCTTGGCAATGAAATACTTTGGGCAAAGCCTGGTGGGCTAACGGCCTCTCCCTCTGAGAGTCTCCATGAATCTGGAAGAACCTCTCTCTCTGTCAGTCCAGGATAGGCAACATTAGGATTTCTCACTGTTTCAGATGACAACATGGTTGATGTCTTTTGCTTGAGGCTGGGATTTTTGGTATTCAGACTCTTTCTAGTGGGAGCATCTACCTCTTCCCCATTTTGCATTTCTTAGCAGGAAGTGCCTGTAGGTTGGAATTGCTTACCCTTAACCTGCCCTGCCTGACTTCTGCTTATCTTTACAATCTTTTGAGGTACATGATTTTTTTTTGTTTATCACATAAAAATTTTTATCTGAGCCAACAGCTTCTAGTTATTTTCAGTTGTGATAGTGACCTTGTAGATGTTCTCTTTAGATGTGCTACTGGATACCAAATGTAGGAATAAAATACTTGTTAGATGTGTAATCAGGTGCTTCCTCCACCAGACAAGTTCTTTGGCAGAAGTAAGGGTCACAATATTGAATCCCAGTGATGTTCTCAGGTGTTACTCGCCAAAATGTATAGACAGAAAGCTTTAACCAGTCTCGCTTCCTGTGATGATTTTTTTTCAATGGTGAAACCTTTCACTTCTCTGTGGACTTTTGGAGTATTCACCTGGCTGGGGTGGAAGCTGGAGCATGACTCTTGCCTTCCCCAGCTGATACAACTGCCTTTTTGTGTTTTCAGTCTTGGAAACATGCTGTATTTCTTTGTTTATGGTGTTGCCTGAGGTTTGCAGCATTATTTTGAGATTGTGTGACTGTTCTTTAGGCTCCATTTCACTAGTCACCTGTGGATCTATCTTTGCCTCTGGTATGCCAGAAAGCTGAGGGATGGGTGACTTCAGTGGTGGGGCTAGCTGGATGGATGTAGGTTTAATCAAATTTAATTCTTTCATGCTGAATTTCTCTTGGTCAACAGGAAAATACCAGCCCTAATGGGGTTCTAACACTGGATCCTGGAACTTACCAGAACTTGTGAAGCAAACACTCACTGTTCCTTGCCACTTCAGTGTTTGTCTTTCTTAACTTACTACATATTGTTAGAACTGTCGCTTGCCTTCAGAGCTAACTCTTATTTCCTTTCTGGAGCTAAGCACTGTATATTCCTAGGTGTACTTTCCCAACAAGTTTTTCTGCTAACATGTGGTGCTCTATTTGTGAGCTCCTATAAATGGTGGCTTCCAAGTAATGATATAGAGAATAGAATCAAGGGGGAGGCAGGCCTAGCCTGCTAATGATGACTTTTTATACTTTTCTCAAGATTTTTGGTGAGGAAAAGTAACAATGTAAAGACATTTAGTCCCTCTTAGGAGGCCGAAGATGCTTAGTAGCCATTTGCCTTGGTTCTATACCAGGCTCCTCTTTTGCAGGTTTGGAGAGAGGTTTGTTCCTGAGGCAACGCTGGTGGTCCCAGCGCGCTCCCGGGATGAGGTGCGTCAGCGGTGCTCTGGGGCCCCGCCTCAGCCTGTACCCCAGGCACGATGCACGCACTCTGTACTTGTAGTCTTGGCCACCTTGTTAGCAACTTTGCTCCACCTGAGGGAACGGGATCACTAATGAGAGGAGAAGGAGTAAGAGGACAAATGGACTTGTGTAATTAGCGGAGGCTTAGTGAGAAACAATATTGTCTCACTGTGGTGGATGTGCCTGAGCAGCACAGCCGGTGGCTAGCACTGAGAGCTGGAGTCCAACCCATGGCCCCACTGTGCCTCTGCCTATGGAAAAGCCCAGAGGAATAATGCACGCTGAGTCTAGGCAGCAAAGCAGGGCATATACACCTGGTGGAAGGCCTGCCAGCTGCGCCCCGCAGACCCGGTGCAGCCTCTGCTGCGTATCCCATTCTGCCGGCTCAGCTGAAGGGCGGAAGCCCTGCTGGGATCCCGCTTGCAGAGGGAATGGAATCTTTTGCTGGCAGCAGAAAGAAATGTGCTCTTAAAAATAGAAAGAGGAATAATTCCACATTTTCATCATGAATATTGTCAGAATTTTACCTGCTTTCATGTTGCAATCAAAAAGAAAATTAACTGAGTGGGAAGGGGCATGGTTGCCCTCTCCTTTTTTTTAAAAAAAAAGTTTAGGGGAAAAATCCAGGTGTGCATTAACTTTTTGTGGCAGTATTAGGAATGATTCCTAAATCTCTTAAAGCAGGACCTTAAAGTCTGAGAAGCTTCTGCTGTTCTCATGCTGTTTCTTTCCTGTAGATTTGAATGGGATAGATCTGACTCCTGTGCAAGATACTCCTGTGGCTTTAAGGAAGGAGGACACATATGTCCATTTTAATGTGGACATTGAGATTCAGAAACACATTGAAAAACTAACAAAAGGTATGTTGTATCAGAGACCTGAAGGAGGGTCCAGGAGCTTTGGAAGTGTAGACACAAGGCTGCTCCTGATCTAATAAACAGGCTGTGCCTGAGATGCTGCTGCAGGGCTCAAGCTCCAGACAAGGATAAAAATAGACCTTTGTGTTCTGTCTCTTTCAAATCGGGCATCATGATGACTTGCAGACAAGGGAGGAATGAAAGGAGATAAAAATGCAGCAGTCTGCTCTACTACACATGTATTGAGCTACTTTATCACCTTCTTAGTCATTGGACAAACTGTTACCTGGATTTGAATAATTGAGTGAAGATTACAAGCTCTTGTGAGTGTGGTGAGCGCTGTAAGAACATGGTACAGCTTTTGAGTAAATAACAGAAACACTGGAGATAACTCCCTCCAATGTATGTTGAGCATCTTAATGACAGATGAGTTTTCAGATAACGCTTGTCCATAATCGTTAACTTTTCTGTTAAACCATTTTTCACTCTAGGTGCAGCTATTTTCTTTGAATTCAAACACTACAAGCCTAAGAAGAGGTTTACTAGCACCAAGTGCTTTGCTTTCATGGAGATGGATGAAATTAAACCTGGGGCAATTGTTATAGAACTGTAAGTGACTTGCAATTAAAGATGCCAATGACAGGAAATGAACTAGAGTGCAGTTACAATGTGTGGCTTGTTGCATCAAGGAAGGTTTCTTGGACTTATTCCTTATGGAAGTCATTCTATTTTTAATAAAGAAGGGAAGATAAAATGCTTTTAGGCAAAGAAAAGGGGTAGAGACTCTTCTCAAAAACTAGACTATGTCCAAATAAAATGCTGGTGTTTATAACTAAATTTTGCATGAAGTTGACAAATTCTGTATGGGAGATTTTAATTCTGACCTTAGCTTGAGTGTCAGATTGAGTATATTTAAAAAAATAATAAATGAACTCACATAATCTTTTGGAACAGAACTTCTATAAAGGAAATCTGATTTGAGACATGGGATAGTGATTTGCAATTTTATTTCATGAACATTTCAAAGCATTGTTGTGTGGTTGTGTTTTTTCCCTGTTCTAAGTATACAAAGAAATAGATTAGCCAGTTATGCTGCGGTGGTTATGATGTGCATCCTGCCCTTAGGTGTGAGTGAGGTGTTTTTGAGGAAGAGTGTTTATCTCGCAATTCTGGGCATCTCTCGGAAGAGTGCTTAGTTTGTGCTAGCTGGAGTATGTCTAAGTACTGAGTAGCTGATACTGCATTTCCTATAAGCCAGAGTATTATACTGGGAATAATTCTTACAAAAACCTTATATCCATTTAAAAATAAAAATCTTTGTTTTGTTAAAATATAATAATGCAGAGAAAATACTAGTTTGAGTTTCTTCCTGTAAATCTACTCATCATTGTTGCTTCCAGTAAGTCTTGTCAAATGTATTTAAAAGATTTCGGTAATAAGATCTGTACAGGACAAGCTTTCTAGTATGCTTTCATCTTCCTACACAACCATTAGCACTTGGATTAACTTACTTTCTTGTGGTTACAGGTACAAAAAACCCACTGACTTTAAAAGGAAGAAATTGCAACTGTTGACCAAGAAACCACTTTACCTTCACCTCCACCAAACGTTGCACAAGGAATGACCCTAGTTGTGAGACTTCTGTGAACTGAACCACAAGTCATGGTAGCTGTGTGTAGTAGCCTTAGCCTTCGATTGGCAGGAAAGTGACTGTATTCATGCCAGTAGGTCAGACGGGACCATCACACACTGCACAGCACTACTTCAGGGTCAGAGGCAAGCCCACCATTCAAGTGCAAGCCTTTTTTAGTACCTTCCAGATACAGGTTTTTCTGAGAGCCCTGAAATATGTTGACTGCTTTTCCTAATTTTGCTGTTCATCACTTTCTATCTATCTTAACCGTTATTATCCTTTTGCCTCAAACTCCACCCAAGGATGGAGACTGCCCCTTTGCCAAACCTGTAGCAATAAAGTTGTGGCAGGCCTACTAGCCTGTTTACACTTGCTGTGCTATTGTAGTTCCTCTCATCTGCATTTTGGAGTCCTCTGTAGTGGGCTGGGTGGCAGAAGACCAGGAGAAAAGACGAAGTGGGACAGGAAGGAGCTTGAGGTACTGCAAGTAAGTGATGTAGAGTGAGAGAGAGGAGGACACTGTGTCAAGTGGGGTGGCCACAGAAGGGCTCCTCAGTCAGCTCTTCTGCTTTGGCCAGGCCAGGAGGAGGACAACTGCAGATGAGAATGCTGAACTATGATTTAAGCAGCCTTGCCTGATCCACTCGTACTGAGTTTTGGATACGATACATGTTACAATCCTTTAAATCACCATTACTCCCTAATAGAGCTAGTTTTTCTGTATCTTGTCACAGAGTCATTTACAAAGGGCGGGGGGGGGGAGCGGGGCAGAGAGAGGCTTCCTCCAGGGCTTCATCCTCATGGCAGTGGGTGTTTCACGGTCTCTGTGATGGCAGGACAGGCCTCTCAGTGCCAGTTTTCCAGAGCTTTTGTTGAAGTAGATCTGGCTAGCAGGTTGACCCACCTTTTACATGAAACTGCTGTTCTTATGGAAACTGATTGTATGCAGTTCTCTGCATATTTTGTGCAAGTCTGGAAACTTACTCTAAAAATTACCTTTTTATGTAAGTAGATAGGATTATCATTTATTTTCTATATTTTTGGTGTGTAATAAGCTGCAGGACATTGGCTTATTATGACACACTTGCATTCACTTTTTGACCTAATAAAGGGACAGAAGTAGAACCCAGTCAAATCTTTCATATATTTGTGTGGATATTTAATACAATACTTTAAGGTTTGATATATTTCTTGCATTTGTAACTAGTGCCTAAACACTCTGCTATGCTACCAAACGACCCAGCTCCCCAAACAGTGTCAAATAGTAGGTTTATTCTAAACAGTCTGGATGCAGATGTATCACCAAGGCCTCTTTTCTGTCACATGACCCTAAGATGTTACCTTGATTTAATGAAAGGGATGTTACTTTTCCTCCCGATCTTTGTCTGGCTGTAGGCAGGTAGTTCAGCATTTTTGGCTTACCCTAATCACTATGATAAAAAAAGCTCTTTTTGAATGTCCTGATCTTCTTGCCTTCCCTTGGGCTGATGTTATTTAGGTGTTATGACAAAAGTCAGCAACCCTTCCTCAAATTCCACTACTGGTTGGAGGGGGTGGGGGAAAAAAAAAGTGCAATTGAATTTTCCTGCTTATGGGTCTTTACAATACCCCAGTGGTGTTACATTAGATACATTGAATATCAAGCCCTGAAAAGGTATGCCTACGAGTTACAGAAATAACTCTGAATGCTGCATTCTGGAAACCAGACAAAAGGATGATACATCCATTCTTAAAAAATAATCATCCTTTGAGCTCTGCAGAAGGATGGAGCAAAGCATTAGTCTATGGCTGCAAATAAATCTGAGCTTGGCCAAGAGCTGTGTTACCTGCTGGTGGTCCCTGGCTGGCTCAGGTCTCCTCTGTAGCACTGATGAGCATCCCCATGACATGTACGGCCGGTCTCACTCAGTGAGGGGTGATGCGGGGGCCCTGTCCTAGCTCTGCTGTCCTCCCATGGCTGCTGGTGTCTCTCATGGCCTGGTGAAAAGACTGCGGTCAGTTGTGTACTGCCCCATGACTCTCCTCCTGGTGCTCCGAGGGAAGAGTCCATGCAGCTTTATGGTGCAAATGCCAGCTGAGGTGGGCAACGGAGGAGACACTAAGCATGGCAAAGCTTGGCGCTGGGGATGGAAAGATCCTGAACTTGGGAGAACCTGACTTTCAAACATGAATGTTCATCACTGTTTGTGTCATTAGCCGCTACGCAAACTGAACACTTTCACTTGAATTCCAACCCCATTGTTTCACAGCTGCTTACCTTGACTCTTCCCCAGCTTGTAGATGTCTGTATTAACTCCAGTTATATGAAATGTTGACTTTGAAGTATTTTTGTTAAATACACAAGTAGAGCTTTGTATTTAACTGGTTGTGAATTACTGGCTGTAGAGTGTGAAATACCATTTTTAAAGTTGCTTCTATCCTTTGCATTTGTTCTGTGAACTGTCTTTCACTTGAAAGGACTACTACTCCCCACAACACACATTGTTTTATGCTTTAGCAATGTTCTAATCTTGTCTTTTGTCTTAAGCCTAAAGCGCAATACTTGTGCTGTAAGAATGCAACAGCTAGATGGCAAGTCTAGTGGCTGCTTGTACTCTGGCAGTAAAGCTGTAATGGCCTTCCAGTAGGGTTTTTTATCATTCCTGGTTGTTTTCCCTCTTTTTCCCCCTGCCCTAAAGGTTTAGTGTTTATGGAATGCTTTTGAAAAACCTTAGCCTCTAGGTAAGTGGCCTGCTATGCCAAATAATTACACACTCATCCTCATACTAACACTTGCATTCAGGGGCTTCCTTGAACATCTACAAGCATAGGGTGTGTTTTTGAAGTTGTCCACTGTTCTGTGTATGCAAACTGAGATAAAGTGATAGAGGTCCATATGGTTTACATACACCCAACTCCACTTTATGGAAAACTAGATTTTACATGTAAAGAAGTGAAAAAGGCTGTAGAAGTACAGCCTGACTGCCAAGGAAGCTGACTCGGTCCTAAATACAGAGTAAGATGAAAACTTGGCGCTCAAACCTTGCGTAATGCTGGCAAGCCAGTCTTGACAGAAGAAAGCAATTATGAAATTTCTCAGTTTCTAGAATCCCAGAGCACTCACCTGTATTTCCAAACTAACCACACAGCTTCACAAAGGCTTCCAGCTGAGGAGGGCTGTATCCCCCATTGCCCTCATTACATGAAGCAAATCCATAACCTGCCAGACTAGTCCAGTGCAAGGGTAACGCAGCTGTTAATCTTGTGGCAGCAGCAGTTACTCAGCCTTGATTCAATTCCTGAACTTGGCTGTGGCTGTAGCATTCTCAGGTTAAGTTACTGAACCAATGTCCTTTCTGATCAAAAAAATGGCACTGAAACAAAGCCTTCAGGGTTTAGCAAAAGGAATTTTGCTTTTTATTATAACTTTCCTTTGAATACAGTGTCATTTGTGCTTCTGATCTCTGACCAGACATTTTTTTAAAAAACAAAAATCAAACAAACAAAAAAAACCACCTCACAGTCCTCATGTAAACCCCTGGCCTACAATAACTGCAGCTTAATGATGTGATGGAGAAGGCAGGTAGGATAGCATTTTACTTAAAAATTATTTCCACAGGAAATGATTTGATTTACATTTTTCACGAAATTAGTTCATTCACCAACTGGTTACAGAGGCTACATTTAATTAAAACTAGCCACACAGGTACTTCCTTTCTATTGCACGTTTAGAATAGGTTCAAGTCCATCACAAAAAAGGGTTCTTGCAGCCCAAGAGGATGGATGAGTTTAAGGTGATCATAAATGCATGTAAGATGTCTGTAGCAATTGGATAAAAATTAATCCTGCAAAAGCTGTAATATACTGAAATGAGACAAACGGCTTCAAACAGAGCGCCGTTTCCTAAAATCCTGACCACAGGAAGTGCACTAGAGTCCATTCTGTTGAGCTGCTGACCAGGTGCTGCAGTTAGGGTTTCTGCACTGGAGGCTGTGTGTAGTCCTTTGAGCCTGCTGGTGGTGGTGGTGGCGGTGGGCCTGGGGGGTAGTCTCTAGGTCCCGATGGAGGCAAGTCTCTGCTAGGAGAAGGCGTATAGTCTCTTGAACCAGGGGGGGGTAGCCGTGGGGCTGGAGGATAATCTCTTGGGCCAGGAGGACCTAGGGGTCGAAAAGGAGGGTGCCCACGTCCATAGCCTCGTGAATCTGAAGGAGGCAGCAGTGGGCCAGGAGGCAGATCTCTTATTCCTAAGGGTGGGCCAGGTAAGAAATCTCTTGCAGCTGGAGGCGGCAAGGGAGCACCACGACCTAGAAAGAAAGGGAAGCATGGGAATTAAAGGAAATCTTGCTTTAATCTAAATGGTGAAGCTTCTGACTCGTTCCTTATTTCTTCATTTTTTGGAGCAGCTCTGGGGTGGTTCACTGGCACATGCAGACAGCACAGGCTATGAATTATATTCTAGTGACTTTTGGCTGCTCATTTCTAAAACATTTTAGACTAAACCAGGGAAGATACCTCCTTAATACCCTGGCATTAAGGAGGCTTGAAAAAACCCACCCGCCCAAGCTTACTGAGCAAGACAGCTCAACCCCACGAAGGGCAGGGAAGCTGCGTGCCAATGGACAGCAGATCACAGTTCTGCGGCAGGCTTCTGAGAAGCACAGCAACTGTACCTAGGGGCACAGGAAGAGGTCGAGGCCCAAAGTGCCCACGGAGAGGAGCCGGTGGCAGTCCATAGCGAACAGGCGGTGGAGGCGGAGGTCCCATCACTGGGGGGGTCATGATAGGTGTCCCAGGGAAAGAAGGTGGGCCTTTGGGACTAGCATTAGCCTGTGCGAGATTAGGTTATACATCAGTGTACTACTCACTGCATCAGAGCAGTACTGACACTGTTGAACACCACAACCGCTTGCCCAAAGGCCAAGAGGTGGAAGAGAGGGGGAAAAAACACACCACGAAACACATTAACCAAGTAGAAAATAGGCAAAGTTACTGCACCATCATTGTCCTTTCACCCAGAACACCGCTTGCGCTCCCTAGGAGCGAGTGCTTAGTGCACCTTCCAAGATGACAACTTCTCTTTAGCCAAAGCTGGACTAAAGACAAGTTCAATCCCTTTTGAAGTGTCCGCAGTGGACAGCCCTTTGCTAAAGGGCCTGGTGCCTTGAATTACGTATGGAATTGTGCTTAAATACCACAGGTAAGTCAGCTTCTTAGGATTATTGATGTAGTCGCTCCAAAGCGTTTGCCTGCAGTCCTTAAAAAGAAAGATCCCATTTCCTCAATTACATAAAAACCAGACAGCAACTGTTCATCATTGGAGAAGCCTTTTGAGACAGATGTATAAGCCCTTGGTTAGTTTTGCAGAGCATTTTGTTATTCAGCAGTTCAGAACACCAAGCCTGTTACTCCTCTCCATCAAAGCAGAGTAACACCATATCCAGCCTCTGAATACTCACTGTAGCTGGTTCGATAGATGAAGGTGAATCAGTAGTTACACAGGGGGCTTCAGACTCTTTGGGAGAGGGTTGCTTTTTTTTTTTTTTTGGACAGCAAATAAGAATAGTGACAGGATATAGACAAGACAGAACATGATACAGTTAAAGAAGCAGCAGGAAGTACAGCGAATCATGTATTAGAAACGCTTCCTGAAGGTTGGGGTTTTTTCAGCTTACCACTCCATCCGTTGCTGTGGAAGGGGAGGAGGTTCTTGGCCCACTACTGATCAGTGACGCTACAGCAGGCCCGAGATCTGTAAGAAGAGCCATGAATCCATGTCTTACCATGCTTGGGGTAAAGAACATAGCTTTTAAATTACATTTCTGAAGTGAAAGAATAACTGAGTAAGTGATAGTTGGTTGCAGGCCACAACTTACCAGGAACAGACATCCTTCCAGGTAACTCTGGTGGCCTTCGTGGAGCAGGGGGACCATCTACCACCGTACCTGAAGGGAAACAAGAACCCCAGAGATCCTAATCAACACGTGCCTGAGCTATGTCTGTTTAAAAAAAAAAACAACAAAACACACCCACACAAAAGAAAAATCAAAACCAACCACCCATGTGTGTATTAATAAAGCAGGTATCAATACTTAACACTATCCCTAGAACCAAGATCAGACCTTAGCATTCTTGTGTTTGTAGCATAAGAGATAGTTATGACGGAAGGGAAGCTTCACTGCTTACCAAATTCACCTCTCAAGCTTTCCCTTCGAGGAGCAGAAAGGGGCCGAGCAGGAACTTCTATCATCTGTGTGGGTGATGGATTTCCTCCACTCACAGGTGATGGGCCAAAAGAGCCATCTCTGCTTAAGGGCCCTATGCCAAAGAAGAAAAAACCCCACTTGATTTACTTTTCTACAATTTTTTTAGGATATACTGACTCAAAAACCAAAGTTTTGGGAGAAACAGCAGCATTTACCTCGTCGTGGTGGGACTTGGCGATCAGGTCTGCCTGGAGTTGGCTTTACAATTAATGGTCTTTGAAGCATAACAATTTTTTGGTTTACTTCTATTAACCTAATTTTAAGAAATAAAGGGTGTTTTATTATTCAATTAATACATGTGAGTTATATTTGTTATAATGTAACAAGTCAAACTGCATTGTTAAGTGTTAGAGCTTTCACCAAGAAATCTTATTTTTACCATCAAAACAGTTTCATAGTAGTTTAAAATCAGTAACTCGAACATGCACTGCACATTCTGAGCAAGCAGGGTAACGGAGCACCTTGCACCATTTGAGCTCATTCTCTCCCAAGCAACATGAACCATGTTCAAAGAGCAATAACAATGGTCCGTCCAGCTGTACTGTACTTACTTCTGTCTCAGGTTAGCTGCTTCTCTTTTTTCTTCAGCCAGAGCTCTCTCGGCAGAGCGGGCAATAAGCTATTAGGGAAAAATTTGCCAACTGCATTAACTGCACTGACCTCAAGTCAAATACAAACTGTTTGCATCAAAAAAGGAAGAACATTCTTACCCAATTGTCATGTGCCTTTTTCTCATGAGCAGCAATCTGAAGAGAAAAGTGTTTTAGTTTATTTTGTCCAACTACTAGTATTTCCAATAACTCACTACAGAGCATTGGAATGATGCAGTAAAAGGTGACACAATAACCAGCAAGAAAGAAGTTTACCTGGTTTTTGTAAGATCTCTCTGTTTTTTGCAATTCTTCTTCCATATCTTGGATCCTTTGCCTGTACAAAAGGAAAAAAGAGAAGAAGGAGAGAGGTTTAAAGTAATTTTCTTCAATAGCTGAAATAAAGGAAAACAACAGTCTTCAGAAACTGAAGTTACTTGTAAACTTTCACTTCCTCGATGGCCAGCACAGCTTTTTCATCTGCAGCAGACAATTTCTGCTCCTTCTCCTGACGCTCATACTCTTCCTGGGTTAGTTTTCTGCACAGGGAGGGGAACAGAAAGCACCATATATGAGTGTTTGGATAGTGCCTACAATATAGTATGCTATGTTGTGGAAGAGTAATGAAAGGCTTACTTCTGGAGTGCCATCTCCTTCTGCTGGTAGAGTTCACCAAGAATCTCCACTTTCTGCTGTAGTGTTTTGCATTCATTTTCCAGTCGAGCTTTGGCTGACTGGAGCGAACAGGAATCATGTTCTAATTTTTTTATTTGCTCTGTTGGAGAAGCAAAAGTAGGTGAGGAAGTTGAAGGAAGTTGCAATGAGAACTCTTATGCCACTTAAATGTTTCTTTTTAAACCAAACACAGCATTTCATCCTAAGCAATTCTTTTGCTAAGCCTACCTTCCAGCTCATGTCTGGCTGTTACTTCATCACTCAGTTTGGATTGCAGAAGATTTCTGTCTTCTTCAACTATGGATAACATAGTTTTTACCTGAAAAGAGGAGCAGAAAGTTTATGATCTTCGGCATAGCAGTAATGTGGCTGCTTTTATTAGATATCTTGTGCAGCATACCCTGGAGACATCCATCATCTGCTTAATCTGAGTCTTCATCTTCTCACTCTCATTATCTAGAAGAGAAAAATACACTTGTTTTCCCTGTTTCTTAGTCCCAATTCTCTGGACTCTACAGCTGTTAAAAATAACACTCCCGACATTCTAATCTGGGATAGGTCTCCTTATGTCGGGGGGTCGGGGGGGGGGAGGGAGGAAGAGGGGGAGATGGAGAACAAAGCACAATAGCAGTTCCATGACTAGCACAACAGAACCATTACATTTACTCCAAAAGGCATTCTATAAGATTCCCTCTTGTCACTTCTTCTAGCTACCACACTAGTGTAAAGGTGAATGCAGTATCTGTTATGGGACATAGTATCTTAAAATCAAGAAGTGGGAATTTCCAGCCCACACATACTGTATGGTTAGAAAAAAGAGAAAAAAAGAAAAAAAGACAACTTCAAAACCAGAGATGTAGCAAATACATGTGCAACAACAGGAACAACAAACTGCCTGAGTAGTTTTGAAAACATCTATTTTGGTCGTTCAATTTAAAAGATGTGATTACCTAAATTAGTTATCTATCCAGAGGTAAGCACAACACTAATTAAAAATTCATATTAAAAATAAATGTAGCATAACCACAAAGCTGAGATTCTCAGCTTTTGCAGTGTTCTTAATTACTAACCTTTATATGCAAACTTTAAAACTGTGTCATTACACCTACAATATACCTAAATGGTAATCTAAAAGCAATTATTGGCCTTTCTAATGGTTTCTCCCTTCAGTTAGGAGCTATTTTGTGTTTGAGGATTAAAGCTGGCAGTCTCTTAGCTCACAGGCAGCTACCTGCATGGATTCCCCTTGTTCCCCATATGACATCACATGAACGTACCACCTCATACACTTTAGCCACCAGGCATATCAGCCAGTAGGTAGGATTACTGTACCTGGGAACTCTCCATTGGCCAGATCGTCTCCTGTGCTCCATTCGCGCCCTTCGCCATCCTTCTTTGCCTCGGATGACGAATCCATGTCGAGCTGCTTCAGCTGCATAATGCAGTTAGTTAAAACCTAGCAATGAAATCAAAGGTTCACTGAAGAAAAATCGCTATGCATTATGTAAAGTATTTCAAAGTATTTTATGGTGTGTAATATTTAAAGCAAGCTTGTTATAAAGAACCTACTTCAATTTCATTTTCCTTGTAGGCAAGTGCTTCTTCTATGTCCTTCTGAGATTTCTGATACAGTTTGATCTGCTCACTGAGCTCAGTATGCCTCTCACTC
Organism: Phaethon aethereus; assembly: GCF_964289735.1. NCBI lineage: Eukaryota > Metazoa > Chordata > Aves > Phaethontiformes > Phaethontidae > Phaethon > Phaethon aethereus. The sequence goes on along the minus strand of NC_138576.1, from coordinate 108,811,188 downwards.
CAACCTTCAGCTTCTTTTAGCAACTGTATGAAGCACCAAGGCAAGATGATTACTTGTCTTATTTTTAGTACAGGGTAAATGTAATTAATATCTATTTTACTGCCAGCTCGGGTAATAACTGATCACCACAGGTCACAAGGACAAGCATCACAGTTATCACTCTCATCACTAGCCCATTGGTAGAACTGTGAATCTTTCTGCAGTTTATACTATTAGGTGATTTTACAAATTTGTTATTTTCTCAGCTAATACCCCAATGTCAGAACCAAACTGCTCACACACTTCAAAATACGAGGAAGTAATTGCAGTCCAGAGGTAAACAAACAACATTCCTTAAAAGGCCATCTACTTCATATACAGAGAACGAAAACAGACAAACATTTACAACTATTTGTAAAAGAACCATCATGACATTTCAGGGCTAAATGTCCTCCCCATTTAGTTTAGCTTCAGAAATGTTTTTTGGCAGTTCTTTACCATAACTTCCTTCTGTCCTGATCCCAAGTAGCAACCTCTTGATCATGCAGCGACTACCACATCAGCACAAACTTCCTGTGAAGCTGCTGACAAAAACTGAATCCCTGGAACTGGCAAAGCCTTCATACTGAATACATGTGGCTCACCTGCTCAAAACACCTGTGCAGGCAGGTGCAAGAGGTTTAAATTTAATCTTGGTAATATGAAACATGGCATTCTGACACATTAAGAAAATGGAGACACACTGAAGTCATACTCAAGAAAACTAGGAATAAAGTCCCAATATTTCATTCAGAACAGAAACAAAGTTGCCTGGCCTGGGCATAACTTACTTGCTCCTTGCTCTTTTTCAGCCTAGCATTCTCTTCCTGCACATGATGAAGCTCAGATTTCACCTTTTCTTCACTTAGTTTAGCTTCATTAAGGGCTATCTGTACCTACATATGAAACAAAAAGGAACAAAAAAACATGAAGTCAAACTGTAATGGAGCAAGAGCTACATATTACCTGGTAAAAATGAAAAAGAAAAAGGTATATATGCACAAACAACTTGGAATCTGCCAAGCTAGCATTTTCTGTGAATTTTTCTGGTACAAAAACTTGTGACTGTTGAGACTGTATAGATAACGCTTTACCTCTGAAAGCTCTACAGAATGCACAGTGATAGCCTCTTGAAGTTTCTCCAAGGACTTCTGGGTTTCAGAGATCTATATAAGAAAAAGATGAGCAGTGACTTTGTATTAGCCTGTATGTGCCTTAGCCTGAGTAATTATTTTACCCATGTAATTTGGAAGCTTAAAAGGAAGGTCAGAACACCAACAAACTTCCCTTTAAAGCAGCCATTAGACTAGCAGCAAAATAGCACTGCCTTATCAGCAAGGTGAGGAATAGAAACATACAGCACGTTAGAATCCACTTCGCCCTGTGACTCTGCCTGCTCATGGCTGGTAGAGTTCCCTGTACACCTGCATGTTCTAGAACGAAAGTAACACGTGCTGCTGTCATTAACAACAACCTTTGATCAAAACAAGACCAAAGGACTTGTCAGAGTTTACTATTAGTACAGAAAATCAGGCTTTCAAGAGACAACAGAAAAAAAAAAAAAGAAAAAAGAAAACATAAATACCTCCAGACAACAAGAATGAGGGGCAGCTTACTATAGAACTAGATGCTTCCTCTAAGTACAAGAAAAGATCTCTTACCAACCTGAAACCTTCAGCTCATATTGGTAAGGAACTTCCTGGCTCTGACTAGGAAGTGTTAGACTAGCCCATGATTTGAATACATCTGTTTGTGTGTGAAAGCACATAACTACACAAGTCCATCAAGATCTTTACAAATAGACTTTTAAAAAAAATTTAAAAATACAATCAACAGATTCTCCCCCTTGAGCTTGGGATGAACCTGAAATGTCATTTCAGTTGTCTTTTTGAGGTGGTGCATCTTGTTTGCTCTACCTCTATCTGTTTACCCTTGTGACCAGCTTTTAAGGCACATTAAGTTAAGGACAATTTAAGACATGAGTGTGATTGCTCTTACTTTGTTCTGTTTCTTCTCATTCTTCTTTCTCTCCGTTTCAAGCATTGTGTGTAGATTTTTTAATTTGTCATCTAGCTGTCGATTTGCTTCTTCCAGTCCTTTGACAGTGTCCTAAAAAACCCAACAAAATGGACCAACTAAAGCAAGTGATTTTGTTGATGGTTTTGCTTTCAGTACAGAGACAGTTAACTGTTTCTTACCTTAAGCCCTGCAGTTTCATCGGAGAGAATGTCTTTTTGTTCTTGGGCCACTTTCACAGACTCCTTCGCTTCCTTTATCTAAGCACAGAAACAGCCAAACAGGACTGATGAAATTGTCAACATAACATTCAGTAAGAATAGAAAATAAAAATAAATTAGATGTTGCACTGACTGTGTCATTAAACCAGCAACAGAAAATTAAGAAGCAATGAGAACCCAGAACAATACCTTTTGATCATATTCTGACATCTTTTCTAAGATTTCTGTTTTTTCTTGCAGAAGGTTTTTAATCTTTTCAGCAAGTTGCTTTTCAGTCACTAGAAAGAAAAAGAAAGCTTACAGTAACTGTACTTCATATCCTGGGGAAAAATAAAAATCAGAGCTATCATTACTAACACTTCAGGGAACATTTTCAAATAAGGACTAACGCATAAATCAGGATAGTGTCAATTCCCTGGCAGTCAGCCCTTTCTGCAGGAGTCTAAGCATCTCTAGCTTTCATTTAAAGTTAGGATTGAAAACAAGACAGTAAAGCATTGATCACTGACATGAAGCATATAGCTGTTGCATCCACTTCACAGAAGCTGGTCACAGAACGCACAGCAGAGTAAGGTGCTGGCTACACACTGATGAGGTACGTTGAAGGGGAGAATTGGCAGCAAGGATGTTGGAGCAGTCTCAGACTGCTGCTGTGACATTCAGGGAGACGCAATACATTCCCTAACCAGCACCTCTTTCTGCTATATTGAAACTGAATGTTTGGTCAGCAAAGACAAGAGGATGAAAGCTCTGAAAGACCTACTGGGAACAGAAAAGAGAGGGTCAGCTAGCAGTCAGCATCAGGAAGCCTCAAGGAACTGCACCGCTGTCTAACAGACCTCAAAAGGGCTGTGACTAGGCAACAGCTCTTTAGGCATGCATTTGTTTCTCAACCTAAACAAGTCGCCAACCAACCCTTAGGATTCAGCAAAAATAGTTAACATTATTTTATTGCAAATTAAAGAACATCCAGTTGTTGTTCTTTTTCAAATCCTACACCACACCCGTATTTGAATGCCCCAAGCCCCACTTGCCTCACAGCAAATCCTGCAGCACAAACAGGAAGCACCAGTTGTTCCAACAGCATCCCACAGGGTGCAATGGCAACTGCTACTCCTCCTTCCCCTCCCACATGAGGGCTCCTGAGCCAGAGGATCCCCAGCCCTTCATGCTCTGGGGAGGGGAGAGCCAACAAGCGACTGCTGAGGTATGAGAGAGTTCTCAGCAGTTTAAGGGACCAGGAACCCCTGCATTAGCTTGGGCTCCCAATTTTACTACAGTCATGAAGAGTGGATAATAGATTTTGTCTTTGGGACTCCAAATGTAATCTATCTTTCAAAGCATTTTTATCACTGTTAATATTCCTCTATGTTTGACAAAGATTTTAAAAACCTTTATCATGCTTGAAGAATATCTATTTGTTCTTAGCTTTCGTAGTTTCTATACAGTATTATACAGAAGAATATTTTGGGGGATAAAAAAGAACAAAAAAAAAGAGGATTAGACCTGTGTTCCTCATTTTTTTTAGGGCGGGCTGCTAAGTAATTTCTATACAACCGATACCGGTGTTTTTCCCCCTCCAATAAGAATAACTGTTTTGCAGTATAGAAATCACCCTATAGATCTAAGATGGATTTTTTTCAGCTCAACAATTCTGCATTAATTGTACAGAAGGGAACTGCCATGTAACTACAATGGAACTAGAGAGGAATGACTGATAAGCAGTACAGTTTGTGAGGAAGAAAGAAGAAGAGAGTTCACGTGAAGCTAATTCTTTAATATTTTTGTTTTGTATTCAATTATGAATTTCAAGAATCATCCTACTTTAAATTCTATTTCTTTTCCATTCAGTATGCTTTAATTTTATATACCTGAAGCTGGAGAAACACTCTTGTAAAAAGTGATGTGCTAGCCACAGAAACATCTGCATATTTAGGTCTACATTTAGAAAGTCTCTTTGCATAGCAGTCATTTTCAGGCTCCCCTCAATCCAAAAAGGCAAGAGGAACTAGCTACTGCCTTTTGTGAGAAGCAAAAAGCAAAAGCAGATCCACTGCTACTCAGAAAACCAAAACAAAATCTGCCCCACTACCATCGCACCAGTAAACTAATGGATCACATTTATATTGAACAGGTGGAGGTTTTCCTTGCCCTTTAATTTGGAGATGCAAGCTGCATTGTTTCTGCCAATCAAAGCATTATCAAAAAGCAAAACTGAAATCCTCAAATTCAAGCAAGTATCATCTACTGGCCTAGCTTACACCATAACCTTAGACTTAGCATTCTCCTTGACAGGGAATGAGATGAATACTTGGGTCCTCTGAACAATCTTCAGAACTTTTACATGCCTAAGCACCAAGTAACACTGAAAAGTACAGAGAAACTTACCTTGATAGATTCTACTCTTTACCTACAAGAAGGGAGAATAAAAAAATTAGCCATAAAAAGTGATAAGTGAAAAATTTTATTCATTTTCCCTATAGGAAAAAGTCACCACTTATACTCAGATTAAAGAAGCATATGGAAAACACATCTATCACTGCCAACAAGAGTGTTGAGTAACACTACAAACAGGCTTAAGCTTTTTTCTAATAAAAGCTTCTAGGTTAATGCCCTGTCCTAGAGTTACTCAGACACTAAAAGGATAGCAGTAACTGCTCACATCCAATTTGCAACAAAGAAAATGAAGCCATTTTGGATCAAACAACAGTCATGAACTTGCAAACACAAAAAGCTCTTGCATCCTAGTTCTGATCCTTGTAATGCAGTGTATGTTTACATGACAGTTGCTCATTTCAAAATTAACACTGTTAAAGAATTTCAGCAGCTTTCTTTTTATGCTGTTATATTAACACTATTTTGCATTTGAAACTGACCTAGTGTATTCAATATCAAAATGAATCATGGAAAAAATACCAATATTGTTATAGATAATATTTAGTTTAAATTTATTTTCCTCAAGCAAAGAACAAGTATTCCACAGGCTTCCAGAGCATATCATCACTAAACTAGACAGCTGTAAACTAAACTGTCCTATTTGATTTTCAATTCCCAAGGAGATGCACTGGCATACTTGAGAGCTGGTGATGGTATTTTTCTTGCACAGAAAATTATCTGTATAGGGAAGAGAAGGACAAATACAGAGTGAGGAGAAGGGTGGGGAAGGGGCTCTCCAGGGATAATTAAGATCAGGTATTTAAGTTTCCAAATGCAGCACCTACAAGCAGCTGAACAATATGAAGGTGGGAAGGATTAACTGCTTGTTTTGGGAAGTCAGCAACAGGCTCAAGCACATGGAAGGCTTCTCATTTCAAAGACATGCTGACCCCTCCCTTGGCCTTCTTGATTTACATCATATTCCCCTATTTTGTTTTTGAAACTGCCCCTTACCAAAACAGAAATCTTCCACTAATAGCTTAAAGGAAACGCTTCTTAGCTTGAAGAAAATTACAACTTACTTGAGCTATTAAGCTCACCACTTAGCCCACATTAGTGAAAATGCAAAAGACTACATATCACTTTGACTCTGGTAATGCTGAAACAGTTTAACCATACCAAAGACCACGCAGTAAGTGAAATACCAGCAGGCTCGCAAGCAACAAAGTATACTCACTGAAAGGCAGGTTCTCCAGAAGATTATAGCAAGTGTGGCAATTCCCACTAAGGCAGTGATAATAATAGGCTCCCATGGAAGTCCATGGAAATCAGGCCCAGGACGAATTTCCTCAGGCAGGATAGCAACCAGCTGAAAACCGACAACATTGACAACTATGAATATGTTTTCATCAAATACTCAGGCGAAATAAGTAGTCTGCCAAATGCTTTTATTCCTCCCATAAAAGCAGAGAACCATCTAGAGCCTTCTTGCAGTTTTTCTGTAAACTGAAAACCGAAAAGGAAGAAAACCACAAGGCAGCTTGATGCTTGCACTTCAACTCAAAAGTCTCAGTATCTGTAAGACACTTGACAGTAACAATCTGCCGGCAAAGAACAGCTACACCAAAATAAGCTGATATGCACACTTAGCGTTACACAGCACTAGCAGTTACATGATCCATTTCCAAATAAAGCTACAAGGATGGAAAAAATATAGCAAAAACCAAACAGCTTTACATCTGGACCTCTAGTAAAAACAGCTCAGACCTATTCCCAGCTGTCACCCTCGTCACAGGTTCATATGTCATGCGTCTTGTCATACGTCTCTCTGAAGGCCAGAGAGCACCAACTGCCTGAAAACAGTGTGAATACCTGCTACAGTTTACAGGGCTGATACAGACATGGCGCTGGGAAAATAAGCTGTATGAGCCACACAGAAACTGCTGCCTTCTCCCTGGTTGCAACTGACAGAAGCTTGAGATTAAAACGAGGGTGCACACTTGCCCTGCAAAGCTCAACTCAAGGCCGAGCTAGTATCTTCGCAGGCACCCTCTCCCCCGCAGGGCCGGGGAGGGGCGAGAGGCCAGGCAGTGATCCCTGCCCGTGTTGACGCCAGCAGACGCCTCCGCTCCCCACATGGCGGGGCGGGGGCGAGGAAGAACAGCCTCTTCACGAAGGGAGCGGGGCAGGTGGACTGCAGGGGTGACCCCCTCAGGGACGCAGAGCAACATCCGCCTCGGCCCGTCTCCCTCGGAGGCGGCGGTGTCATTTGGGGCGCCTAGTCCCCCGCTTTGGATCGGCGGAGCCCCTCTGCCCCTTGTGACGGCCGCCCGCCCAACGGCCGTTAACGGCTCCCAACGGCCGCCGACGCCGAGCGGGTGGGTACGGCACTGCCTGGCGCGCGCGACAGCCCCCTCCCTCTCACCCCCCCGCCTCCCCTCGCGCACCTGCCGCAGCCGCCGCGTCGGGGGCTCCACGAGACGCGCGCCGCCGCCCGCGGGGTCCATGGCGGCGCGAGCCAACTTCCAGGCACACGTCAGCCCAGAGTGACACTCCCCCGCCCCTACCCACCGCCCAGCGCGCGCGTCATCGGCGCGCGCCGCCGCCCGCATGCGCGGCCGCCATCTCCGGCCACTCACCCGCCGCAGGAGCTCCCGGGCGGTGGGCGCTGCTTCGCCGAGGGCTCCCCGTGAGGCGGCGGCGCCTGCCTCCGCCCCGCGTCCTGCGGGCCGCCCGGCGCCCTCGTCGGGGTCTGGAGGGAGAGGGAGAGAGGTGTTACCTCACGGAGCGGCCACGCCCGCGCCAGCCGTCGCCAGCGGGAGCTGCTGACAGGGAAGGGCTGTAACAGGGAACCCGCTTCTGCCCCCCACACCTCCCTGTTTCTGCGGCCCTTAGGCGAGACATGAAATTATGATCCCCGGTTCTTCAGAAGAGAACCGAAATTGAAGAAAGAATTGAAGAAAAAGGCAAAAGTCCTTAAAAAGGATAGTGATATGCCACAGGCTGCTTTAGAAAAGGTACCACCGAAAGAGACATGGATACCAAGTCACTTTGCCAAGCCTGCCTCAGGCAGGACATACAACTCCTTCAGCAGAGTCAACAACAACAAAGCACACACTTTATGATTCCAAATCAATAAACCTACATCTTCTAAGTTGGCAGTACTGTTAGTACAGCATAAGCTTTAAACCATCTTTACTTCTACCCTGATGTGAAGCCTGCCTCCTCCTCTCACTGCCACTGTTGCCATGAATTCAGGTTAGCAAATTCAAATAACCACCTGCCCAGCCCATTGTTACATTGTGCAACAGCTTCTGTGACCTGCGGTTCTACAAGCATCTGCCTTCTTTCTTCTCAGCACTTCTAGCAGTCCTCACAGGAATTCCTGGCAAACTGCATTTAACCACCATTAAGGAAAGAATGGAAGATGGTCTAAAATACAACTGAACATCCAACTGCTTAACCACATAAGTAATCCACCAGCCATTTAAAATTCATTAGGCATCTTTCCATTCAACCTAGAGTTTCCCTCAGAACTTAGAAGCTACTCAAAAGTGCTTGGCTATGGGATGGTACAGTACCTCAGTAGTGTACAAAAGCTAAGCAAGATGTGCCTGAATTTCTTCTAAATGCTCAGTGAAGACAGATTTATTATGGATAATTAGAGGTGAATGCAGAACAGCAAAGCTGGGCTTAGCACCGAGAATGGAGTCAAAGGTAGTTTCATGCCAAAACAGAGCTGGGGAAGATGATGGTAACGGATTCCCCTCCTTGGCATAATGGCGAGTCAGCACAGGTCAGCACACTCGCTCCAGAGGGAGAAGGCCTCAGCAGAACAGTCAAACATTTCTCCTACTCCAATAAACACCTTCACCAGAAATTGCTGAACTGCTTGAGGGGAGCTACACTCCATCTTTCCAGGAAAGCAATATTAGCCCAGAGTCACAGGTTAAAAAGAGCGAGAAGGGAGAGCACGTGATTCTATATCCTAATGGTTACTGTCCGACCCCCTGCAAAGTGGGGGAAACGTGGGCTGATGGTACGCTTCCAGTGATTTCTGCTCTTTATCCACTACCATCCTGAGACACAGTCCACTAGCCTGAGCACAGAGCTCTATGACGCTTTTACAGGAGAACATTTTTCTTTCTGTAGTGCAAAAAGGCAATACAGAAATCACTCTGCTGAGATAAGTGGTAGCAAGACAATGCTACCAATAGAGGGACTGTCACGACTTAGTGAAAGCCGTTAGGATTATAGCAACATACAATGAAAATATTAGTGAAAAACCCTTGCCCAAAACATACCCAACCGTGCTCCTCTTGAAGAGCAAAAAAACCAAACCAACCCAATTCCAAAAGGTTACCTGCAGCAGTATCTTCCCTGGCACCCTGTCCTGACTCAATTGACCCAAAGGAAGTATCCTCCAGCAGCGATCCTCTTTCACTATCGTACCCTTCTTCGGTTTCTCTATTATCCGAGAAGTTGGCCTCTTCATGCCCAGGTAGAACATCAACAGCCCACTCCTCCTCAATAAGCTGTTCTGGCGTCTTATCTTCAAGCTGCTGAAGTTTCTGATTGCTCTCGTCGATGGCATTTAGGTTTCTGATGGAAACTTGGTCATATTCAGCCTCTTTTGCACCACCTATAACAGAGAGGGAGACTTGCATTAAGCACTGAGCTAATGTGTATTCCTTACCCACAGCTGTCTTCAGTGAAATAGTGCATTTGACAAAGCCTTCTTGAGACTTTTTAAACACTTCAGCTTGTGTATTGCTTCCAGTATATTCTCAATCAACTTTCAGTAACATCTAATTAAATGTTTGTATAGAATTTAAGCGAAGTATCTACCACTGACCAGAGAGTGAAATATTCTCATTTGTGACTTTTATCAGAAATCACATACTTAACAGGCACTATTGTGAAAGAGCCTCGCTAAGAGCACATCCTACCACCTCACACATTAATTAGAAAGAACAGAAAGTTCTTAAAACAGCAGCAGACTCTACCATTGTTTTTTCCCCCCATCAAAAGATCTGTTTGTTCAGTTTTTCTACTTGCACACTCTTTCATGACTGTGGGCAAAAATATGATCATAAGGACACCTGAGATTTTAGGTGCCTGGTTTTAGTGTCTGAACTTTGCATTAATCACTGGATCTCATAATCAGGTGCTAGCTAGTTCAGAAAAAGAGACTGCTCTAAACCCTCCAGAAAATTCAGCATGTTAGTATATATGAATCCCTATTTCTTGAGAGGGGAAGGTATAGACATGACCTGAATGGCTCCTTCTAGCCATATCCAGGCACAGATCCCACTTATCTTACATTGAATCTGGCCCATAAGAACAGACATGCTGAGCTTAACATTTTCTCTCAGAATTTGTCACTGGGACACCCATCACAATGCCAAAAATAGGCATTAAGAATAAACAAAATCCCAGCAGATTGCACAGAGCCTCTTTCAATTCTGCTCCTTCATCCACTCTAAAGCTTCTCTGGATTACATAGTGTTGTCTGGGATAGGGTTTTACTTCTGTTTCATTTATTTATTAGCTGCTTTAACATCCTACCTTGACTGTGCAGTTGATCATAGTCCTGTTCTGGAATAGCTGCAAGTGGGACACTTTCACTAGCAGATGAATATTTACTCCTTAAAGAATACATTAATTCTTGAATATCATCCATCAATGCACTCTCTTCATCATACAAATCCATCTCTTTCACCACCTCCTCTTTATTTTCCATCACTCTGGAATCCAAAACTTTTCCCACAACATCCATAATGGTCGATTCTGAAAACTCAAGTATCTGGTCCAAGGCTTTTTCTATATCTTCATTATTACGGCTTCCCTTCCGAGCAAGCTCCATCTCTACCTTCATGTCATGAAACACAGCTTCTATCCTAACCACGTGTTGAAGCCCAAGGTACTTTTGTAGACGTATTACACGCTTTTCATCAAGAAAATCTCTCAGTATCGTAAGCTGCTTCACAGATTCACTGAAGTCTGTTACAGTGTCATTTGTGGCTGCTGGGCTGTCAGCAGAGCTGGGAAAATGTGCAGATTGCTGGTGGTCATTTCTTGTATGCTCTAAATCGTGCACCTCTTCTGAGTCTTTCTGGGACATGCCCTCTGGGAAATGATCTTTCCACCAGTTAAAGTCATTGTTGTCTTCTGTGTCAGGAGACTGGAAATTACGTTCTTCCACAGCTGATGGTTCCCCAGCTTCAGAAGACTCCTCCTCATCTTCCATGACATGTTCCATCTCATCCAATTTAGCATCGTCACTCACTGGTATGCCAACCTCTTTGTTCCCAGTGTCACTTACATCTTGCATGCCGGTCATTTTTTTAGCCTCCTTAGAAAATGAGTTTGTTTCCCCTCCTGTTTCATAAGTAGGATTTGTGGTTCCTGAAACAGCTTCACTTAGTACTTCTAATTCAGTGTTTCTACTTTTAACGTTAAGAGTATCACCCTGTACATTTGCAGCCCTTGCCTGCGACAGCTTTGCACTTGCAGCATTCTCATCTTCCAGTAGCTCTTCCTCTACTTCTTTCAGGTCAGGGTCATCTTCAGCATCTGGCTCTTCAGATTGCAATTGTGTTCTTCCTTTAGCTAAATTTGTGCCAAGATTTCTGTCTGAATCTGCATCCTCTGTAGGAGCAGTTCCTTGCTGAGTAAGATTCTCTGTATTTGTATTCTGTGTAGTGCTTTTTGATTTTTCTTCAGAACTTTTCTTAATGCTTTCTTCAAATACTGTCATCTTGCCAAGATTTCTTGAAAGCTCTTCTTTCACATCTGCCTCTGAATACTCAGTCTTGTTCTCCCATGGCCTAGGTTGTTCAACAGCTCCTCTATGGCTTGGATCTCCCTCCCCTGCAGTGGTTTCTTTCATGTTTCTCCTTTTTATTTCAGGTTCTTTGTGAAAAGAGGTGGGTTTTTTACTTTCATGACTGGTCTCCCCTGTTTGTTTCAAATCTTCTTCATGTCTTAGAGGTTCTTTCTCCACTGGAGGCATTCCATGCTCCAGTTTCTCTTTCAAGAGGTCAGTATCTCCTAAGTCACTTTGAGATGTATTTTTTATCTCTTCCACTGGTTTGGCTGGAACATCAACAGAAGGCTTGTCCTCAGCTCTTACTTTCTCCTTTGTTTTCCCCCATAGTCTTTTGTGCTTTAAATCACTTTCCAAGACCTCTTCCAAGGTGTCCTCCTCAAACTTTTTCTCATCTTTCTCTATTTGAGCAAGTAGCATTCCTTCTGGACTTTTGTTGGTATCACCAACAGGTGGTTTTAAAGCATCTTGCTTGCTTTTAACAAATGATTTAGACTCCAGATCATCTCCTGGACTAGGCAAAACATGAGGATGAGGCACAGCTGTACTCTCCAGCTCCTCAGTGTGTGACTCAGTTCCATCAACCATGAGCTGCTCTTCAAGCTGTTCAGTTTTGTTTATTTTTTCTTTGGAACCCAGACCACCTATACCTACAGGCTTACTCCTAAGGAGTTCTCTGGAGAGATCCTCAGGTTGAGTTGTTGCTGGTGCTTCTCTTTTACTAATTAGCATCACCTCATCCTGTTTCTCTTTTGTTTGTTTAGAGTCGGACCTGTCCACACTCATACTGTCACCTGACTTCTTGCTCTCACTGAAGGCATCCTTAAGAATGAATGCATCTGAATAATGTTCTTCCCCATTGTCTCTTTGGTTATTTAGCTCTGTAGCACCCTTTGCATCTTCATCAGGTTCATGATTTTGTGACTCAAAGTCATCGTTTTCATCATTATCTAAATCCACTGGGGATGTCATTTCTTCCTCTGCCACAAAGGACAGCAAAGGGATTTCTTCAGACTGATCTGCAAAGTCTGGCTCCTCCTCTGCATCATGAGCATTAACGCTCAAATCTTCACTAAAATCATCTTCCAGCGATGTAACAAGGCGAGTCATCTCATCATCTGACACAACAGCATCAGCAGTTGAGCCAAATTTTGTCTTCAAGTTCACAGAGAGCTCTCTGTTCAAAAGTGTATAGGCATTGACTTCTTCACTCTCTTTGTCAAGTTGACTGGTTTCACCCTGAGGAATACTAGTGTTTTTGGTATTTTCACTTTCTAGCCCTTTTAGTTTCCCATGTAGCATTCCTTTCAAGTGCTCATGTGCAATTTGGTCTCCCTGAGAGTTTTCTTCGTGACTACTGACACTGGAGTCTCCCCCAGTACTTTCAGTTCCTTCTACAAGAGAACTGTCTACTACTTCTGTCACGGCGAGGGATTCCTTTTCTTCTGTGCTTAGCTCAAGATTGTCTGTCTCCAAAGAATCAAAGGACTTCACAGTATCGACCTGTTCAGTCTCCTCATCCCTTTCAATTTCTTCTGCTGGTTTTGTCCCTGGGTCACTTGATTCAGTTTCCCCTTCATTTGCTATTGTCTCTTGCAATGATTTCAAAAGCTCATCCACGTTATAATTATCAAAATCATCCCTTCCACCATCAAAGCAAACAAAGTCTGTTTCCTGAAATGAAAAATAATATGTAGTCAAAAATATTATTTTCTTTATTACAGGGATGAGGCCAAATCCATTTGGTTGGTTAGAGAGAGGTGCAGCAGCAAAGTAAATTCTATTAATCATGCAGAATTAACTGCTAGAGTCCTTAACCAAAATGCTCTCTGAAATCAGAGGAAGTTTTGTCCATGGACTCTTAAAAACCTGAATAAAAAGCTCATGGTCTATCCCCTTCAAAGACTTCCCAGAGAGCAACAACCTGGAAGTCAGCAATGGAGTTGACAGTATTATAATTCACTCCTCACATATATCCTGAATTAAGAACAATTCTATTGCTGAATGCCAGTGAGAAGAAAAATTTCACTAAGCTTGTTTGTCCCAATCTCTTTCAGTTGGTCTCTCCTCAAATGACCAAGTCCTCCAAGCAGGAGCTGCCTGCCACACAATTTCTGAAAGATAAATTAAACAGTAGTGCAAGCCACTGAACACAATTTCATAAGGGTCTGAAGCTGCAACCACAGACAGGCCATACTCATGCAACTCTGGAGTCGCTAGCTCTTAGTGCATGAAAGCCATTTATGTGTGTAAGGGTTGAAGGACCAATTCTAGAATCAAAGGGCTAACAGTCTATCAGGTTTCATTGGTTTCTGATAGTACTTTAAACTTCTAAAGTTTGGAAAAAGAAAGAATTCAGAGTACGTACCAAACAGCCTATGTGTGAGCCAGCTAGAAGCATTTCTAGAGCTCAAGCCAAACAGATTTTTAGAAGAAAACTGGAATATTCACGAAAAGAAAGATCAAGGCCCACATTTTGGGCTGATGCTTACACACCCACCCAGACACCTATCTGCGCAAACCTTCCACCCCCCGACACATACGTGCATCTCTGCACATGGTACACATATGTAACAAAAGGTAACTAAAGATCACTGATATTCCCGTTCTCCTCCTCAGGGATTTTATTGAATGCCAAGGTAAGATACAGTAAGCAGCCCAACCACAAAGTAACAAAGATGACTTACATCTGTTGGTAACTCTAGCTCCTCATTGGAATAATTATGATTTATTTCAAGTAAATCCTTTGGAAAGTACCCAAAATCGCTTCCAACCTGCCAGAAAACAAACACAAGCAAACAAAAAGCAGTAAAAATGCTTTTGAAATCACGTGACTACATTAAAATCCTCATTACAGACACTAGTAACAAACACATCAAACTCACTCTCAAGTATTTCCAGATGAAGTTTAACACAGTGAATAAAAGAAAAAGATTAATGATGCCTTGTTTATGCAAAAATCTTCATTGAGGTTTTATACTTGCATTTTACAACAGTTTTGGGAAGTTGGTAATTTTTAATGTTCATGTTTTGAAGCCTGACTTACAACAAATTATTAGGAGAGCTGCCCAAGTATTCTGGCTCACGTGCTTTAACTGCTATTGTGCTCTTGCACTGGCATCACATATGCCTCAAGTATTTTCTCTAGTAGTAAGCAGAAGAGGATTTTTGACAAGATTTACATCTTAGCCTGAAATACGCTCACTTTGTAGCTTAAAGGGGAAAAAAAAAAATAATTCTTAAAGCAGATTCTAGGAAAATGCAAAATTGTACCTAAGGTAATAATCGATTTTAAAACCTGAGTGGAAAATATAACCCCTCTGCATATGCATTGTTGCTTCTCAGTGACTAATACAAGCAAAAATCAGTTGCAGATGGCTATTTTCAAGCAAGTCAATGTGCTAAGCCAAGACAAACAGTGGAAGACAAGAATCTCTCTTATCACTCACCGGATAAGATCTATGCAGTAATGCTCTCACTTGAGAGTTCTGACAACAGCTGTCATGAAGCCAATATTAATAGCATGCTATCACTGCACAGATTAGATAATCCAGGCAATTAGTGCCTGGTGGACACACCTAGAAAGGTACAGAGTTCCTAGATGACCAAAATATCCAGGGGGAGGGGGAGAAGTGTTGGTCATTTCCTGAATGTTTTGTTATACGAGGAAGATGACAATTACCAATTTTCTTGAAGAGTTTATTTGGGAAGAGCACTCAGTTAAAGATCAAATTAAAAAGGAAAACAGTTATGTCAGAACTAGAATTAAGGATATCTAACTATATGTATTGTTACACTGATATCACTGAAATAGGTTAACCTGGGATGGATTTACAATAGCTTAATAAAAAAGAGGAAAATTGTATCCAGTAAATAATACATACTAATACTTCTTGTTATGCAAGTAAGCACTGATAGGTTATGGAATTTCCTTTGTCAACTATTTCTCATTCAAATACTACCTTCCATAGTTGGGATCTCTGAATTTCGTTACACACACAGATTTTGTAAACACATAGAGATACTCTCTCATGGAAAAGAGATCACGTATGCACGTTTTGGTAGAGCAAACTAATTATTGGGAGTGAGAAATTAATCTAGGTAAGTCAAATCAAAAGCTTGTCCTTGTGCAGTATACTAGTTTTATTCTAAATTGGCATGTTTCTCTTTACAAACTTCTACTCCAATTTTAAACAATCTTCCCGAAAACAAAAGCCAAAACTTCAAAGTAGTCTTCTTACAGACTAATCTCCGTGACTACCATTATAATTAGGCATCCCAATTTGAAACTCATTTAGCGT
The DNA here is from genome assembly GCF_964289735.1 of Phaethon aethereus. Classification (NCBI taxonomy): domain Eukaryota; kingdom Metazoa; phylum Chordata; class Aves; order Phaethontiformes; family Phaethontidae; genus Phaethon; species Phaethon aethereus. Next base: position 108,795,427 of record NC_138576.1, on the reverse strand, counting down.
AATCCAAGCTGCTGACCATGCAAGTCCTTTGCAGTGACCCAGTTTGCCACTTACGTGGTTTCCAAGCCATATGGGATCTGCATGCCCAAAATTTCATTTACTCCTTTCCCTACAAAGTCCTCTCTTGTACAGGAAAAAATGCCCCATTGTGCAAATAAAGGAAACATTCTCTACAGACACGAGAGAGGAAAGGCACTGTGAATGCCAAGTAAAATAGGGGAGAAAAAAGTGCATCCTTCAGTACCACTCCCATCCTAGCTAAAACGCCGTGGGTGGACAAAACAGGTAGCTGTGTGTACAGCATCTGTCCCCACCACTATCTGTGTGTGGCAGCCAGCTGCAGCAGATTCACTGACCGCGACCGACCAAGAAACCGGCTTCCCACACCACCTGCCTCAGTGACAGAAAACAGGCAGCTGGGAAACAAGGTGTTCAAATGCTTTTAATCTTACAGCCCACATCTCTACAGGTACCTAAAACTGCAGAACATCGGTAGAAGGCAGTTGGCTTGCTCTGCCCTTTCTGAATGCTGGCATTGTTAAGAAAACACAGAAACCATCAGAACAAATTCCCTGATCCTCTGGGTCCTCTAGATATACTCTGCCTTTCTGTCTTACCTTAAATTTACCCCTCCTGTCTTCCTTTCTACTATCCTATGCATAAGATTGGAAAACAAACCAAAAAATAACCAACTACCCAAAAAAACATGACCTGCAGCCAAGTCAACTTCTTGTAACACGACGTCAGAAATAGTTTTCTCAACCTCAAATCAAAGGAATAAAGTTCAGCCCTTTGCTGCAAGATAAAATAACAATCTTCTGCAGCAAGAATTTACAGTGTATTTGCTGAAATGTTCTGTTAAAAAGCAGCAGCTTTTACTTGAATTATCTGAAGTAGTTTTGGAATTCTGGACCCTGCTAAAGACGAGGGCAGATTGCAAGAGAAATGCATAGGAGGAAAGTCTACAGAACACCACTTGACGATGTAAACGACGTGAGGTGGATGCTGAAGAAGAGACTAGTTTTAGAGCAGGACAGGGTGCACTGGACAATGAAAGTACCAGATGTGCTCCTCCTTTCAGCTTTGGGAAAAAAATGAAGTATTTTCCTGGAACTGTATTTGTGAAATTTCGTAACATAAAATCATTACTAAATAATGGTCATAGAATATTGTCCAAGCATTTAGCTTTGCTTTATTAATGAGGTTTAGGCAGCTCTGCTAAAAAACACATGCCATATAACATACAGAATATGTATTAGAACTGTGTTCCAGAATTTTTTCACATGCAAAATACTCGTTGAGCTCAACAGGACTTCTGCAAGCAATAAAGTATATAAGACTGGGATCGTAAAATAAAGGATCTGTTTTGTTAAAATACAGCACATTTGCCAGCACAAAATCAACAATGGCTTGAAAAGGGTGGAGTGAGTTAGAAGAGCAAAGGCAAATAAAGCCCAGACCCAACTGCTACAGATTTTTCAGCCTTGGGGAAAGGCTCCTTTCTTATCAGATCATCTCCCTTGAGGTCAGAAATACTATTGTATTTCTCGTGGCTCCTCAAAACTGATTTCAGGATTACCGCCTGTATTTACAAATTGTTTGAAATAAGCCCCAGGTTGCAGTAGTTGAAGCTTCTCATACACACATTCCCCTAACCCCTGTCCCCATCTGAAGATCAGAATACCAGTTATCCCTTGATTTCATAGTTTCCATTATGCCTTAATACTTTCCCCCAAACCCAAAACTTTGGGGAGTGGAAAAAGGCAGTAGGGTAGACGCACGAGATCAAATGACCCACACAAGCTCACATCAAGTCACTTGACAAGATCCCAAAAGGGCTGCGGCAGAAGGTAACATGCCTTCCAACGGAATTTGTTTGATCTCAGACCTTGCTAGTTAGCACGTTTTTAATTAGCAAGCAACAGTTCCCCCTCAGCTGCAAGGTTGCACCCAGCGGGCACAGCTGGTCTGCATAAATCAAGTTGCCCAGCCAAACCTGGCACGGGAAGTCACATTGCATAAAAGACCCCAGCACTAGCTACAAGTCTGGGACAGGGTCAGACATGCCAGTGCCCTACTCAACATGCAAGGGTAGGCACCTCCGACCCCGCTGCAGCATCTGCAAACTGGTTGTTGCTGCATTATGATTAATGCAGCAGCAGTCAATCAAACCAGGGAAGAAAGAAATAAGGATTACAGCCACGAACTCAAAGTAATTAGTCTGTCATCGCTGCCTTAAAAGGAACATCGAAAATAGTGTAATACAATTAAAAAAATGACAACAAATAAAATGGAGCTTTGCAATTCTTTAAGGTCTGCCAACTTCAGCTTTTACTTGTTAAAGCAAACATCCTTTTAACTTGGAGACACACCTAACTGTTGCATGAGCTTCCTATGAGTGAATAGTTAAACTGAATACTAACTCAGCAATTACCTTAAACCTGCTGTCTGATCTTGCAGCCTGCATTACACCTTGTTAGAAGATGCAAAATTGGCCCCACATTGCTACTCCTCATCTCAAGAACTGTCAGCCCTGGAAACCTGTACCAGCTAATTAACCAGATTATTTATGGTACAGTACACGTCTGAAGGGAATTACCAGCGTGATACAATTATAAACTCTTCTTTAACCACGTGCTGCAGTTTTCTGCTCTTTTCTGTATCCTTCTAATTGGATTCAGCTCCTGCTGAGAGCTTGGCTGTCCACACCCAGCCTGAACAGGTTAGAGAAAGTGATACATCCTGCTTTTCACTAAACCACTAAACCCACCGTCAACACCCAGGTGTGGCTTCGAGCAGCCTAGACCACTGTCACAGGCAATCTATGCCTTGTAGAAGGCCAGAGTGAGAAAGGAGGTTGAACTAAATGATTTGGACACCAAAAGGTACGTAGAGGAAGCACGGGGAGGGGGCAACAGGGACTAGGTCTAAGCAACCTCCAGACTGACAGCGTTTTCAAGGGAAACCCACAAAAACTGCTCTTCCTCCAAGGTATCTCGGTTCTGCTTCTGTCAGGCAAATAAGGTGCTTACCATGAAATCAGAGAGGAGTTTTCTATGAAATAACTGCAAGTATTGGGACTCTCCCATTTAGCATCACCCTCTCAGACTGCCCAAGGAAGATGAAGATTCAGACAAGGCCACTACTCTGCAAGCTGCTACAACGTGTTAGTAAAGCTGAGACATAGACCTTCTAAAAAAAAAAATCAAGTTTACCTTAATTCTTTTTAGTTTTACTACTTCCCCCCACCCCAATTCTGCATGCAGCTTAGATAAAATGTGGAAGACAGCAGCTGAATATTAGGAAGAGAAACACGATTAAAACATGTACGTGTAACAATCTTCAGCAGGATTACACAGAGCACAGGATAAGCCCACATCAGGGGTAAACGCAAGCGCAGGCTTAAGCCTCCCTAGACGGGAAGGGAGGCTCATCTTCCAGATGGGTCCATGGGCCACCATTTACAGTGCTGAAATAGGAGGTTTTCAACACAAAGGTAGTTTTCTAACAGTTTTTTAGCACACATTAACCTTGCCCATTTTTCACAGCACTTAATGCCTTAGGTTTGCTCAAATTGCATCCCAATTCACACTGGTCTCAAGACAAAATGGCATTCATTATGATATTTAGCTATATTCAAAAACCTAAGCGTTCTCCTACGAGGCAAAAGGAAGGAAAAAAGATTACTAACAGAATGTGCTAAGACGAGGAAACAGGACAAATGCTTTACAGTACTTACACTTCCAGCCCAGAGCTCAGTTGATTTTCCTATTAGTTTGTAATAAACGTACACCGCTTCTCCCTTCTTAAAATTTACAAAGCGACAGTCCGGACCTTTAAAATCCTGCATCGCCTTCCCTCGGCACATTAACACTGTCCGGAGAAGGGAAAAAAAAAAACAAAACAAAACAAAACAAAAAAGCAGACTATTAAAATAAAGCATTTGCTAAATGGCAGATAACAAGACCTTCCCGCATGCACTGGATTCCTACTTTCCAGACGTGGTCACAAAATTAGAACTCAAAGTATAACTAAAATAAGAGGTTATTTACAAAAAAACCCCACCCCACAACAACAACAAAAAGGAAGCTCACTGATCCATACGAGCGTTTGACAAAGCACTTGAGAGTTACATTTCAGAAGTGCGCTATGAAGCTTATTATTAATATTAAATTAGACGACATCTGTGTCCCAGCGAACCAGCCCTGAAATTGCCCAGCGCACAAAAACCGCCCAGAGAGCAGGTTTATCACACGGAGCTGTGGGAGAGCTGAAAACTTGGTCGGGCGGGGACGAACGACGCGCGTGGGCGCCGCGTTTCCATTTTTCCCCGATTCTCCCCCATTTCCGTGCCAAAGCCGGGGGGGTGGGGAGCGTTGGGAAATGCCTCCGCGAGGCACGCGACGTTTGCATCTTTTCCCCCGTAACAACCCTCCCGGGGCGAGGGGCGGCCTCCCGGCCGTGCCGAGCGCCGTGGTCCGGGCAGGGGCCTCCCGCCGCCCGCCCCCGGGGCCGGGGTGTCCCGCGTGCAGTATGTCCCCCCCCCTTCCCGGGGCGCGTCCCCGCCGCCCCCACTCACTGCTGCACTCGGGATCGGCGCAGCGCTTGCGCTCGGCGAAGCGGCGGCCCAGGCCGGGCCCGGCGGCGGCGCAGAGGAAGGATGGCGGCGGGGGCAGGAGCAGCAGCAGGGTGAGGAGCAGCAGCCGGGGGTCCGGCGGCAGCGGCGGCAAGGCTGCGGCCATGTTGGCGGGCGCCGGCGGGGAGGGAGCAGACACGTCAGCAGCGCCGGCGGGAGGGCGATGTGGCGGGGGAGGGACCGGCCCGGCCCCGCCGCCTCGGCGGGAGGAGGGCAGCCCCCGGACCCTCCCTCCCGGCGGCATCCCCATCCCACTCCCGGCCAAGCGTCCGGCTCTTTCCCAGGCTCCCTCCTAGCAAAGGGGCTCTCCCCGCCTCGCGGGGGGTGGGGGGGTGTGTGTGTGAGAGAGGGAAGGTCCTGCCACTTATTTGTGCTCGCTAATGGCGGTTTTCTCTAGCAGAGGGTGGCTGAAGTAAGACTAGCCCAGCGGTCTGACCACAGTGCAGAAGAGGTGTTGTTGCCCCCACAGGACGCAGCAAGTCCAAACACCCAACTCGCTGCTCTCTCTCCTGCCCCACCAAGAAGCTCACATCTGCGCTCGAGAGGAGCGACGGTCACCAAGCAGGCACGTCATCTCCCGCAGCGACCTCCCCCGAGAGTTTTGAGGTTAAACCTGCGGTAACGCGGGTGGATGAACTCACTGCCCGGTGGATGAACTCACTGCCCCGTAGCCCCACTAGGGAAGGCACAGGCAGAGGAGGGGCTGCACACCGAACTGCTGAAAACGCAGCATCCCCAACAGGCCTCTCCGTGCCCTTCCCTAGCTTCAGCTTCCCCTTGCTGCTACATTTTAACTGTGAACACTCGCAAACCACAAGACGTGCTACTTACACCTGAGCCTGCGCTTCTTCATTAGCTCTTCTTTGCATCCATCACATTTATATTGCTTTCGAGATCTGAAATGGTAGAATAACAGCAGATGTCACAATGGTCACATACAGTAGAAAAAAGGAGTAAAACTTCTTCTCCCGCCTCGTTTCAGATCTGTGTGATTAGTTCAGCACAGCCCCTGACTGGACAAAGGGAATAAAAGACGCAGACAAGAAGGGCTAGGTGATATAATAGAGCCTTCTTGCTGGTTTATCAAATGGCCAAAATAAATAAAAAATTCACTTACCACAGGGAAAATTCTGAAGCAGCTCCCAAAATGAGCAGATACTTGGCAAAACTGATGGTCAAGGTGAAGGGACTGTAATTCTGTACAGCTGAGGTGTTTTTCTAAAGAGCCCTTTCAAATTACATATTTGCAAGCACTCTCAGCTCCAGCTATGCGGGGTTTGTTCTGCAACTATGATAGAAGCAGTTGATCCTACTCTTCCACTTATTGCCAGCTCCTATCACAAGAGTTAGCAATCACCACTGCTAATTGCATTAGAGGCACTGCTTGCGTTCTTATCATATCCTCATGATTATTGATTTTTGCTCTATGTACTCTCATTTCCACAGCCCTGTTGTACAGAGCCTGAGATCCAAGCTTAGTTACTGCTACAGAATCTCTGAAAAATATGCAAGCAGTTCATTTTCAGCCCCCATCTAATGCAGTTTAATATTTTAATCACATTTTGAAAAAGCATCAAGACAGAAAGAAGTATCTTCCTTAGTGCTGCAATGAATGGCTTTGGTACCTCTTCGCCAAACACACCATGGACATCCTGCCATTTCTTACAGCCCGGTCCATCCTGAGATTAAGCAAACATCCACACGCTACAGGAAGGCAACAATTCATTCACCCAGTGCCCACACGTGTTCTCCAGGCATAGCACAGTATGGCGGCTGCAGCACACAGAATGGCAGCTGCAGCATGCAGAATTGCTGACAGCCCCCCCTGGAATTTTGTTGACATTTTTGTATTTCACACCCTGTAAAATGAGGTGATGCCTATTTGCCATTGCTGATATTGGCTGATATAAAGCTCTAAGAAAGTCTAACTCATAACATTTAGAGGTGAATTTTATCACCACTTACAATATGGAAGTAAATATAGTCAAGTCATGTTTTATGATGACTGTACAAATGAAAGACAAGTCATTTTTCTCTTGACATTAAAATTTTTTGTGGCTTAATTCCCTTAATTAGGTCCACTTGCTTGTGAAAACAGAGCTGTTTCCCCATCAGTGTGAGGTTACCAAGCTTATCTTTATTAAAAGACCAAGATAAAAGGTAATGGTGCATGTGGTCATAAAGACAAGGGCAAGAAAGAGAGATGTGAAAAGAAACAAGATCACATACTTCCTGCATAAGTCATTGCCTTTATTGTGCAATAACTGGTAGCTCGCAGTCAATATGTATACACGAGTTTACCACTGCAACCGTCCAGCATTCCCTACAATTGCAAGTATTTCACAGTAATAATGTACCCATAGCTTTCCTCAATGTGTGACATAAAAGAGAAATATTTAACTTTGTTCGATTTAGATTTCCTTCAGTCTTGAACCCCAATCTTGGAAACAGATGTAGTCAACCATGAGAGCAGTCTCCCTGCACGTGAGGAATCTAACATTTTGTATGTGTCTACCGTTACAAAGCAGTTCTCCTCTCTCTCCTACACTAAAGCAACTAATACCCATTAACAAGATCAGCTGGCTAAGCGTACATAAGAATCAGCAGAGACTCTCACTCATGTATGACACAGGAAGATAAAAATAAAAACCCAAATGTAAACATGCTTCTAAGCAAACGTGAGAACTTTAAGAAAGAAAGAAGCGGGATAGTGAAATTAGGGTACTGGCTTAATCAAAGACCAGAAATGTTGTAGGAAGTGACACTATGCTTGGGGAACACCAATGATCAATGAGATGCTCATACGAGTTACAAATTATAAAGGACAAAGAAGATGACACCATTAAAGAAGTGGTGCTATATAACAGTTCATCATCAAGTTACTGATGTTAATTAACTTAATAATATAGAATACTTATGAACTGAAACGCTGGTCACATATTGGAAGAACACAGGATTTAAAAAAAAAAGTAATGAGGAGACTCCCACTATCCCCCCATATTTATTAAATATCATATTAAGGTATCACACTGAAATTAAGTGTTTAGATGCTACAAACTGTTCTGCCTTGTACTGTTACCTTGACACTTGTTATTGATCACAGTTGAACCAGGATATTGGATTACATGAACCTTTAATCTGAGACAGTTTATCATTTATTCATCCTCACATGGCAGAGCTGTTCTGAAAAAAAACCCCAACAAACCCTGTACATTCTTACTCAGAAAACCAGACTTTACACATACCAAAACACTCCATGGCAAAGTCAGTTGCCAAAAGTGATTTAAAGAAACAAGCTCCAGCAAAAATTTGTACAAACCACATTCTGTGGTTGAGGCAGACAGATTTCTAGAATCCAGGCACTCTGCAGGAGCACAGGTAATAATACGGCTCTACAATGCACAAGACTCTGATTCAGAATCTTTTTTTTGCGTAGAACATGGTAGTCTAAATTACAAACTAAGAGAAAAATACCAGCATAGCTAATGGAAAATGTGGCAACAGTATCTAGTCAACTCTCACTCTCGAGTAACCATTGCATTAGTCATGGTTCCAGTAATGCTCCAGTTGTACTACATGAAGAATTAACAGCTCTCTGCCACACTACTGAACACACTCAGTTTGCCTCCCGTGCTTTTCCTGATCCCTCCTGCTTTACCCTTTGCTAGCATTTCTCATTTCTCCACTTCCACATTCAGATGAAGGCCAGCAGGCCTCGCCTACAGCAGCTGCACAGGCCGAGGAGCTGGCTCCCAGGCAGCCAGCGGCACTTCCCTGGCACAGGCTCAGGAAGCCTCCAGCCCCTCTGCTACCTGTTGTACGGCAGCACTATGCCCACTGTACCTCCAGCATTCACATTATCCTTATCCCCTACTGCCCTCAGCCCTGCTCCAGATAGATACACATTCTCCAGTAATTTAGGAATTATTTCAGATGGAAGCAAGCCCAGCTTTGTCAGCTGCTTGATTCACCGCCTGAACCCAAAAGCCTGGGTACGTGCCTGCTAGTGCCCGTACTACTTTTTGCCCAGCCAAGCCCTCGGAGCCCACAACCAAGGGGTACTGAGCACCGAGGGCGAACACCACCTTTTTTAAGGCCAAAGCCAAGCGCGAAGAGGCGGGGGCGAGGCGGTGCACGGCACGGCCTGGGCCTCTGCGTGGCTCACTACAACCACCAAGCCCGCCGCTCGCAGGCTCTCTTACTCACGTGACCACACCCTTTTATCGCGCAGGCGTGCCGGGAAAAAGCGCCTCTTCCATCATGGCGACGGCGGTGCCCGCCTTCCTCAACGCGCATGCGCAAGAGCCGTTATTTCCCCCCCTTCCCCTCTTACATCATGGCAGCAGTCACGCCATGTTTCTCAGGACGCATGCGCCTCCTGGCGGCGCATGCGCACCGCCAGCTTGGCCGTTTGGTAGCTTGAGGGGGCGGTCGCTGTTATTAAACCGAGCTCCGGCTGAGCTTGGCCTATCGCACCATTCACGGAGCGGCTGGGTGCTGCAGCTAGGCTTGGCTGGGTTAGCTTGGAGGCTCGTGAGGTCTCCCCGCAGCGAGGTTGCCGCCCCAGGGTCAAAGGTGGCCTTTGCCTGTTGTAGCGGGGCGGGGAGGTGCCACTAGTACGGGTGTGACGGCCTGCCCGCGGCGTCATGGACCGCTCGCTGGAGGAGGAGGAGGCGACGACGAGCAGCAGCCCTGCCGCGCAGGCAGGGAGTTGCCTGCTGCCGGCCCTGCACCTGCCCCGCCTGCCGCCGCACCTCTTCCACCCGGGTAAGGGCGGAGCTGCCTGGCGGCGGGCTCGTCCCCGCCTTCCCGCTGCGGCTCCCCGTGTTCCGCCGTTCCTCTTCTCCCTTCTTCCCGTCTGAAGGAGGAACGCGGCCCTCCGCCCCCGCTGTGCCTGGCGCCGGCCTGCCCCCTCCCTGCGCGCTTCGCCGTCGTTCTCCCGCCGAGGCGGCGGTTGGGGATCCCGGTGCTCATAGTGCTGCTCCCGGTCCCCCTTCGCTGCCTGTGCGCTACTCGTAAAATAAAGGCCGATGAGGTGACTGAGAGCACAAGAATTGCGGATGCAGGTGACCGCAAAACCTCTGGAAGAGTTTTTGTTTCAAGATAGCTTTGTGGTTATGCACTCCGCATTAACGCCGTGCGTCTCGGCTGACTTCTCAGCAGCTTGTGTAGTGGGGCTTGCCTACAGTAGCCATGGTCCTTGGTGTACTTATTCTTGCAGTGTTCACTGTGATTTTTATTTTTTCAGTACTTGGAACCTGTGAGGCTTGATACAGGTGTGAAGACTAGATCATGTAGAGATAGGTTGGTTAGAGGTAATTTTGAAGAATGCACTGTAATAAAACTGCTTCAAGCTAGTGTGTGAGTTACTCCTTTGCTTACAGCATCCAGGTAGGAGGTGGCTTGGTGAGCTCTGCATGTCCATTGCAGAGGGCTCTTATGGCTTGAGCGTTGTTGTAGGGGCATGTTAGACCATAGCATACAGCCATGAGCTTTAAACAAATGTGGCAATGAGGTTTAGTTTTGTCCTATAAGAGGAGTTGAACCAGTATCCTGTAAAAAGGGTAAGTGGCCTTTCCAGTCTTGTACTCAAAAGAGAATAATTCTCTACATTAATTTTGTTTTTAGTGGGAATTGCTTAGCCTTTGGTACTGGAATGGGCTGTTTGTATGTGTGTATGCATATCTTCAGCACAGTGGGTTCACAAACTTAGATGATGATTCGTAAGGGAAGAGAGTGGTTCTCAAAATACAACTAAATGTACTGTGAAGTTATCAAAGCACCATGGTCTTCTAATTGAGGTAGGGCAGTAGTGTGTAACAATTGGCTCTTCATTGTTTCAAGTGTCTGACAGCTGTGCGCTGCTTGTGGAAAATGCCATTTCATATTACTTCCAGCTTTTGCCATAGTGTTGCTTCCCTGCTGACTAGTAGGTGTGTTTAACTTCAAAGCGGCGTAACTTAAGACCGCTTTCTGTAGTGTCTGAGAAAAAATCGTATTAAAACGGATACTGAAATGGTAGGCACAGTGTTATATGAATAAGGGCTGTGACAGCTGTGGCTTGGTTGATTTTTTGTTTGTTTAGCATCGTCCCATGAACACAAATTTAACTTCAAGAAGAGCAAGGAAATGTGTTT